>NC_135535.1:122902322-123508694 GCF_045843805.1 Urocitellus parryii | reverse complement strand
TAATCCTGGCCCTAAACCTAGCCTTAATCCAAACCATAACCCTAACACTAGGCCAAACCCTAAAGTAAACCCTCACACTAGCCCTTAACCTAGATATAATATCATACCCTACCCTAACCCTAATTCTAACCCTAGCCCTAAGTCATGGCCTAGCCCTAATACTAACCCTAGCTCTAATCCTAGACCTAATTTAGCCCTAACCCTAAACCTAATCATATCCCTAGCCCTATGACTAACTCTAACTCTCGCCCTAGTCCTAGCCCTAGTTCTAACGTTATCCCTTACCATGACCCAGGGCTTAGCCCTCACCCTTGCCCAAAACGTAGCCCTAGCACTAAACCTAGATCTAACTCTGACTCTAAATCTAATCCTAAACTTAAACCTAAACCTCACGCTAACACTAGCCCTTATCCTAATGCTAATTTTAAAACTATCTCTAACTATAGCCATAGCATTTAAGCAAAACTGAGCTACAGCTCTAATCCTAAACTTTAACCTAATCCAAACCCTAACATTACACCTAGCCATTACCCTATCCCTAATTCGAGTTGTAAACCTAATGGTACAACTAATAATGACCCTGACTCTGATCCTAAAACTAACCCTCGCTCTAAACATCACCCTAACCCTAAACATAACCCGAACATTAAACCTGCCCTAAGCCTAATCATAAAACTAGCCGTAATCGTAATGCCAGGTCTTACATTAGCAATTGACATAACCCTAACACAAAACCCAGCCTTAATCTGAACCCTAACACTAGCTTTAACCCTAATGCTAACCCTAAACCTAACCCTAACCCTAGCTCTAACCCTATTTTTACCATAAGCCAAACCCTCACCCTAATACTACCCTAATCCTAAACCTAATCCTTAGCCTACCCCAAAACATAACTCTAATAATTGTCCTAACCATAGGCTTCATTCTATCTCTAACCATAACCCAAACCCTAAGCCTACCCATGACCCTTATTCAGAACCTAACACTAACCATAGGTCTAAGCCTGAACCTAACCCTAAACCAAACACTAACATTAGCCCTATTAGAAAACCTATACCTAAACTTAACTCTAATATTAACACTAGACCTAAAGTTAATCCTAAATATAGCCATAACTCTAGTCCTAGCCCTAAACAAAAACCTAGCTCTAGCACTAACAATAACCATTAGTCTAATGCAATGACTAACAATACCCCTAAAACTAACCCTAGTAAAATTGTGTTCCTAACCCTAAATCCAAAGCTAACCTGAACACTGACCCTTACCCTAACACAAACCCTAGCTCTAAACCTTATCCTAACCCAAAACATCCTCCTAACATAGACCTATCCATAACCTTAAAATTAAACATAACCATAATTCTAGTTCTTACATTACCCATAGTCTTAACACTAGCCATAAACCTCCCCCAACACCTAGCCCTAAATGTAGCACTAAAACTATCTGTAAGGCTAACCCTAACCCTAGACCTAGCCCTAACCCTCACACTTGCCTAGCCCTAAACTCTAACTCTTAGCTAAACTCTAACTCTTACCCTAAATGTAACCCTAAATGTAATGCTAACACTTGCCCTAATCCTAACTGTAACTATAGCACAAATCCTACCTCAAATTCTATCCATTACCTTAAATATAACCCTAACACTAATGCTAAACCTAGTCCTAACTCTAACACTAATTCTAACCATAGCCCTGACTCTAACCCTAAACCTCGGCCTAGCCCTAACCATAAACCCCATCACATCCCCTAAAACTAACACTAACCCTAACAATTAAACTTAACCTAAACCTAACCGTAACACTAATCCTAGGCCTAACCCTAATCGTATCCTAATCGCAACCTTAAGCCAATCCCTAACACTAGCACTAACTCTATCTATTACACATAAGCCTATCCCAAATGCTAACACTAGGCTTAAACCTAACACTATCTCTAAAAGTAACCCTATACATTACTCTATACCTAACCTGAAACCTAAACCTAATTTATTCATTATTCTAACCCTAACCCTAATAATAATTTGAGCTCTAACCCTAAAACTTAACCTAAAGTAAAACCTAACCTGGACTTTGATGCTAATAATACACACAGCACTAAACCTGACCCTAACCCTAAACCTAACTCTTACAGTGGACCTAGCCATAAACCTAACCCTAACCATAACCCTAGACCTGACATTAGTACCAACCCTAATTCTAGCTCTTACCCTAACACAAAACCTAGCCCTCATCCGAGCCCTAAACCTAGTCTTAATCCTAATCCAAACCCTCACCCTGCCTCTATCCCTAATTTTAACCCTCGACCTAGCCCTGAACCTAACTATAATACCCCATCACATCCCCTAAAACTAATACTAACCCTAACAATTAAACAAACAACTAAAACAAATTAGAACAAACTGTAAACCTAGCCTTAACCATAGGCCTAATACTATCACTAACCCTAGCGGTAATACTAGCCGTAATTTAGCCCTAACCCTAAGCTACCTCTAACCTTAGTCCTAAGTCTAACTCACTCTCACCCTAAGCCTATTTCTATTTATAACCCTGGCCATTACCTTAGCACTAAAAATAGCCCTCATCATAGCCATAGCCCTAACTCTAAATCTAAACATAACTCTAAATATAACCCTAAACTTAAGACTTTACCTCACCCCACCAGTAGCCCTAATACCATTGCTAATCCTAAAACTAGCCCAAACTCTAGTCCTAGCCCTAAAACAAAACTGAGCCATTGCTCTAACCCAAAACCTTAACCTAAACCAAACCCTAATCCTACAATTAGCCATAACCCTAGCTCTAATTTAAGTCCTAGGCCTAAACTAACCATAGCTCTAAATATTACCCTAACACTAAGCTAATGCTAACACAAGACCAGCCCAAATTCCATCCCTAAAATTAACCCTAAACATAAACCTAGATCTTACATTGGCCTTAGCTTGAACTCTAGCCTTAACCCTAACACAAAATAGCCCTAATCCAAGCCATATCACTAGATTTAACCCTAACCCTAACCCTCATCCTAAACCTAACCCTAACTCTATCCCTAACCATATCCCTTACCCTAAGCCAAATCCTATCCATAATGCTAACCTTAGTCCTAATCCTAATCCTTAGCCTAACCCAAACTCTAACTCTATTACTAGTCCTAACCCTAGCACTCATTCTAGCTCTAAATTTAACCCAAAACCTAACCCTAACTTTCAACCTTATTCTGACACTAAGAATAATTATAGGTCTCAACCCAAACCTAACCCAAACCTGAACCCTGAAAAAAGCCTTATACTAACCTTATACCTAAATGTAACCTTAACACTAGCCCTAGACCTAAACCTAATGCTAAATATAGGGATAATTCTAGCCCTAGACCTAAACAGAAACTTAGTACTACCCCTTACAATAACCCTTAACTTAAAACAAACACTAACCCTACCCCTAAACCTCACCTTGTCCTAAATCTGGCTTTCACCCTAACCCTAACTCTAACATGAACACTGACGCTGCCTTTAACTGTAAACCTGTCTCTTAACCTGAGCGTAAACAACATCTAAACCTAACACTAGAACGAGCCTTAACTCTAACCCTAAAATTAGCCCTAATCATAATCCTACCTCTTATATGACCCATAACCCTAACCCTAGGCCAAAACCTAACACAAAACCTCGATCTTATCCTAGGCCTAAACCTAGCCTTAGGTGTAACCGTAACACAAACTGTAGCTCTAACCCTACGCTAACCCTCGCCTTAGTCCTAAACCTGGCTAAAATCGTAACCCTTATGCTAAATATAAACCTATACCTATCCCCAAAACTAACCCTAAACCTAGTGTTATCCTAACCTTAATTCTAGCACTAAACCTAGCTCTAAAGATACCCATTACCCTAAACATAACCATAATTCTATTGATAACCCTAGGTCTAATCCTAACCCTAAACCTAACCATAAAACTATTCCTAGACCTAAACCTAAACCTCACCCTCACCATACACCTAACCCTAGCTCAAACCCTAACCCTTACCATAAACCTAAGCATAACCATAAACCTAACCCTCAATTTAACTCTAATGATTAACCTAAATGTACATCTAATCATATCCAGTACCCTAACCCTAACACTACCCCTAAAGATGACTGTAGTCCTAATCCTAACCCTAACCCTAACCATACTGTAATCTTAACCCTAGACCTAACCCTAAACATAAACCTGACCCTAGACCAAAACCTAGCTCAAAACCCAACCTTTACACTAAACATAACCCTAAACCTAACCCTAGATCTAACACTATCCCTAACCCTAACTCAAAACCTACTTCTAACCATAACCCTATTGATAACCCAAGATCTAACCCTATCCATTATCCTAACCATAAACCTTACCCTAATGCTAACTCTAGACCTAACCCTAACCTTATTGCTAACACTAACCTTATCAATTACCCTATACCTAAACTGAACCTAAACAAAATCCTATCATTACCCCAACCCTGAACCTAAAGCTAATTAGAGCCCCAACCCTAAACTCAAACCTCAAACAAACTCTAACCCTGAACCATACCCTAATAATTCCCCTAGCTCTAAACCAGACCCTTACCCTAAACCTAACACTTCCACTCAACCTAGTCTTAAAACATTCTAAATCTATCCCCAACCATAACCCTAGACTTGACATTAGCACTAGCCCTAATCCTAGACCGAATCCTAACACAAAGACCAGCCCTTATCGTAGCCCTAAACCTAGCCTTAATCCTAACCCTAACCCTAATCTTAGGCCTAACCCTAGCCCTAATCTTAGCCCTAATTTATGTCTATCCCTAACCTTATCCCTAACCCTAGCCCTATGACTAACTCTAATTCTCACCATTTCACCATCCCCAGATCTAACCCAATCCCATACTGGAACAATAATCCTAGCCCTAATCGTAGCCCTATCTTTAGCCCTAGCCCTAACCTAGATCTAACTCTAAATCTAAATTTAACCCTAAGCCTATACCTAAACCTAACACTATCCTTAACCCTAATGCTAATCCTAAAATTAGCCCTAATTCTAGCCCTAGCCCTAAAAAAACCCAGACATAGCCCTAAACATAACCCTTAACCTAAACCAAACCCAAAGCCTAACTCTAAACTTAGCCCTAATTTGAGTTTTAAGCTTAACCCTAAAACTAACGCTGACCCTGAATCTGACCAATACACTAATGCTACTTCTATACATCACCCTAACCCTAAACCTAAACCTAACACTAAACCTAACCCTAACCATAAACCTAAATTTAGCCCTAAATGTAACCCTGATACTTACATGAGCCGTAACCCTAACCCTAGCACTAACTTAACACAAAACCTATCCCTAATTCAAGACCTAACCCAAGCTTTACCCCTAACACTAACCCTAACGCTAGGCCTAATCACAAGTATAATGCTACCCCTAACCCAAGCTCTAACCCTATCTATCGCCAAACTATAACCCTAATACTAATGCTAAACCTAGGCCTAAAAATAACACTATCACTAATCCTAAACCTATCCATTACCCTAAACAAAACCTAAACCCTAAACCTCAACCTATCATTACACTAACCCTATCCTTAATGCTAATTCAACCCCTAAATTTAAACCATAACCTATACCAAACCCAGACCAAGGCCTTGACCCTAATAGTACCCCTAGCTCTAAAACTGACCTAAAACTAAACATAACCCTTACACTACCTGTATCCATAAACTAACCCTAAAACTATCTTTAATGATAACCCTAGAACTGATATTAGTCCTAGTCATAATCCTAGCCCTACCACAAAACAAACCCTAGCCCTCATCCTAGCCCTAAAACCAGCCTTAATCATAACCCTAATCCTAACCATAGGCCTAACGCTAATTTTAATACTTCCCATACCTTTAAACCTAGCTACAATGCCAATCCTTACCCTAAATTTAACCCTAACCCTAAACCTAATGCTAGGCCTATGCTGAACAATAAGCCTAGCTCTAATTCTAGCCTTAATTTGACCCTATCCCTAACCCTAACCCTAACCTTAAGACTAACTCTAACTTTCACATTAGCCCTATCCCTAGTTCTAACCCTATCCCTTACCATAACCCTAGCTTTAGGTCTAACCTTAGGCATAAACCTTGCTTTGTCCTTATTCCTAGCCATAACCCTAGATCTATCCCTATCTCTAAATCTAACACTAAATCTAAGCCTAAGCTTAACATAAACCCTAGCCCTAACCCTAATGCAACTCGTAAAACTAGCCCTAACCCTGACCCTAAGAGTAAATCAAAACCAAGCAATAGCCCTAATATTAAACCTTAACTTAAAACCAAATCCTAGTACTGCACCTAGACAAAACCCTAGCCCTAATTCGAGTCCTAACATTAACCTTAATACTAACCCTGACTCTGGCTCATATCCTAACACTCACTGTAGCTCTAAACACCATCTTAACCTTAAACCAAACACTTACAGTAACCCTAGCCATAATTTGAGTTCTAACCCTAACCTTAAAACTAATCCTGACTCTGACTATGAATATAACACTAACACTAGCTCTAAATATCACCTTAACCTTAAACCTAATCCTAACACTAGAGGTCAAACCCCTAACCATAACCCTAAAACTCACCCTAAATGTAACCCTAGTTCTTACATTAGTGATTACTCTAAAACTAGAACTAATCCTAACACAAAAATTAGCACTAATCTGAGCTCTAAACCTAGCTTTAACCATAACTCTAGCCCTAACCCTATCCCTTACCCTAAGCCAAACCCTAACACTAATTCTAATCCTAATTCTAACCCTAATCCTTAACCCTAACCCAAACCCTAATCCTATTACTAGTCCTAACCCTATCCCTCATTCTAACTCTAACCATAACCCAAAACCTAAACTTAACCTTGACCCTTATTCTGACCCTAACACTAATCGTAGGTCTAAACCTGAATCTAACCCCAACAAAATTCTAACACTAGCCCTCCGGGTAAACTTATAAGTAAACCTAAACCTAAAACTAGCCCTAGACCTTAACCTAACCCTAAATCTAGTCATAACTCTAGCCCTAGACCTAAAGAAAAACCTAGACATAGCCCTAATAATAACCCTTAGCCTATGCCAAACACTAATTCTTCCACTAGACCTAACCCTAGACCTAATTCTGGTTTTAATTATAACTATAATCCTAATCTGAACACTGACCCTGACATTAACAGTAACCCTAGCTCTAAACATCACCCTAACCCTGAAACTATACATATCCCTAACATTAACCCTAAATCTAGCTCTAATCAAAACAAGTTCTTAATTTAGCCATAGCCCTAACCTATTGCAAAACCTAGCCCTAATCCAAGCCCAAACTTCTCATTAACTGTAAAGTGACCATAATACTAACCATACCCCGAACCCTAAGCCTTAGCCTAACCTTAGACTCAATCCTAAGCATAACACTAGCCCTAAACCTAGCTCTAATTCTATCCATTACCCTAAGGACAACCCTAACCCTTATTCGAACCCTAGGCCAAACCCTAATCCTATGCCCATCCCTAACCCTATCCATTACCCTACACCTAACTTGAACCCTAAACATAAAACTATTGTTAACCTATCACTAAATCTAATGATAATTTGAGCCCTAACCATGAACCATAACCTAACCTAAACCTTAACTCTGACCCTAATAATACCCCTAACTCTAAACTTGACCCTAACCATAACCTAACCTGTACAGTAGGCCTAGTTAAAAAACTAACCCTAAAACTATCCCTAAACTAACCCTAGACCTGACATTTACCCTAGCTCTATTCCTGGTCCTTATACTAACACAAATCTTAACCCACATCCTAGACATAATCCTCGCCTTCATCATAACCCTAACCCTAGTTCTAACCCTCACCCTATCCCTAAAACTAGGTATAATCGCATTCCTTACTCTAAACCTAACCCTAATCAAAACCCTAACACTAAACCTAGTCCTAAACCGAGGCCTAACTCTAACATTAACACTTGCCCTAATCCCAGATCTAAACATAGCCTTAATCCTAACCCTAACTCTAAACTTTGGCCTAACCCTAACACTAATCCTAGCCCTAATCTTAGCCCTAACCCTATTCATAATGCTAACCCTATCCATTATCCTAACCCTAAACATAATCCTAACGCTAATTTGAGTCCTAACCCTAAACTTTAACCTATCCCTAACACTAAACATAACCCTAGCCCTAAGAATATCTATAACTCTTGCCTTAGACCTATAGGGTATTTCTAAATTTTTCCCTTAACATCACCCTAAACCTAGATCTGATCTTAGCCCTAACACTAGCCCTATCCCTAAAATGAGTCATAGCCCTAATCCTAACCCTTAACCTATACCAAACACTAACCTTACACATAGCCCTAAACCTATCCCTAACCTTATCCCTAATTGTAGTCCTAACCCTAACCTTAAAACTAACCCTGACCCCGACTCTGACCCTAACACTAGACCTAGCTCTAAAATCATTGTAACCATAAATCTAACCATAACACTAGACCTAGCCTTAACCCTAACCTTATAAATAGTGCTAATCATAACCTTACTTCATACATTAATCAAAGTTTAACCCTAGCCCTAACCTAACCCAAAACATGGCGTTAATCAGAGTCCTTATCCTAGTTTTAATCCTTAACTTAAAACTAAACATAACCCCCCCAAAAGCAGTAATCCTATACATAACCCTATCCCTAAACTTAGGTCTAACTCTATCCATTACCCTAATGATAACCCTAATCCTTATGCTAACCCTAGGCCTAACCCTAACCCTATCCATTACACTAAACCACATCTAAACCCTAAACCTAAACCTGTCATTACCCTAACCCTAAATCTAATGCTAATTTTAGCCCTAAACTTAAACCCTAACCTAAACCAAACCCTAACATTAATTCTGACACTAATAATAACCCTAGTTCTAAAACTGACCCTTACCTTAAACCTAACCCTTACACTGGAAAAAGCCATAAACTTAACACTAAATGTATCCCTAATTGTAACACTAGACCTGACATTATCCATAGACCTAATACTAGCCATAAACGTAATAGAAACACTAGACCTCGCCCTAGCCCTAAACCTGGCCCTAACCCTAATACTAATCTCCGCCAAGCCCTCAATCTTGCTGAAATCCATTCATTTAAACTAAACTTAACTGTAACTCTCACCCTAAACCTTAGCCTAAACCTAACACTAACCCTAGCCCTATCCCTAACCATAACCCTAAACCTTGACATAAGAAAACTCTAACTTTCACACTAGCCCTATCACTAGTTCTAACCCTATTCCTTTCAATAACCCTAACCTTAGCTCTAACTGTTGTCCTAACCCTTGCCCTATCCTTAGCCCTAGCACTAACCTTAGATCAACACCTATCTATAAATCTAATCCTAACCTGAAGCCTAAGCCTAACCCAAACACTAGCCCTAAACCTAACACTAATCCTAAAACTAGCCTAAACCCTTCCCTAGCCTAAAACAAAACTGAGCCATAGCTCTAACACTAATCCTTAAATTAAACAAAACCCTAACCATACACCTACTTCTAACCCTAGATCTAATTTGAGTTTTAAGCCAAAGCCTAAAACGCTGACTCTGACTCTGACACTAGCATTAACCCTAGCTCTAAACCTCACCCTGACCTTAATCCTAACCCTAACACTCAACCTAGCTCTAAACTTAACCTTAAAATTAGTCCTAAGTGTAACTTTAATACTTACATTAGCTATAACCCTAATCCTAGCACTAAATTAACCCGAACCTAGCCATAATCTGAGCTCTATCCTGAGCTTTAAACCTCATGCAATCCCTAATCATAACCCTAGCCCTAACCCTAGTCTCAACCTATCCATTACCATAAACATAACCCTAACCCTAATGCTAACCCTAGGCCTAAACTTAATGCTATTTCTAATTCTATTTCTATCCATAACCCTAAAGTAACCTGAACCCTAATACTAACCCTATCATTACTCTAACCCTAACCCTAATGCTAATTCGATCCCTAACTTTAGACCTTAACCTATCCCAAACCTTAACCCAGACCTTGTCCATCATAATACCCCTAGCCCTAAACCTGACCCTACCCCTAAACTTAATGCTTACACTAGACATAGCCATAATCCTAAACATAAAATTATCTTTAAACATAATTCTAGACCTGAAATTAGCCATACACCAAATCCTAGCCCTAACCCTAAAACATACTAGCCCTCATCCTAGCCTTAATCATAAACCTAACTGTAACCAAAGCCCTAACCCTAATTCCAAATATCACCCTACCACAAAACCTAGCTATAACATCACCCCTTACCTTAAACTTAATACTAACTCAAACCCTACTCTATATTTAAGCTGAACACTAAACATAGCCCTAATCCTAGCCCTAATTTATCTATTTCCCTACCCAAGCCCTAAGACTAACTCTAACTCACACTAGCCCTATCCCTAGTTCTAACCCTATTACATACTACAATCTAACCCTAGCCCTAACCCTTGTCTTATCCTCAGTCCTAACCCTGAAGCTAGATCTAATACTAAATCTAAATCTAACCCTAAACCTAAGCTTAAGCCTAATACTAACACTTGCCATAACCCTAACACTAATCATAAAATTAGCACTAACCCTAACCCTAGCAGTAAAATAAAACTGAGCAATAGCTCTAACCACAAACTTTAACTTAAATCATCCTAACACTACATCTAGAACTAGCCCTACTTCTAATTTGACTCCTAAACCCAACCATAAGAATAACCGAGACACTGACACATATCCTAACACTCACACTAGCTCTAAACACCATCCTAATATTAAAACAAAACCTACCAGTAACCATATCCCTAATTCGAGTCCTAACCCTAACCCTGACTCTCATTGATATTGTAACACTAACCCTAGCTCTAAATATCACTCTAACCTTAAACCTAACCCTAACACTAGACCTACCATAACCCTAACCCTAAAACTAACCCTAATTGTAACCGTAGTTCTAACATTAGCCATTGCCGTAACCCTAGCCCTAAACCTAACTCAAAAACACGCCCTAACCCAAGCTCTAAACCCAGCTTTAACCCTATCCCTAACTCTAACTCTAACCCAAGCTCTAAACTTATCTCTTACCCTAAGCAAAACCCTAATCCTAATGGTAACCCTAGACCTATCCCTAATCCTTAGGCTAACCAAAGTCCTAACCCCATTAATAGTTCTTACCCTAGCCCTCATTCAAGCTCTAATCGTATCCCAAACTCTAATGCTAACCATGACACTTATTCTGACCCTAACACTAAACTTAGGTCTAAACCTGCCCCTAACCCTGGACCAACTCAAACACTGGCACTACGGATTAACTTATTCCTAAATCTAACTCTAACATTAGCTTTAGTCCTAAATCTAATCCTAAATCTAGCCTTAACTCTAGCCCTAGACCTTAACAAAAACCTACTCCTATCCCTAACAATAACCCTTACCCTACCCCAAACATTACCCCTACCCCTAGACATAAACCTAGTCCTAATTCTGGCTATAACCCTAACCCGATCACTGACCAGCATTTAACAGTAAATCTACCCCTAAAGCTGATGCTAACTTAAAATAGAAACCTAATACTAGACCTATCCATAACCCTAACCCTAAAACTAGCCCTACTCATAACCCTAGTCCTTACATTATCCGTTGCCCTAAACCTAGGCCTAAACCTAACACAAACCTTAAGCTAATCCTAGGCCTTAACCTAGCCGTAAGCATAACCCTAACCCTAAACCTAGCCTTAATCCTAACTTAACCGTAGCCTTAGTCCCAACCCTATCTCAAAGCCTAATCCTTACCATAAACATAAACCTAGAAATATCTATAAATCTAACCTTAACCCTAGCCCTAATCCTAACCTTCACCCTCGCCCTAACTGTAGGTCTAAACCTACTGAATATCCTAAACATAACCCTAAACCTATTGGTAACCCTAGCCTTAACCATAACCATAACCTTAACCCTAACCAGAAAGCTAAACTTAGACCTAACACTCGCTATAAACCTAACCCTGGCTCAAAAACTAAACATTACTATACACCTAAACATAACCAAAGCCCTAACCTTAACCCTAAATTTAAATCTAACCCTAAACCTAAACCTAAACCTAAATCTAGCCTTATCCATTACACTAAACATAACCCTAATGATAATCCTAGCCCTAACCCTAACTCTAACTCTAAAACTACCATAATTCTACCCTTAGACCTAACTTTTAACCTAACCCTTGCTCTAGCCCTACCCATAGCTCATAACCTAAACTTTATGTTAAACATAACCCTAAACATAATCCTATTTCTAACCCTCACCCTAACTAAAACTCAAGACCTAATCCTAACCGTAACCCTAGCCCTAAACAAAACTAACTCTATCCATTTCCCTAAACATAAACCTTACCCTAATGCTAACACTAGGCATATATCTAACCCTATCATTAACCCCAACCCTATCAATTATTCTAAACCTAATCTGAAACCTAAACCTCACCCTATTATTACAATAGCCCCAATCCTAATGCTAATTCGAGCACTAACCCTAAACTCAAACCTATACAAAACCCTAACCCTGAGCATGAACCTAATAATTCCCCTAGCTCTAAACCTGAACCTTACCCTAAAACTAACACTTACACTAGACCTAGCCAAAAAATCTGAGCTTGAAAATAACCCTAGACCTGACATTAGCCTTAGACATAATCCTAGCCGTAAACCTAAAACAAACCCTAGCTGTTATCTTAGCCCTAAACATAGCCTTAATCATAAACCTAACCCTATATCTGGGCCTAAACTTAACACTAACCCTAGCCCTAATCTTAGCCCTATTTTAGCTGTATCCCTAACCATAATCCTAACCTAGCCCTAAGACTAAGTCTAACTCTCACCCTTGCCCTAAAACTAGTTCTAAACCTATCCCTTACTGGAACCCTAATCCTAGCTCTAACCCTAGGCCTAACCCTAACCCTAGACCTTTTCTTAGCCCTAGCCCTAGCCCTAGGTCTAACCTTAAATCTAAATCTAACCCTAACCATAAGCCTAAATCTAAACCTAACACTAGCTCTAACCCTAACCCCAATGCTAGTCCTTAAACTAGTACTAACTCTACCCCTAGCCCTAATACAAAACCAAGTCATAGCCCTAACCCTGACCCTTAACCTAAATCAAAACTTAACCCTAACCCTTTCCCCAACCTTAGCCCTAATTTGAGTTTTAAGTCAAAAACTAAAACTAAGCCTGAACCTTACCTAACCCTAAGCTTAGCTCAAAACATCACTCTAACCCTAACCCTTAATCAAACACTAGAATTAGCCCTAACGCTAACCATAAAACTAGCCTTATTCGTAACCCTAATACTTATATTAGACGTAACCCTAACCCTAGCCTTAACTTAACTCAAAATCTAGCCCGAATCTCTGCCCAAAACCTAGCTTTAATCCTAACCCTAAGCTTAACCCTAACACTAGCACTAATTGTCACCATAACTCTAGCCATAAGCTTAGCTCTAACTCTAACCATTATCCTAAACATAACCCTAGCTCTAACCCGATCCATTACCCTAGCCATAACCCAAACACTAATGCTAACCCTAGGCTTAAACCTAACCCTATCCCACTCATAACCAAACCCATTAGCCTAAACCTAACCTGAAACCTAAACCTAACCCTACCCTATCATTACCCTAGTTTTAAACCTAATGCTAATTCGAGCCATAACTTAAAACCTTAACCTATCCCAAACACTAATAATGACCCTGACCCTGATAATACCCTTAGCTCTAAACCTGACTCTAACCTTAAACCTACCATTACACTAGCTGTAGCTATGAACCTAACCCTAAAACTATACTTAACCATAATGCTGGGTTTGAAATTAGCCCTAGCCCTAACCTAAACCATAAGCCAAGTTTTAACCCTAATTCTTACCCTTGCCATAGCCCTACACCTAGCTATAATCTCATCCCGTACCCTAAACCTAACAATAACCCTTAACCTACTACTAACCAATTGCCCTAAAACTAGGCCTAAAATAACACTAAGCCTAGATATAATCCTAGCCTTAATTTAGTCATATCCAAACCCTAACCTAAGCCCAAAGACTAACTCTTGCCCTAGCCCTATCCCTAGTTCTATCCTTAGTCCTACCCCCTAATCCTAAGTCTAAATATAAACCTAACTCTGAATTTAACTATAACCATAAGCCTAAACCAAACACTAACATATCCCTAACAATAATGCTAATCCTTAAATTTGAACTACCCCTAGCCCTAGTCATAAAACAAAACAAAACCATAGCTCTAACAATACCCTTTATTCTAAACCAAGCTAAAACCCTACAATTAGCCCTAACACTAACTCTAAAACTAACCCTGAACCTGACGCTCACCCTAACATTAATTCTAGCTCTAAACATTACCCTAACCTTAAATTAAGCCTATCACTAGACCTAGCTTTAACCCTAACCATAAAACTAGACCTAATCATAACCCTAGTTGATACATTAGTCATTGTCATTACCCTACCCCTAACCTTAACACAAATCCTACAAATAATCTAAGCTCTTACCCTAGATTTAACCCAAATCATAACACTCATACTAGCCTTAACCCTAACCCTAGCCCTAACCCTACCTATTACCCTTTCCCTTACCCAAAGCCAAATCCTAACCCAAATGCTAACCCTAGTGATAACCCTAATCCTTAGTCCAAATTATAATCTAACCATATTACTAGTCCTAACCCTAGCCCTAATTATAGTTCTAACCCTAACCATAACACTTATTCTGACTCTAACACTATCCCTGGGTCTAAACCTGAACCTATCTCTAAACCAAACCCTAACACTAGCCCTACCAGTAATGCCTATATCTATACTTAACCCTAAGACTAGCCCTATAACTAAAGCTAATCCTAAAAATAGCTATAACTCTAGCCGTAGACCTAAACAAATACTTAGCCATAGCCCTCACAATAACCCTTAACCTAAACCAAACACTAACCCTATGCCTAGACCTAAACCTAGTTCTAATTCTGGCTATAACCCTAAACCTAATCCTATCCCGAACACTGACCCTTACCCTTACACAAAACCTAGCTTAAAACCTGACCCTAACCCAAAACCTAGACTTAAAACTAGACCTAGCAATAATCCTAACTCTAAAACTAGCCCTAAACCTAACACTAGCTCTTAATTACCAATAGTTCTAACTCCACCCCTAAACCTACCATAAAACCTAGCACTAATCCTAAGCCTAAACTTAGTCCTAAGCATAACCCTAACCCTAATCATAGACCTAACCCTAACCCATGCCTTAGACCTCACCCTTGCTCAAGGAAAACCCTTTCACTAAAAATAACACCAGCCCCATCCTAAACCCTAACCCTAATCCTAGCTCTAATCCTAAATTTAATTCTAGCCCAAACTTTAGCTCTAACCCTATTCATTACCCTTACAGTAACCCTAATTATAAGCCTATCCCTAACACTAAAACTAACCTTAAACATAAATGTAACCCTAGACCTAACCTGATACCTAACACTTGCAATAGACCTAACCTTAACTGAAATATTAAGCCTTACACTAAACCTAATCCTAACACTAGCCCTAACCCATACCCCAACAATAACCCTAACCTTACCTCTAATATTATCCACTACCCTAAGCTTAACCCTAACCCTAATTAAAACCCTCGTCATAACCCTAACCCTAAACCAAACCATAAACTTAAACATAACCCTAGACCTAAATTTAAACCTAACCCTTGCCCTAGCTCTAACCCTAGCTCAAACATTAACTTTTACTCTAACCTAAGCATAATCCTAGCCCTAACCCTAACACTTACCCCTAACCCTAAACCTAACCCTAATCCTAATCTTAATCCAAACCATAACCTGGCCCTAACCCTAGCTCTAAACATATCCATTACACTAAACATAACCCACTCATTCTAGACCTAAAACTAGCTATGACACCACCCATTCCCCTAAACTTAACCTTGACACCAATGCTAACCCTAAAGCGAGCCCTACCCCTAGGCCTTATCCTAACACTAACCCTAGCCCTAATCCTAGCCCTAATTTAGCTATAACCCTAACCCTAATCTAAGCCTGGTACCAAGTCTAAAACTAACTCCCTTACCAGTCATATCCCTAGTTCTAACCCTATCTCTTCCGGAACCTTAACCTAGAACTAACCCCAGTACTAGATCTAACCTTAAATCTAAATAGAACCCTATCCCTAATCCTAAACCTCTTCCTAACACCAGCTATAACTCTAAAACTAATCCAAAATCTAGCCCTAACACTAGCCCGAGCCCTAAAACAAAACCAAGCCATAGCCCTAACCCTAAACCTTAACTTAAACCAAACCCTAACCCTACACCTAGCCCTAAGTTTGGCCCTAATTCGAGTCCTAAGCCTAACCCTAAAACCTTACCATGACTCTGACCCTAACACTAAAATTAGCCCTGCACATCGCCCTCACCATAAACCTATGCTTTGCATGCTTCAGCATCGGGCTACATTCACTAGGAACAAATCAGAGAGTGCCCACAGAGAACTGATTGAGTGTGTGAAGATTCAAGCAGCTAACACCAACACTGTTTATTATCCAGCTCCATTTCCAATAACACATATAAGTCAAAATGAAGTGAAACCTTAAAACACAAACTGTTCCTGACAGCGAACCATGAACTCAGAAGCCCCAAACATGGTGAATATAGTAAGGCAAGGTTAAAGATGAATCCTGCCTGGTATCAAAGAAATTTGGACAAAACTAACTCTAACCCCAACACTAATTCTAACCCTAGTCCTAAACCTAACCCTAAACCTAATCCTAACCTGTTTAGAGAACCTTTGATCATAGAAGTTCCAAACTTGGGGTGCCTAGTAGGGAAAGGTAACAGATGAATCCTACCCAGTATCAAAAATATTCTGACAAAATAATTTGGGCAGGTGTTTCAGCACATGCCTATTTCCACTGTTTTTTTTTTTTTTTTTTTTTTTTTTCTAAAGCGCTCTTGGATAATGTTCTTTTCATTGCCATAGCTTTGGAAAACTATCACTAGGAAGAAACCAGAGAGTGCCCACAGAGAATTGATTGAGTGTGTGAAATTTCAAGCAGCTAGCACCAACCCTGTTTGATTACCAGCTCCATTTCATTTACTCATATAAGACAACTTGAAGTGAAACTTTAAAATACAAACTGTTCCTGACAGTGAACAATTGAAATTAGAAGGCCCCAAACTGGGGAACATAATAAGGCAAGGTAAAAGAGAAATCCTGCCCAGTATCAAAAAAAAATTTGAACAAAACTAACTCTAAGCCTAACACTAGTTCTAACTCTAGTCCTAGCTCTAACACTAACCCCAAGCCCATTCTATTTATAGAGCTTTGATCATACAAGTACCAAACTTGGGAAGCCAGTGCAGCAAGCTAGCAGATGAATTCTGTGCAGTATCAAACAAATATGACCAAAGAATTGGGGGGAGGTAGATTAGGACATGCATATTTCCCTGATTTCTCATAAAGTACTCTTGGATAAAGTAGTGTTTGCATGCTTGTGCTTAGAGCTCCTTTCACAAGTAAGAAACCACAGAGTGACCACAGAGAACAGATTGAGTGTGTGAAGTTTCAAGCAGCTAGGAGAAACACTGTTTGATTTCTAGCTCCATTTCCATTTACCTGTAAAGGTTCAAATGAAGTGAAACCTTAAAACTCAAACTGTTCCTGACAGTGAACCTTGAAACAATGAAGGCCCAAAACTGGTGAACATAGTTAGGCTAGGTAAAAGATGACTCCTGCCCAATATCAAAGAAATTTGAACAAAACTAACTCTAACCCTAACACTCACTCTAACACTAGCCCTAACCCTAACCCTAACCCTAAAACTAACCCTAACCTGTTTAGAGAACCTTTGATTATAGAAGTTCCAAACTTGTGGAGACTAGTGGGAAAAGCTAACAGATGAATCCAATGCAGTATCAAAATATCTGACCAAATGACTGGGGGAGGTAGTTCAGTACATGCATATTTTCCTGTTGTCTCCTAAAGTGCTTTCAGATAAAGTGTTTTTTCTTTTTTGCATGTTTCAGCTTTGGGATACTTTCACAAAGAAGAAAAGAGAGTACCAAGAGGGAATTAATTGAGTATGTGAAGTTTCAAGCAGCTAGCACCAACACTGTTTGATTTCAAGCTCCATTTCCATATACCCATAGAGATAAAAATGAAGTGAACCCTTAAAATGTACAGTGTTCCTGACAGTGAACACTTAGACTGAGAAGGTCCAAAACTGAGGAACTTAACAAAGGTAAGGAAGAGATGAATACTCCCCAGTATCAAATATATTTGAACAAATCTAACTGTAACTCTACTGCTTGATTTGACTCTATCCCCAACCCTAATGCTAAGCTGTTTAGAGAACCTGTGATCATAGAAGTCCCCAAATTGGGGATCCTAGTGGGGAAAGCTAGTAGATGAATCCTGCACAGTATCAAAAAACATATGACCAAATAATTGGGGAAGGTATTTCACTATATTTATATTTCCCTCTTTTCTCCTAAAGTGCTCTCAGATAGACTTGCTTTGCCAGCTTTAGCTTAGAGCTACATTCACAAGGAACAAATCAGAGAGTGCCCACAGAGAACCAATTAAGTGTGTGAAGTTTGACATAGCTAGTACCAACCCTGTTTGATTTCTAGCTCCAATTCCATTTAGGTCAAAATGAAGTGAAACCTTAAAATAGAAACTGTTCCTGAAAGTGACCCATTGAATCTTGAAGGCCCAAACTTGGGGAGCCTACTAGGGCAAGGTCAAGGATGAATCCTGTACAGTACCAAAGTAATCTGACCAAAAAATTCGAAGCTCTTTCAGTACATGTGTATTCTGCTTGCTCCTAAAGCGCTCAGAGATAAAGCTGTTTCTTTCTACTTCAGCTTAGGGCTACTTCCACAGGAAAAAAACCAGAGAATCCTCACTGAGAACTGATTGTGTTATGATTCAAGCAGCTGTCCCAAACCCTGTTTGATTTCCAACTTCATTTCCATTCACCCCTATAGGGCAAAAAGAAGAGAAACATAAAAATTGAAACTATTCCTGAAAGCAAATCCTTTAAGTAGGAGGCCCAAATATTTGGAGTATAGTCAAAACAGGAAAAAGATGAATCCTGCACAGTATCATAGAAATTTGAAAACAAAACTAACTCTAAACCTAACACTATGTCTAAACCTAGGCCTAACACTAGCCCTAACACTAACCTTAGCCTGTTTAGAGTCCCTTTGATCCTAGAAGTCCCACACGTGTGGTGCCACATAGGGCAGGCCAACAAATGAATCTCTCACAGTATCAAATAAATCTGACCAAATAATTTGGGGAAGTAGTTCAGCACATGTGTATTTCCCTGTTTTCTCCTAAAGTACTCTCACATAAAGTTGCTTTGAATGCTTTCACTTAGGGATACTTTCACAAAGAATAAACCATAAAATGCCCATAGAGAACTGATTGAGTGTGTGAGTAGCAAGCACAAACCCTGTTTGATTTCCAGTTCCATTTCCATTTACCCACATAGGTCAAAATAAAGTGAAAACTTAAAATACCAACTTTCCAAGACAGCTAAACCTTGACATAAGAGGCCTGAACCTAGGGAATATAGTAAGAATATGTGAAAGCTGAATCCTGCCCAGTATCAAAGAAATTTGAAAAAAAAAAAAAACTAAATCTAACAAAACACTAGCTGCAAACCTAGCCAAAACCTAATGCTAAACCTAACCTAACCTGTTTATAGAACTGTTGATCATAGTAGTCCCAAAATAAAGGAGCCTAGTGGGGCAAGCTAACAGATAAATCCTGTGCAGTATGAAAGAAATCTGACCAAGTAATTGGGGGAGGTATTTCAGTACATTCATATTTCCCTGTTTTCTCCTAATGTGCTCTAGGTTAAATTATTTTTTCATGCTGCAGTTTATGGTACTCTCACAAGGAACAAACAAGAGAGTGCCCAGAGAGAGCTGATTGAGTGTGTGAAGTTTCAAGCAGCTAGTACTAACCCTGTTTGATTTACAGCTCCATTTTCATTCATATCTATAGACCATAATAAAGTGAAACCTAAAAATTCAAACTGTTCCTGAAAGTGAGCCAGCAAACCTTGAAGGACCAAACTTGGGGATCCTACTAAGGCTAGGAAAAGTTTGAATCCTCTACAGTATCAAAGCAATCAAGAAATAAAAAAGTTGAAGCTTGCTCCTAAAGTGCTCACATATAAAGCTGTTTCTTTCTACTTCAGCTTTGGGCTACTTCCACAAGAAACAAATGAAAGAATGCACACTGAGAACTGATTGAGTGTGTGAGGTTTCAAGCAGCTAGCACAAACCTTGTTTGAGTCCCAGCTCCATTTCCATTCACCACTATAAGGCAAAATGAAATGAAACATGAAAATTAAAACTGCTCCTGAGAGAAACACCTTTTACTTAGGAGGCCCAAACATGAGGAGTATACAAAGAATAGGAAAAAGATAAATCCTTCCCAGTATCAAAAAAAAGTTGAAGAAAACTAACTCTAACCCTAGCACTAGCTCTAACCCTTGCCCTAACTGTACCCATAACTGTAACCCTAACTGTTAAGAGAACCTTTAACCATAAAAGTTTCAAACTTGGGGAGACTAGTGGGGCAAGCTTACAGATAAATTCTTCACAGTATCAAAAAAATTTGACCAAAGAATTGGGGGGGGTATTTCACTACATGCATATTGCCCTGTTTTATCCTAAAGTGATCTTGGATAAATTTGTTTTGCATGCTTCATCTTACAACTACTTTCACAAGGAAGGAACGAGAGAAAGCCCAAAGACAACTGATTGAGTATGTGAAGTTTCAACCAGCTAGCACCAATCCTCTGATTTCTACCTCCATTTGCATCTACCCATATAGGTCAAAATGAAGTGACACATTAAAAACAAACTGTTCCTGACAGTGAACCATTAAACAAAGAAGGCCCAAAACTGGGGATTATAATAAGTTTAGGTAAAAGATGAATCCTTCCCAGTATTAAAGAAATTTGAACAAAACAAACTCTAACCTTAACATTTTCTCTAAAGCTAGGCCTAACCCTAATCCTAAACCTAACACTAATCTGTTTATAAAATCATTGATCCTAGATGTCTCAAACGTGGGGAGCTTACTGGGGCAAGCTAATAGATGAATCCTGTGCAGCATCTAATAAATCTGACCAAATAATTGGGGGATATAGTTCAGTACATGCCTATTTTGTTGTTTTCCCCTAAAGTACTCTCAGAAAAATTTGCTTTGCAGGCTTCAGCTTAGGGTTACATTCACAAGGAACAAACCAGAGAGTGCACATAGAGAAATGATTGAGTGTGAGATGTTTCAATCAGCTAGCACGAACCCTCTTTGATTTCTAGCTCCATTTTCCTTTACCATATAGGTCAAAAATGAAGTGAAACCTCAAAATACAAACTGTTACTGTCAGCAAACCATTGAACTTAGAAGGTCCAAACCTGGGGAAAAGAATAAGGCTAGGTAAAAGATGAATCCTGCCCAGTATCAAGAAAATTTGAACAAAACTAACTCTAAACCTAACACTAGGCCTAAACCTAGCCCTAACCCTAACAATAACCTTAACCATAACCTGTTTAAATAAACTTTGATCATAGAAGTGCCAAAGTTGTGAAGCCTAGTGGGGAAAGCTAAGAGATGAAAAATGCACAGTATCAATGAATTCTGACCAAATAATTATGGGAGGTAGTTCATTACATGCTTATTTCCCTATTGTCTCTTAAAGGGCTCTCGGATAAAGTTGTTTTGGCATGCTTCTCCTTTGGCCTATACTCAATAGAAAGAAAGCAGAGAGTGCTCGCAGAGAACTAATTGAGTGTGTGACTTATCAAGCAGCTAGTACCAACCCTGTTTGATTTCCAGCTTCATTGTTATTCACACCTATAGGCCATAACAAAGTGACACCTAAAAATTCAAACTGTTCCTGACAATGAACCGTTGAACTTAAAGACCCCAAACTGGGGATCCTATTAAGGCTAGGTAAAGGATGAATCCCGTTATGTATCAAAGTAATTTGACCAAAAAATATAGAAGATTGCTCGTAAAGCACTCAGATGAAGCTATTTCTTTCTATTTCAGCATAGGGCTACTTCCACAAGAACCAAACCAGAAAATGCACACTGAGAACTGATGGAGTGTGTGAAGTTTCAAGCAAACTTTCAAACCAACTCTGTTTGATTTCAAGCTCTATTTCCATTTACCCATATAGGTCAAAATAAAGTGAAACCTTGAAATACAAACTGTTCCTGAGAGTGAACCACTGAACCCAGAAGGCCCAAACCTAGGGAAAATAGTAGGCTAAGGAAAAGTTGAATCCAGCCCAGCATCAAGAAATTTGAAAAAAAATATATAATATAGTATAATATAGAGGTATTGCATAGGCCCACCTCACCCCCCCTCTTTATTTTCTCTTATTTTCATTTTCCCTCTCTTTCTTTCTTTCCTTGTTATTTTTTCTTTTTTTTTCTTGCTCCCTGTATCCCACTTTCATCCTCCTAAATTTTATTATTTATACATAGGGTAATTTTATGAATACAGATAAGGAATTTGAATTTATATGTTCTTCTATAAATTACCCCTGTCTATTCATTTCAGTTATCCTCCAATTTGCTAAAACTGATTAATCTCATACCCTCATTCCTTTCCCCCTCAACATAGCATCCTACCCCTGACCATCAGTTCTGTATATACCACCAGAAATGATATGCCATTTATGAAACTAATGACTATATTCTAAATAATAATTGAAGTCACCATCTGTAGACATAGAATCTAAATATAAATGTATTCATAAAATGGTTAATCTTAGGCTTTGGGTTACGGTTAGATTTAGAGTTAGGATTTGATCTATGGTTAGGGTTAGGACTAAGAATAGGACAAGGGTTATGACTAGGGTTAAGGCTAGGGTTACGGTTATGGTAAGGGATAGGGTTAGAACTAGTGATAGGGCTAGTGTGAGAGTCAGAGATAGTCTTAGGGCAAGGGCTAGGGTTATGGTTAGGGATAGGGCTAAATTAGGGCTAGGGTTAATGTTAGGTTTAGAGCTTAGGTTAGGGTTAGTGTTAGGGTTACATGTAGGGTAAGGGAGTGGGTTATATCTAGGTTGAAGGCTAGGGCATGGGTTAGTATTAGGGTTAGGGCTAGGGTTAGGGTTAGGCTAGGCTTAGGGCTAGAATAAAGGCTAGTATTTGTATGAGGATTAGGGCTAGTATTAGGGCTAGGGCTAATGCCAGGTCTAGGTTTACAGTTAGGGATAGATTTATTGTTAGGTTTATGGCTTGGTCCAGTGTAAGGGTTAGGTTTAGGGTAAGGGTCAGGTTTAGAGCTAGGGTTATTATTAGGGTCAGGTTCAAGTTAGAGTTTGCTTTAGTTTAGAGGTAATGTTTAGGGCTTGAATTAGCATTAGATTTAGGGTTAGGTTTAGGGTTAATGACAGGGTTAAATTTAGGGTTAGCGTTATTATCAGGGTAGTGGATAGGATTAGACCTAAGTTAAGGCTAGGGATATGTATAGGATTAGGGCTTTTGTTTGGGTTAGGGTTAGGTTTAAGTTTAGGGTTAAAACTAGGTTTTAAAGTCGAACTAAGGCTAGATTTTGGGTTAGGTTAGGGATAGAGTTAAGGCTAAGGGTAATGTATGAAGTAGGGTCATGATTAGTGCTAGTTAAGGGTCAGAGTTAGGGCTAGGTCTAGCGTTAGGGTAAGGTTTTTGGTTATGACAATATTAGGAGCTAGAGTTAGTGTTAGGGTCAGAGTCAATGTCCTGATTACTTTTCAGGTTAGACTTAGGACTAGAATTAGAGATAGGTGTAGGCCTAGGTGTAAGTTTAGGGTTTGGTTTAGGTTAAGATTTAGGGTTAGGGCTATGCCTTGTTTTTTTTTGGGGGGGGGCTAGGGATATGTTTAGGGCTTGCTTTAGGATTAGTGTTAGGGTTAGGGCTAGTGTTACTGTGAGGTTTAGGCTTTGGTTTTGGGTTAGATTTATAGTTAAATTTAGATCTAGGGATTGAGCTGGGGCTAAGGATAGGTCTAGGTTTAGGGCCAAGTTTAGGGCTAGGTTTAGGATGATGGTAAGGAATTGGGTTAGAACTTGGTATAGGGCAAGGGCGAGAGTTAGAATTAGTCTAAGCGCAAGGGTTAGGCTTAGGATTAGGCCCAGGTTTTGGGCTAGGGTTTGTTTTAGGTTTAGGGTAAGGATTGGGATTATAGTTAGTTTTATGGCTAGGGTGAGGTTTAGGATTAGGGTTAGGGTTAGGTTTATGATTAAGGTGAAGTTTATGGCTAGGATATGGGCTAATGCCGCAGTCTGGCTGGGCACAATTCAGAAGCCACTTGTCAAAAGAAACTAACTTTATTTTTAGAACTACCAAGCCAAACAAAACAGCTCCTCAGGAAATAAAAAAAAAAAACCCTCAGAGCCCAACTGCCACCACCGGCTTCCACAAGACTCTCACCCACACAAAACTCACCACCTCCCACAATCCTCCTGCTCTTGAGGCCGATTGGCTGGGTTGCGCGGGCGGAGCCAAAGAAGTCCCCCAGTGAGCAGCTCCGTGGTCTGAAAGGGCAAGGAAACAGCCCAATGAGCAGCTCCATGGAGGAGCCAATCAGCTAGATGTTGCTGGGGCTGCTGTGAGCCAATCATCAGCTGGCAGTCTGAAGGGCAGGGAATCAGCTCAATGAACATCACCGCAGAGGAGCCAATCAGCTAGATGATGCTGGGGCCACTGTGAGCCAATCATCAGCCGGCAGCTGGAAGTTTGCTGGCAGCTGGAAGTTTGTTGGGGCCCCTTTGGCTGTGGCTCTCAACATCTCCCCCTCTCTGTTTAAACAACAAGCATGTGGCTTAGGGACCGTGCCTGCCTTAGGTTGTCCAATACTACATATGGTCCTTACCCGTCTTCGAATGAGCTGACCTCAGGGCGTCAGCTTCCTGTCTTAGGTTGGAACCATTGTAATTGGATCTTACCCGTCATTGACTACTGGTCCAGTATACAGCCACACCTGTGGAGAGGTACCAGCAGGGGGGTGAGGTTCTTTGCCTCACCTCTGTTGGCCCCCAAATTTTAGTTGAACGATTATGACAAGCAGAAGGGAGGAAGATATACCAAGCCAATTGACGGCTCCTTTTGGGACAATTGTACCACTGATGACATCATCAGCAAAAATATCCCAACACTACCACAAGTTGCTGCACCAACAGATAGTTCACAATGCATACAAGTGAGTTCACAATTCATAAAAGTGACACATGGTTTAGGCAAGTTCTGTAAGCGGTTCAGTGATGGCTATTGCAGAAACTGTAGATTAATTTTATCTTTGTCTTCACCGGCACAGGCATGAAGATAGGAAATCTGGCAATAATGGCTAAAGAAAAAATTATGTAACATTCCAGAAGGTACTAAAAGAAAACAATTTTCTTAACAATTTACATTATCTTGAAGAGAATTATTAAATATAATGAAAAGGATAGGTGAAAGCAAACAAACAGATCTGTTAACCTCCTTTTTTGTTTACATATTAAAACAATTCTTAACAGTTATTTACCCAATTTAAATTAAACCATTTAAATCACGTGAATAAAAAAAAATATTTGGATCAATTTTTTCATGAGCTCTCATCATATATGATATATGGACATATGCACATTCAAACATATAACATAAAACACAAGTGTGCACACATAATATAATACATACAACACATAACATAATAGTAAATGCCTTATAACTTTTTACAGGTGAAATCTCCATTGCAATGTTTAAAAACTCTATAGTCAAAAAAAAAAATAGAACTGATCAGCAAAACATTAACCTAGGTCTGTATGAGCTCAAAAAACAAAATAGAACTTCATGATATGGGAAAGGGCAATAATAAAACAGATATTGAAAAAAGCATCCTGGTTCTGTTGCAGATGTAAGGATAGCCAAATTGGAGTTTTGGATATGAGCTGTTATTGATTTGAGCCAAATCATCTTCTTTTTGGTCTGTAGAATTCGCTTTAGTTAATCTCTCTGGAATCTAAATTGGCTGCTGTTCTCCCTGTGGAAACACACAAACAGACCCCCGACTCCAGACAATCACTGGGTCAGGATTTTAGTTAATCTCTCCGGAATCCAAATCTGCTGCTATTCTTCCTGTGGAAACACACAAACAGACCCCCGACTCCAGACAATTACTGGGTCAGGACCTTTCCATTGTCCTGTTAGAATATCTTTCCAAAGTACCTTGGGCTTATGTACATTTTTTGGACACATATGCCTTTCTGCAGCACTAAGTCCTGATGAATCCAAATGTAAAAAGTTTAGAGTAAAAAGTGTAATTTTAAGTTTATCTTTGGGGAATATATACCCCTTCCCAATTCCATATTTTTGCTTTAATAAGTACATTTTAATAGTTTGATGAGCTCTTTCAACTATACCTTTGCCCTGTGGATTGTATGGTATTCCTGTTATATGAGTGATGCCAAATGATGAGCAAAATTGTTTAAAAGAGGTATTCGTATAACCAGGGGCATTATCTGTTTTTAACTGTTTTGGAATGCCCACAGTGGCAAAATTTTGCAAGCAATGAGCTATAATATCTTTAGTTTTTTTCTCTGGCATGAAGGGAGCCCATCAAAAATCCAGAAGAAGTATCAACTGTAACATGCAAATATTTTAATTTCCCAAATTCTGGCAAGTGTGTGACGTCCATCTGCCAAATATGGTTAGGCATCAATCCTCTAGGATTGACTCCAAGATTAACTTCTGGTAAAAAAGGTCACACAATTTTGACATTGTTTTATTATTTGTCTAGCTTGTTCCTTACTTATTTTAAAAAGCTTTTGTAAAGTATTAGCATTGACATGGAACCTTTTATGAAAATTTATAGCTTCTTCTAGTGTAGAGAAAATATGTATGTCATGTGTAGTTTTATCTGCTAAATCACTGCCCAAACTAAGGGCTCCAGGCAATCCTGTATGTGCCCTGATATGTCCTATAAAGAATGGATCTTTTCTGTCCCAGATTAAACTTTGTATAGTAGAAAACAAAGAGAAAACAGTAGAAGTAGGGGAAATCCTACCAGCATCTTCAAGGGATATTATAGCATTAACTATATACTGACTATCAGAAAATAAATTAAATACAGAATCTTTAAACATCACAAAAGTTTGTAATACTGCATTAAGCTCTACCTTTTGAGCTGATTGTTTGGGTACTAAAAATGTAAAAGTTCGATCAGGTGTAACTATTGCTGCTGTACCATTATTTGACCCATCAGTGAATATATTTGGAGCATTCATGATAGGTCTTTTTCTTGTCATTTTTGGAAAAATTACAGGATGCAATGACCAAAAAGACAATAAAGGATTAAATGGTAAGTGGTTATCAAATGAAACATTAGATTTGCACATGATTATTGTCCAAATATTTAACTCATTAGCTAATTCATCAATTTGATTCATAGTATATGGAGAAATAATTTTATTAGGAGAAATTCCAAACACTGCCTTTGCTGTTTTTATTCCTTTGAGTATTAATTGTTCTACAGCCTCAGGATACCTAGTAAGAATAGTGTTAAAAGAATAAGATAAATGTATCCATAATAATGGACCTTCTTGCCAAAATACTCCTCTAGGAATATTTTTTGTTGGTAGTACAATAAATAATAAAGGCAAACTTATATCAATTCTATCCAAATGCATATTTTCCATATATGTTTCAATAATTTTTAATGCCTTTCTTGCTTCAGGCATTAACATTCAGGGTGAATTTGGATCTGATGGAACTTTTAGGATATCAAATAAAGGTCCGAATTCTCCTGTTGGAATACCTAGATAAGGCCTTATCCAATTTATGTCTCCTAATAACTTTTGAAAGTCATTAAGTGATTTGAGTTGATCTACTCGTATTTGAATTTTTGGTGGACGGACCATGGTTGAGGATAATAGAACTCCCAAATAATTAATTGGAAAATTTAATTGTACTTTATCTATTGCTATCTCTAGATTATAATTGTTTAATAAGTTTGTAAGTGTGGCATAACATTCTAGCAATGTGTTTTTAGCTTTGTGTGCTAATAATATATCATCCATATAGTGAAATATTTGTAGCTCAGGATTTTGATTTCTAAGTGGCTGGATTACTTTGTTAACATAAATTTGACTCATAGTTGGGCTGTTAGTCATCCCTTGAGGGAGTACTTTCCATTCATATCTCTGATCAGGATCTTCATGATTTAGTGCAGGGATAGCAAATGCAAAACGTGGACTATCCTCAGGATGAATTGGAATTGAAAAAAAAACAATCTTTAATATCTATAACTAAAACATACCAAGTTTTGGGCAAAGCAGACAATTGAGGAATCCCCGATTGAGCAGGTCCCATAATAGCCATCTCATTATTAATGGCTCTTAAATCTTGCAATAATCTCCATTTACCAGATTTCTTTTTGATGACAAAAATGGGAGTATTATGGGGAGATACAGAAGGTTGTATATGTCCTTCCGCTAATTGTTGTTTGACCAGATCATGGGCTACTTGTATCTTTTCTTTAGTCAAGGGCCACTGAGGAACCCATACTGGTCTTTCTGATTTCCATGTAATTTTTATTGTCTCAGTGGCCCTTTGTGAAAATCCAACCCATGTCTCTCTGTTCCTTGATTTATTTGTATTGGTGCTGCTATACCTTGTTGTTGTTTTTCTAATCTTTTTCCTTTCCTAAAACCTTGTCTAGCCATAATAGTGGGTGAATTTTGATTGATATTATTTGTTAATATCAAACCTAATTGAACTAAGACATCTCGTCCCCACAAATTTACAGGAAGATGATCCAATACATATGGCTGTATAGTTCCTTCACATCCTTCAGGATCCTTCCAATCTAATACCATTGCACTTCTATCGGGATTAGTCACCACTCCTAGGCCTCAAAGCGTTTGAGTGGCTTGTTGTAATGGCCAATGTTTTGGGCATTTTTGACGAGAGATGATGCTAAGGTCTGCACCTGTATCCAGTAGCCAATTAAATTCATGTCCTTGAATATTTAGTTTTAGCATGGGGCAAGAATCTAAATTTAAAGAAAGCATAGCCCCATCTACACCTGTGAAGCCTAATCCCTTGGAACCTCTTTCTACAGCATGACTGGAAAATTTATCATGTAGGCTTGGTATTATTAGTAACTGTGCTATTCTATCTCCTGGTGAAATTACTGATATACCCTTTGGAGAACTGGCTATAATTTTTATGTCACCTTCATAATCGGGATCAATTACCCCAGGACTTATCAAAAGTCCTTTTAGATTAGAAGAGCTGCATCCCAATAATAAGCCTACTGTTCCTTTGGGAAAAGTCCTTTCACCCCTATGGGAATGATCAGAACTCCCATCTCTGGAGTTAGTACTGATCTGGCGGAGGCGCAGATGTCCAACCCTGCGCTCCCTCTGGTTTGTCTGATGAGGGATCTGATGTCCTGGGCACTACCCTGATGGGATTGCTGGGGTTTCTGGGTTCCTCCAGTGCTCCCAATATTTGTGGTTTGGGGCCCCGGAGCATTGGGGCCCCCTGTCCATTTTTTGGCAATGGAGCCCGATGCTTTTGTCCACGATATTGTGGATAAACACCTTGTCCTTCTTTGTTTTTTGATAATGGGGTATGCTCTATGGTGGTTTGAGAATGGCATTCATTAGCCCAATGTAATGGAGTACCCTCTATGGTGGTTTGAGAACGGCATTCATTAGCCCAATGTTTCCCTCTATGGCATCATGGGCAAATACCCGGTATTCTACTCCTTTGATATCTAGTTTTGTTAAACCCTCCTCCTATGGGACAATTCCTTTTAAAATGTCCTGCTTGTTGACAATTGAAGCATGTTCTTGGCCTAGCATATAAAGCCTGTTTTACTGCAGCTGCCACAATTTGCCCTTGTTCATTAATGTCTCTGGCATCTAAAGCCTGTTTTACTGCAGCTGCCATGACTTGCTCTTGTTCATTAATGTCTCTACATAATTTAATATATGTGTTTAAATCTTCCTGTTTCCATGGTCTAATGATATCTCTGCACCAACGATTCGCTTGGTCATAAGCCAGTTGTTTTATTAATGGCATTGCTTGTTCTGTATTCCCAAAAACTCTGGTAGCTGTTTGAATAAGCCTATGTGCAAATTCAGCGTAAGGTTCATTAGCTCCTTGTTTTATCTTAGATAATTGACCTTGTAAACCTCCATGTCCTTGTAAAATCTTCCATGCCTTAACTGCATCTACAGCAATTTGTAAATATACACCAGGATCATATGCAATTTGTTGCTGCCGATCCTCATAAGGTCCCTTTCCTAACAGCATATCTAGATTTCTCTGAGGATAATCAGATGCTGCATTTCACCTAGCCATCTCCTTGCAAAATTCCTCATTGGCAACCTTCCATAACAGGTATTGTCCTCCAGTTAGCACAGCTTTACAAGTATTAGCCCAATCTGCTGGCGTCATGTTTAAGTTGGTAATGGATTCGACCAAGCTTACAGTGAAGGGTGCTTTAGGACCATAGGTTGTTATAGCCTCTTTTAGCTCCTTCACTGATTTGAAATTTAAACCCTGGTAAATTCGCTGCCCTCCTACCTCAAATACAGGGCATACTTGAGATCCTGTCTCAGGATCCCAACTATCAACTGTGGGGGTTGGGAGTCTCCTAGCATATGGAGGTGGTGCTGTTGATTGGACACTTATGCCCTCTGGTGATGGAATGCTGTTAGTAGCAGTCTCCTGTAGAGGTGGTGCTGTTGGTTGGACACTTTCGCTCTCTGATAGAAAGGTGTTATTAGCAGTCTCCTGTTGTAACTTTTCCCCTGATGGCTTTTTCTGCTCTAAACTTCCTTCCTCTGTCTCACTAGCTCGACAGACCTGCTCTTGTACTTGAATCTTTTCCTCTTTCTGACTAACTTGAGAGACCTTCTCTTTTACTTGAATCAATATGTCTTCTCCTTCCTCTACCTTTGTCTGAACTGAAGGCTTTGGACTAAGCAAACCAGATACGTTCGTCCACAATGGCAATGTGCCAACTGGCAGAGTCCCTGGGTTGTTCTTTTCTATTCTTTTTAATATTTTCACCATGATGGTTCCATTGTGATATATCTAACAACTCCTCCTTAAAAAGCCATGGGCTACATTTTTTAATTATATCAATGTAAGCCCTGACTGCTCTTGATTTTACTGGGAAGCCTCCTTGCTCTAACAATTTACTTAACACTCTTTCGGTTTCTTTTTTACTAATTGCTGATCCCGTATTTCTACTATAATACAACCAAGCAAGATAACACCAAACCAAACCGAGACAGAATCCAATAAAAATGGAACAACAAAAATTCATTATAGCCTTTCCATCCTCCTGACATGTGCATCCGTCCTTTCTCCCTATCTGTTCCTCAGACGCAAATAGTTTTTCCTCAGATGTGAGCGGTTTTTCTTCCCTCTCACTCATCTCCAGGGACAGGCAAGTTAAAACAAAAATGAAGCAAAACAAAAGAGGAAATTTAGAATGGCTACCCATCCTCTCGCCCTGCCCTCAGGGGCGAGCAGTTTACTTACCCTCAGTCACTCCCCGTACGGGCCATCAAATGCCTCAGTCTGGCTGGGCACAATTCAGGAGCCACTTGTCAAAAGAAACTAACTTTATTTTTAGAACTACCAATGCCAAGCAAAACAGCTCCTCAGGAAAAAAAAAAAAAAAACCCTCAGAGCCCAACTGCCACCACCGGCTTCCACAAGCCTCTCACACACACAAAACTCACCACCTCCCACAATCCTCCTGCTCTTGAGGCCGATTGGCTGGGTCGTGTGGGCGGAGCCAAATAAGTCCCCCAATGAGCAGCTCCGTGGTCTGAAAGGGCAGGGAAACAGCCCAATGAGCGGCTCCATGGAGGAGCCAATCAGCTAGATGTTGCTGGGGCCACTGTGAGCCAATCATCAGCTGGCAGTCTGAATTGCAGGGAAACAGCCCAATGAACATCACCGCAGAGGAGCCAATCAGCTAGATGTTGCTGGGGCCACTGTGAGCCAATCATCAGCTGGCAGCTGGAAGTTTGCTGGCAGCTGGAAGTTTGCTGGGGCCCCTTTGACTGTGGCTCTCAACAGGCTAAGGTTTGTGTTTGGGTTAGGACTAGGATTAGAGATAGGTCAAAATTCTGGTGTTCCAGTTAGGAATACTTTAGGGTTAGGGTTATAGCTAGGTCTATTTTAAGGGTTAGGTTTATGTTAGTGTCAGGTGTAGTGCTAGGGGTATTATTAGAGTTAGGGTCAGGTTTAGGGTTTTTGTTAGGTTAAGGTTTAGGTTTAGGTCTCGAATTAGCATTATTGTTAAGGATAGGGTAATGATACTTTTAGGTTTAGGGTTCAGATTAAGTGTTGGGTAATGGATAGGGTTAGGGTTAGGGATAGGATTAGGGTTTGGCCTAGGGTTAGCATAAGGGTTTGGGTTATCATTAGAATAATGGATAGGTTAGAGCTAGGGTTAGCGCTAGGGTTATGCTAAGGATTAGGTCTAGGGTTAGGCATCGGTTTAGGGTAAGGTCTATGGTTAGAATTAGGATTAGTTTTAGAGTTAAAGCTAGGATAGACCTTGGATTAGGGCTAGGTTTTGCCTTAGGTTAGGGCTAAAGCTAATTTAAGAATTTGTTATGATTCAGGCTAATTTTAGGGATAGTGTTAGGGCTAGTTTTAGGGTTAAGTTTAGGGTTGGGGTGGTGTTTAGAGCTATGGTTAACGTTAGTGTCAGGGTCAGTGTTTAGGTTAGGGTTATGGTTAGAATTAAAGGTCTAGCATTAGGTCTACGGGAAGAGTTACTGTTTGGCATAGGCTAAGGGTTATTGTAAGGGCTATGTCTAGGTTTTTCTTTAGGTCTAGGGTTCGAGTTATGGCTATATTTAGGAATAGGTTTAGTTTTAGGGCTAGTGTTAGTGTTAGGTTTAAGTATACGGTTACTGGAAGAGTTACAGTTAGAGTTCAGTTTAGGGTTAGGTTCAGGTTTAGACTTACAATTAGTTTTAGAGTCAGAATAAGTGTCAGGGTCAGGGTTAGGTTTTGGGTTATTGTTAGAGCTAGTAGGATGGCTAGGGTTAGGACTAGTAGGCTAAGGGTTTGTGTTAGGTTAAGGATTAGGGTTAGCTTTAGTGTTAGGGTTTGGCTTAGGTTAAGGGATAGGGTTAGAGCTAGGGTTAGGGCTAGGGTTATTGCAAGTTTTAGGGTTAAAGCTAGGTTTAGGGTTTGTTTTAGGGCTAGTTTTTTTGTGTTAGGATTAGGTCTATGTTTAGAGAAGTGGCTAATGTAAGAATTAGGGTTACAATTACGGTTAATTTTTGGATTTTGATTAGGTGTTAAACCTCTAGTGTTAATTAGTTTTAAGGTTAGGGTGATATTTAGAGCTAGTCTTAGTGTTAATAGTCAGGCTCAGGGTTAGGTTTAGGGTTAGGGTTAGGACTCAAAATAAGGCTAGGTTTAATGTAAGGGCTTGGTTTAAGGTTAGGATGGTGTTTAGAGCTGGGGTGAGTGTTAGGATATGAGTCAGAGTCAGGATTAGTATTAAAGTTAAGGTTAGGACTCGAATTAGGGCTAGGGCTAGGTCTAGGTGTAGTGATAGTGTTTGGTTTAAGTTAAGGTTTACTTAACTTAAATTCTGTTTTGTTTTACTGCTAGGGTTAGGGTTAGGGCTAGTTTCATAATTAGTCTTAGGGTTAGTGCTAGTGTTAATGTTAGGCTTAGGCTTAGGTTTAGTGCTAGAGTTAGAGTTAGATCTAGGGTTAGATGTAGGCAAGATGTAGGCAAGGCTTATGACTAGGTGTATGGCTATGTTTAGGGCTACGGTTAGGGTTAAGTGAAGGGATAGTGTTAGAACTAGGGATAGGGCTAGTGTGAGAGAGTTAGTCTTAGGGGAATGGTTAGCATTAGAATTAGGGATAGGGTTAAATTAGGCCTAGAATTAGGGCTAGGGTTAGTGTTCAGCTTAGGTCTAGCATTAAGGCTAGTGTTAGGAGTAAGTTTAGGGTAAGGGGTGGTGTTACAGCTACGTTTAGTGGGAGGGTGAGGATTGGAATTAGGTTAGGGCTATGGATAGGTTTTTGATTACAGATAGGTTTAGCGCTAGGATGAGGGCTAGGGTGTGTTTTAAGTTTAGAGCTAGGATTAGGACTAGGGCTAATATCAGGTCTTGGGTTACAGTTAAAGATAGTTTTAGTGTTAGATTTATGGCTACATGTAGTGTAAGGGTTAGTTTAAGGTTTAGGAGCAGGTTTAGAGCTAGGAGTATTTTTACAGTCAGGTTTTGGGTTAGGGTTTCATATATGTTAAGTTTTAACATTAGGGCTCAAATTATCATTAGGGTTAGTGTTAGGTTAATGATAGGGTGAGGTTTAAGGTCTAGGTTTGGATTAGGATAATGGATAGGGTTAGGATTAGGGATAGGGTTAGGTTTAGGACTAGGCTTAGCATTTGCGTTAGGATTATGTTTATGGAAATGGATAGGGTTAGAGCTAGGGTTAGGGCTAGGATTATGTTTATGATTAGGGCTTGGGTTAGGGTTAGGATTAGGGTTAAATCTGGGGTTAGGGATCAGATTAGGGCTATTTTTTGTGTTAAGTTAGTGCTAGGGTTAGGTTTATGTTTAGGGCTAAATTTAGGGTTAGGGTTAAGGCTATATCTAGTGTTAGGTTTAGGTTAAGGGTTAGGGTTATGTTTAGAGCTAGGGTTAGTGTTATGGTCATAGTCAGCATCACTGTTTTAGGGTACAGAATAAAACTCAAATTAGTGATAGGGTTAGGGTTAGGGTTTGGTTTAGGTTAAGGGTTAAGGTTAAGGATATGGTTCAGTTTTGTTTTAGGGCTAGGGCTAGGATTAGGGCTTGTTTTAGGATTAGCATTAGGGTTAGGGCTAGTGTTACGTTTAGGTTTAGCCTTAGGGTTAAAGATAGATTTAGAGTTAGGGTTATGGTTAGGCTTAAGCTTAGGGTTATTGTTAGATTTAGAGTTAAAGTTAAATCTAGGTTAGGGCTAGGGCTAAGGATAGTGCTAGGGTTAGGGCTAGAATTAAGGTTCTGGTAAGGGACTGGGTTAGAACAAGAGATGGGGCTAGGGTGAGAGAGTTATTCTTATGGCTAGGGTTAGGGCTAAGGTTAGGAATAGGGCTAAGTTAGGGCTAAGATTAGGGCTAGGTTAGTGTTAGGGTTAGGGTTATTGTTAGGGTTAGGGTTAGGAGTAAGGGTATGTTTAGTGCTACTTTAAGGGTTGTGATTTGTGTTAAGTTTACAGCTAGGATTAGGGATAGGGCTAATTTCAGGTCTAGGCTTACACTTGGGGATAGTTTTAGGATTATGTTTATGGCTAGGTCTAGTGTAAGTGTTAGGTTTAAGGTAACTGTCGGCTTTAGAGCTAGAGGCTTTATCAGGGTCAGGGTCAGGGTTTGAGTTTGGTTAAAGTTAGGGTTTATGGTTAGAGCTTGAGTTAGTATTTGGGTTTGGGTTAGGATAATGATAGGGTTTTGTTTAGGGTTCAGGTTATGTTTAGCTAATTGTTAGGGTTAGGGTTAGGTCTACGCTTCTCTTTAGGGTGAGGGTTAGGGTTAGTATAATGGATAGTTTAGGGATAAGTTTACGGCTAGGATTATGGTTAGGAATAGGCCTTTAGTCACGGTTAGGGTTAGGGTTAGAACTAGGGCTAGGGTCAGGGTTATGTTTAGAATAAGGGTTAGGTTTTGAGCTAGGGTAATGCCTAGGGTGAGCGTTAGGTTTAGGGTTAAAATGAGGAATAAGATTACAGTACAGTTAGGGTTAGGGTCAGGATTAGGGCTAGGCTTAAGGTTAGGGTAATGGATAGGTTTAGATGTAGTTTTAGTGTTATAGTTTGGGTTAGATAGAGGTTTAGGCTTAGCGTTAGAGCTACGGTTATGTTTAGGCTTATGATAAGGGTTAGGGTTTGAGCTAGGGTTATATCTATGGCGAGTGTGAGTTTGAAGTTTAGGTCTAGTGTTAGTTTTCCAGTTAGTTATAGTGTTCAGGTTAGGCCTAGGATTATCAATAGGTTTAGGGTAAAAGGTAGGCTTAGGGCTAGGGTTGAGGTTAGGATTAGGACTAGGGTTAGGGTTATTTTTAGGGATAGATGTAGGTTTATGTTTAGGGTAACGGTTAAGCTTTGAGGTAGGATTAGGCCTAAAATGAGGGTTGGGTTAGGGTTAGGGCGAAGGTGAGGGTTAGTATTATGCTTAAGGCTAGGTTTAGGCATGGTATTAGCTCCAGGTTTTGTGTAAGGTTTAGGCCTAGGGTTAGAGCTATGGGTAATGTAAGAGGTAGGGTTATATTTAGGGATAGTTTTAGGGTTAGTGTTATGTTTAGGCACAGTGTTAGGTTTAGATTTTCAGGTAGGGTCAAATTTAGAGATAGGTTTACTATAAAGGCAGGGCCAGTGTTCGGGTTAGAGTTAGAGTTAGGGTTACAGCCAGAATTAGGTCTAGGTTTAGGTCTAGGTGTAGGGCAGTGTTTGATTTAAGTTCAGGGTTATTGTTAAGGCTAAGGCTAAGTTTTTGTTTTGGTCTAGGGCTAGAGTTAAGTCTAGATTTAGGATTAGATTTAGGTCTAGGGCTAGTGTTAGGGTTTGTTCTAGGGTTTGGGTCAGGTTTAGACTGAGGGTTAATGTTAGGATCAGAATAAGAATCAAGGTTAGTATTAGGGTTTGGGATAGGGTTAGAGCTAGAGTGATTGCTTGGTTTAGGAATATTAATAGGGTAATGTTTTGATTAGCCTAAAGATTAGGGATAGTGGGCTGGAGATGTGGCTCAGCGGTAGCGCGCTCGCCTGGCATGCGTGCAGCCCGGGTTCGATCCTCAGCACCACATACCAACAAAGATGTTGTGTCCGCCGAGAACTAAAAAAATAAATAAATAAATATTAAAAATTCTCTCTCTCTCTCTCTCTCTCTCTCTCTCTCTCTCTCTCTCCCCCCCCCTCACTCTCTCTTTAAAAAAAAAAAAGATTAGGGATAGTTCTAGGGTTACCATTAGTGTTAGTGTTTGGCTTAGGGTAAGTGATAGCTAGGGTTAGGATTAGTGTTTGGCTTAGGGTAAGGATAGTTAGGGTTAGAGCTAGGGTTAGGATTAGTGTTAGGGTTAAAAATAGGTTTTGGACTCAGATTAGGGCTAGTTTTCAGGTTATGGTTAAGTAAATGGCTAATGTAAAAACTAGGGTTACAATTAAGGTTAGTTTTAGTGTTAGGGATAGGGGTAGGTGTATCGTAAGTGTTAGGTTTAAGATTAGGGTAATATTTAGAGGTAGGGTTATTGTTAGGATCTGAGTAAGAATCAGAGGTTTTTTTAGGGTTAGTGTTTGAACTCAAATAAGGGCTCGGGTTACTGTTAGGATTAGGTTTAAGATGAGGGTGGTGTTTAGAAATAGGGTGACTCTTAGTATATGAGTTAGGGTCAGGGTTATTTTTAAGGTTAGGGTTATGACATGAATTAGGGCTAGGGTTACTGTTAGTGTTTCATTTAAGTTTAGCATGGTCTTTAGAGCTAGGGTGACTCTTTGTATAGGAGTCAGGGTCAGGGTAATTTTTAAGGTTAGGGTTAGGACTCCAATTAGGCCTAGGGTCAGTTCTAGGTATAGTGTTAGGGTTTGGTTTAAGTTAAGGTTTAGGGTTAGGGGTATTGCTCAATTTGGTTTTAATCCTACGTTTAGGGTTAACTATTTATATGATTAGCATTAGGGTTAGGATTAGTGTTAGTGTTAGGCTATGCTTAGGGTTAGGGTTACATTTAGAGTTTGCATTAGATCTAGGGTTCGTTCTAGGTATAAGGATAGGGCAAGGGTTAGGGCTAGGGTTAGGATTATGGTAACAGATAAGTTTGGAAATAGGGATAGGCCTAGGACCAGAGTAAGAGTTAGTCTGAGAGCTAGGGTTATGGTCAGTTTTAGGGATAGGGCTAGGTTTAGTGTTTAGTGTTTAGTGTTTTAGTGTTCAGCTTAGGCCTAGCATTAGGACTAGGGTTATGGTTATCTTTAGAGTAAGGGATGGTGTTATAGCTAGATTTAGAGGTAGGGTTAGGATTAGAATTAGGGTTAGGGCTAGGGATAGGGTTAAGGATATGATTAAGGCTAGGTTTAGGGCAAGGATGAGTGCTAGGTTTTGTTGTATGTTTAGTTCTAGAATTATGGCAAGGACTAATGTCAGGTCTAGTGTTACAGTTAGGGGTAGATTTAGGGTTAAGTTTGTGTCGAGGTCTAGTGTAATTGTTAGGCTTAGGGTAAGGGTCAGGTTTTGAGCTAGGTGTATTTTTATAGTCAGGAACAGGGTTAGGATTTGTTTTAGCTTAATGTTTAAGGATAGGGCTCAAATGAGCACTAGGGTTTAGGTTAGAGGAATGGATAGGGTTAGGTTTAGTGTTCAGGGTAGGTTTAGGGGAATGGAGAAGTTTCAGGTTAGCAAAAAGGTTAGGATTAGGCCTAGGCTTAGCATTAGGATGAGGGTTATCAGAAGGATAATATATAGGGTTAGAGCTAGGGTTAAGTCTAAGGTTATTGTTAAGAATAAGTCTAGAGTTAGGCTTAGGGTTTAGGTTATGGCTAATAACACTAGCTTAGGGTAGAGTTAAGGTTAGGTTTAGGGTAAAGGTTGGGATTTTAGCTAGGGTTAGTCCTAGGGTGAGGGTTAGTTTTAGTGTTAGGTCTAGTGTTAGGGTTATGGTTATGGTCAGTGTTAGGTTTAGTGTAAGGGCTAGGGTTTTTATTAGGGTTAGGGTTAGATTTAAGGTAATATATTGGGTTGGATGTAAGGTTAGCTTTAGTGTTAAGGTTATGTTTATGGTTAAGTTTACTTTTAGGGCTAGGTTTACTGTTGGTTTTAAGGTAAGGGTTAGGGTTTGAGTTACGGTTAGGGCTATAGCTTGGGTTAGGTTTAGGGTTAGGTCTAGGGTTAGGTTTATGATTTGTATTAGGGTTTTGGTTAGGGTTAGGGCTAGAGTTATCATTAGGCTTAGGATTAAAGTAAAGGTAATGGCTAGTGTTAGAGCTACGGATAGGGCTAGGGTTAATGTTAGGATTAGTGCTAGGGTTACAGTTATGGTTACGGATGGTCATAGGGTTATATTTAGGCTAAGGGTTAGGCTTTGAGCTAGGGTTAGGACTCAGGTGAGGGTTAGAGTTAGGTTTAGGGCTAGGGTTAGGGTGAGGATTATGCTTAAGGTAGGTTTAGGCCTCGGATTAGGGCTAGGTTTTGCGTTGGGTTTAGGCCTAAGGTTAGTGCTTTAATGTAAGATATAGGGTTCTAATTAGGGCTAGTTTTAGGGTTAGGGCTATGGCTAGGACTAGTGTCAAATTTAGATTTTGGTTTAGGGTCAGGTTTAGAGCTAGGTTTAGTGTTAGTGTCATGGTCAGCGTTCAAGTAAGTGTTAGGATTAGGGTGAAAGCCAGAATTAGGTTTAGGGTTAGGTATAGGGGTAGGATTAGTGTTTGTTTTATGTTAATGGTTATTGTTAGGGCTAGGGCTAAGCTTTTGTTTAGATCTAGGGCTAGAGTTATCACAAGATGAGGATTAGGTTTATTTCTAGGACTAGTGTTAGGTTTAGATTTAGGTATAAGTTTACTTGTAGGGCTAGTTTCAGGTTTTGTTTTAGGCTTAGCGTAAGGTTTAGACCTATAATTAGTTTCAGGGTCAGAATAAGGGTGAATTTTAGAGTTATGTTTTGGTTTAGTTTTAGAGGTAGAACGAGGGCTAGGGTTAGGACTAGTAATAGGGTTAGTGTTTGTTTTAGGCTAAGTATTAGGATTAGGACTAAGTTTAGCATTATGGATAGGTTTTGGCTTATTGTAAGGGATAGGGTTAGAGCTAGGGTTAGGGTTAGGTTTAGGGTTAGGTTTAAGGCTAGGGTTATTTTTAGGTTTAAATCTTGTTAGGGCTCCAATTAGGGCTATTTTGTGTTAGGGTTAGGGCTATTATCAATGTAAGAACTAGGGTTATGATTAGGATTATTTTGAGGGTTAGGGTTTGGGCTCAGTCTTTTCTTAGTATTAGCTTTAGAGTTAGGGTGATATATAGAGCTAGGGTTAGTGTTTGGATAAGAGTTAGGTCAGGGTTAATTTTAGCCTTGGACTCGAATTAGAGCTAGAGTTATTGCTAGTTATTGTGGTAGGGTTTGGTATATGGTATTTTTAGGGTTAAAGTAAAGGCTCGGTTTTGTTTTAGGGCTTGGCCTAGGGTTACAGCTAGTTTAGGATTAGCAGTAGTGTTAGGGCTAGTGGTAGGATGAGGTTTAGGCTTAAGGTTAGGGTTAGATTTAGCATGATGGTTAGATCTAGGGTTAGGGCTATGGCTAGGGTTAGGGCTAAGGTTAGGGATAGTGTGAGGGTCACAGTAGTGGATAGGGTTAGAAATAGAAATAGGGGTAGGGTTGAGAGTTAGATTTAGTCTTAGGGCTAGGGTTAGGGTAGAATTAAGGTTAGGGCTAAATTAGGGCTAGGATTATTGTTAGGGTTAGGCCTATGGTTAGGGCTAGGGTTAGGATTAGTTTTAGGGACAAGGATGGGGTTATGTAGCTTCTTTCATGGCTAGGAAAAGGGTTAAAATTAGGGATAGGCCTAGGGTGAGATTTCTGGTTAGGATTAAGGCTAGGTTTTATGGCTAGGATGAGGGCTAGGGTTTGTGTCGGGGTTAGGGCTAAGATTAGGGCTAGGGCTAATATTAGCTCTAGGGTTACAGTTAGGGATAGTTTTAGGGTTTGGTTTATGGCTAGGTCTAATGTAAGGGTTAGGTATAGGGTAGGTGTCAGGCTTAGAGCTAGGTGTATTATTAGGGTCAGAGTCCGGGTTAGGGTTGGTTTGGGTTAAGGTGTACAGTTAGGGCTTGAATTAGCGTATGGTTAGGATTCGGGTTAGAGTAATGGATAGGGTTATGTTTAGGGTTCAGTTTAGGTTTAGAGTAATGTATAGGCTTAATGTTAGGGTTAGGGTTAGGGTTAGGCCTCATGTTAACATTTGCGTTAGGCTTATGTTTAGGGTAATGGATAGGGTTAGTGCTAGTGTTAGGGATTTGGTTAAGGTAAGGATTAGGGCTAGGATTAGGGTTAGGCTTAGGGTTAGTTTTAGGATTCGGTTTAGGGTAAGTGTTAGGGTTTGAGCTGGGGTTACGGCTAGCATGAAGTTGAGGGTTAGAGTCACAGCTATGGTTAGTTTTAGGGTTAGGGTTAGAACTAGTGTTAGCATTAGGGTTAGGGTTATATTTAAAGTAATGGATAAATTTTGATCTAGGATTTGGGCTATGGTTACATTAGAATTCAGCTAGGATTAGGGTTAGGGTTTGGGGTATGTTTATGCTTAGGGTAAGGGTTAGAGTTTGAGGTAGGGTAAGGGCTATGGCAAATGTTAAAGTAGGGTTTGGTTAGGTTAATGTTAGGGTTATGCTTAGGGCTAGGTTTAGGGCTATGTTTTATGTGGGGTTTATGGCTAGCATTAGGGCTATGGCTAATATAAGAGCTAGGGTTATGGTTATGGCTAGTTTAAGGGTTAGGGTTATGGATAAATCCTGTGTTATGGTTAGGTTTGGGGTAAGGATAAGATTTAGAGCTAGGGTTTATGTTAGGATAAGGGTCAGTGTTCAGGTTAGTATTGGATTTAGTGTTTGGGCCAGAATTAGAACTAGGTTTAGGTATAGGGGTAGGCTTAGTCTTTTTGTTAGGTTAATGTTTATTGTTAGGGCTAGGGCTAGAGTTATGGCTATATTTAGGATTGAGTTTAGGTCTATTGCTAGTGTTACAGGTAGGTTTAGGTATAGGTTTACCGGTAGGGCTAGTGTTAGGGTTTGGATTAGGATTAGGGTCAGGCTTATTTCTAGGGTTAGTGTTAGGGTCAGAATAAGGGTAAGGGTTAGGCTTAGGCTTTTGGTTTGGGTTAGTGATAAAATGAGGTCTAGGGTTAAGACTAGTAATAGAGTTAAAGTTTGGGGTAGGCTAACGATTAGTGTTGGAACTAGGGTAGCATTAGGTTGAGGGTTTGACTTAAGGTAAGGGATAAGTTTAGAGCTATGGTTAGAGTTAGGGTTAGGCCTAGGGTCAAAGCTAGAGTTAGGGCTCAGACTAGCGCTAGGTTTTGTGTTAGGGTTAGGACTATGGCTAATGTAAGAACTGGTTTTACAATAGTGCTACTTTTCTGGTTTGGGTAAAGGCTAGGTCTAGTGTATGGGTTAGGTTTTGGGTTAGGGTGATATATAGAGCTAAGGTTAGTTTTAGGTTCAGTTTCAAGGTCAATGTTTGTTGTAGGGTTAGGGTTAGTGCTAGGTGTATCATTAGGATTTGGTTTAGGTTAACGGTTAGGATTAGAGCTATAGCTAAGTTTTGTTTGAGGGATATAGCTAGGCTTAGGTTTAGTTTTCAAATTAGCATTAGGGTTAGGGCTAGTGTTAGGGTGAGGATTAGGTTTAGGGTTAGGGTTAGATTTAGAGTTAGGGTTAGAACTAGGTTTACAGCTAGGCCTAAGTTTAGGGCTAGGTTTGGGCTAGAGTTAACGCTAGGCTTTGGCTTTTAGAAAATGATAAGTTTAGAACTAGGGCTAGGGCTAGGGCGAGAGTTAGAGATAGTCTTAGGGCTAGAGATATGGTTAGGTTAAGGATTCGGGCTAAATTAGGGATAGGATTAGAGCTAGGTTTAGTATTAGGGCTATACCTTGGTTTAGAATTAGAGTTAGGATTAGGGTTAGGGTAAGGTATGATGTTATAGCTAGGTTTAGGCCTAGGGTGAAGGTTCAATTTAAGGATAGGGCTAGTGTTTGTGTTAGGGTTAGGATTAAGGCTAAGTTTATGGCCAGGATTATGACTATGTTATTTGTTAGGGTTAGGTCTAGTATTGAGACTAAGGCTAAGGCAGGTTTAGTGTTATGGTTATGGATAATTTTAAAATTAAGATTATGGTTAGGTATAGTGTAAGAGTTAGGTTAAGGGTTAGGTTCAGTTTTAGATAGGGGTATTATTAGGGTGAGAAAAAGAGTTAGGGTTTGTTTAGATTAAGGTTTAAGTTTAGGGCTCCAATTAGCATTAGGGGTAGGTTTAGGGTTAAGGGAATGCATAATGGTTAGTTTTAGGGTTCAGGTTAGGTTTAGGTAATAGTGTTAGAGTGATGGATAGAGTTAGGGTTATCCTAGGGTTAGCATTAGTTTTAGGTTTAGTTTTAAGTTAATGGATAAGATTAGAGCTAGTTTTAGGGCTAGGGTTATGGTTAGGATTAAGGTTAGGGTTAGGATTAGGTTTAGGGTAAGGGTTAGTGTTAGGTTTAAAGCTAGGTTTAGGACTCAGATTGGGCTACGTTTTAGATTAGGTTATGGCTAAGGTAGGGCTATGGCTAATGTAAGAACTAGCATTCCGATAAGGGCTAGATTTAGGGTTAGGGGTAAGTCTAGTGTTAGGATTCAGTTTATTTTTAAGGTGATGATTTGAGATAGGGTAAGTGATAGGGTCAGAATCAGAGTCAGTGTCAGTTTTAGGGTTAGGGATAACATTTGAATTGGAGCTAGGGTTAAGGGTAGGTGTAGGGTTAGGTTTTGCATTATGGTTAGAACAAGAATTAGGGCTAGGGCTAATGTCAGGTATACAGTTACAGTTAGATTAGGATTAGCATTAGGGCTATGGCTCCGTTTTGTTTTAGGTGTAGGGCTTGTGTTATGGCTAGGTTGGGGATTAGTTATAGTGTTAGAGCTAGTGGTAGGTGAGGTTTAGGCTTAGGGTAAGGGTTACATTTAGAATTATGGTTAAATCTAGGGTTAGGGCTAGGGTTAGGGCTAAGGTTAGGGCTAGTGTTAGGGTTACAGTAACAGATAAGGTTAGTACTAGAAATTGGTCTAGTTTGAGAGTTAGAGTTAGTCTTAGGGCTAGGATTAGAGTAAGGGTTACATTTAGTGATAAATTAGGGCAAGGATTAGAGTTAGGGTTACTCTTATAGTTAGGCCTATTGTTAGGGCTAGGGCTAGGGTTAGTGATACTGTTAGGGTTAGGGTTAGGGTTAGTGGAAGGGATGTGGTTAGACCTAGGTTCAAAACTAGGGCAAGGGTTGAAATTAGGGATTGGGCTAGGGTTAGGGTTTGGATTAGGATTAAGGCTAGGATTAGGACTAGGATTAGCATTAGGGGTAGGGTTAGGGCTAGGTTTAAGTTTATGTTAAGGATTAGTGTTTGACCTAGGGTTAGGGCTAGGGCAAGTGTTAGGGTTAGGGTTAGGTCTAGAGTTAGGGTTAGGTTTAGGTTTAGGCCTACGGTTAGGGCTAGGATGAGGGCTAGGTTTTGTGTGAGGTTTAGTGCTAGCATTAGGGCTATGGGTAGTGAAAGAGCTAGGGTAAGTGTTACGGTTAGGTCTAGTGCTGGTTATGGCTAGATTTTGGGTTAGCATAAAGTTTAGAGCTAGTTTTGTGTTAGGGTAAGGGTCATTATTCGGGTTAGGGTTAGGTTTAAGGTTAGGGCCAGAATTAGGGCTAGGCTTCAGTCTAGTGGTAGGGTTAGTGTTTGAGTTAGGTTATTGTTACGCCTAGGACTAGGTTTTTGTTTAGGGCTAGTGCTAGAATTATGGCTAGATTTAGGATTAGGTTTATTCTAGGTCTGGAGTTAGTTTTAGGTTTAGGTATTGGGTTAACCTTAGGGCTAATGTTAGGTTTCGGTTTAGGGTTAGGGTCAGGATTAAACCTAGGGTTAGAGTTAGGGTCAGAATAAGGGTCAGGGTTACGGTTAGAGTTTGGATAAGGTTAGAGCTAGAATGAGGGCTAGGTTTAGGATTAGTATTAGAGTTATGGTTTAGGTATGCTAAGGATTAGGGTTAGGAGTAGGGTAGCATTAGGTTGAGGGTTTGGCTTAGGGTTAGGAACAGGGTTAGAGCTAGGGTTGGTGATAGTATTAGGGTTAGGGATAGGTCTAGGGTTAAAGTTAGGTTTAGATTTAAAGCTAGGTTTATGTCTCAGATTAGGGCTAGGTTTTCTGTTAGGGCAGGGCTGTGGCTAATTTAAGAACTAGAGTTCCAATTAGGTTATTTTTAGGGTTAGATTTTGGGCTAGGGTGATGTTTAGAGCTAGAGTTAGTGTTAGGGTCCGAGTAGGGGTCAGCATAAATTCTAGAGTTAGGATTAGGACTCGAATTAGTGCCAGGGTTAGGGATAGGTATAGGGTGAGGGTTTGATTTAGGATAAGGTTTAGTGTTAAGCCTATGACTCAGTTTTATTTGAGTGATATGTCTAGTGTTAGAGCTAGTTTTCCAATTAGCATTAGGCATAGAAATATTGTTAGCGTGAGGGTTAGGCTTAGAATTATGGTTAGATTTAGATTTAGGATTAGATCTAGGTTTAGGGCAAGGACAAAAGTTAGGGCTAGGGTTGGGGCTAGGCTTAGGGCTTGGGTTTGGGTTATTTTAGGAGATAGGTTTAAAACTAGAGATAGGAATACAGTGAGAGTTAGAGTTATTCTTAGGGCTAGGGTAAGGGTTAGGTGAAAATTAGTAGTAGGGTTAGCGCTAGGATTAGTGTTAGGGCTAGTATTGGGGTTAGGGTTAGGACTAGGCTAGGTTAATTGCTAAGATTAGGGCTACGTTTTTTGTTAGAGTTAGGGCTAGGATTAGTGCTAGGGCTAATGTCAGGTCTAGCTTTATGTTTAGGGTTAGTTTTAGGGTGAGGTTTATGGCTAGTTCTAGTGTAAGTGTCAGGTTTAGGGCTAGGGTCAGTTTTAGAGATAGGGTTATTATTAGGTTCCCAGTAACAGTTATGGTTTGGGTCAGGATATGGTTAAGCTTTAAGGCTCTAATTAGCATTAGGTTTAGGGCTAAGGTTAGGATAATGGATATGGTTAGGTTTAGGGTTCAGGTTAGGTTTAGGGTAATGGATAAATTTAGGGTTAGAGATAGGGTTAGGCTTATCCTAGACTTAGCATGAGAGTTACGGTTAGGGTTAGGGTAATGGATAGGGTTAGAGCTGGGGTTAGGTCTATGTTCATGGTTAGGATTAAGGCTAGGGTTAGGTTTAGGGTGGGGGGCAGTTTTGGGGTGAGGGTTAGGTTTAGGGTAATGTTTAGCACTAGGGCCAGGATTGGGGTTAGGGTTAAAATGAGATGTAGGGCTCAGATTGGGGCTATTTCTGGGATTAGGTTAGCGCTAGGGTTAGGTCTACAGCTAATGTAAGAAGCAGGTTTATGATTAGGGCTACTTTAAGCGTTAGATTTAGGGCTATGTCTAGTTTTAGGGTTAGGTTTATTTTTAGGGTGATGTAAGAGGTAGATTTAGTTACAGCGTCAGAGTCAGGGTCAAGGTTAGATTTAGGGTTAGGAAAGAACTAGAATTAGGGCTATGTTTAGGACCAGGTGTTTGGTTAAGTTTTGGTTTAGGTTAAAGTTTAGGGTTAGGGCTAGGTCTCGGTTTTGTTTTAGGGCTACAACTAGGTTAGGGCTAGTTTTAGAATTAGGATTAGTGTTAGGGCTAATGTTAGTATGAGTTTTACGGTTAGGTTTAGGGTTAGATTTAGAGTTATGTATAGATCTAAAGTTAGGGCTAGGGCTAGGGTTAGGGCTAAGGTTAGGGTAAGTCTTAGCTGAGTTAGTCTTAGTGCTAGTGTTAGGGTTAGGGTTAGGGCTAAATTAGGGCTAGGGTTAATTGTAGGTTTAGGTCTAGGACTAGTGTTAGGGTTATGTTTAGTGGAAAGGATGGGGTTATAGCTTGGTTCAGAACTAGGGCGAGGGATAAAATTAGGGATAGGGCTAAGTTAGGGTACAGGTTTGTATCAAGGCTAGGTTTAGGGCTAGGTTATGCGCTAGTGTTTGTGTAAGAGTTATGACAAGTATTAGGGCTAGGGCTAACATCATGTTTAGGTTTACAGTTAGAATTAGTTTTAGGGTAAGATTTATGGCTAGGTCTAGTGTCAGAGTTAGGTTTAGGGTAAGGTTCAGGTTTAGAGCTAAGTTTATTAAAATGATCAGAGTCAGGATTTGGGTTTGGGTAGGTTAAGATTTAGGGTTAGGACTCAAATTAGCGTTATTGTTAGAGTTAGGGTTAGGGTAATGGATAGGGTTAGGTTTATGATTCAGGTTAGGTTTAGGGTTCAGATTAGGTTTAGAGTAATGGATAGGGTTAGGGTTAGGCCTAGGGTTAGCTTTAGGGTTATGGTTATCATTGAGGTAATTGATAGGGTCAGAGCTAGTGTTAGGGAGAGAATTATGGTTAGGATTATTGCTAGAGTTAGGGTTAGCATTATGTTTAAGGCTAGTGTTAGGATTAGGTTTAGGGTATGCTTTAGGGTTTGAGCTAGGGTTAGGTTTAGGGTTAGGACTAGGGTTAAGGTTATGGTTCGGGTTAGGGTTAGTATTATGGTTAGGTCTAGGTCATCATTAGGTAATCATTTAGGGTAATGGACTGGGTTAATCATTTAGGGTAATGGATTAGGTTATCATTTAGGGTAATGGACAAGGTTAGATGTCAGGTTAGGGTTAGGGTTAGGTTTAGAACTAGGGTTAGGGTTAGATTTAGAGTATGGTTAGTGTTTGAGCTAAGGTTAGGACTATGGCAAGGATTATGTTAAAAGTTAAGTCTAGGGTTTGTTTTATGGTTAGGATGAGAATAGGTTTTGGGTTAGGGCTATGGTTATCATGACGTTTATGGTTAGGGTTATGGTAATGAGTGAGGTTAGAGCTAGGGTTAAGGCTATGGTTCAGTTTAGGATTAGGGATAGGATTATGGTTAGGTTTAGGCTTACGGTAAGTCTTATATTTAGGTTAAGGGTAAGGGTCAGGGATTGATTAAGGTTTAGGGCTAGGTTGAGTTTTCGGGTTAGAATCAGGGCTAGGGATAGAGTTAGGGTAAGACTTAGGGCTAGGATTTTCATTAGGTATAGGGTTATGGTTAGGGTAATGGATAGAGTTAGATCTAGGTTTGGGCTATGGTTACAGTTAGGATTAGGGCTAAGATTTGGGTTAGGGTTTGGGCTAGGGTTATGTTTAGGGTAAGGGTGAGGGTTTGAGCTAGAGTTAAGGCTAGGGCCAGCTCGAGGGTTAGATTCAGCATTAGGTCTAGGGATAGGATTATGGTAGGTTTAGGGTTAGGATTAGGGTTAGGGTAATGGATACGGTTATATATAGGTTTAGGTGTAGGGTTAGGGTTAGATTTAGTTTTAGGTTTAGGGTTAAGGCTATGATTATGTTTAGGATTATGGTATGGGTTAGGTTTTGAGCTGGTGTTAGGGCTATGGCGAGTGTTAGGTTTAGGGTTAGGGCCAGGATTCGGGTTTTTGTTGTTGTTGTTAGGATTAGGGTTAGGGTTACAGCTAGGATTATCAATAGGGTTAGGATTAGTGTTAGGGTAATGGGTGGTTTAGAGCTACGTTTAAGGCTAGGATTAAGGTTAGGATTAGGGCTAGGGTTAGTTTTAGAGTTAGAGATAGGTCTAAGTTTATATTTAGGGTAAGGGTTAGGCTTTATGCTAGGTTTAGGACTAAGGCAAGGGTTAATATTCGGGTTAGGACTAGAGTTATCATCAGGGGTAGGCTTAGGGCTAGGTTTAGGCCTAGGATTTTCTCTAGGTTTTGTGTTAGGTTAAGATGAAATAATAGGGCTATGGGTAATGTAAGAGCTAGGGTTATGATTAGGGGAAGTTGTAGGGTAGGGGTTATAGCTAAGTGTAGTGTTAGGTTTAGGTTTTCCATTAGGGTCAGATTTAGAGATAGGTTTAGGAGGGAGGGTCAGTGTTCAGATCAGAGATAGAGGTAAGATTAAAGCCAAAATTCGAATTAGGTTTATGTCTCTGATTAGGTTTAGTCTTTGCGTTAGGGTAGGGGATATTGTTAGGGCTAGGACTAGTTTTTTTTTTTTTTTTTTCTTAGATCTAGGGCTAGAGTTACGTCTAGATTTAGAATTATGTTTAGGTCTAGGACTTGTGATAGAGTTAGGCTTAGGTGTAAATATTGGTAGGGCTAGTGTAAGGATTTGGTCTAGGGTTAGGTTCAGGTTTAGACCTAGGGTTAGTGTTATGGTCAGAATAAGGGTCAGGGTCAGGGTTAGGGTCAGGGTTTGGGATAAGGTTAGAGCTAGAAAGAGGGATAGGTTTAGGACTATTAATTGACTTAGGGTTTTTGTTAGACTTAGTATTAGGGATAGGTCTAGTGCTACCATTAGAGTTAGAATTTTGCTTACGGTTAGGTATAGGGTTAGAGCTAGTGTTAGGTGTAGCATTTGGGGTAGGGTTAAATCTAGGTTTAGGGCTCAGTTAGGGCTAGTTTTTCTGTTAGTGTTAGGGATAAGGTTAGGACAATGGCTAATCTAAGAACGAGGGTTAAAATTAGGGTTCTATTTAGGGTTAGTTTTAGGAGTTAAATGTCTAGTGTTAGGATTAGTTTTAAGGTTATGTTGATATTTAGAGCTTGGATTAGTATTAGAATAGGAGTCAGGGTCAGAGTTGGTTTTAGGGTTAGGGATAGGACTCAAATAAGGCTATGGTTACTGTTAGGGTTCTGTTTAAGTTTAGAGTGGTGTTCAGAGCCTGGGTGAGTGTTAGGATATGAGTCCTGGTCAGGGTTAGTTTAAGGTTATGATTAGGACTCTAATTAGGGCTAGGGTTGGGTCTAGTTGTAGTGTTAGGGTTTGGTTTAAGTTAAGGTTTAGGATTAGTGCTACTGCTCAGTTTTTGTTTTGTTTTGTTTTGTTTTGTTTTGTTTTAGTCCTAGGATTAAGATTAGGGCTACTTTTATGATTAGCATTAGGATTAGGGCTAGTGTTAGTGTTAGGCTTAGGCTTAGTGTTAGGGTTACATTTAGAGTTAGGATTAGATCTAGGGTAATGGCTAGACTAATGATAGGGCACAGGTTAGGACTAGGGTTAGGGCTCGGATTAGGTTACGGTAAGGGATAGGGTTAGATCTAGGAATAAGGATAGTGTGGAAATTAGACTTAGTCTTAGGGCTAGGGTTACGGTTAGGGTTAGAAATAGAGTTAAATTAGTGGTAGGATTAGGGCTAGGGTTAGTGTTCAGCTTAGGCCTATCATTAAGTATAAGGTTAGGGTTAGGGTAAAGTTTAGGATGAGGGATGGCGTTGTAGCTAGGTTTAGATGAAGGGTGGGGGTTAGAGTTAGGGTTGGGGTAGGGTTAGTGTTAAGGTTATGAATAAGGATAAGTTTAGGGCTAGGATGAGGGCAAGTGTTTGTTTTAGTGTTAGGGCTAGGATTAGGGCTAGGGCTAACATCACGTCTAGGGTTATGATTAAAGAGAGTTTTAGGATTAGGTTTATGCTACATGTAGTATAGAGTTAGGTTTAGAGTAAGGTCAAGTTTAGAACTAGGGGAATTATTCGGGTTAGGGTCAGGGTTAGGGTATCGTTTAGGTTAGGATTTAGGTTTAGGGCTCAAACTAGCATTAGGGTTATGGTTAGGGTAATGATAGGGTTTAGTTTATGGGTCAGGTTAGGTTTAGGGTAATTCATAGGGTTTGGGTTAGTGATACGGTTATGGTTAAGCCTAGTGTTAGCATTTGGGTAAGAGTTATGTTTAGGGTAATAGATAGAGTTAGAGCTACGTTTAGAGCTAGGGTTATGGTTAGGAATAGGTCTTCAGTTAGGGTTAGTGTTAGAACTAGGGTTAGGTTTAGGTTTATGTTTAGCGTAAGGGTTAGGGATTGAGCTAGGTTTAGGGCTAGTGTGAGGGTTAGGTTTAGGGTTAGGTCTAGAGATAGGGTTATGATAGGGTTAGGGTTAGGGTTATCATTAAGGTTAGGTTTTGAGTAATGAATACAGGTAGATATAGGATTAGCATTAGGGTTATATTTCCGTTTAGGGTTAGGGTTAGGGCTATGGTTATGTTTAGGTTTATGGTAAGGGTTAGGGTTTGAACTAGGGTTAGGGCTATGGCGAGTGTTACATTTAGGGTTATGTCTAGGGGTAGTTTTCCAGTTAGGGTTAGGGTTAGCATTTGTATTTGGGCTAGGATTACCAATAGGTTTAGTGTTAGGGTTAGGCTAATGGGTAGATTTAGAGCTAGGTTTATAGATAGGGTTAAGTATAGGGTTAGGGCTAAGGTTAGCTTTAGAGTTAGTTTAGAGGCCTAGGTCTATGTTTAGGGTAAGGATTAGGCTTTGAGCTATTATTAGGGTTACGATTAGGGTTAGGGTTATGGTTTAGCTAGGTTTAGGTCTCGGATTAGGGCTAGTTTTTGTGTAAGGGTTAAGGCTAAGGTAAGGGAAATGGCTAATGTAAAAACTAGGGTTACAATTATGGGTCATTTTATGGTTAGTGGTAGGGGTAGTTCTAGTATTAGGGTTAGGGTGATATTTATAGCTATGGTTAGTGTTAGGATAGAGTCATGGTCAAGGTTAGTTTTAGGGTTAGGGTTAGAACTTGAATTAGGGCTAGGGTTACTGTTAGGGTTTGGTGTAAATTTAGGGTTGTACAGAGATAGGGTGAGTGTTAGGATATGAGTCAGAGTCAGGGTTATTTTTAAGGTTAGAATCAGGACTCCAATTAGGGCTAGGGTTTAGTCTAGGTTTAGTGTTCGAATTTGGTTTAAGTAAAGGTTTATGTTTTGGCCTCTTGCTTGGTTTTGTTTTAGTGCTAGGGTTAGGTTATGACTATTTTTATGATTTGCATTAGGTTTAAATCTAGGGCTATAGTTTGTGTTAGTGTTAAGGCTAGGTTTAAGGTTAGGATTTGGTCTATGTTTTGTGTTAGGTTTAGGGCAAGAATTAAGGTTAGGGCTAATATCCCGTCTAGGGTTACAGTTAGGGATAGTTTTAGAATTAGGTTTAGAGAAAGGGTCAGGTTTAGAACTAGAGGTATTATTAGAGTCAGTGTCAGGTTTGGGGTTTGGGTTAGGTTAAGGTTTAGGATTAGGGCAAAAATTAACATTAAGGTTATAGTTAGGGTTAGGTAATGAACGGGGTTAGTATTAGGGTTCAGTTAGGTTTAGGGTAATGGATATGTTTAGGTTTTGTGATAGGTTTAGGGTTAGGCCAAGGTTTAATATTAGGGTTAAGGTTATTATTAATGGTGATTTATAGAGTTAAAGCTAGTGTTAGGGCTAGGGTTATGATTAGGATTAGGGCTAGAGTTAGGTTTAGGGTCAAGGTTAGGGCTAGGGTTAGGCTTAGGATTAGGATAAGGGTACGGTTTAGGGTTTGAGATAGGGTTTGTTCTAGGCTAGGGTTAGGTTTAGGGTTATGGTTATGGTTAGTGTTAAATTTAGGGCTATGATTAACATTAGTTTTAGGGTAATTGATAGGGTTAGGTGTCAGATTAGAGTTAGATTTAGTTTAATGTTAGGTTAGGGTTAGGTTTAGTATAAGGGTTAGGATTTGAGCTAGGGTTAGGGTTAGGTTTAGGGTAGAGTTTCTGGTTAGTTCTAGGGTTAGGTTTATGTTTAGGGTTAGGGTAGGGTTTTTTTAGGTCTAGGTTTATCATTAGGGTTAGGGTTAGGGTTAGGTTAATGGGTAGGAATCGATCTAGTGTAATGGCTATGGTTAAGTTTAGGATTAAGGCTAGGGTTAGGGTTAGATTTAGGTCTTGGGTTAGTGTTATGGTTAGGTTAAGGGTAAGGGTTAGGGATCAAGCTAGGTTTTTGGCTAATGTGAGGGTTAGGTTAAAATCAGGGCTAGGGTAGGATTAAGGTTAGGGATAGGGCTAGGGTTAACATTAGGTTTAGGGTTATGGTTAGGGTTATGGATAGAGTTAGAGCTAGGGTTAGGGTGACATTTAGGGTTTGGGCAAGGGTTAAGTTTAGGGTAAGGTTTAGGGTTTGAGCTTGGGTTAGAGCTAGGGCAAAGGTTTGGTTTATGGTTAGGAATAGGTTTTTGTTTAGGTTTATGCTTAGGGTTAGGTTTAGGGCTACAATTAGGGCTAGGTTTTGTGTGAAGTGTAGGGCTAGTGTTAGGTTTATGGGTAATCTAAAATTTAAGGTTATGGCTATGGTAGTTTTAGTGTTAGTCTAGTGTTAGGGTTAGTTTTGGGGTTAGGATAAGATTTAGAGTTAGGGTTTGTGTTAGGGTAAGGGTCACTGTTCAGGTTATGGTTAGTTTTAGGGTTACGGCCATAATTAGGACTAGGGTTAAGTCTACTATGAGTTAATGTTTGGGTTAGGTTAAGGGTTATTGTTAAGTTGAGGGCTAGAGTTATGGTTATATTTAGGATTAGATTTAGGTCTAGAGTTAGTGTTAGTGTAGATTAAGGTACAGGTTTACCGGTAGGGCAAGTGTTAGGTTTCGGTTTAGTGGTAGGGTCAGGTTTAAAACAAGGATTAGTGTTAGGGCCAGAATAAGGGTTATGGTTAGTGTTAGAGTTGGGTTAAGTTTAGAGCTAGAATGAGGGCTAGGGTTAGGACTAGGTAAAAAGTTAGTGTTTGGGGTAGACTAAAGATTAGGGTTAAAACTAGGGTAGCAATAGGGTGAAGGTTTGACTTAGTGTAAGGGATAGGGTTAGAGCAAGGGCTATGACCAGAGTTAGGGCTAGGATTAGGGCTAGGGTTAGGGTTAGGATTAGGGTTAGGTTTAAGGCTAAGTTTAGGGCTAATAGTATAGCTGGGGTTTGTGTTAGGGTCAGGGTTAGCATTAGGGCTAGGGCTAATGTCACATCTAGGTTTAGATTTAGGGATATATTTAGGATTATAATGATGGTTAGGTATAGTGTAAGGATTAGGTTAAGGTTTAGGGTATGGTTTAGAGCTAGGGATAGTATGAGGGTCAGAATTCAGGGATATGGTTTGGGTTAGGTTAATGATTAAGTTTAGGGCTTAAATTAGCTTTAGGTTTAGAGTTAGGTTATGGATATGGTTAGGTTTAGGGTTCAGGTTTGGTTTAGGTTAATAGATAGGTTTCGGGTTAATAATAGATTTAGGGTTAGTATTAGAGTATGGTTAGGATTAGGGTAATGCATAGGATTACAACTATGGTTAGGGCTAGGGTTATCATTAGGATTAAGGCTAGGGTAAAATTTAGGGTTAGGGCAAGTTTTGAAATTAGGGTTAGGTTTAGGGTAAGGGTTAGGTCTAGGGTTATGGTTATGGTTAGGGTTAAATTAGTGTTAAGTCTCTGATTAGTGCTTGTTTTGGGCTAAATTAGGGCTAGGTTTAGGTCTAGAGTCTGTATTAGGGTTAAACCTAGTGCTAGGCTTAGGTTTAGGTTTAGAGATAGGGTTAGGTTTAGGGGAAGGGATGGGATTATAGCTAGGTTTAGGGCTAGGTTGAGGTCTAGGGTTTCTTTTAGGGTTATGGTAAGAATTGGGGCTAGGGATAGTGTCCAGTTTCAGGTTATGGATAGGGACAGATTTAGGGTTAGGTTTATTGCTAGGTCTAGTGTAAGGGTTAGGTATAGAGTAAGGGTCAGGTTTAGAGCTTGGTGTATTACTAGGGTAGGGTCATGTTTACAGTTTAGTTTAGGTTAAGATTTAGGGTTAGGGCTTGAATTAATATTAGGTTAGGGTTAAGGTAATGAGATTGTTAGGTTTAGGGTTTAGCTTAGGTTTAGGGTACTTGATACAGTTAGAGTTTGTGATAGGGTCAGGGTGTGGCCAAGGGTTAGCATTAGGGTACGTGTTATGATTAGGGTAATGGATAGGGTTAGAGCTATGGTTAGGGCTAGGGTTATGGTTACTATTATGCCTAGAGTTAGGGTCAGGGTTAGGCTTAGGGATAGGATTAGCATTAGGGTTACGTTATGGTTTAGGGTTTGAGCTAGGGTTAGTTCGCACTAGGATGAGGGTTAGGTTTAGGATAATGCCTACGTTAGAGTTACACTTAGGGTCTGGATTACTGTTAGTGTTAGGGCTAGGGTTATCATTATTTTCATGGTATTGGATAGGCTTAAATGTCAGGTTAGGTAAGGGTTAGGATTAGGGTTAGTTTTAAGCTAATGGTTAGGATTGAGCTATGGTTAGATTAGGGTTAGGGTAATGCATAAGTTTAGGGATTGTAATAGAGTTAGGGTTTGGCCTAGGTTTATTGTTAAGTGTAGGCTTAGGGCTAATTTTAGGATTAGCTTTAGGGTTATGGCCAGTGTTAGGGTGAAGTTTAGGCTTAGGATTTGAGTTAGATTTAGAGTTAGATTTAGATATAGGGTTAGGGCTAGGGTGAAGGTTAGGTTTTGGGTTTGGGCTAGTTTTAGGGCTAGGTTTTGGGTTTTCATAAGTGATAGGTTTAGAACTATTAATAGAACTAGGGTGAGAGTTAAAGTTAGTCTTAGGACTAGAATTATGGTTACAGTTAAGGTTAGGGCTAAATTAGGGCTAGGATTTGGGCTAGGTTTAGTGTTAGGGTAAGGCCTAGGTTTAGGTCTAGGATTAGCATTAGGATTAGGGTAGGGAAAGGTATGATGTTACAGCTAGGTTTAGAGCTAAGGCGAGGGTTAAAATTAGGGTTACTGCTATGGTTAGTTTTAGGTTTAGGATTAAAGCTAGTGTTAGGCCTAGGATTAGGGCTACCATTTGTGTTAGGTTTAGGGCTATCATTAGGACTAGGTTTAATATCAGGTCTAGGGTTATGGTTAGGAAAAATTTTAGGGATAGGTTTATGGCTAGTTATAGTGTAAGGGTTAGGGTGAGGTTTAGGGTCACCTTTAGAGGTAGGGGTATTATTAGGTTCAGCATCATGGTTAGGGTTTGGTTTAGGTTAAGGTTGAGGTTTAGGGCTTAAATTATCATTAAGGCTAAGGTTATAGTTATGGTAATGGACATGGTTAGGTTTAGGGTTCAGGTTATTTTTATGGTAATGGAATGGTTAGGGTTAGGGATAATGCTAGAGGTGGGCCAGGGGTTAGCATTAGGGTTAGGGATAAGGTAATGGGTAGGGTTAGAGCTAGGCTTAGGGCTAGGATTATGGTTAAGGTTAGTGCTAGTTTTAGGATTAGGTTTAAAGATAGTGCAAGGTTTAAAGTTAGGGTTAGGTTTAGGTTAAGTGTTAGGGCTAGGTTAAGGGTTAGCCTTAGCGTTAAAGGTACTGTTGGAAATTAGATTTGGGCTAGGTTTTGGGTTATGTTAGGGATAGTGTTAGAGATACGGGTAATGTATGAACTGGGGTTAGGATTACGGCTAGTTTTAGAGTTACCATTAGGGCTAAGTGTAGTTTTAGGATTAGGTTTATGTTTAGGGTGATGTTTTGAACTAGGGTTAGTGTTAGGGTCAGAGTCAGGATCAGGGTTTATTTTAGGGTTAGGGATAGGACTCGAATTAGGGGTAGGCTTAGGGCTAGATGTCGGGTAAGGATTTGGTTTAGGTTAAGGTTTAGGGTTAGTACTATGGCTCAGATTTGTATTAGGCTAGGGCTAAAGTAATGAGTAGTTTTACAATTAGCATTAGTGTTACTGCTAGTGATACTGTAAGTTTAGGCTTAAGGGTAGATTTAGAGTTATGTTTAATTCTAGGGTTAGGGCTATGGCTAGGGTTAGGGCTAAGGCTAGGGATAGTTTTGGGGTTATGGTGAGGCATAGGGTTAGAACTAGGAATAGGGCAAGGGCGATAGTTAGAGTTAGTCTTAGGGCTAGGGATAGGGTTAGGTTTAAGTTTAGGTTTAGGGGAAGGGATGCCTGTTTGATTTCCACCTCCATTTCCATTTACCCATATGGGTCAAAATGAACTGAAACCTTAAAATATAAAGTGTTCATGATAACGAACCATTGATTCAAGAAGGCCCAAATCTTGGTAGCATACTAAGGCTAGATAAAAGATAAATCCTGCCCAGTATAAAAGGAATTTGAACAAAACTAACTCTTACCCTAACATTAACTCTAACCCTAGCCCTAGCCCTAGCCCTAACCCTAATTCTAACCCTAACCTGATTAGAGAACCATTGATCCTAGTAGTCCTGCACTTGGAAGCCTGCTGGAGCAAGCTAAGTAATGAATCCTATTCAGCATCAAACAAATCTGACCAAATAATTATGAGATGTATTTCAGTACATGCATATTTCCCTGTTTTCCCCTAAAGGGCCCTTGGATATAGTTGTTTTTGCATGATTAAGCTTAGGCCTACTTTCACAAGGAATATACCAGAGTACCTACAGAGAACTGATGAACTGTGTGAAGTTTCAAGCAAAACAAAACTGTTTGATTTTCAGCTCTATTAACTTTCCCGTACAGGTCAAAATAAAGTAAAATCTTAAAATACAAATTGTTCCTGACAGCAAACCTGTGAACGAGAAGTCCTAAACCTGAGGAACAGAGTAAATCTAGATAAAAGATAAATCCTGCAAAGTATCAAAGAATTTTAATAAAACTAACTCTAACCCTAACATGAGCTCTAACCCTAACCATTCCCCTAACACTAACTTTTTCATGGATCTTTTGAACGTAGAAGTTACACACCTGAGCAGCCTAGTTGGGAAAGCTAAGGGACAAATGCTGTGCAGTATCAAAGAAATCTGACCAAATAATTGATGGAGTATATCAGTACATGCATATTTTCCTGTTATCTCCTAAAAGAATCTTGGATAAAGTTGTTTTTACATGCTTCAGCTTAGGCCTACTTTCACAAGAACAAACCAGAGATTGCCCACAGAGAATTCATGGAGTGTGAAGTTTCAAGCAGCTAGCACCAACGCAGTTTGGTTTCCAGCTCCATTTCCTTTTACCTGTATAGGACAAAATGAAGTGAAAATTTAAAATATAAACTGTTCCTTACAGAGAATCATTGAACCTAGGAGGCCCAAACGTGTGGAGTATAGTTAGAATAGGAGAAAAATGAATCCTGCCCAGGATCAAAGAAATTTAAACAAAACTAACTCTAACACTAATACTAGCTCTAACACTAGCCCTAACACTAACCTTAACAAAAACCTTATCCTGTTTTAAAAAAATGGTGATCCTAGAATTCCCAAACTTGGGTAGCCTTGTGGGGTAAGCTATCAGATGAATTATATGCAGTATCAAAGAAATATGACTAAATAATTGGGGTGATATTTCAGTTCATGCATATTTCTCTGTTTTCTGCTAAAGGGCTCTCAGATAAAGTTTTTTTTTTTTTTTTGCCATCTTCATCTTAAGGTTACTTTCCTTTACCAGAGAGTTCCCACAGAGAACTGATTCAGTGTCTGAAGTTTCAAGCAGCTAGCACCAACCTGGTTTGATTTCAACCTCCATTTTCATTTACCTATATGGGTCAATATGAAGTGAAACCTTAAAATACAGAGTACTTCTGATAGTGAACCATAGATACAAGAAGGCCCAAACCTGGGGAGCATGTTAATGCTAGGTAAAAGATGACTCCTGACAAGTATCAAAGAAATTTGCACAAAACTAACTCTCACCCTAACACTACATATAAACCTAGCCCTAACCCTAAACCTAACACTTACCCTAACCAGATTAGAGAACCATTGATCCTAGAAGTCCCACACTTAGAGAGCTTTGTGGAGCAAGCTAAATAATGTATCCTATGCAGTATCAAATAAATCTGACCAAATAATTATGGGTGGAAATTCAGTGCATGCATATTTCCCTGCTTTCTCCTAAAGGTCTCTTGGATAAAGTTGTTTTTGCATGCTTCAGCATAGGCCTAAACTCACAAGAAACATTCACAGTGTCCCTACCTAGAATTGAGGGTGTGTTTGAAGTTTCAAGCAACTAGCATAAACTCTGTTTGATTTCCAGGTCTATTTCCATTTACTCGTATATGTCAAAATGAAATAAAATTAAAATATGAACTGTTCCTAACACCAAACATTTGGACCAAAAAACCTAAACCTGGGGAAAAGTGTAAGGTTAGTTAAAGTTGAATCCTGGGTTGTATCAAAGAAATTTGAATAAAGTAACTCTAATCCTAAACCTAAATCTAAATCTAAATCTAAACCTAGCCCTAATCCTAACTCTAAACATTAACATAGCCCTATCTCTAACTATAACTTTAAACCTAATTTTAACCTTTGCCCAAACACTAGCCCTAACTCTATCCATTACCTTAACCCTATCCCTAAGCCTAATGGTAACTGTAGCCATAATCTTAACATTTACCCTATACCTTCTCTAACCCTAAACTTTCCCTATACCTAAATCTAGCTCAAACTCTAACACTTACCCTAAACCTACCCCTAACCCTAAGCCTAACCCTAAACCTAACTCTAACGCTAGCCCTAATCCTAACCATAAACCTAGCCCCAACCCTAACTGTGATCCTATCATTACCCTAAACATAATCCTAAACTACATGCTTAACAGTAGGACTAAACCTACCTGAATAGCTATTTCTAAAGCTATTCAAAATCCTAAACCTAACCTGAACCCTAAATCGAACCCAAACCATTACCCAAAACCTAATGTTAATTTGAGCCTTAAACCTAGACCTTATCCTAAACCAATCCCTAACCCTGATTCTGACCCTAATAATACACCTAGCTCTGAACCTGACCTTACCCTAAACCTAGCCCTTACATTTTACCTAGCCATAACATAACCCTAAAACTATCCTTAACCATAATAGTAGTCCTGACATTAACCCTAGCCCTAATCCTAGCCCTATCCCTAACAAAAACCCTCATCCTAGCCCTAAACCTAGCCTTAATCCTAAGCTGTACCCTAACCCTAGCCCTAACCCTACATATAATACTTGTCCTAACCATAAACCTAGCTAAAACCCCATTTTCCCCCTAACTCTAACCCTAACCCTTACCCTAACACTAACCCTAATTCTAGCCCTAACACTAGGCCTAACCCTAACACTTACCCTAGCACTAATCCTATCCCTGATTTAGCCTAACCCTAAACCTACTTCTAACCCTAGCCCAAATAATAACTCTACTTTTTTCCCTAGCTCTATTTTTAGTTCTAACCCTATCCGTTACCATAACCCTAACACTATCCTTAATCTTAGCCTTAGCCCTAAACCTAGATCTAACCATAACAAAAATTCTAAGCCTAAACCTCACCCTACCAATAGCCCTAACACTATTGTTAATCTTAAATCTAGCCCTAAACTTATCCCTAGCTCTAAAAAAAAATGAACCACATAACTAACACTAACCCTAGACCTGACATTAGCTTTATCCCTAATTTTTACCCTAATCCTAACACAAACCCTAAGCCTACACCTCGTCTTAACCCTGGTCCTGATTCGAGCCCTATCCCTAAAGTTAAAGGTAACATTGATCCTGTCTCTGACTAAACCTATCTCTAATAATCACCCTGAACGTAAACTTAACCCTAACACTAGACCTTGACTTAATGCTTACCCTAAAACTAGCCATATTCATAACCCTAGATCTTACATTAGACATAGTGCTACCTTAGCAGTAACCTAACCCAAAACCTAGCACTAATCCGAGCCCTCACCCTAGCTTTAACACTAACCATAACCCTAACTCTGGACTTAACACTTAACAAAAACCTAATCCTAAACTTAAACCTGTACTAACCTAAAAACTAACCTGAACCATAGCCAAAATCTTAACCATAACCCTAGCCCTAACCCAAGCTTGAATCCCATACATTACCCTAACCATAACCCTAACCAAATTCTAACCCAATTCCTAACCCTAATCATAGCCCTAACCTAACTATAACCCTAGCCCTAACCACAGTTCTATTCCTAGTCATTTACCTACTCATGACCTTACCTGAACCATAGCCCTAATTTTAACCATAACTCTAGCCCTAACTCTAGCTTGAATACTATCCATTACCCTAACCATAATCCTAACCAAATTCTACCCACAAGGCCTAAACCTAATCATACCCATAACATAACCAAAACCCTATCCCTAAATGTAGCTCTAATCCTATCCATTAGCTTAACCATAACCCTAACAGAATTCTATCCCTAGTCATAACCCTAACTCTATCACTAACCCTAACCCTATCCATTACCCTAAAATTAACCTGAATCCTAACCCAAACCATAACCATTACGCTAACCCTAACCCTAAACTTAATGCTAATTTGAGCCCTAACCCTAAACGTGAACCTAAACTATATCCTAACCCTGACTCTGACCCTAATAATAGTCTAGCTGTAAACCTGACCGGAACCCTCAACCTCAGCCTTACAATAGACCTAGCCATAAACATAACCGTAAAACTATTCCTAACCATAACACTAGACCTGTCATTAGCCCTAGCCCTAAACCTAACACAAACCCTAGCTCTAATCCTAACTCTAAGCCTAGCCTTTATTTTAATCCTAATCTTAACCCTAGTTCTAACCTTAATTTTATCCCTTGCCCTAAACCTAGCTGTAACATCATACCTTATCCTAACCCTATCAATAGCCCTAACACTAGCCCTAAATCTAGGCCTAAACCTAACAATAACCCTATAGCTAATCCTAGACCTAATTTAGCCTAACCCTAAACCGAAACCTGTCCCTAGCCCTAAGACTAAGTCTCATTCTCACCCTAGCCCTAGTCCTAGTTCTAAACCTATCACTTACCATATACCAAAACTTAGCCCTATTCCTAGCCCCAACCCTAGCCCTAAACTTTACCCTAGCCCTAAACTTTACCCTAGCCCTAAAAGTGGATCTAACCTGAACATTAAGTGTAAACATCACCCTAACACTAGCCCTAACCCAAATAATAATTGGAAAAAATAGCCTTAAACCTACCATAGGCCTAAAACACCTGATTCATTTTCATAACCCTAACCTTTAACCTAAACCAAAATCTAGCCCTACACCTAGACCTAAACCTAGCCTAAATTTGAGCCCTAACCCTAACCCTAGAAATAACCCTATCTCTGACTCGGACCATAGCACTTACCCTAGCTCTAAACATCATCCTAATGCTAACCCTAAAACTAGCTCTAATTAGAAATCTAGTTCTTATGTTAACCATGGCCCTAATGCTAACACAAATACTAGCCCTAATCTGAAACTTAACCTTAGTTTAAACCGTAATGCTAACACTAACCATAGTCCTAAACCTAACCCTAACACAAACCCTAACCCTACCTCTAAAAAATCCCTTACCATAAACCAAAACCTCAACCTAATGCTACCCTAGTCATAATCCTAATCCTTAGCATACCCCAAACCCTAACACTATTACTAGTCCTAACCCTAGCCCTCATTATAGCTCCAACCCTAACCCAAACCGAAACCCTTAACTTGACCCTTATTTTGACCCTAACACTAACCCTAGTTTTAAACATGACCCCAACACTAAATGGAACCCTAACAGTACCCCTACTGGTAAAACTATACCTAAACCTAACCATAACACTAGCACTGGACCAAACCTAAACCTTAATAGAGTCATATCTAGCCCTAGCTCTAAACAAAACCCTAGCCCTAGCCCTAACAATAGCCCTTAACCTAATGCAAAGACTAACTCTATCCCTAGACCCAATGCTAGTCCTAATTCTGTCCCTAACTGTAAACCTAACTCCAACCCAAACAGTGATCCTTAGCATAACCAAAACTCTAGCTCAAAACCTTATCCTAACCCAAAACCTAACCCTAACACTAGACTTATCATAACCCTAACCCTAAAACAAGTCATAAACATAATCCTAGCTCTCACATTACCATAGCCCCAATGCTAGCCATAAACCTCCCACAATACCTAGAAATTATCCTAGCCCTATACCTAGCCCTAATTGTAACCCTAACTGTAATCTTAGACCTAACCCTAACCCTAACCTTTGCCCTAGCCCTAACCCTAGCTCTACTGCTAACACTTATCCTAAAACTAACCCTAACATTAACCCTAGGCCTAACCCTATAATAGCCCTAATCCTAACCTTAACCCTGTACCTAACCTTAGCTCTAACCCTATCCATTTCCCTAAAGATAAGCCTAACTTAAATGCTAACCTTAGGCCTAATGCTAATCCTATCCCTAACACAAAATTTTTCATTAATCTAACCTAACTTGAAGTCTAAACCTAAACCTATCCATTACCCTAACCCTAACCCTAACCCTAAGCCTAACACTAAATCAAGCCTTAACCCTTAACCTTAACATAAACAAACTCTACCCAGACACTGACACTTATAATAAGCCTAGCTCTAAACCTGACCTTTATCCTAAACCTAACCCTTACACCAGACCTAGCCAACACCTAACCAAAAAACTAACCCTAACCATATACCTAGACCTGACATTATCCCTAGCCTTAATACTAGCCCTAAACCTAATACAAAACCTACCCCTTATCCTAGCCTTAATCCTAATGTGAAAACTAACCCTAGCCCTACCTCTGATTTTAACCCTCACATTAGCCCTGAATCTAGATATAACCCCATCCTTTCCCCTAACTATAACCCTAATCCTTACTCTTACACTAACCCTAACTCTAGCCCTAACCATAAGCCTAACCCTAACACTAATCCTAGTGCTAATCATAGCCCTAATTTAGCCCTAACCCTACCCCTAACTCTAAGCCAAAAACTAACTCTAATACTTGCTCAACCCCTATTTCTAGTTCTCACCCTATCAGTTACAATAACCCTAACACAAGCCCTAAACTTAGCCCTAGATTAATCCCTAGACCTTACCATAACTCTAAATCTAACCCTATGCCTAAGCCTGAACCTCACCCTACCACTAGCCCTAACACTATCGCTAATCCTAAAACTAGCCCTAAATCTAGCCTTAGCCCTAAAACCAAATAGAGACTTTGCCCAAAACCTACACCTTAACCTAAACCATAACAGTACACCTAGGAATAACCTCCTTACTCTAATTTGAGTACTAGGCCTAAAACTAACCCTGACCCTAACTTATATCCTGGCCTTAAACCTAACCTAATTCTAATCTGAACACTCACCCTAGCCCTCCCCCTAATTTTAACTCTCGCCCTAGCCTTGAACCTAGCTATAACCCCATCCCTTCCCCTAAAACTTACCCTAAATACTAACATTAACCCTAACCATAGCCCTAATTATAAGCCTAACCCTAACACTAAAACTAGCACTAATCCTAGCCCTAATTTAGTGCTAACCCAAGTGAAGTCCTAACCCAAGCCCTAACACTGACTCTAACTCTCAACCTAGCCCTATTTCTATTTCTAACCCTATCCATTACAGTAACCCTAAAATTAGTCCTAAACTTAGCCCAAACCCCAGGCATAGTCCTAACCCTAGATCTAACAATAAATCTAAATTTAACCTTGACCTTAAGCCTAAACTTCACCATCCTCCACTAGCTGAACACTATTGCTAATGCTACAACTAGTTCTAACCTTAGCCCTATCCCTAAAACAAAACCGAGCCATTGCTCTAACCCTAAACCTTTACCTAAATCAAACCCTTATTTTGCAACTAGCCATAACACTACCTCAAATTTGAGTCCTTGGACAAAAACTAACACTGACCCAGACTCATATCAAAACACTAACCATGACTCTAAATATCATCCTAACCCTAAAGCTAATGTTAACACTAGACCTAGCCCAAACCCTAACTCTAAAACTAACCCTAATCATAACCCTGGTTCTTACATAATTCATAGCCCTAATCCTTTTTCTAACCCTAACACAAAAGTAGCCCTAATCAGAGCCCTAACACTATATTTAAATCTAAACCTAACTCTAAACCTAGCCCTAAACCTAACTCTAGCACTAGCCATAACCCTAGTTCTAGCCCTATCCTTTACCCTAAGCAAACCGTATCCATAATGCTAATTCTAGTCCTAATCCTAATCCTTGGCCTAAACCAAACACTAACCCTATTACTAGTCCTAACCCTAGCCTTCATTATAGCTCTAATCCTAACCCAAAACCTAACCCTAACTTTCACCATTATTCTAACCCTAACACTAATTATAGGTTTAAACCCGACCCTCATCCTAGACCAAATCCTAACACTGGCTTTCCTGGTAAACTAATACCTAAACCTAACCCTAAAATTAGTTCTAGACCTAAACCTAATCCTAAATCTAGCTTTAACTCTACTCCTAGACATAAACAAAAACCTAGTCCTAGTCCTAACAAAAATCCTTACCCTAACCTAAACACTAACCCTACACCAGGGCCTAATCCTAGTCCTAATTCTGGTTGTAACCCTAACTCTAACTCTAATCCGAACACTGACCCTGCTTTAAGGATAAACCAACCTCTAAACCTGACCTTAAACAAAAATATATACCTAACACTAGACCTAGCCATAACGCTACCCCTAAAACTACCATAATTAGAACTCTAGATCTTACATTACCCATTGCAATAACCTTAGGATTAATCCTAACCCAAAACGTAGTCCTAATCAGAGGCCTAAACCTACCCTAGCATAACCCTAACCCTAGCCCTAGACGTACCCTAAGCCTAACCCTCACCTTAGTCTAAACCCTAGCTCAACGTCTAAACCTTAGTCTGAACAAAACCCTAACCTTATCACTAACAATAACCCTAAACCTAGTCCTAAACCTAACCTTAACCCTAGACTTAAGCCTAACAATTACCCTAACTATAACCCTACCTCTAATGATAATCCTAGTCCTAACCCTATCCAAAACCCTAAACCAAATCATAAACCTAACCATAGACCTAACTCTAAACCTAATCCATGCCATAACCCTCATCCTAACTCAAACCCTAATCCTTACCCTAAACCCAATAGTAAAGCCAGCCCTAAAACTAACTCAATCCTAAAGCTAACCTTACATCTAATCCAATCTATTACCCCAAACTAAACCTAACTCTGATGAAAATCCTAGCCCTAACCCTAAACCGAACCCTAACCATTACTATAATCCTAACCCTAGACCTAACACTAAAACTAACCCTCACCCTAGAACTAACCCTAGCTCAAACCTTACCTTTACCCTAAACCTAATTATAACCCTACTCTAAACTAGGGTTACTAGCCCTAATCCAAACCCTAACCTTAACTCTAACTCTAATCCTAACCATAACCCTAACTCTAACCCTATACATTATCCGTATGATAACCCTTTTCCTAATGCTAAACTTAGGCCTAACCCTAAATCTATCACAAACCCTAAATCTCTCCATTACCCTAAACCTACACTGAACCCTAAACCTAACCCTATCCATTACCCTATCCATTACCCTAAACCTAACTTTAATCCTAGATCTAACCCTTATTCCAAATCTTTACCTAAGGCTAAGCATAAGCCTAACACTAACATTACACCTAACTCTAATACTAATTTTATACCTAGCCCTAACCCTAAGCCAAAGACTTAAACAAAATTCAGCAATATCCCTAACCTTAAACCTTAACGTAATCTACACCCTAACACAAAACTAGACCTAACCCTAGCCTTAATTGGAGTCATAACCCTATCCTTATACTAACACTGACCGCGACTCATATACTAAGGTCACCCTAGTTCTAAACACCATCCTAAACTTAATCAGAACCCTAACAGTTACCCTAGCCTTAGTTCAAGTCTTAATCGTAACCTTAAAACTAACTCTGACCAAACCCATATCCTAATAGTCACCCTAGCTCTAAACACTGCCCTCAACTTAAACCGAACTCTAACAGTAATCCTAGCCCTTATTTGAGTCCTAAACCTAACCCTAAATCTAACACTGTCCCTGACTCATATGCTAACACTATCCATAGCTATAAATATCACCTTACTATTAAACCTAACCATAACACTAGACCTCCCCCTAACCTTAACTCTAATTGTAACCCTAGTTCTTACATTAGCCATTGCCCTAACCCTAGTCCTAACCCTAACACAAAAACTAGCCCTAATTTGAGACCTAAACCTAGATTTAACCCTAACCTTAAAGCTAACTCTAGCCCTATCCTTAGCTCTAAGCCTATCTCATATTGTAAGTGAAACCCTAACCCTAATGGTAACCCTAGACCTAGACCTAATCGTTAGACCAATCAAAACCCTAACCCTATTAATAGTCCTAAACCTAGCCATCAATCTAGCTCAAACACTTTCTAACCCTGACCCTTATTTTGAACCTAACACTAATCTTAGGTCTAAACCTGACCCTAACCCTAGAAAAAACCCCAACTCTAGCAATAGACCTAAACCTAATCCTAAATCTAGCCTTAACTCTAGCCCTAGACCTGAACAGAAACCTAGCCAAAGCCCTTACAATAAACCTTAACTTAACACAAACACTAACCATAAGCCTACACCTAAACCCAGTCCTAATTCTGGCGGTAATCCTAACTCTAACTCTAACCAAAAACTGACCCTGCCTTTAACAGTAAACCTACCTATAAACCTGACCCTACCAGAATATATAAACCTAACACTAGACATAGCCATAACCATAACCCAAAACTAGCCATAATCATTACCCTAGCTCTTACATTACCCACAGCCCTAACCCTAGGCCTAAAGGTAACACAAAATCCAGAGCTAATCCTATGACTAAACCTAGCCCTAAGCATAACCCTAACCCTAACCTAACACTTGATTAGTCCTAACCCTAGCTCAAAGCCTAACTCTTACCATAAACATAAACGTACACCTATCCCTAAATATACCCCTAACACTAGTCCTAATCCTAAACTTAAACCTAGCCCTAAATCTAGCTCAAAACCTACCGAATACCCTAAACCTAACCCTAAACCCATTAATAACTCTAGGCCTAACCATAACTCTAAACCTAACCAGAAAACTAACCCTAGACTTAACCCTATACCTCACAGTCGACATAGACCTAACTCTAGCTCAAACCCTTACCCTTTCCATAAACCTAAACATAAACATAGCACTAACCCTAACCTAAACCTCACTCTACAATAACCATAACCCTCTACCTACATCTAGCCATACCCATTACACTAACCCCAACCCTACCCCTAATGATGACACTAGCCCTAATCCTAACTCTAACCTAACTCTACTGTAATCCTATCCCTAGACCGAATTCTAGACATAACCTTTGCCCTAGGCCTAAACATAGCTCACAACCTAACCCTTATGCTAAACATAACACTAACACTAACGCTAGTTCTAACAACCCTAACCCTAACCCTAACTCAAGACCTATTCCTAATCATAACCCTAGCCCTAACCGTAGCTCTAGCCCTATTCATTATCCTAATCATTATCCCTACCTTAATGCTAACCCTAGGCCTAACACTAACCCTATTGCTAACCCTAACCCTATCAATTACCCTAAACGTAACCTGAACCATAAAAAACCCTATCATTACTCTAACCCTCACCCTAATGCTAATTCAAGCCCTAAACCTAAACCCTAAACCCAACCAAATTCTAACACTGACTCTGACCCTAATAATTTTCCTAGCTCTAAACTGGAACCTTACCCTAACCTAACTATTACATTAGACATAGCCAGAAACATAACACTAAAACTATCCCCAACCACCATAACCCTAGACCTGACATTAGCCCTAGCCCTAATCCTAGTGATAACCCTAACAATAACATCAGTCCTTATCCTAGCCCTAAACCTAGACTTATTCCTAAACCTAACCCTAATCCTAGCCCTAACCCTATTACTAACCCTAGCCCTAATATTAGCCCTAATTCCACCCTATCCCTAACCTTAACCCTAGACCTAAGACTAACTCTAACTCTCACACTATCTTGTCACTAGTTCTAAACTTATCCCTTACCATAACCCTAAACCTAGCCCTAAACCTAGTCCTAAACCTTGCTTTATACATAGCCCTAGAACTAATCTTAGAACAAAATCTAAACCTAACTCGAAGCCTAAGCCTAACCCTAACATTAGCCCTAAGCCTAACACTAATCCTAAAACTACCCCTAACCCTGGACCTAACCCTAAAACAAAACCAAACCATACCTCTAACACTAACCCTTAAACTAAATCAAACCCTAAACATACACTTAAACCTAACCCTAACCTTAATTTAAGTTTTAAGCCAAATCCTAAAACTAACCCTGACTCAGACTCTGACACTAACACTATCCCTTGCTCTAAACATCATGCTAACCCTAAACCTAACACTAACACTAAACCTAGCCCTAATATCAACCCTAACATTAACCCTAATTGTAACCCTTGTACTTACATTAGCCATAACCCTAACTCTAGCACTATCTTAACATAAAACCTAGCCCTAATATGAGCACCAACCCTAGCTTTAAACCTAAAGCTAACCCTAACCCTAGCCGTAATTATAACCATAAGCCTAGCCCTAACCCTAGCTCTAACTCTATTCATTATAATAACCAAAACCCTAAACCTAATGTTAACCCTAAGCCTAAATCTAATCCTATCTCTAGACCTATCCCTATCCATTTCCCTAAACCTAACATGATTCCTAATATTAAGACTAACATTATCCTAACCCTACCCCTGTACGTAATTCTATCCCTAACTTTAAGCCTTAACCTATCCTAAACCCTAACCCAGACCTTGACCTTAATAATACGCCTATTCCTAAACCTGACCCTAACCTAAACGTTACACTAGATGTAGCCATAATCGTAAATCTAAATCTATCTTTAAACATAATTTTAGATCTGACATTAGACATACTTCTAATCCTAGGACTAACCATAAAACAAACCCTAGCCATTATATTGCCCTAACCATAAACTTAATCAATACCCTAACCCTAACCATAGCCCTAACCCTAATTCTAAACATCACCCTACCTCTCAACCTAGCTATAACACCATCCTTTACCCTAAACCTAATCCTACATCTAACCCTAACTCTATGCTTAAGCTGAACACTAACCCTTACCCAAATCATAGACCTAATTCTAGACCTATCACTAACCCTAACCCTAACTTTAGCCCAAAGACTAACTCTAATTCTCACACTAGCTCTATTGCTAGTTCTACCCGATCTATTACCATAACATTAACCCTAGCCATAACCCTAGCCCTATCCTTAGTCCTAGCCCTCATCCTAGATCTAACCCTCACTTAAATCTAACTATTAAACCTAAGCCTAAGCCTAACAGTAACACTAACCCTAACCCTAATGCTAATTGTAAGAATAGCCCTAACCCTAAACTTAGCAGTAAAAAAAAAGAGCCATAGCCCTAAACCTAAACCTTAACTTAAACACTAACACTACACATAGACCTAACCCTAGCCTTAATTCTAGTCCTAAATGTAACTTGAAAACTAACCATGTCCCTGACTAATATCTTAAACTCACCCTAGCTCTAAACATCATCCTAACCTCAAACCAAAACCTAACAGTAATCCTAGACTTTATTTAAATCCTAACCCTAACCCTGCACCTGACTCTTATCCTAACACTAACCCTAGCTCTAATTATCACCCTAACCTTAAACCTAACCCTAACACTAGACCTACCCTAACCCTAACCCTAAAACTAACCCTAATTGTAAACCTAGTTCTTATATTAGTGATTGTCCTAACCCTCGTCCTAAAACTAACAGAAAAACTAGCTATAATCTGAGCCCTAAACCTAGCTTTAACCATAACCCTAAACCTAGCCATAACCCTAGCTCTAAACCTATCCTTTACCTAAGTGAAACCCTAACATTAATGGTAACAATAGACCTATCTCTAAACCTTAGACTAACCAAAATCCTAACCCTATTAATAGTCCTGACACTAGCCCTCATTTTAGCTCTAATCCAATACAAAACCCTAATGCTAATCCTGACTATTATTTTGACTTTAAAACAAACCTTAGGTCTAAACCGGACCATAACCCTAGAGTAAAACCTAACACTGGCCCTAGAGATAACCTTATACCTAAACCTAACCCTAACCCTAGCCCTAAGACTAACTCTTATTCTTACACTAGCCTTATCCTTATTTCTATCACTATTCTTACCGTAACCCTAACCCTAGCCCTAACCCTAGCCCTAACCCTTGCCCTATGCTTAGTCCTAGCCATAGCCCTCGTTGTAAACCTAACTCTAAATCTAACCCTAAACTTAGGACTTAGCCTAACACTAACATTACCCCTAACCCTAGTGCTAATCGTAAAACTAGCCCTAACCCTAACCCTAGCAGTAAAACTAAACCGAGCAATAGACCTAACCCTAAACCTTAACTTAAACCAAATCCTAAAAATACACCTAGACCTAACCATAGCCTTATTTCGAGTCCTAACCCTAACCTTAAAACTAGCTCTGAAACTAACTCATATTCTAACACCCACTCTAGCTCTAAATACCATCCTAATATTAAACCAAAACCTAACATTAAACTTATCCCTAATTTAATTCCTAATCATATACCTGAATTGACTCATATTCTAAAACTAACCCTAGCTCTAAATATCACTCTAACCTTCAACTTAACAATAACACTACACTTACCCCTAACCTAACCCTAAAACTAACACTAGTTGTAACCCTATATCTTATATTAGCCATTGTCCTAACAATAGCCCTGACTCTAACACAAAAAGGAGCCCTAATCAGAGCTCTAAACCTAGCTTTAACCCTAATGCTAACAATAACTCTAACCATAAACCTACTCTAACCCTACTTCTTAACCTAAGTGAAACCCTAAATCTAATGGTAAACCTAAACCTATCCCTAATCCTTAGGGTAACCAAAATCCTAACCCCATTAATAGTCCTGACCCTCATTCTAGCTCTAAATCTATCTCAAATCCTAATGATAACCTGACCCTTATTCTGACCCTAACAATAACCCTAGGTCTAAACCTGACCCTAACCTAGAATAAACCGTAACACTGGCCTTACCGGTAAACTTATACCTAATCCTAACCATAATACTAGTTCTAAACTTAAACCTAATGCTGAATATAGACTAAACTCTAGCCTTAGACAGAAAAAAAAAATCATAGTCCTAGCCCTAACAATAATTCTTACCATAACCCAAACACTAATCCTACACCTAGACCTAATTCTAGTCCTAATTCTGACTGTAACCATTACTATAACTCTAATCTGAACACTGACCCTGACTTTAAGGGTAAACCTACCTCTAAACCTGACCATAACTGAAAATATAAACCTAACAGTAGACATAGATATAACCCTAAACCTAAAACTAGCCCAAATCATAACCCTAGCTTTTACATTACCCACAACTCTAACCCTCGGCCTAAACCTAACACAAAAGCTAGAGCTAATCCTAGGCCTTACCCTAGCCCTATATGTAACACTAACCCTAACCCTAGCCCTAAACCAAACCTAACCTTTGGCTTAGTTCTAACCCTAGCTAAAAGCCTAACTCTTACCATAAACATAAACCTAGAACTGTCTGTAAATCTAACCCTAACCCTAGCCCTAATTCTAAGCTTAACCCTATCCTTAATTCTAAGCTTAACCCTATCCCTAACCCTAATCCTAAACCTAGACTTAAGACTAACTCTCTCACACTAGTCCTATGCCTAGTTCTAAAACTATACCTTACCGTAAACCTAACCCTAGCCCTAACCCAGGCCCTATCCTAATTCCTAGCCCTAATTCCAGATCTAAACATAAGTCTAAATCTAACACTAAACCTAAACCTAAGCCTAACACTAACACTAGCCCTAATCCTAACACTAATCATAAAACTAGCCCTAACCCTAACCCTAGCAGTAAAAAGAAACCAAGAAATAGCCCTAAATTTAAACCTTAACTTAAACCAAACCCTAACACTACAACAAGACCTAACCATAGCGTCAATTCAAGTCCTAACCCTAACCTTAAAACTAACTCTGACCCTGACTCATATCCTAACAATCACCTTTGTTCTAAACAAACTAATAAGCTTAAAACGAACCTAATATTAACCCTATCCCTAATTTGAGTCCTAACCCTGTACCTGAACCTGAGTCATATCCTAAAACTAACCCTAGCTCTAAAAATTACCCTAATGTTAAACCTAACACTAACACTAGACCTACCCCTAACTCTTACCCTAAAAATGAACCCAATTGTAACCCTAGTTTTTACATTAGCCATTGACCTCACCCTAGCCTGAGCCATAACACAAAATCTAGCCCTAATCTGAGCTCTAAACCTAGCTTTAACCCTAACCATAACCCTAACTCTAGCCCTAAACCTAGCTCTAATCCTATCCCTTACCCTAAGAGAAACCCTAACCCTAATGGTAACCCTAGACCTATCCCTAATCCTTAGGCTAACCAAAATCCTAATCCCATCAAGATTCCTGACCCTAGCCCTCATTCTACCTCTAATCCTATGCCAAACCCTAACGCTAAATCTGACCCTTATTCTGACCCTAACACTAACCCTAGGTCTAAAACAACCCTTCACCTTAGACCAAATTCTAACACTGGCCCTACTGGTAAACTTTTACCTAAACCTAACCCTAAAATAAGTTCTAGACCTAAACCTAATCCCAAATCTAGCTTTTACTCTACCCCTAGACCTAAACAAAAACCTAGTCCTAGCCCTAACAATAATCCTTAACCTAAACCAAACACTAACCCTACCCAAGGACCTAATCCTATTCCTGATTCTGGTTGTAATGCTAACTCTAACTCTAATCCGAACACTGACCCTACATTTAAGGGCAGACCTTCCTCTAAACCTGACCCTAACCAAAAATCTCAACCTAACACTAGGCCTAGCCATAACCCTAACCCTAAAACTATCCCTAGTCATAATTCTAGCTCTTACATTATGCACAGCCCTAACCCTAGGCCTAAAACAAAATCTAGAGCTAATCTTAGGCCTTAACCTAGCCCTAAGTGTAACCTTATCCCTAACCCAAATTTAACCCTCACCTTTGTCTGGACCCTTGCTCAAAGCCTAACCCTTACTGTAAACATAAAGCTAGAACTATCCCTAACTCTAACCCTAACCCTAGCCCTAATTCTTAACTTAACCCTAGCCCTAACCCAGCTCTAAACATACCCATTACCCTAAACCTAAATCTAACCCTAATGATTACCCTATCCTTAACCCTAATCATAAGCCTTAACTTAAACAGAAAAAAATAACCCTAGAACTAACCCTAAACCTAACACTCGCTATAATCTAAACATAGCACAAACCCTAAACCTTACCATAAACCTAAACATAACCATAGCAAAGGTTAGGCCTTGGATTAGGGCTAGGTTTTGAGTTAGGTTTAGGGCTATGGCTAACTTAACAACTGGCATTACAATTAGGGCCAATTTTAGGGTAACGTTTAGGGCTAGGTCTAGTGTTAGGTTTAGGTTTAGAGATATGGAGATGTGTAGACCTAGGGTTAGTGTTAAGGTCAGAATCAGGGTTAGTATTAGGTCTAGGGTTAGGGTTAGGTCTAGAATTAGGGCTAGAGTTAAGGTAAGTGTAGTGTTAGGGTTTGGTTTAGGTTAAGGGTTAGGGCCAGTGCTATGGTTCAGTTTTGCTTGAGGGCTAGGGCTAGGGTTAGGGCTAGTTTTCAAATTAGCGTTAGGGTTAGAGCTAGTGTTAGGGTGTGGTTTAGGCTTAGGTTTAGGGTTAGTTTTAGAGTTAGGGTTAGATCTAGGTTTAGGACTACAGCGAAGGTTAGGGATAGGTTTAGGGTTAGGGTTTGAGTTATTATAAGGGATAGGTTAGAACTAGTGATAGTGCTAAGGCGAGAGTTAGAGTTAGTCTTAGTGTTAAGATTAGATTTAGGGTTAAAATTAGGGCTCAGTTAGGGGTAGGATTAGAGATAGGTTAGTATTAAGGCTGAGCCTATGTTTATGGCTAGGGTTATGGTTATGGTTATGGTAAGGTATGATGTTATAGCTACCTTTAGAACTAGGGTGAGGGTTAAAATTAAGTCTATGATTAGGGTTATGTTTAGGATTAGGGCTAAGATTACCACTAAGATTAGGGCTAGAGTTTGTTTTAGGGTTAGGGCTTCATTAGGGCTTGGGCTAATGTCAGGTCTAGGGTTATGGTTAGAGTTAGTTTTATGGTTATGATTGTTAGGGTTAGGATTAAGTTTATGGATATGGTTAGGTTTAGGGTAATGTATAGGTTTAGGGTTAGGAATAGGTTTAGGGTTATTCTAGGGTTAGCACTAGGATTAGGATGAGGATTAGGGTACTGGATAGGGTTACAGCTGGGGTTAGGGATATGATTAAGGCTAGGGTTAGGGTTAGGTTTGGGTTGTGGCAAGGGTTATGTTTTGCTGAGGGCCATTGCCAAGTAGGAATGACACATCAATATTTCCTTGCCAGCGTACCCCATGTTAAATGGACTTGTCTTGGAAATTTGCTGCGACCTTGCATGTGTGTTTGAGAAAGATGACCCTGCTCAAGGTGATCGAGGGTGGATCCAGGTTTGAGAAAGTATCCTGCAGGTTTGAGGAAGTATCCCGGTCCTTGGGTTTAGGGTGTTCCCAGTTTAAGGCGTTCCTGGTTTAAGACAATAGGGGTTTTAGGGAAGTTGGAGGTTGAAGATTATTGCTGCTGGGATTAGGGTGTTCCTGCTGTTTGTTCCCGTTGAGTTCTCCTGAGATCAAAATGGGATTTGGAAATAGCCTTGTGGAGTAGGTGAATTGTGCGGGCAGATTTAGATTTCCCCTGAACCTGTGTGGAGGCTGCTGTGAGTTCGGGAATAAAGATTTGCAATTTGAATCTACAAGGTGTGTGGTGGCTCGTGATTTCAGTGCCAAGCCCAGACATCGGCAATGTTTAGGGCTGGTTTTGGGTAAAGCTTGGGGCTAGAATTAGGGTTATGTTTAGGGTTAAAGGTAGTGTAAGAGCTCTGATTATGGATAGGTATTGGGTTAGTTTAGGGATAAGTTTAGGGATAAGTTTAGGGCTATAGCTAATGTAAGAGCTAGGGTTATGATTAGAGCTAGTTTTAGGGTTAGGGCTAGGGCTAGGTTTAGAATTAGTGTTAGGTTTAGGTTTTGAGCAATGTTTAGAGCTAGGGTTACTGTTAGGGTTAGAGTCAGGGTCAGGGTTTTTTATAGAGTAAGGGATAGGACTCAAATTAGAGCTAGGTTTAGGGCTAGGTGTAGGCTTAGGGTTTGGTTTATGTTAAAGCTTAGGGTTAGGGCTATGGCTAGATTGTTTTTTAGGGCTAGGGCTAGGTTAGGGCTACTTTTAGGATTAGCATTAGTGTTTTGGCTTGTGGTGGTGAGAAGTTTAGCTTAGGGTTAGGGGGTTAGATTTAGAGCTAGGGTTAGATATAGGATTAGGGCTAGGGCTAGGGTTAGGGCTAATGTAAAACAAGTAATAGGATTATAGTAAGAGATAGGGTTAGATCTAGGAATAGGACTAGGGTGAGAGAGTTACTATTAGGGCTAGGGTTACGTTAGGTTTAGGGCTAAATTAGGGCTAGGATAAGGTCTAGCATTTGTGTTAGGTTTAGGCCTAGATTTAGGCTTAGGTTTAGGTTTAGGGATAGGGTTAGGTTTAGAGGAAGGGATGGGGTTAAAGCTAGTTTTAGGCCTAGATCGAAAGTTAGAATTTCAGTTAGGGCTAGAATTATGGTTTGATTTAGTAATAAGGCTAGGTTTAGGGGTAGGATGAGGGCTAGGGCTTGTTTTAGGGTTATGGAAAGAATTAGGGCTAGGGCTTGTATCAGGTCTAGGCTTATGTTAGGGATAGATTAAGGGTTGGATATATGGCTAGGTCTAGTTTAAGTTTTAAGAATAGGGTAAGGGTCAGGTTTAGAACTAGGGGTATTATGAGGGTTAGAATTAAGTTTCGAGTTTGGTTTAGGTTAGGGTTCCATTTAGAGTTGGAATTAGCATTAGGGTTTTTTAGGGTAATGATTAGTTTAGTTTTAGGGTTCATGTTAGGTGTAGGGTAATTGATAGGGCTGGAGTTAGCAAAAGGGTTAGGTTAGGCCTAGGGTTAGCCTTAGGGTTATGGTTGTGCTTAGGGTAATGAATATGGTTAGGGCTAGGGTTAGGGTTAGTATTAGGGCTAGAGTTAGGGTTACACCTAGGGTTACATTTAGGTTTAGGTTTAGGGTATGGTTTAGAGTTTGAGCTAGGGTTAGCACTAGGGCAAGGGTTAGGTTTAGGGTTAAGTCTCATTTATAGTTATGGTTAGGGTCAAGTTTAGTGTTAAGGTTAGGGCTAGCATTATCATTAGGTTTAGGGTTAAGTCTCATTTATAGTTATGGTTAGGGTCAAGTTTAGTGTTAAGGTTAGGGCTAGCATTATCATTAGGTTTAGGGTATTGGATAGGGTTTGATTATGTGTTAGAGTTAGGGTTAGGTTTTGGCTTAAGGTTAGGGTTAGGGATAGGTTTAGGCTTACGTTTAGAGTAATGGTTATGGTTTGAGCAAGGTTTAGCTGTATGGCAAGGGTTAGGTTTATGGTTATGTCTAGGTTTAAGGTCAGGGTAGATTTAAGGTAAGGGCTTGATTTCTCATCAGGGTTAAGTTTATGGTTAGGATAATGAGTAGGGTTAGAGCTAGGGTTAAGGGTAGGTTTATCATTAAGTTTAGGGTTAGAGTTAGGGTAATATGTAGGTTTTTAGGTAGGGTTAGGGATAGGGTTAAGGTTAGGATTAGGGCTAGGATTAAGGTTAGGTTCAGGTTAGGCCATGGGTTAGTGTTAGGGTTAGGTTAAGCTTAAGGGTTAGGGATTGAGCTAGTGTTTGGACTAGGATGAGTATTAGAGTTAGAGTCAGTGTGAGGGTCAAGGCTAAGGTAAGCATTAGAGTTAGGGTTAGGGTTATGGTAATGGATAGTTAGAGGTAGGTTTTGGCCTATGGTGATGGCTAGTTTCAAGTCTAAGTCTAGTGTTATGGTTATGTTTTTTTAGTAGAATAAGATTTAGAGCTAGGGTTTGTGTTACGGTAAGGGTCAGTGTTCGGTTAGGGTTAGGTTTATTGTTAAGGCCAGCATTAGAACTAGGGTTTGGTCTAGGGGTAGGGTTAGAGTTTGGGTTAGGTTAAGGGTTATTATTAGGGCTACGGCTAAGTTTTTGTTTAGGGCTAGGCCTAGAGTTATCACTAGAAGAATGATTAAAGTGTAGGTCTAGGTCTAGTGTTATGTTTACGATTAGGTATAGGATTATAGGTAGTGCCAATGTTAGGGGTCGGTTTAGGGTTAGGGTCACGTTTAGACCTATGCTTAGTGTTAGGGTCAGAATAAGGGTCAGGGTTAGTGTCTGGGATAGGGAAAGAGCTAGATTGAGGGCTAGTGTAAGGACCAGTAATAGAGTTAGGGTTTGAGTTAGGCTAAGGAGAAGGTTTAGAACTAGGGTAGCTTTAGGGTTAGAGTTTGGGTTAGGGTGAGGGATAGAATTAGCATTAGTGTTAGGGCTAGTGTAAGTGCTAGGCTTGGGGTTAAGGTTAGGGTAGATTTAGAGTTAAAGCTAGAGTTAGAGCTCAGATTAGGTCTAGGTTTTGTGTTAGTTTTAGAGCTACTGCTAGTGTAAGAATTAGGGTTGCAATTAGGGCTGGTTTCAGGGTTAGTTTTAAGTCTAGGTTTAATGTTGGTTAGGTTTAGTGTTAGGGTTAAGTTTAGGGTAATGAATAGGTTAGGGTTATCGAATTTGTTAGGGGTGGTCCGAGGGTTAGCATTAGGGTTAGGATTAGGGTTTGGGTTAGGGTAATGGATAGGTTTAGAGCTAGGGTTAGGGCTAGGTTCATGGTTAGTGTTAGGGTTAGGGTTAGTGTAAGGATTAGAGTTAGTTAAAGGATTAATGTTAGGGTTAGGTTTAGGGTAAGTATTAGGACTTGGTTTAGGTTTAAATTAGGGTTAAAGCTAGATTTGGGGCTCACATTAGGCCTATATTTTGGGTAACATTACGGCTAGTGTTAGGGATACATCTAATGTAAGAACTAGGGTTATGATTAGAGCTAATTTTAGAGTTATGGTTAGGGCTAAGTCTAGTTTTATGGTTAGGGTTAAATTCAGGTTGATGTTTTGTGCTAGGGTTAGTGTTAGGTACACAGTCAGGGTCAGGGTTAGGTTTAGGGTTGGGGATAGGTCTCGAATTAGGGGTAGTCTTAGGGCTAGATGTAGGGTTAGGATTTGGTTTAGGTTAAGGGTTAGGGTTAGTACTATGGCTCGTCATTTTTTAGGGCTAAGGCTAAAGTTAAAGGTAGTTTTTCAATTAATGTTAGTGTTACTGCTAGAGATAGGGTGAGTTTAGGCCTAGGGGTACATTTAGAGGTATGGTTAATTCTAGGGTTAGGGCTATGGCTAGGGTTAGGGCTAAGTTTAGGTCTAGTGTTTGGGTTATGGTAAGGGATAGGTTTAGAACAAGGAATAGAACTAGGGCGATAGTTAGAATTAGTCGTAAGGTAGGGTTAGGGCTTAGTTTAAGGCTAAATTAGGGCCAGGAATATGTCTAGGATTCATGTTAGGGTTAGGCCTAGGGTTAGGGCTATGTTTAGGATTAGGTTTAGGGTTAGGTTTAGGGGAAGGGATGGGGTTATAGCTGGGTTTAAGCCTAGGCCAATGATTAGAATTAGGTTTAGGACTAGGGTTAGGTTTGTGTTAGGATTAAGGCTAGATTTGGGGTTAGAATGAGGGCTAGGGTTTGTGTTAGGGTTTAGGACAATTTTTAGGTATAGGGATAATGTCAGATTTAGTGTTACAGCTAGGGATAGTTATAGGGCTAGGTTCTTGGCTAGGTCTAATGTTAGGTTTAGGCTAAGGTCCATGTTAAGAGTACGGTGTATTTTTAGGGTCAGGGTCAGGTTTTGGATTTGTGTTAGGTTAATTATTAGGATAAGGGCTCAAATTAGCATTAGGGTTCGAATTAGGGTTACGTTAATAGATAGGTTAAGGTTTTGGATTCAGGTTAAGATTAGTGTAATTGATAGGGTTAGGGTTAATGATAGGGTTAGTCTTAGATCTAGGGATATTATATGGGTTAGGGTTATTGTTAGGGTAATGAATAGCAAGAGCTAGGTTTAGGGCTAGGGTTTTGGATTGGATTAGGACTAGTGTTAGAGTTAGTGTTAGGGATAGAGCTAGGATTAGGGTTTGGTTTAGGTTTAGGGTACAGGATAGTTTTTGAGCTAGAGTTAGTGCTAGGGTGAGGATTAGGTTTAGGATTATATCTAGGGTTAGATTTATGGTTAAGGTTATAGTTTTAGGGTGAGGCTTAAGGTTATCTTTAGAGTTAGGTTAATGGATAGGGTTAGATGTCGGGTCAGGGTTAGGGATAGTTTTAGGTTTAGGGTTAATGTTAGTGTTAAGGCTATGTCTACCATTAGAGTTAGAGTAATGGATAGGTTTCAATGTCAGGTTAGGGTTAGGTGTAGTTTTAGGTTTAGGGTTAGTGTTTGGGTTTGGGCTAGGGTTAGTGTTAGAGTAAGGTTTAGGGTTTTATCTACAGTTAAGGCTACAATGAGGGTTAGGTTTAGGGTTAGGTCTAGGATTAGGTTCACAATTAGGATTAGAGCTATGATTATCATTAGGGTAAAGGTTTGGTTTAGGGTAATGGATAATTTTAGAGATAGTGTTAAGTCTAGTGTTCACAGTATGATTAGGCTAGGATTAGGTTTAGGTTTAGGGGTTTAGGGATAGGGCTAGGGTTAAGTTTAGGGTTCAGTTTTCGGTTTTATCTAGGGTTTGGTCTAAGGCAAGGGTTAGGGTTAGCATGAGGGATAGGCTTATTGTAAGGGCATAGTTAGGTTAGGGTTAGGGTTATGCTTTGGGCTTGATTTAGGCCTAGGATTAGGGCTAGATTTTGTGTTATGTTTAGTGCTAGTTTTAGTGCTATGGTAATGTAAGGGTGATGTTTACGGTTATGGGAAAGGTCTAGTGTTAGGTTTAGGTTTCAGTTAGGGTCAGGGTTAGAGTTAGTGTCAGGGTCTGTGTTTGAATTAAGGTTAGGGTTAGGGCTAGAGCCATAATTAGGATTGGTTGGGTCTAGAGGTAAGGTTAGTGGTTGGCTTATGTTCAGGTTTATCATTAGAGCCTGGGCTAGGTTTTTGTTTAGGTCTTTTTTAAAGATATGGCTAGATTTAGGATTAGGTATAATCTAGGTATAGTGTTTGGGTTAGGTTTAGATATAGGGTTCTGGGTAGGGCTAGTGTTACGGTTTGGTTAAGTTCAGGGTCAGAATAAGGGTCGGGGTTAGGGTTAGGATTTGGGTTATGGTTATAACAAGACTGAGGGCTAGGTTTAGAAATAGTAATGGGTTAGGGTTTGGGTTAGACTAAGGATTAGTTTTAGGACTAGGGTTAACCTTATGGTTGGGGTTTGGCTAGGTTAACAATAAGGTTAGAGCTAGGGTTAGAGCTAGGTTTTGGGTTAGGGTTAGGGTTAGTGTTTGGGTTAGGGTTAGGGTGAAAGCTAGGGTTAGGTCTCAGATTTTGGCTAGGTTTTGGTTAGCATTAGGTTTTAGGTTACGGCTAATGTACGATCTAGGGTTATGATTAGAACTAGTTTTATAATTAGGGTTATGACTAGATCTAGTGTTAGGGTAAGTTTTAGGTTTAGGGTGATGTTTAGAGTTAAGGTTAGTGTTAATGTCAGAGACAGGTTCAGGGTAGTGTTATGGTTAAGCTTAGGACTGAAATTCGGGCTAGGCTTAGGCTAGATGTAAGATTAGGGTTTGGTTTAGGTAAAAGTTTAGTGTTATGTCTCAGTATTTTTTTTTTTTTTTTTTTTTTTTTTTACGGCTAAGCCTAAGATTAGGATTAGCGTTAGGGTTATTACTAGTGTTAGGGTTAGGGTTAGGTTTAGAATTAGGGTTAGATTTAGAGTTAGGTTTAGATTTAGGGTTAGGGCAAGGTGTACGGTTAAGGCTAGGTTTATTCTAGGCTATGTTTAGGAATAAGGTTATGGCAAGTGATAGGTGTAGGGCTTGGTTGAGAGTTATATTTAGTCTTAAAGTTAGGGTTAGGGTTAGGGTTAGTATTAGGTGTAGGGTTAGTTTTAGGGTTAGTGTTTGGGGTAAGCGATGGGGTTATAACTAGGTTTAGGGCTAGGGAAAGTGTTAGAATTAGGGTTAGAGTTGTGATTATGGCTAGGTTTTGGGTTAGGATGAGAGCTAGTGTTCGTGTGAGGGTTAGGGCTAGGATTAGCTCTAGGCCTAATGTCAGGTCTAGGGTTATGTTTAGGGATAGTATTCAGGTTATGTTTATGGTTAGGTCTAGTGTAAGGGTTAGATTTAGAGTAAAGATCAAGTTTACAGCTATGTATATTTATAAGGTCAGTGTACGGCTTAAGGTTTGGTTTACGTTAAGGTTTAGGTTTAGGGCTCAAATTAGCATTAGGGTTATAATTAGGGTTAGGGTAATGAATAGGCTTAAGATTAGGTTTCAGGTTAGTTTTAGGGAAATGGATAGGTTTAGGGATTGCCATAGGGTTAGGGTTAACCCTAGAGTTAGCATTAGGTTTAGGATTATGGTTAGGGTAATGGATAGAATTAAATCTAGGTTTAGGGTTAGGGTTATGGTTAGGATTAGGGCTAGGGTTAGGATAGTGGATATAATTAGAGGTATGGTTAGGGCTATGGTTAAGGTCAGTATTAGGGCTAGTGTTATGTTAGGGTTTGGGATAGGGCTTTGGTTATTTTAAGGGTAAAGGTTAGGCTTTGAACTAGTGTTAGGTCTAAAGTGAGGATTAGGGTTAGGGTTAGGGCTAGGGTTAGGTTTAGGGTTACAATTAGGGCTATTTTCAGGCCTAGGATTAGGGCTAGATTTTGTGTTAGTTTAGGCTTAGGGTTAGGGCCATGGGTTATATAAGATTTATTGTTATGATTAGGGCAAGTTTTAGGGTTATGGTTATGACTAGGTCTAGTGTTAAGATTAGGTTTGGGGTTAGGTTGAGCTTTGGATCTAGGATTATGCTAGGGTCAGGACCAGTGTTTAGGTTAGACTTAGTGTTGAGGTTAGTGCCAGAATTAGGACTAGGGTTAGGTCTAGGGATAGGGTTAGTTTTCAGGTTAGGTTAAGGTTTATTGTTAGGGCTGGGGCTAGGTTGTTGTTCAGTTCTAGGGCTAGAGATATGGCTAGATTTAGGATTAGGTTTAAGTCTAGGGCTAGTGTTAGGTTTTGGTTTAAGTGTAGGATTACTGGTAGGGCTGATGTTAGGGTTCGGTTTCAGGTTTGGGTCAGGTTTAGACCTACATTTAGTGTTAGGGTCAGAATAAGTGTCAGGGTTGGTGTTTGGGTTTGGGTTAGGATTAGAGCTAGAATGAGGGCTAGGGTTAAGACTAGTAATAGGGTTAGGTTTGGTTTAAGCTAAGGATTAGGATTAGGCCTAGTGTTAGCATTAGGGTTGGCTTTAGCTTAGGATAAGGGATAGGATTAGAGCTAGGGTTGGGCTATTTTTTAGGTTAGGGTTAGGGCTAGTGTTTAGATTTAAGGTTAAAGCTAGGGTTATGTTTTGCATTAAGGCTAGGTTTTGGTTAGAGTTAGTGTTTGTTTTAGAGTTATGACAGTTTATTTTAAGCGTTATTGTTGGGACTAGTGCTAAGTTTTTGTTTAGTTCTAGGGATAGAGTTATAGCTACATTTAGGATTAGCTTTGGGTCTAAGTCTAGTGTTAGGCTTAAATATAGGTATAGGGTAACCAGTAGGGCTAGTGTTAGGGTTTGGTTTAGGGTTAGTGTCAGGTTTAGACCTAGGCTTACTGTTAGGGTCAATTGAGGGTCAGGGTTAAGTTTAGAGGTAGAATGAGGGCTAGGGTTAAGACTAGTATTACCGTTATATTTTCATTCAGGCTAAGGATTAGGATTAGGACTAGGGTTAGCATTTGGGTAAGGGTTTGGCTTAATGTAAGGACTAGGTTTAGAGTTAAGTTTAGGACTATTGTTAGGGTTATGGTTAGGGCTAGTATTAGGGTTAGGGCTCGAATTAGGGGTAGAATTTGTGTTAGGGTTAGGTCTATGGTTAGGACAATGACTAATGTATGAACTAGGGTTATGATTAAGGTTAGGTTTAGGGTTAAGTTAAGGCTAGATATATTGTTAGGCTTAATTTAAGGTGAGGGGGATGTTTAGAGCTAGGATTAGTGTTAGGGTCAGCATCAGGTCAGGGTTAGTTTTAGAGTTAGTTTTAGCATTTGTTGTAGGGTTATGGTTTGATTTAGGTTAAGGGTTAGGACTATGGCTTGGTTTTGTTTTAAGGCTAGGGCTAGAGATAGGGCAAGTTTTAGGATTAGCGTTATGGTTAGTGGTAGTCTTAGGGTTTGATTTAAGCTTATTGTTACAGTTAAATTAAAGTTTGGTTTAGATTTAGACTTAAGCTTAGCTCTAGGGTTAGGATTAAGTCTAAGGATAGAACTAGGACTAGGGCTAGGGCAAGTGTTAGAGTTAGTCTTATGGCTAGGTTTATGGTTAGGATAGTATTAAATAAAGGCTAGGATTAGAACTAGTCTTTGTATTAGGCCTAGGTTTAGGGCGAGGGTTAGGGTTAGGTGTAGGGTTATGGTTAGTTTTTGGGTAATAAATGAGGTTATATGTAGGGTAGGTCTAGGGTGATGAATAGAGTTAGGGTTAAGGCTTGGGTTATAGTTCGGCTTAGGATTAAGCCTTGGTTTATGGCTAGGTTTACGGCTAGGGCTAATTTCAGGTCTAGTATGATGGTTAAAAATAGTTTTAGGGTTTGGTTTATCGTTACGTCTAATGTAAGGGTTATGTTTAGGGTTAAGGTCAGGTTTAGAGCTAAGTGTACTGTTAGGGTCAGGGTCACGAGTAGTGTTTTGGATAGGTTAAGGTTTAATGTTAGGGCTTGAATTAGCATTAGAGTTAGGATTAGGGTAAAGATTGTGTTAGGTTTCAGTTTCAGGTTAGGTTAGGGTAATAGATAGGGTTAGGATTAGGGATACCATTAGGTTTAGGCTCAGGTTTAGCATTAGGGTTAGGGTTATCATTAGGGCAATGGATAGGATTAGAAATAGGTGTATGGCTAGGGCTATTTTTACTAATAGGGTTGGGCTTAGGGTTAGGGCTAGGGTTAAATCTAGGGTTATGGCTAGGGTTATAGTTACAATTAGTGATACGGTTAGGTTTAGGGGTAAATGTAGGGATAGGGCTCAGAATAAGGCTAAGTTTTGGGTTAAGTTAAGGCTAGGTTTTGGGTTACGGCTAATGTAAGTAACAAGGTTGTGATTAGGGCTAATTTTAGGGTTAGGGTTCGAGCTAGGTCTATTGTTAAGTTTAGATATAGTGTTAGGGTGATGTTTAGAGCTAGGGTTAGTGTTAAGGTCACAGTCAAGATCAGGGTTAGTTTTAGGGTTTGGCTTAAAACTTGAATTAGGGCTAGAGTTATGGCTAAGTGTAGGGTTAGGGCTTAGTTTATATTAAGGGTTAGGGTTAGTTTTAAGATTAGCCTTAGTGTCAGGGCTAGTGTTAGGTTTAGGTTTAGGCTAAGGGTTAGGGTTAGATTTAAAATTAGGGTTAGATCTAGGTTGCTTCTAGGGCTATGAATAGAGCTATGTTAGACCTATGTTTTGGTATAGGATTAGGGTTCCAGTAAAGTATAGGGTTAGAACTAGGAATAGGACTAGGGTGAGAGTTAGAGTTAGACTTTGGGCTAGGGTCAGGGTTAAGGTTAGGGATAGAGCTAAATTAGGTCCAAGATTAGGGCTAGGGTTAATGTTAGAGTTAGGCCTAGGGTTATGGTTAGCGTTATATTTAAGGCTATGTTGAGGGCTAGGATAAGGGCTAGGGTTTATGGTAGGGTTAAGGCTAGGATCATGGCTAGGGCTAATATCAGGTCTAGCATTATGCTTAGGGATACTTTTAGGGTTAGTTTTATGGCTAGGTCTAGTGTAAGGGTTAGGTATAATGCAAGAGTGACCTTTAGAGCTAGGGGAAATATTAGGGTAAGTGTCAGTGTTAGGGTTTTGTTTAGGTTTGAGTTTAGGGTTAGAGCTCGAATTAGCATTAGAGTTAGGGTTAGGGTAATGATTGGATTAGGTCTATGATTAAGGTTAGGTTTAGGGTAATTGATAATTTTGAGTATAGTGATATGTTTAGGGTTAGGGTTAGGATTATGGTTAGGATTAGGTCTTGATTTAGGGTTAGGGTGAGGGTTAGAACTAAGGTTTTGTTAAGGTTTTGTTCAGTGTAAGGGCTACATTCTGTTCTATGGTTAGGGCTAGCCTGAGAGTTAGTTTCAGGATTAGGTCTAGAGATAGGATTATGGTCAGTTTTGGTTTAGGGTTAGGATTATGATTAGACCTAGAATTAGTGTAGGGTCAGTAAAAGCGTTAGGGTTTGTGTTAGGATTTTGGATAGGGTTAGATCTAGAATGAGGTCAAGGGTAAGGGCTATTAATAGCGTTAGTGTTTTGGTTAGCCTAAGGATTAGGGAGAGGTCTAGGGTTACTGTTATTTTTAGGGTTTTGCTTAGGGTAAGGGATTGGTTTAGAGCTAGGGTTATGGCTATGGTTATGGTTAGATTTAGTGTTAAATCTAGGTTTAGGGTTCAGATTAGGTCTAGGTTTTGTGTTAGGTTTAGGTCTATGGTTAAGGAAATGGCTAATATAAGAACTAGGGTTACTATTAGGTTTAGTTTTATTGTTAGGGTATGGGTTAGGTTTAGTGTTAGGGTTAGGTTTAATGTTAGGGTGATATTTATAACTAGGGTTCATGTTAGTACAGAATTCAGGGTCAGGCTTAGTTTTAGGGTTAGAGTTAGGATTTGAATTAGGGATAGGTTTACTGTTACGGTTCAGTTTAAGGTAAGGGTGGTGTTTAGAGCTAGGGTGAGTGTTAGGATATGAGTCAGGGTCAGGGTTGGTTTTAATGTTAGGGTTAGGACTCGAATTAGGGCTAGGGTTAGGTCTAGTTGTAGTCTTAGGGTATGGTCTAAGTTAATGTTTATAATTAGAGCTAATGCTCAGTTTTGTTTTAGTCCTAGGGTTAGGGTTAGGGCTAGTGTTAGTATTAGGCTTAGGCTTATGTTTAGGGTTAAATACAGAATTAGGGTTAGATCTAGGGTTAGGGCTAGAACTAAGGATAGGTCAAGGGTTATGGCTAAACTTAGGGTTATGGTAAGTGATAGGGTTAGAAATAGAAATAGGGCTAGGGCGAGAGTTAGTCTTAGGGCTATGGTTAGGGTTAGGTTTAGAGATAGGGCTAAATTAGGGCTAGGATTAGGGCTAGGTTTAGTGTTTAGGTTAAGCCTACGATTAGGGTAAGAGTAAGGGTTAGGTTTAGAATTTATAGTTAAAGTTTAGTATTTAGGTTTAGAGTTACGGCAAATTTTGTGGTAAGAAATGAGTTTATAGTTAGGATTTGAGGTAGGGGGATGGTTAGAATTAAGGTTAGGGCTGTGGTTAGAGTTAGGATTATGATTAAGGCCAGGTGTATAACTAGTTTTTTTTTTTTTTTTTTTTTTTTTGGTTGTTGTTGTTGTTTGTTTGTTTTAGGGTTAGGGCTAGGATTAGTGCTAGGGCTAATTTCAGGTCCAGAATTATGGTTAAAGATAGTTTTAGGGTTAGGATTGTAGGTACGTCTAGTGTAAGGGTTACGTTTAGTGTTAGCGTCAGGTTTAGAGCTACGCGTATTATTAGGGTCAAGTTCTGGCTTAGGGTTTGGGATAGATTAAGGTTTAAATTTAGGGCTCAAATTAGCATTAGGTTTAGGGTTATGATTATGTTAATAGATAGAGTTAGAAATCAGTTTAGGGCTTGGGTTATGGTTATGATTAGGGCTAGGTTTTGGGTTAAGCTAGTGCTAGGGTTAGTTACGGCTAATGTAAGTACTAGGGTAATAATTATGGCTAATTTTAGTGTTTTAATGCTAGATTTCGTGTTAGGCTTAGGATTAGGATTAGGGTTAGGGTGATGTTTAGACCTCGGGTTAGTGTTATGGTCAGAGTAAGGGTTAGGTTTACTGTTAGGGTTTGGCTTAAAACTCGAATTACGGCTGGGGTTAGGGCTAGGTGTAGGTTTATGGCTTGGTTTAATTAAGGGTTAGGGTTAGAGCTTTGCCTCTGTTTGGTTTTAGGGCTAGGGTTAGGGTTAGGGCAATTTTTAGGATTAGTGTTAGGGTTAGGGCTAGTATTAGAATTAGGCATAGGCTTCTGTTTAGGGTTAGATTTAGAGTTAGGTTTTTATCTAAGGTCAGTGTTAGAGCTAAGGATAGGGCAAGGGTTAAGACTAGGATTTGGGATAGGGTTAGGTTTATGAAAAGGAATAGGATTAGAACGAGTGATAGGGCCAGTGTGAGAGTTAGAGTTATTCTTAGTGCTAGGGTTAGGGTTAGGGTTAAGGATAGGGCTAAATTACGGCTAGGGTTAGTGTTAAGGCTAGGGTTAGGGCTATTTTTAGAATTAGCATGAGGGTCACAGCTACTTTCAGGCTTAGGCATCGAGTTAGGTTTAGATTTAAAGTTAGGTTTTGATCTAGTGTTAAAGCTAAGGCTAAGTATAAGGCAATTGTGATGACAAAGGTTAGGGTTAAAGTTAGGGTTACATTTAGGGAAAGAGATGTGGTTTTGGCTAGGTATAGGGCTAGGGCAAGGGTTAGTATTAGGTTTAGGGCTATAGTTAGGCTTAGGGTTATGATTAAGGCTAGGTTTATTGCTAAGATGAGGTTTAGGGTTTGTGTTAGGTTTAGGGATAATATTAGGGCTAGGGCTAATGTCAGGTCTAGTGTTATAGTTAACGCTAGATTCAGTGTTAGGTTTATGGCTTGGTCCAGAGTAAGGATTAGGTTTAGGGTAAGATTCAGGTTTATATATAGGGTTATTTTTTGCATCAGGGTCAGTGTTAGGGTTTGGGTTATGTTAGGGTTTTGGTTTAGGTTAATGTTTGGTTTACTGTAATGGATAGATTAGGTTTAGGCCTATGTTTAGCTTAAGGATTAGGGTTATTGTTAGGGTAATGGATAGGTTTAGACCTAAGGTTAGGGATAGGATTGTGTATAGTATTAGGGCTAGTTTTGGGTTAGGGTTAGGTTTAATTTTAGGGTTAAAGCTAGATTTAGGACTCGGATTAAGGCTAGGTTTTGGGTTAGGTTAAGGCTATGATTGAGGCTATGTCTAATGTATGAACTAGGGTTATGATTTGCACTAGTTATAGGTTTAGGGTTAGGGCTAGTTCTAGTATTAGGTTCAAGTTTATGGTGATGATGATGTTTAGAGCCAGGGTTAATGTTAGGGACAGACTCAGGGTCAGGGTTATTTTTCGGGTTAGGGTTAGGAATAGAATTAGGGGTATGAATAGAACTAGGTGTAGGGTTAGGGTTTTGTTTAGGTTAAGGGTTAGGGTTATGGCTATGACTCAATTTTGTTTTAAGGCTAGAGATAGGGTTAGAGCTAGTTTTAGGATGTGCATTAGCATTAGGACTAGTGTTAGGTTTAGGTTTAGGATTAGGGTTAGGGTTAGATTGAGAGTCAGTGTTAGATCTAGGGTTATAGCCAGGGGAATGAATAGGGCTAGGACTACACCAAGGGTTAGGGCTAGGATTAGGGTTATAGTAAGGGATAGAGTTAGAACTAGGGTTAGTGTTAGGGTGAGAGTTAGGATTAGTCTTTGGGCTAGAATTAGGGTTATGGTTAGGGATAGGGTTAAATTAGGGCTAAGATTAGTACTAGGGTTAGTGTTAGGTTTAGGCCTAGGGTTTGGGTTAGGGTTAAAATTAAGGCTATGTTTAGGGCAAGGATAAGGACTAGGGTTTGTGTTAGGGTTAGGGCTAGGATTAAAGCTAGGGTTAATAGCAGGACTAGGGTTAAGGTTAGGAATAGTTTTAGGGTTAGGTTTATGGGTAGGTCTAGTGTAAGGGTTAGGTAGGGTAAAAGTCATATTTAGAGCTAGAGGAATTATTAGGGTCACCGGTTAGTGTTATGGTTTGGATTAGGTTTGAGGTTAGATTATGGCTCAAATTAGCATTAGGGTTAGGGTTAGTGTAATGATTCAGTTAGGTTTGGGGTTCAGGGTAGGTTTAGGATAATTGATAGGTATGGGTAAAGCTAGAGGGTTAGGGTTAAGATTAGGGTTAGCATTATGGTAAGGGTTATATTTAGGGTAGTGGATACAGTTAGAGTTAAGTTTAGGGCTAGGGTTATGTTAGGATTTAGGACTTTTGTTAGGGTTAAGGTGAGGGTTAGAAGTAGGATTAGGTTTAGGGTTATGTTTAGCGTAAGGGTTAGGTTCTGAACTATGATTAGGGCTAGGATGATAGTTAGGTTCAGAGTTAGTTCTAGGGATAAGATTATGATAAATTTTGGGTTAGGGTTGGGGTTAGGGTTAGACCTAGGTTTAGTGTTAGGTTCAGAATAAAAATCAGGGTTAGGGTTAGGGTTTGGATAGTGTTAGAGCCAAAATGAAGGCTAGGGTTAGGACCATTAATAGAGTTAGTGTTTTGGTTAATCTAAGGACTAGGGATAGGTCCAGGGTTACTCTTAAGTTTAGGGTTTCACTTAGGGTGAGGGATTGATTTAAATCTAGGGTTATGGCTATGGTTAGGGTTAGAGAGAGAGTTAAAGCTAGGTTTAGGGCTCAGTTTAGAGCTAGTTTTGTGTTAGGGTTAGGGCTAGAATTAGGGCAATGGCTAACGTAAGCACTAGGGTGAACATTAGTGTTAGTTTTAGGGTTAGGGTTAGGGGTAGGTTGATTGCTAGAGTTAGGTTTAAGGTTAGGGTAATATTTATAGCTACGGTTCTTGTTAAAATATAAGTCAGGGTCAGGGCTAGTTTTAAAGATAACATTAAGATTAGAACTAGGGCTATTAATATTAGTGTTTAGATTTTGTTTAAAGCAGTGTTTAAAGCTAGGTTAAGTGTTAGAAAATGAGTCAGTGTCAGGATTAGTTTTAAGGTGAGGCTTAGGACTAAAATTAGGGCTAGATTCAGGTCTAGGTGCATTTTCAGTGTTTGGTTTAATTTAAGGTTTAGGGTTAGGGCTATAGTTCAGTTCTGGTTCACTGCTGTGATAAGGGTTAGGGCGAGTTTTATGATTATCATTAGGTTTAGGGCTAGTGTTAGTGTTAGGCTTTGGCTTAGGTTTAAGGTTAGATTTAGAGTTAGGGTTAGGGCTGGGACAAACTTTAGAGCAAGTGTTAGGTTTAGTGTTAGATTTGAGGTAGCAGATAGGGATAAATTAGGGACACGGCTAGGGCAAGAGTTTGCGTTAGTCTTAGGGGTAGGATTAGGATAGGGTTAGATATAGAGCTAAATTAGGGCTAGGATTAGGGCTAGGTTTTGTGTTTAGCTTAAGCCTAGGGATGGAGTTAGGGTTAGGTTTAAATTTAGAGTAAGAAATGACATTATAGCTAGGTTTAGAGGTAGGGTGAATGTTAGAATTAGGATTAGGTGTAGGGCTATATTTATGGTTATTATTAAAGCTAGGTTTATGGCTAGAATGAGTGCTAGGTGTGTTTTTAGGGTTAGGATTAGGATTAAGGCTACGGCTAATTTCAGGTCATAATTATGGTTAAACATAATTTTAGGATTAGGTTTATGGCTATCTAGGCTAAGTGTTAGGTGTTGGGTTATGGTAAAGTTTCGACCTAGGGGTATTATTAAAGTCAAGGTCTGGGTTCTGGTTTGGGATAGGTTAAGGTTTCAAGTTCAGTTTTGAATTTGTTTTAGGATTAAGGTTAGGGTAATGATAGGGTTAGGGTTAGGATTCAGGTTAGGTTTAGGGTAATGGAAGTGTTAGGATTCGTGATAGGATTAGGTTTATGCCTAGGGTTATCATTATGGTTAGAGTTATGGTAATGGATAGAGTTAGAGATCAGTTTAAGGCTAGAGTTATGGTTATAATTAGGAACAGTGTTAGGGTTACGTTAGGTATAAATCTAGGGTTAGGGCTCTGATTAGGACTAGATTTTGAGTTATGTTAGTGTTAGGGTTAGGGTTAGGGTTAGAGCTAATGTAAGTACTAGGTTTACAATTAGTGCTAGTTTTAAGGTTTTAGTGCTAGGTTTAGTATTAGGGTTAGGTTTAGAGTTAGGGTAATGTTTAGTGTTAGAAGTGTTAGGGACAGTGTCAGGTTCAGGGTTAGTTTTAGGGTTCAGCTTCCAACTTAAATTAGGGCTAGGGTTAGTTCTAGGTGTAAGGTTAGTGTTTGGTTTAGGTTAATAGTTTTGGTTAGAGATATGGCTCGATTTTGTTTTAGGGATAGGGCAATGGTTTGGGATCATTTTAGGATTAGTTTTATGGTTTGGGCTAGTGTTAGGGTTAGGCTTAGGCTTCGGGTTAGGGCTAGATTTAGGTTATATTTTGCCTAAGGTTAGTGCTAGAGATAAGAACAGGGCAAGGGTTAGCACTAGGGTTAGGGCTAGGATTAAGGTTAGGGTAATGGACAGAGTTAGAATGAGTGATCGGGCTAGTGTGAGAATTAGGGTTAGTTTTATGGCTAGGGTTAGGGTTAGGTTCAGTGATATGGCTAAATTACAACTAGGGTTATGTTAAGGCTAGGGTTAGGGCTAGTTTTAGGATTAGGCTTTGGCATCAAGTTAAGGTTAGATTTAGAGTTAGGTTTTGATCTAGGGTTAGTGCTAGGGCTAAGAATAAGGCAAGGTTTACAATTAAGGTTAGGGTTAGAGTTAGGGTTTAATTTAGGGTGAGTATGTTTATAGCTATGTTTAGGGCAAGGGTGAAGGTTAGTATTAGGGTTAGAACTAGGGTTAGGGCTAGGGTTATATTTAAGGCTATGTTTAGTGCTACAATGAGGACTAGGATTTGTTTTAGTTTGAGGAATAGTATTAGGGCTATGGCTAATGTCAGTTCTATGGTTACAGTAGGGAAAGATTTAGTGTTAGGTTTATTGCTTGGTCCAGTGTAATGATTAAGTTTTTGGTTAGGGTCAGGTTTAGATCTAGGGTTATTTTTAGAATCAGGTTCAGGATTAGGGTTTGGGTTAAGTTAGTGTTTAGGTGCAGGTCTCGCATTAGTGTTAGATTTAGGGTTAGGGTAATGACAGGGTTAGGTTTAGGGTTTAGGTTTGGTTTAATGTAATGCATAGGGTTAGGGTTAGGCCTAGGATTATCAGAAGGGTTAGAGTTATCGTTAGGGGAATGGATAGGTTAGCCCTAAGGTTACTGCTAGGGTTATGAATAGGATTAGGGCTAGTTTCTGGGTTAGTGTTAAGTTTAACTTTAGGGCTGCAGCTAGGTTTAGGACTCGCATTAAAGCTAGGTTTTGCGTTACTTTAGGGCTAGGGTTAAGGCTACTGCTAATGTATGAAGTAGGTTTATGATTACAGATAGTTATAGGGTTAGAGTTAGGTGTAGGTCTAGTATTAAGGTTAGGTTTACAGTGATGATGATGTTTAGAGCCATGGTTAGTGTTAGGGTCAGAGTCAGGGTCAGGGTTTTTGTTCAGGTTAGGGTTAGACTATAATCAGGGATAGGGTTAGGGCTAGGTGTAGGGTTAGTGTTTGGTTTAGGTTAAGGGTTAAGGTTAGGGCTATGACTCGGTTTTGTTTTAGGGCTGGGGTAGGGTTAGGGCTTGTTTTAAGATTAGTCTTTGGGTTAGGGCTAATGTAAGTGTGAGATTTAGGCTTAGGTTAAGGATTAGGGATAAGAGTAGAGTTATCGCTAAATTTAGTCTTAGGGTTAGGGTTAAAATTAGAGTTTAGATCTAGGTTTTGAGATAGGCCTAAGTATAGGGCTAGGGTAGGGCCACCTTTAGCGCTAGGTGTCTGGTGATGGTAAGGGATAGGGAAAGAACTAGGTATAGGGCTAGTGGGAGAGTTAGAGTTAGTCTTAATGCTAGGGATAGGGTTAGGGATAGGGCTAAATTAAGGCTTGGATTAGTGCTAGGGTTAGTGTTAGGGTTGGGCCTAGGGTTAGGGCTAGGGCTAGTGTTAGGTTTAGGGTTAGGGTTAGGTTTAGAGTAAGGGGTGGGTATATAGCTAGTTTTAGGACTAGGGTGAGAATTAGGAATAAGGTTAGGGTTAACGTTAGGGTTAGGGTTATTATTAAGGTGAGGTTAATGGCTAGGATGTGGGCTAAATTTTATATTAGTTTTAGGGCTAAGATTAGAGCTAGGGATAATATCAGGTCTAAGGTATGGTTAGGGATAGTTTTAGGGTTAGACTTATTGCTAGGTTTATCGTAAAGTTTAGGTTTCTTGTTAGGGTCAGGTTTAGAGATATAAGTAGTATTTGAAGCAGGGTCAAGATTAGGGTTTGGCTGAAATTGAATTAGAAATAAATGCCACTTAAAAGTCTTTACACATTGGGAATAAGAATTAATCTGGATATAGTCATTTCCTCACAAACCTAGGATATCCACTGCCACCACATAAAGCCTCATTTCTAATAAGAATTGCTACAAACTAGTGATATACATATAAACACTTACAAATGCCAAATGTTTTCTCTGATATAAGGGGGGTGACTCAAAGAGGGTAGGGAGGGAGAGCATAGGTGGAAAATTACCTCAAGATAGGAAATAGGGTTGGGATGGAATGGGAGGGAAAAGTGGAATAGCAAGGATAGTGGAAGAAGATGGTCATCATCATACAAAATATATGTATGAAGATGTGAATTTGGTGTCAACATACCTTATATACAAACAGAGATAGGATAAATTGTGGTGTACAAGTATAATAAGAATTGTAATGCAAAAAAAAAAACTAAGAAAGCTCATGTATAATGGCATAATCTGGCATACTTTATATACAGAGTTATGAAAAATTATGCTGTGAATGGATAATTATGAATATAATGCACTCCACTATTGTCATGTATGTAAGAAATAAATTTAAAAAGAGATTTAAACAATTAGGGTTTGGTTAGGTTTAGGTTTAGGTTTAGGGCTAAAATTAGTCTTATGTTTAGGGATTGGGTAATGACACAGTTAGGTTTAGGATTCAGGTCAGGTGTAGGTTAATGGAGAGGGTTAAGGCTAATGCTAGGATTAGGGTTCCACCTAGGGTTAGCATTAGGATTATAGTTATCTTAAGGTAATAAATATGGTTAGAGCTAGGGTTACGGCTAGGGTTACGGTAAGTATTAGGTCTAGTGTTAGGCTCAGGGTTATGGTTAGGGCTAGGGTTATTGTTAGGGTTATCTTTAGGGTTAAAACTAAGGTAGGGATGAGATTAGGGATAGGTTTTTCTATAAGTTAGGGCTATGGCTAATGCAAGTACTAGTTTAAGTATTAGGACTAGTTTTATGGTAAATGCTAGGGCTAAGTGTAGTTTTAAGTTTTGTTTTAGGGTTAAAGTGAAGTTTAGAGCTAGGTTTAGTGTTAGTGTTAGGGACAGTTTTCGCTTAGGGTAATCATTAGGGTTAAAGCCAGAATTAGGACTAGGGTCATGTTTAGAGGTAGAGTTAGAATTAGGGTTACATTAATGGTTATTATTAAGGCTAGGTCTAGTTTGTCTTTACGTCTGGAGCTATAGTTATGGCTAGATTTAGGATTGGGTTTCGTTCTAGGGCTAGATAGTATGGTTAAGTTTAGGTATAAGGTTACCAGTAGGGCAAGTTTTAGGGTTCAGTTTAGGGTTAGGTTTCGATGTACACCTAAGATTAGTGACAGGGTCAGAATAATGGTCATGGATAGGGTTATCGTTTGTGTTATGGTTAGATGTAGAATGAAGGCTAGGGTTAGGACTAATTATAGAGTTTGGGTTTTGATTAGGCTAATGATTATAGCTAAGAATATGGTTAGCATTAGGGTGAGGGTTTGGCTTAGAGTAAGGAATAGGGTTAGAGCTAGTGTTATGACCAGGGGTAGGGTTAGGTTTAGGGTTAATGCTCGTGTTAGGGCTTGGAATAGGGCTAGTTTTGTATTAGGGTTAGGGCTAGTGTTATGGTTGTAAGAACTAGTGTTACAATTAGGGTTAGTATTAGGGTTAGGTTTAGGGCTAGGTCTAGTGTTAGGTTTAGGATTAAGGTTAGGATGATGTTTAGAGCTAGGTTCAGTGTTTGGATATGAGTCAGGTCATGATTATGTTTAGAGTTAGGATTAGGTTTCAAATTAGGGCTTGGGTTACGGCTGGTGTAGGGTTAGGTTTTGGTCTAGGGTAAGGGTTAGTGTTAGGGGTATGGCTCGGTTTTGTTTTAGGGCTAGGCATAGGGTTAGGGCTAATTTTAGAATCAGCATTACAGTTAGAGCTAGTTTCAGTGTTATGCTGAGGCATTGGTTTAGGGTTAGTTTTAGAGTTAGCATTCGATCTAGAGTTAGTGCTAGGGCTAAGGATAGTGCAAGGGTTACGACTAGTGTTAGAGCTTGGGTTAGGGTTACGGTAAGGGATAGGTTAGAAGTAGGGATAGGTCTTGTGTGACAATTATAGTTAGTCTTAATTCTAGGGTTAGGGTTAGGGTTAAAAACAGGGCTAAATTAGGGCTAGGATAAGGGCTGGTTTTAGTGTTAGGGTTAGGGGTAGAGTTAGCATTATGGTTAGGGGAAGGTTAGTGGTAGGGTTAGGGTAAGGGTAAGGGATTAAGGTATGGTTATGGCTAGGGGGAGTTTTAGGTTTAGTGTTAGGTCTGGGTTAGGGTTATGGCTATGGTTAGGCTAGGGTTTCATTAGGATTAGGGTTAGTTTTAGAATAATGTATTAGATTAGATGTAAGATTAGGTTTAGGGTTAAGATTAGGTTATGGTTAAATTTAGGTTTAGGAATAGGATTAGTTTTGATTCATGGTAAGGTTTAGGGTTAAGTTTATAGCAAGGATTAGGTTTAGGGTTAGGTTGAGGGTTAGGTTTATGATTAGGTTTAGGGATAGGGTTAGGTTTAGGGTTAGGGTTATTATTGGGGTTAGGGTTAGGGTTAGGGTAATGTTAGGGTTAGAGTTAGTGTTAGTACTAGGGTTAAGGTTAGGATTAGGGCTAAGGTTAGGTTTATGTGTAGGAGTAGGGCTAGGGTTGTTTAGGTTAAGCGTTAGGCTTTGAGCTAGGGTTATGTGTAAGGCAAGGGTTAGGGTTAGGGCTACATTTTGGATTATGGTTATGCTTAGGGTAGGTTTACTCCTCAGATTAGGGCTAGGTTTTGTGTTAGGTTTAGGCCCAGGGTTAAGGCTAAGTGTAATGTAAGATCTAAGGTTCTGATTACAGCAAGTTCTAGGTTAGACTTATGGCTATGTCTAGTGTTAAGTTTAGGTTTTGGGTTAGGTTCAGGTTTAGAGCTAGCTTTAGCATTAGTGTTAGGATCAGTGTTCAGGTTAGGGTTAGGTTTAAGGTGAAATCCAGAATTAGGACTAGAGTTAGGTCTAGGGATAGGGTTAGTGTTTGATTTTGGTTAAAGATTATGTTAAGACTAGGGCTCAGGGTATTTTTAGGTCTAAGTCTAGAGTTATGGCTATATTTAGGGTTAGGCTTAGGTCTATGGCTAGTGTTAGATTTAGATTTAGGTATAAGTTTACTGGTAGGGCTAGTTTTTGGGTTTTGTTTAGGGTTAGGGTCAGATTTAGACTGAGGGATTGCATTATGGTAAGGATTTGAGTTAGGGCTAGAGCTAGAATGAGGGATAGAGTTAGGACTAGTAATAGGTTTAGGGTTTGGATTAGGCTATGGATTAGGACTAAAGTTAGCATTATGGATAGGGTTTGGCTAAGGGTAAGTGATAGAGTTAGAGCTAGGGTTAGGGCTAGGTTTAGGATTAGGGTTAGGGCTAAGGTTGCATGTAGGTTTAGGTTTACTTCTAGTGTTAGGGCTCAGATTAGGGCTAGTTTTTCTGTTAGGTTTAGGACTAGGGTTAGGGATATGGCTAATATAAGAACTAAGGTTATGATTAGAGTTAGTATTCGGTCTAGATCTAGTATTAGCACTATTTTTAGGGTTAGTGTGATATTTAGAACTAAGGTTAGTGTTAAAATATAAGTCAGGGTCAGGGTTAATTTTAGGACTAGGACTTGAATTAGAGGAAGAAGGTTGTGGCTAGCTTTAGGGTTAGGGTTTGGTTAAGGTTAACATTTAGGGTTAGGGCAATGGCTCAGTTTTGTTTATGGGATAAGTCTATGGTTACAGCTTATTTTAGGATTAGTGATAGTGTAGGTCTAGTTGTATGTTGAGGATTAGGTTTAGGATTAGGGTCAAATGTAGAGTTATGTTTAGATCTAGGGTAGGGTCTAGGGCTAGGGTTAGGGCTAAGGTTAGGGATTGTGTTACATTTATTGTAATGGATAAGATTAGAACTAGAAATAGGGTTGTTGGAGAGTTAGAGTTAGTCTTAGGCCAAGGTTAGGGATAGAATTAGGGTTAGGGATAAATTAGGGCTAGGATTAGTGCTAAGGTTACTGTTAGGGTTAGGTCTATGGTTAGGGCATCAGATATGGCTAGTGTTAGGTTTAGGGTTAGTGATAGGGTTAGGGGAAAGATGGGGTTATACTTAAGTTCAGGTCTAGGGCAAGAGTTAAAATTAGAGATACGGCTAGAGTTATGGTTTGGGTTAGGACTAAGGCTAGGTGGATGCCTAAGATGAAGACTGGTTTTTGTGTTATGGTTAGGGCTAGGATTAAGGCTGGGGTTAATGTCATGTCTGGGTTTGTGGTTATGGTTAGTTTTAGAATTAGGTTATGTCTAGGTCTAGTGTAAGGGTTAGGTTTACATTAAGGGTCAGGTTTTAAGCTAGGTGTATTATTAGGGTCAGGGTTCGAGAAGGGTTTGATTTAGGTTAAGATTTATGGTTAAGGCTTGAATCATCATTAGGGATAGTATTACAGTTCAGGTTAGGGTAATCGATAAGGTTAAGTTTAAGGTTCAGGTTAGGTTTAGAGTAATGAATAGGGTTAGTGTTAGCAATAGTCTTATCTTTAGGCCTAGGGAAAGCATTTGAGTTAGGCTTATCTTTAGGGTAATGGATATGATTAGCACTAAGGTTAGGGCTAGGGTTAAGGTTAGAATTAGGAATAGTGTTAGGGTTAGGCCAGGGGTTAGTGTCAGGATTAGGTTTAGGGTAAGTGTAAGCATTTGAGCTAGGATTAGGGCTAGCGTGAGTGTTAGGGTTAGAATCAGGGCTAATGTTATGGTTAGGGTTAGGGTTACGTTTAGATTAAGGTTAGAGTTTGAACTAGAATTAGGGTTAGGGTAAGTGTTAGGGTTAGGGCTAAGTATAGGCTTATTTTTAGGTTTACAATAAGGGCTAGGTTTAGGGCTAGTATAAGGGCTAGGATTTCTGTGAGATTTATGGCCAGCATTAGGGCTATGGGTAATGTAAGAGGTACAGATATGGTTACGGCTAGTTTTAGGGTTAGGTTATGGAAAAGTCTAGTCTTCTAGTTAGGTTTGTGTTTAGGATAAGATTTAGAGCTATGGTTTGTTTTCGGGTAACCGTCATTGTTCGGGTTAGGGTTAGGTTTAGGGTAAGGGCCAGATTTAGGACTAGTGTTGGGTCTAGGGATATAGTTAGTTTTAACATTAGGTTAACTGTTATTGTTAGGGCTACTGCTAGGTTTTTGTTTAGGGCTAAGGCTAGATTTATGACTCTATTTAGGATTAGGTTTGGTCTAGTGCTAGTGTTACTGTTAGGTTTAGGTATAGGTTTACTGGTAGGTGTAGGGGTAGGTTTCGCTTTAGGGTTAGTGTCAGGTTTAGACCTAGGGTTAGTGTTAGGGTCAGAATAAGGGTCAGGGTTAGAGTTAAGGTTAGAGCTCAAATTAGCACTAGGGTCAGGACTAGTAATAGAGATAGGGTTTGAGGTAAGCTAAGGATTATGGTTAGGAATAGGGTACCATTAGTATGAGGGTTTGGCTTAGGGTAAGGGATAGGGTTAGAGGTAGAGTTATGGTTAAGGTTAGGGATAGCGTTAGATTTAGGGTTAAACCTAGGTTTAGCGCTCAGAACAGGGCTATGATGTTTCTTAGCATTAAGGCTACAGCTAATGAAAGTACTAGGATTCCTGTTAGGCCTAGTTCTAGGGTTAACGTTAGGTCAATATTTAGAGAAAGGTTTACTGTTAAGGTCTGATTAAGGGTCAGGGTTACTTCTAGGATTAGGGTTAGGACTCAAATTAGGGCTATGTTTATCACTAGGTGTAGGGTTAGGGTTTGTTTTAGGTTAAAGATTAGGGTTTGGCTTATGGCTCGATTTTGTTTTAGGGCTAGGGTATTGTTAGGGCTAGTTTCCCAATTATCATTAGGGTTAGAGCTAGTGCTAGAGTGAGATTTAGGCTCAAGGTTATGGTTAGATCCAGGTTTAGGGCTAGGGTGAAGGTTAGGGCTAGGGTTGGGGCTAAGGATAGGGATAGGGTTTGGATTATGGTAACAGATAGGTTTAGAACTAGCGGTATAGCTAGGGCGGGAGTTAGAGTTATTCTTAGGGCTAGGGATAGTGTTAGGTTTAGGGTTTCGGCTAAATTAGGGCTAGATTAGAGCTATGGTTAGTGGTAGGTTTAGGCCTAGGTTTTGGGCTATGGTTAGGGTTAGTATTAGAGTTAGGGTAAGGTATGATGTTACAGCTACATTTAGGGCTAGGGCAAAGCATAAAATTAGGGTTAGGGCTAGGGTTAATGTTAGGGTTAGGATTAAGGCTAGGCTTAGAGATAGGATTAGGGCTAAGATTTGTGTTAGGGTTAGGGCTAGTTAAGGGATAAGGCTAATGTCAGGTCTAGGGTTATGATTAGGGACAGTTTTAAGGGTAGGTTTATAGCCAGATTTATTGTAAGGGTTAGGTTGAGTGTTAGGATCAGCTTTACAGCTAGGGTATTATTAGGGTCAGAATCAGGGTTAGGGTATGTGTTAGGTTAAGGTTAAAGGTTAGGGTTCAAATTAGCATTAGGGTTAGTGTTAGGGTTAGGGTAATGGATATGGTTAGGTTTAGGGTACAGTTTAGGTTTAGGGTAATGGACAGCCTTAGGGTTAGAGATAGTGTCTAGGTTAGGCCTAGGCATAGAATTCAGTTAGTTTTATGGTTAGGGTAATGGATACGATTAGAGCTACAGTTAGAGTTAGAGCTAGGGTTATTGTAAGGTTAGGGCTATGGTTAGTGTTAGGCCTAGGGTTAGATTTCGGTTAGGGTTATGGTTACGTTAATAAATAAGATTAGAGCTAGAGTTAGGGCTATGGTTATGGTTAAGATTAGGACCTTGGATTGAGTTAGGTCGAGGTTTAGTTTTTGGTTTAGGTTTAGGTTAAATGTTAGGGCTAGGGTTAGGGTTAAGTACAGGGTTAAAGCTAGGGTTAGGGATCAGATTAGGGCTAGGTTTTGATTTAGGTTAGGGATAAGATAGAACTACACGTATTGTAAGAACTAGAGTTAAGATTAGGGGTTGTTTTAGAGGTAGCATTAGGTATAGGTCAAAGTCTAGTGTTTAGGTTTAGGTACAGGGAGATGTTTAGAGATAGGGTTAATGTTAGGGTCAGAGTCAGAATCAGTGTTACTGATCGGGGTTAGGAATAAGACTCGAATTAGGGCTAAGATTAAGGCTAGATGTAGGGTTAGGTTTTGTGTTAGGGTTAGGGTAAGAATTAGGGATAGGGCTAATGTCAGATCTAGAGTTAATGTTAGGCTAGGGTTAGGGTTAGGGCTATGGCTCATTTTTTTTCAGCTAGGGCTAGGGTTAGTGCTGGTTTTAGGATTAGCAATAGTTTTAGGGCTAGTGGTAGGATGAGGTTTAGGCTTAGACTCATTTTTATGGTTAGATCTAGTTTTAAGGCTACGGCCTCCATTAGGGTTAAGGTTAGGGCTAGTTTTAAGGTTATGGTAACCAATAGGGTTAGATCTAGAAATAGGACTGGGGTGCGATTAGAGTTATTCTTTGGGCTAGTGTTAAGGGTAGGTTCAGGTTTAGAGCTAAATTAGGGGTAGGATTAATGCTATGGTTAGTGTTAGGGTTAAGCCTAGGGTTAGGGATAGGTTTATGGTTAGTGTCAGGATTAGGATTAGGGTTAGATTTAGGGAAAGGGATGGGGTTATAGGTAGTTTTAGAGCTAGAGTTCATGTTAGAATTTGATTTAGGGTTAGGGTTCAGTTTAGGATTAAGGCTAGGTTTAGTGACAGGATAAGTGTATGTGTTAGAACTAGGGATAAGATGAGGGCTAGGACTAATGCCAGGTCTAGGATCATTGTAAGTGGTAGTTTTATGGTTGGGTTATGGCTAGGTCTAGGTTAAGGGTGATGTTTAGGTTAAGGGTCAGGTTTAGAGCTATGTGTTTTATTAGAGTCAGAGTCCGGGTATGGTTTGGTTTAGGTTAAGATTTAGGGTTAAGGCTTGTATTAGCATTAGGGTTCAGTTTAGATTAGTTTAATGGATAGGGTTAGGTTTAGGATTCATGTTAGGTTTAGAGTGATGGATATGGTTATTGTTAGCGATAGGGTTAGGGTTAGTCCTATGGTTAGCATTTTGTTTAGGCTTATCTTTAGGGTAATGGATAGGGTTAGAGCTAAAGTTAGGGCTAGGGTTAAGGTTAAGTTTATAGCTATGGTTAGGGTTAGGCCTAGGGTTAGTGTCAGGGTTAGGATTAGGGTAAGTATTAGGGTTTGAGCTAGATTTAGGTCTAGAGCAAAGGTGAGGGTTAGAGTCATGGCTTTAGATAAGGGTTGGTGTTATGATTAGGGAAAGGGTCAGACTTTGAGCTAGGTTTAGGACTAGGTCAAGGCTTAGGGTTAGGGTTAGGTCTAGAGTTATGGTTAGTGTTATAATTAGGGCTAGGTTTAGGGCTAGGATAAGGGTTAGGTTTGTGTGATGTTTATGGCTAGCATTAGGGCTATGGGTAAAGTAAGAGCTCAGGTTAGGGTTATGGCTAGTTTTAGGGTTAGAGTTATGGAAAATCTAGTGTTAGGGTTAGGTTTGGGGTTACGATAAGGTTTAGAGCTAGGGTTTGTGTTATGGTAAGCTTCAGTGTTTGGTTTCGAATTAGGGCCAGAATTAGGAATAGCATTGGGTTAGGGTTAGAGTTAGTCTTTGTGTTAGGTTAAGGGTTATTGTTATGGCTAGTTAAGGGTTTTTGTTTAGAACTAGGGCAAGATTTATGAATCTATTTAGGATTAGGTTTGGTCTTGTGCTAGTATTTAGGTATAGGTTTACTGGTAGTGGTAGAATTAGGGTCCGGCTTAGGGTTAGTGTCAGCTTTAGATTGAGGGTTAGTGTTAGGGTCAGAATAAAGGTCAGGGTCTGGGTTAGTGCTAGAGCTAGAATGAGGTCTAGGGTTAGGACTACAAATAGAGTTATGGTTTGAGATAGTCTAACGATTAGTGTCAGGACTAGGGTAGCATTAGGATGAGGGTTTGGCTTAGGGTAAGGGATAGGATTAGAGGTAGCATTTGGATTAGGGATAAGGTTAGGAATAGGGTTAAGGTTAGGGTTAGCCTTAGAGTTAAACCTAGGGTTAAGGCTAAGATTAGCACTAGGATATATGTTAGCATCATGGCTATGGCTAATGAAAGAACTTGGTTTCTGATTAGGGCTAGTTTTTGGATTAGCATTAATGCAATGTTTAGAGCTAGGGTTAGTGTGAAGGTCCGAGTCAGAGTCAGGGTCATTTCTAGGGGTAGGATTAGGAATCAAATTAGGGCTAGGTTTAGGGCTAGGTGAAGGGTTAGGCTTTGGTTAAGGTTAAATTTAGGGTTAAGGTCACGGTTCTGTTTTGTTTTAGGGCTAGGGTAGGGTTACAGATAGTGTTTAAATTAGCATTGGTGTTGTGGCTAGTGTTAGAGTGAGACTTAGGCTTAAGGTTATGGTTTGATCCAGGTTTAGGGGTAGGGAAAAGGTTAGGGCTAAGGTTGGGGCTAGAGATAGAGCTAGGTTTGGGGTTATGGTCAAGGATAGGTTTAGAACTAGGCTTAGGGCTAGGGCTAGGGTGAGAGTTAGAGTTAGTGTTAGGGATAAGGATAGGGTTAGATTTACTGTTAGGCCTAAATTAGGGCTAGGATTAGTGCTAGGATTAGTGTTTGGTTTAGGCCAAGGTTTAGGGCTAGGGTTTGGGTCAAGGTAAGGTATGATGTTACAGCTATGTTTAGTACTAGGACAATTGATAAAAATAGGGATAGGGCTAGAGTTAAGATCAAGGTTACGATTAAGGCTTGGCTTAGAACTAGGATTAGGGCTAGGGATAGGGCTAATGTCAGGTCTAGGGTTAAGGTTAGGCTACGGTTAGGGATAGGCTATGGCTCAGTTTTGTTTTAGAAATAGGCATAGGGTTAGGACTAGTTTTATGATTAGCGATATTGTTAGGGCTAGTGTTATGGTGAAGTTTAGGCTTATATTTATTTTTATGGTTACATCTAGGTTTAGGGCTGTGGTTAGGGCTAAAGTTAAGGCTAGTGTTAGGGTTATGGTAATGGATAGTGTTAGAAATAGAAATAGGTATAGGGCAAGAGTTCGAGCTAGTCTTTAGGCTAGGGTTAGAGGTAGGCTTAGGGTTAGGGCTAAATTAAGGCTAGGATTAGTGCTAGGGTTACTGTTAGTGTTAGGCCTAGGATTAGGGTTAGTGTTAGTGTTAGGGTTAGGATTAGATTTAGGGGAAGGGATAGGGTCATAGCTAGCTTTAGGGCTATGGCGAGGGTTAGAATTAGGGTTAGGGCTAATGTTAGGGTTTGGGTTAGGATTAAGGCTAGGTTTAGGTTTACGCTGAAGGTTTATGTTAGGGCTAGGGCTGGGATTAGGGTTAGGTCTAATGTCAGGTCTAGGTTTATGGTTAGTATTTGTTCTACTGTTAAAATAATGTTATGTCTAGTATAAGAATTAGGTTTAGGGTAGGGGACAGGTTTAGAGCTATGTGTATTATAATGGTCAGGGTCCAGGTAGGGTTTGGTTTAGGTTAAGATTTAGGGTAAATGCTTGAATTAACAGTGGGTTGGGGTTAGGGTTAGGGTAATGGATAGAATTAGGTTTATGGTTCCGGTTAGGTTTAGAGTAATGGATAGGGTTAGTGTTAGCGATTGCGTTATCTTTAGGCCTAGGGATAGCATTTGGGTTAGGCTTATCTATAGGGTAATAGATAGAGTTAGAGCGAATGTTAAGGCTAAGGTTAAGGTTAGGATTAGGGTTAGGGTTAGGGTTAGGCCTAGGGTTAATGGTAGGGTTAGGTTTAGGGTAAGTGTAGGCATTTGAGCTAGGGTTAGGCCTAGGGTAAAGGTTAGGGTTTGAGTCAGGGCTAGGGTTGGGAATAGGTTTAGGGTTATATTTAGTCTAAGGATTAGAGATTAAGCTAGGGTTGGGGCTAGGGTGAGGGTTAGCATTAGGATTAGGTCTAGGTTATGGTCAGGATTATGATTAGGTCTGGGTTTAGGGATAGGATAGGGCTAGGTTTTGTGTGATGTTTAGGGCTAACGTTAGGGCTATGGGTAATGTAAGAGCTAGGGATATGGTTATGGCTAGTTTTAGGGTCAGGGATAAGGAAAAGTCTAGTGTTAGCATTAGGTTTTGGTTTAGGTTAAGGTTTAGAGCTAGGGTTTCTATTAGATTAAGGCTCATTGTTGGGTTGGGGTTAGTTTTATTGTTAGGGCTACAATTAGGATTAATGTTTGGTCTAGATTTTGTCTTTACGTTAGTTTAGGGTTTATTGTTAGGGCTAGTGCTAGGTTTTTGTTTAGGGCTAGGGATAGATTTATGACTATAATTAGGATTTGATTTTGTCTAGTGCTAGTGTTACTGTTAGGTTTATGTATAGGTTTACCTGAATGGGAAATGTTAGGTTTTCGTTTAGTGTTAGGGTCAGGTTTAGACTTAGGTTAGTGTTAGGGTCAGAATATGGGTCAGGGTTAGCATTAGGTTTAGAGTTAGAATGAGGGCTAGGATAGGACTAGTAATAGAGTTAGGGTTTGGGGTAGGCTAAGGATTAAAGTTAGGACTAGAGTAGCATTAGGGTGAAGATTTGGCTTAGGGTAAGGATAGGGTTAGAGGTACATTTAGGGTTAGGGTTAGAGTAAGGGTTCAGATTAGTCTAGGATTTGTGTTAGCATTAGGGCTATGGGTAATGAAAGAACTAGTTTTCTGCTTAGGGCTAGTTCTAGGGATAGCGTTAGGGCAATGTTTAGAGATAGGGGCACTGTTAGTGTCCGACTCAGGATCAGGGTTATTTCTAAGGTTAGATTTAGGACTCAAATTAGGGCTAAGCTTAGGGATAGGTGTAAGGTTAGTGCTTGGTTTTGGTTAAGGGTTAGGGTTAGGATTATGGCTCGGTTTTGTTTTAGGGCTAGGCTATGGTTAGGGCTAGTTTTCCAATTAGCATTAGGTTTAGGGTTAGTGTTAGAGTGAGGTTTGGGCTTAAGTTTAGGGTTTACAACCAGGTTTAGTGCTAAGGTGATGGTTAGAGTTTGGGTTGCGGCTAGGGATAGGGATAGGGTTTGGGTTATGGCAAGGGATAGGTTTTGAAATAGTGATAGGGCTAGGGTGAGAGTTGGAGTTAGTCTTAGGGCTAGGGATAGGATAAGGTTTAAGATTAGGGTTAATTTAGAGCTAGGATTAGCCCTAGGGTTAGTGTTATTTTTGGGCTTAGATTTTGCACTAGGATTATTGTTTGGGTTAGTGTTAGGGTTAGGGTAAGGTATGATGTTAAGGCTACATTTTGGGCTAGGGCTTTGGATAAAATTTTGGTTAGGGCTCCAGTTAAGGTTAGGATTAGGATTAAGTCTAGGCATAGGACTAGGATTAGGGGTAGGGTTTGTGCTATGGTTCGGGCTAGGATTAGTTCTAGGGCTAATGTCGGTTTTAGGGTTATGGGTAGTTATAGTTTTAGGTTTAGGTTTAAGGCCAGGTCTATTGTAAGTGTTACATTTAGGATTAGGGTGAGGTTACAGCTAGGGGTATTATTAGGGTCAGAGTCAGGTTTAGGGTATGTGTTAGATTAAGTTTTAGGGTTAGGGCTAAAATTAGCATTAGGGTTAGGGTAATGGATATGTTTAGGTTTCAGGTTCAGGTTAAGTTTAGTATAATGGACAGAGTTAGGGTAAGGCATAGGGTTAGAGTTAGGCCTATGGATAGAATTTGTTTAAAGATATGGTTCAGTTTATAGACAGGATTAGAGCTACAGTTAGGACTAGGGTTATGGCTAGGTTAGGGGTATGGTTAGGGTTAGGCCTAGGGTTAGAATTTGCTTAGGGTTATGGTTAGGGTAAAGGATAAAATTATATCTAGGTTGAGGGCTAGTGTTATGGTTAGGAATTGGGCTATGTTTCGGTTTAGGGTTAGTAATAAGGTTAGTGTTAGTGTTAGTGTTCATGTTGGGGTAAGGGTTTGGGTTAGGGTTAGGGTTCTGGTTAGGCTTAGGATTAGTTTTAGAGTAAGGGTTAGTGTAAGGATTAGTGTTAGTGTTAGGTTTAGGGTTAATTTTTGTGTTAGGGTCAGGTTTAGGGTTAGGTTTTAGTTAAGTTTAGGGTCAGCTTAGTGTTAGGGTTAGGGTTTGGGTTAGTGTTATGGTTAGGGTTATATTTAGTGTTTCATTTTCTGTTAGGGTTATGGTTAATGTTAGTGTTAATGTTAGTGTTAGGGTTAGGGTTCAGATTAACATTAGTGTCAGGTTTAGAGTTAGTTTTTAGGCTTAGTGTTAGTGATAGTTACTGTTAGGATTAAGATTAGTTTTAGGGTTAGGGTTAGGATTAACATTAGTGTTAGGTTTAGGGTTAGGTTTAGGCTTAGTGTTAGTGATAGTTACTGTTAGGATTAGGATTAGTTTTAGGGTTAGGGTTAGGGTTAGGTTAGGTTTAAGGGTTTTTTAGGGTTAGGGTTATGGTTTTCGTTATATTTTGTGTTAGGTTAGGGTTAGGGTTATAGTTACTTTTAGAGTTAGGGTTCATGTTCTTGTTAGGGTTAATGTTAGAGTTAGGCTTAGGTTTAGGATTAGGTTAAGTTTAGAATTATGATTTGGGTTATATTTGTCTTAGGTTAAGGCTTAGTGTCAGGGTTAGGGTTAGGATTAGATTTAGTGTTAGTTTTAGTGTTAGGGTCTGTGTTAGGGTTAGAGTTAGGGTTAGTGTTGAAGTTTGGGTGATGGTATAATTAGGGTTAGTCTTAGGATTAGTGGTAGTGTTAGTGTTTGTGTTAGGGTTTGTGTTAGGTTTAGTGTTAGGGTTGGGGTTAGGGTTAGGATTAGTTTTAGGGGTAGGTTTAGGGTTAATGTTAGTGTTAGAGTTAGAGTTAGGTTTATGCCTAGTGTTAGGGATGTGGTTATTGTAGGGTTAGTGTTAGGTTTAGTGTTTGTGTTAAGGTTAGGTTTACGATTCATCTTAGTGTTAGAGTTATGGTTAGAGTTAGTGTTAGGTTTAGGGTTAGGGTTAGTGTTAGTTTTAGGGTTAGGTTTAGGTTTAGGGTTAGGTTTAGTGTTAGTTTTAGGGTTAGGGTTAGGTTTAGGGATAGTGTTATGTTTAGGAATACTTTCAGGATATGTTTTAGGGTTATGGTTAGGTTTAGGGTTAGTGTTACAGATAGGGAAAGAAATAGGGTTAGGTTTAGGGTTCGAGTTAGTGTTAGGGTTAAAATTAGTGTTAGGATTATTGTTAGGGTAAGGATTAGGATTAGGGTTATGATAAGGGTTAGGGTTAGTTTAAGAGTTAGTTTCAGGTTTATGGTTTGAGATTCTTTTAGGTTTAGTTTTAGGGTGAGGTTTTGTGTTAGGAGTAGGTTTCAGTTTAGGGGTTCTGTTAGTGTTAGGTTTAGGGTTAGGGTTAGAATTACTGATAGAATTAGGGTTAGAGTTAGGGTTACGGTTAGGGTTAGTGCAAGTGTTAGAGTTACGGGGTTAGGGTTACTGTGTTAGGTTTTGGTTTAGGGTTAGGGTTAGGGTTTCTATTAGGGTTATTTTTAATGTTAGGGTTAGGGTTAGTTTTAGGTTTAGTGTTATATTTATGGTTAGGTTCAGTGATACGTTTCAGTTTGGATTTGGGATTATTGTTAGTTTTACAGTTAGGGTTAGAGTTAGTGTTAGGTTTGGGTTTAGGGTTATGGTTAGTTTAGGGTTAGGTTAAGTTTAAAATTATTGTTTGGGTTATGGTTTCTCTTAGGTTTAGGGTTAGTGTTATGGTTAGGTTTAAGATTAGGTTTAGTGTTATGGTTAGTGTTAGGGTTTGTGTTAGGTCAGCATTGGGATTTGGGTTAGGATTAGCATTAGGGTTAGTGTTAAGTTTAGTGTTAGGGTTAAGGTTATGGTTAGGGTCTGTGTTAGATTTTGTGTTAGGGTAAGGCTTAATGTTAGGATTGGTGTAGGGTTTATGGTTAGTGTTAGGGTTAGCATTAGGATTAGTTTTAGGGTTAGTTTTAGGCTTAGCCTAAGGTTTTGAATTAGGTTTAGGGTTAGTGTTAGGTTTACTGTTAGCGTTAAGGTTATAGTTAGGTTTACAATTAGTGTTAGGGTTAGGGTTAGGGTTAGCTTTAGAGTTACGTTTAGGGTTATGGTAAGTGTTAGGTTAGGTTTACGGGTAGGTTTGGGTTAGGATTATGGTTAGTGTTAGTGTTAGTGTTTGCATTAACGTTAGTTTTAGTATTAGTGTTAGGTTTAGGGTTAGGTTTGGATTAGGGTTAGTATTAGTGTTAGGGTTAGGGTTTGTGTTAGGGTTAGTGTTAGGGTTAGGATTAGGTTTAGGATTAGTGTTAGGGTTAGGGTTAGGTTTAGTGTTAGGGTTAGTGTTAGTATTAGGGTTAGGGTTAACAATAGTGTTAGGGTTAGTGATATTTTAGGGTTAGTTTTAGGAATAGGGTTAGTGTTAGTGTTAGCGTTTGTGTTAGGTTTAGAGTTAGTTGTTGGTTTAGCATTCGGGTTAGGATTACGGTTAGTTTTAGGATTACAGTTAGGATTAGGGTTAGTGTCAGTGTTAGGGTTATGGTTAGGGTTAGCTTTAGTGTTTTGGTTATGGCTCGAGTTAGCATTAGGTTTAAGGATATACTTAGGTTAATGATATTATTAGGGTTTTGGTACAGGTTAGGTTTAGATTAATGGATGCTAGGTTTATGGATAGTGCTAGGGTCAAGCTGAGGATTAGCATTAGGGTTAGCATTAGAGTTAGGAAAATGGATAGGGTTGTAGCTTTGGTTAGGGCTAGGGTCATGGTTATATTCAGTGCTAGGGGTAGGGTTATGTTTATGTTTAGTGCAAGGATAAAAGTTATGGTTAGGTTTAGGGTAAGAGTTAGGGCTAGGATTAGGATTCAAGTTATGGTTAAAGTTAGGGTTGCGTCTTGGATTAGGGATTGGTTTTGGGTTACATTAGGGCTCTACTTAGGGATATGGCTAATGTAAGAACTAAGGTTATGATTAGGGCTAGTTTTAGGGTTATATTTAGGACTAAGTCTAGTATTAGGATTAGGTTTAGGTTTAGGGTAATGTTTTTAACTAGGGTTGGTTTTAGGGTCAGACTCAGGGTAATGCTTCATTTTATGGTTAGGGATAGGACTCAAATTAGGGGTAGGTTTAGGGCTAGTTGTAGGGTAAAGTTTTGGTTTAGGTTAAGAGTTAGGGTTATTCCTATAGCTTGGTTTTGTTTTAGGTCTAAAGCTAAAATTAAGGGTAATTTTATGATTAGCATTAGTGTTATTGCCACTGATAGGGTTAGTTTAGGCTTAGCAGTAGATTTAGGGATATACTTAATTCTAGGTTTAGGGCTATGGATAGTGTTGGAGCTAAGATTAGGGCTCATGTTTGGGTTATGGTAAAGGATATGGTTAGAACTAGGAATAGGGCAAGTGTTAGAGATAGTCTTAGGGTTAGGGTTTGGGTTAAGGATAGGGCTAAATTAAGGTTAGGAATAGGTCTAGGGTTAGTGTTAGGCTTACGCCTAGGATTAGGGCTATGTTTATGGTTAGGTTTATGGTTAGGTTTAGGGGAAAGGATGCCTGTTTGATTTTCAGTTGCCCGTAAATGTCAAAATGAAGTGAAACCTTAATATACTAAGTTTTCAGGATAGTGAATGATTGAATTGAGAAGAATATACCTTGGGAGCATACTAAGGCTAGATAAAAGATGACTCCTTCCCAGTATCAAAGAAATTTGAACAAAACTATCTCTCACCCTGACATTACCTCTAACCCTAGACCTAGCCATAGACCTAAACCTAATATTAACCCTAACCTGATAAGAGAACCATTGATCCTAGAATGACCACACTTCAGGAGTCTTGTGGGGCAAGCTAAGTGGTGAATCCTACACAACATCAAACAAATCTGACCAAATAATGATGGGAGGTATTTCAGTACATGCATATTTTCCTGTTTTCTCCTAAAGGGCTCTCAGATTAACTTGTTTTTGAATGCTTAAGCATAGGCCTACTTTTACAAGGAAAATACCAGAGTCCCTACAGAAAACTGATGAACTGTGTGAAGTTTCAAGCAGCTAGCATAAACCCTGTTTGATTCTCAACTCCATTAACATTCCCATATAGGTCAAAATGAAGTGAAATCTTAAAACACAAAATGTTCCTGGCAGTGAACCTGTGAATGGAGAAGGCCTAAACCTGGGGAACAAAGTAAATCTAGATATAAGATAAATACTGCCAATTAACAAATTATTTTGAATAAAACTAACTCTAACCCTAACAGTAGCTCTACCCTAGTTCTTCTCCTAAACCTAACTTTTTTATGAAATCTTTGACCATAGATTTCCAAACTTGGGCAGCCTAATTGGGCAAGCTAAGGGATGAATGCTGTGCAGTATCAAAGAAATCTGTCCAAAAAATTGACGGAGTATATCAGTACATGCATATTCCCCTGTTATCTCCTAAAGGACTCTTGGATAAAGTTGTTTTTACATGCTTCAGCTTAGGCCTACTGTCCCAAGAACAAACCAGAGATTTCTCACAGAAAATTGATGGAGTGTGAAGCTTAAAGCAGCTAGCACCAATGCTCTTTGATTTCCAGCTCCATTTCCATTTACCTGTATAGGAAAAAAATAAACTGAAACTTTAAAATACAAATTTTTCCTTACAGTGAACCATTGAACCTAGGAGGCGCAAACATGTGGAGTACAGTAAGGATAGGAGAAAAAATGAATCCTGCTCAGTATCAAAGAAATTTGAACAAAAACTACTCTAACCATAATACTAGCTCTAACACTATCCCTAACACTATACTTAACACAAACCATAACCTGTTTGAAAAAATTTGATCCTAAAAGTCCCAAACTTGGGGAGCCTATTGGGCTAAGTTATCAGATGAATTCTATGCAGTATCAAAGAAATATGACCAAATAATTGAGGTGGGATTTCAGTTCATGCATATTTCTCTTTTTTTCTGCTGAAGGGCTATCAGATAAAGTTGTTTTTGCTATCTTCATCTTAGGGCTACTTTCACAAGGAAAAAAAAAACAGAGAGTTTCCACAGAGAACTGATTCAGTGTTTGAAGTTTTAAGCAGCTAGCACCAACCCGGTTTTATTTCAACCTCCATTTTCGTTTACCTATATAGGTCAATATGAATTGAAACTTTAAAATACAGATTGTCCTTGTTAGTGAACCATTGAAATGAGAAGGCCCAAACCTGAGGAGCATATTAAGGCTAGGTAAAAGTTGACTCCTTCAAAGTATCAAAGAAATTTCTAACAAACTTACTCTCACCCTAACACTATATTTAACCCTAGCCCTAAACCTAAACCTAACACTAACCCTAACTGGATTAGAGAACCATTGATCCTAGAAGTCCCAAACTTGGACAGCCTTTTGGGGCCAGCTAAATAATGAATCCTACTCAGTATCAAACAAATCTGACAAAATAATTGTGGGAGGAATTTCTGTGCATGCATATTCCCTGCTTTCTCCTAAAGGGCTCTCAGATAAAGTTGTTTTTGCATGCTTCAGCTTAGGCCTACACTCACAAGGAACATACCACCGTGTCCCCACAAATAATTGAGGTTGTGAGTACAGTTATAAGAAGCTAGCATAAACCATGTTTGATTTCCAGGTCCATTTACATTTACTCATATAGGTCAAAATGAAGTAAAATGAAAATACTAACTGTTCCTGACACGAAACATTTGAACCTGGGAAACAGAGAAAGGTTTGTTAAAGATGAATCCTGGCTTGTTTCAAAGAAATTTGAATAAATTAACTCTAACCCTAACATTACCTCTAAACTTAGCAATCATCCTAACCCTAAACATTAACATAGCCCTATCCCTAACTCTAAAATTAACCCTAATTTTAACTGTGACCATTGTCCAAACCCTAGATATAACTCTATCCATTACCATAACTCTAACCCTAACCCTAATGCTGAATGTATCCCTAATCCTAACATTTACCCTAGACATGCTCTAAACCTAACCCTCGTCCAAGCCCTAAATCTAGCTCTAACCATAACACTTACCATAAACCTAACCCTAACCCTAGACCTAATCATAACCCTAAACCTAATCCTAACATTAGCCCTAATCCTAACCATAAAAGTAGTCCTAACCCAAGATATAATCCTATCTTCTATGTAAAATAAGCCTAAACCAAATGCTAAGAATAGGACTAAACCTAACTGTATAGCTATTCCTAAGGTATTCAAAACCCTAAACCTAACCTGAACCCTAAACCTAACCATATCCATTACCCTAAACCTAATTCTAATTCGAGTCTTAACCCTAAACTTTAACAGAAACCAATCCCTAATCCTGACCCTGACCATAATAATACACCTAACACTACACCTGACCTTTACCCTAAACGTAAACTTTACAGTAGACCTATTCATAACCAAACCCTACAACTACCCTTTACTTTAATGCTAAATCTTACATTAGCCCTAGCCTTAACACAAACCCTCATCTGAGCATAAAACTCACCTTAATCCTAACCCTCACCCTAATCCTATCCCAAGATATAATCCTAACCATAACCCTAGCCCTAAGCTTAACTCTAACTCTATGCATTACCCTAAACATAACCCTATTCCTAATGCTAGCTCTAGGGCTAACCCTAACCCTATCACTATCCCCAAAACTATCGATTACCCTAAACCAAACCTGAACCTTAAGCCTAAACCTATCTTTACCCTAAGCCTAACCCTAATTCTTCTTTGAGCCATAACCCTAAACACAAACCTAAACCAAACCCTAACACTGACCCTGGCCCTAATAATTCCCCTATCTCTAAAACTTATTCTTATCCTATACCTAACCATTACAATAGACCTAGCTGTAAAACTAAAACTTTCCCTAAAACTATTCCTAACTCTAACCCTAGATCTAATATTAGATCTAGCCATAATTCTAGCTCTCACCCTAACACAAACCCTAGCCCTTATCCTAGCCCTAAACATAGCCTTAATTACAACCATAATCCAAACACTAGGCCTTAAACCTGACACTAACCCTAGCCCTAATATTAACCCTAATTTAGCCCTATCAATAACCCTAGTCTTAAGACAAACTCTAACTCTCATATTAGACCTTTCACTCGTTCTAACCATATCCCTTACCGTAACCCTAACCCTAGCCCTAACCCTAGTCCTAACCCTTGCCCTATTCTTTGCCCTAGCACTAATCTTAGACAAAACCTAACTCTAAATCGAGCCCTAACCCGAAGACTAAGCCAAACCCTAACAGTAGCCAAAACCATAATACTAATCCTAAAACTAGCCCTAACCCTATCCCTAGTCCTAAGACAAATCCTAGCTATAGCTATAGCTATAACCCTTAACCTAAACTAAACCCTAACAATAAACCTAGCCCTAACCCTAGCCCTAATATGAGTTTGAAGCCGAACCCTTAAACTAACCCTGAACCTGACACTGACCCTAACACTACTAGCTCTAAATATCACTCTAACACTAAACCTAACCCTAACACTACCTCTAGCCCCAAAACCCTAAAATTAGCCCTAAACATCACCCTAGTACTTACATTAGCCGTAACCCTAACCCTATCTTAACACAAAACTTAGCCCTAATCCTAGCTTTAATCCTAGCCCTATTTATAAACAAAAAACTAGCCCTAAACTGATCTCTAACTCTATCCATTACAATAACCAAACCATAACCCTAATGCTAACCCTAGGCATGAACTTTAACCTATCCCTAATTTTAACCCAATCTATTACCCTGAACCTAACCTGAGCCTAAACCTAACCCTATCATTACCCTAACCCTAACACTAACACTAATTCAACAGCTAATTTTAAACATTAACCTATCCCAAACCCTAAACCTGACATTGACCCTAATAAAACCCAAAACTCTAAACTTGAACATGACCCTACATCTAACCCTTACCCTAGTCGTAGCCATAATCCTAACCCTAAAACTATCTTTAACCATAATTCTGGACCTAATTATCCCTAGCCCTAATCCTAGTCCTAAACCTGAAACAAACCCTATCCCTCATCCTAGCCCTAAACCTAGCTTTAATCATAAACCTAACCCTAACCTTAACCCTAACCTTAATTCTAACCCTCACCCTACCTCTATACCTAGCTATAATGCCATTTCTTACCCTAAACTTAACCCTAACCCTAACCCTAACTCTAGGCTTAAGACAAACAATAAACCAAGCCCTAATCCTAGCATTAATTAAGCCCTATCTCTAACCCTAACACTAATCCTAGTCCTAAGACTCACCCTAACTCTCGCCCCATACCTACCCCTAATTTCAACCCTATCCCTTACTGTAAACTTATCCTTAGCCCTAACCCTTGCCTTATCCTTAGTCCCAGCAAAACCCTAGATCTAACCCTAACTCCAAATATAACCCTAACCCTAATCCTAAGCTTAACACTTACACTATCCCTAAACCTAACCCTAGGACTAAACCAAAACCAAGTAATAGCCCTAACCATAAACTTTAACTTAAACCAAACCCTAACACTAAACCTAGACCTGTCCCTAGCCCTAATTACAGTTCTAACATTAACTTTAAAACTAACACTGACCCTGACTTATATCCTAACACTCAACCTAGCTCTAAACACCACCCTCACCTTAAACTGAAGGCTAAGAATAACCCTAAATATAATTTGAGTCCTATCCCTAACCCTAAAATGAACCCTGACCTGATTCTTATCCTAACATAAACCTGAGCTATAAATATCACCCTAAACTTAAACCTAACCCTAACACTAAACCAAACTATAACACTAAAACTAACCTAATTTTAACCCTAGATCTTACATTAGCCATGGCCTAATCGTATCCTTAACCCTAACACAAAAAAAAACTATCACTAATCTGAGCCCAAAACAAAGATTTAACCCTTACTCCAACCCTAACCATAGCCCTAAAACTAGCTCTAAACCAATCCCTTACCCTAAGCAAAACCCTAAACCTAAGGGTAACCCTAGACCTCTCACTAATCCTTAGGCTAACAAAAACCCCTAACTCTGTTAATAGCCCTAACCCTAGCTCTCATTTTAGCTTTAACTCTATCCCAAATTCTAACTTTTATCCTGACCCTTATACTGACCCTACCACTAATCCTTGGTCTAACTCTAACCCTAACTTTAACCCAAAACCAATGGTAATCCTATTCTTAGACCTAACCTTGAAGCTAAATCTGAGCATAGCCCTAACCATACCTCAGAACCTAACCCTAGACCTAGTCCTAACCCCTAAAAATAAAATTAGCCCTAAACATAACCCTAGTACTTACATTAGCCATAAACCTAACCCTAGCCCTAACTTAATCCAAATCCTAGCCCTCTTCTGAGCCCTACCTGTAGCTTTAACCTAAACCTAACTGTATACCTATCACTAATTGTAACCATAACCCAAGCTGTGACCCTAACTCCAACCATATCCATTACCCTACCCTAACCTTATTCCTAATACTAACCCTAGGCCTAATCCTAACCCTATTCCTAATCTTCACCCTATCTATTACCCTAAATCTAACCTCAAACCTAAACCTAACCCTATCATTACGCTGATCCTAACGTTAATGCTAATTCGTGTCTCTGATTTGATATCAAGCTCCTTGATCCATTTTGAGTTAACTTTTGTGCATGGTGAGAGAAGGGGATTCAGTTTCATTTTGTTGCATATGGATTTCCAGTTTTCCCAGCACCATTTGTTGAAGATGTTATCCTTCCTCCATTGCATGCTTTTATCACCTTTATCAAATATAAGATAGTTGTAGCTTTGTGGATTAGTCTCTGTGTCCTCTATTCTGTACCATTGGTCCACCCGCCTGTTTTGGTACCAGTACCATGCTGTTTTTGTTACTATTGCTCTGTAATATAGTTTGAAATCTGGTCTCGCTATACCGCCTGACTAACACTTCCTGCTTAGAATTGCTTTTGCTATTCTGGGTCTTTTATTTTTCCATATGAATTTCATGATTGCTTTATCTGAAAAACTTAGTCTTACCCTTAACAATTATCCTTAACCTAAAGCAAATAATAACACTACATCTAGACCTAATCCTACTCCTGATTCTGGTTTTCACCCTAATTCTATTCTGAACACTGACCCTGACACTAATACTAAACGTAGCTCTAAAAATGACTCTAAACCAAAATCTAAACCTAACACTAGACCTAGCCATAACCATAACCCTATAACTAGCCCTAATTAGAACCCTAGATCTTACATTACCCATAGCACTAACACAAGACCTATACATAACACAAAACCTAGCCCTAATCCAAGGTCTAAACCTACATTAAGAATAACCCTAACCCTAAACCTAGCCTTAACCCTAAGCCTAATACTCACCTTAGACTTAAGCATAGCACAAAGCCTAACCTTTGGCCTAAACATAACCCTAGTCTTATCCCTAACAATAACCCTAAGCCTAGCCCTAAACCTAACCCTATATATTACCCTTATGATAACCCTATTTCTAATGCTAACCCTAGGACTAACCCTAACCCTATCACAAACCCTAAATCTCTCCATTACTCTAAACCTACCCTGAACCCTAAACCTAAACCTATTCATTACCCTAAACCTAACTGTAACCTTAATGCTCATTTGAGCCCTATCCTTAAATCTTAACCTAATACAAACCATAACCCTGACCCTGAAGCTAAAAAGTACCCCTAGCTTTAAAACTGACCCTTACCCTAAACTTAACACACACACTAGACTAAGAAAAAGACATAATCCTAAATCTACTCCTAACTGTAACACTAGACCTCACATTATCCCTAGCCCTAATTCTAGACCTAACCCTACAACAAACCTTAGCTCTCATTCTAGCCCTAAACCCAACCCTAACCCTAACCCTAACCCTAATCCAAATTCTAACCCGCACTCTAACTCTAAACCTAGCTATAACACATCCCTTATCCTAAACTTAACCCTAATCCTCGCCCTAATTCTAGGCCTAAGCTGAAAACTAACCCTAGTTCCGATCCTTGCCCTGATTTACCCTAATCCCTTAAACTAACCATAACCCTAGCCCAAAGACTAACTCTAGCTCTCACCATAGCCTTATCCCTAGTTCTCTCTCTATCATTTAACATAACCCTAAACCTAGCCCTAACCCTTTCCCTATCCTTAGACCTAGTCCTAAACTTAGATCTAACCCTAACTCCAAATTTTAACCTAACCCTAAGCCTAAGCCTAGCACAAACCCTAGCCCTAACCCTAATGCTAATCATATAACTAGCTCTAACTCTAAACCTAGGACTAAAAAAAAAAAACTGAGCAATAGCCCTAACCATAACCTTAACTTAAACCAAACCCTAAAACTACACCAAGACCTAACCATAACCTTAAGTGGAGTCCTAACCCTAACCATCAATCTAACTCTGACCCTGACTCATATTCTAACACTCACCCTAGCTCTAAACACCCTCCTCACCTTAAACTGAAACCTAAAAGTAAACTTTTTCCTCATTCGAGTCCTAACCCTAACTCTGACCATGACTATAACCTAACACTAACCCTAGCTCTAATATCATCCTAACATTAAACCTAACCCTAACACTAGAACTAACCCTAACCCTAACCCTAAAACTAACTGTAATTGTAACCCTAGTTCTCACATTAGTCATTGCCCTAACATTAGCCCTAATCCTAACACAAAAAGTAGCCCTAATCCAAGCCCTAATCCTAGATTTAACCATAATCCAACTCTAGGCTTAACCTAGTTCTAAGGCTATCTTTTACCCTATGAATAACTTTAAACCTAATGGTAGCCCTAGACCTATGCCTAATCCTTAGGCTAACCAAACTTCTAACCTTATTACTAGTCCTGAACCTAGCCCTCATACTAGCTCTAATCCTAACCCAAACCCGAAAATTAACCCTAACCCTTATCCTGACCCTAACAAAAACCCTAGTTCTAAACCTGACCCTAACACTAGACTAAAACCTAACATTAGCCCTGGACCTCAACCTAATCCTAAATCTAGCCTTAACTCTAGACATAGACCTAAACAAAAACCTAGACCTAGGCATAACAATAAACCTTATCCCAACACAAACACTAACCCTACCACTAGACCTAAACCTAGACCTAATTCTGGCTGTAACCCTAACTTGAGCTGTAACCCAAACACTGTCTCTACCTTTAACATTAAACCTACTTCTAAACCTGACCCTAACTGAAAATCTCAACCTAACACTAGATTTTGGCATAACCCTCACCCTAAAACTAGCCCATATCATAACCCTTGCTCTTACTTTACCCACAGATTTAACCCTAGGCCTAAACCTAACACAAAATCTAGAGCTAATCCTAGACCTTAACCTAGCCCTAAGCATAATCCTAACCCTAACCTTATCTCTAACCCAAACCTAACTCTCATATTAGTCCTAACCTTAGTTCAAAACCTAACCCTTCCTTTAAACATAAACTTAGAAGGATCCCTGAATCTAACCCTAAACTTAGTCCTAATTCTAACCTTAATCCTAGCCCTAAACCTAGCTCTAAACCTAACCATTATCCTTACACAAACTCTAACCCTAATGGTAACCCCAGCGTTAACACCAACCATAATCCTAACCCTAAACAAAAACAAACCCTAGACCTAATCCAAAACTAATACTTGCTATAGCCCTAACCATACATCAAACCCTAACCCTTACCATAAACCTAAACATAACCTTAGACCTAATCATAACCCTGAACTTAAATCTAATGCTGTCCCTAAACCTAAACCTACATCGAACTGTATTTATTTCCCTAACCATAACAATAAACTTAATTATCACCATTCCCTTAACCCTAAACCGAAACCTAAAACTACTGTAATCCTATCCCTAAACATAACGCTAAACCTAACCTTTCATCTAACCCTAATCATAGCTCAGAACCTAACTCTTACACTAAACATAGCACTAACCCTAACCCATACCCTAACTCAAGACCTAATCCAAACCATAAGTCTAGCTCTAACCTTAGCTCTAACTGTATCCATTAGCCTAACCATAACCCATACCCTAATGCTAATTCTAGGCTTAACCCTATCTCAAGACCAAATCTTAACCATAAACCTAGCCCTAAGTGTATCCATTACCCTAAACATAACACTTTCCCTAAGGCTAACCCTAGGCCTAATCCTAAACCTATCACTAACCCCAACCATATCAATTACCCTAAACCTAACCTGAACCATAAATCTACCCCATCATTACCATAACCATAACCCTAATGCTTATTTGAGCCCTAACCCTAAACTCAAACCTAAAAGAAACCATAAACATGACCCTCATCCTTATAATTCCCCTAGCTCTAATCTAACAATTACCCTAAAAGTAATCCTTACATTAGACCTAGCCAAAATCTAACCCTAAAACTATCCATAACGATAACCCTAGACCTGACATTAGCCCTAGATATAGTCGTAGTCCAAACCCAAACACAAACCCTAGCCCATATTATCACTAAACATAGCCTTAATCCTAACCTTAAACCTAGGCCTAATTTAAAACCAACCCTATCCCTAATTTTAGACCTAACTTAGCCCTATCCCTAATCCTAACCCTAACCGCAGCCCTAAAACTAAGTCTAACTCTCTCCCTAGCCCTGAAACTAGTTCTAACCCTATCTCTTACTGGATTCTAAACGCAGCCCTACATACCCTAGACCTAACCCTAGCCATTTCCTTAGCCCTAGCCCTAACCCTAGATCTAAACCTAACTCTAAATCTAACTGTAATGCAAAGCCTATGCCTAAACCTAACACTAACCCTAATAATAACACTAACGCTACTCCTAAAACAAGCCATAACTCCAGCCCTAGCTCTAATTACAAAACCGAGCCATAGCCCTAACCCTAACCCTTAACCTAAACCAAAACCTAATCTTACACCTAGCTCTAACCCTAGCCCTAATTAGAGTTTTAAGCAGAACTCTAAACTAACCCTAACCCTGATTCTGACTCTAAAATTAACCCTAGTTTTAAACATCACCACAAACATAACCCTAAACATAACACTAGACCTAGCCCTATCCCTAAACCTAACCCTAAAACTAGTCCTAATTGTAACCCTACTACTTACATTAGCAATAACCCTAACCCTAGTCCTAACTTAACCCAAAACCTAGCCTAATCTGAGCCCTAAACTGAGCTTTAACCTTAACCTTAAACTCAACCCTAAACCTAACACTAATAATAACCATAACCTTAGCTCTAACCCTATCCATTACCCTAACCATAATCCTAACCCTAATGCTAACCTTAGGCCTAAACCTTACCATATCCCTAATCCTAACTCTATAAATTACCCTAAACCTAACTTGAAACCTAAATGTAAATATATCATTACCTTAATTCTAACTATGCTTATTCAAGCCCTAAATTTTAAACCTTAATCTATCCCAAACACTAGTCATGACCCTGGCCCAAACAATACATTTAACTCTAAACATGACCCTAACCCTAAAGCTAAACCTTACACTACACCTAACCTAACCCTAAAACTATCTTTAATTGTAAAGCTGCACCTGAAATTAGCCCTAGCCCTAATCCTAGCCCTAAACCAATTCTTAATCCTAATCTAAATGATAACCCGAGGTTTAACCCCAATTCTAACACTTGCCCTAGCCCCAAACCTTGATAGAACCCCATCCCTTACCGTAAACCAAAACATAACTCTAAACCTAACCATAATCTTAAACCTAAACATAAACCTTGCCCTAACCCTAGGCTTAACTCTAACAGTAAGCCTATCACTAACCCTAATTTAGTCTTATCCTAACCCTAAACCTAGCCTTAAGACTAACTCTAACTCTTGCCCTAGCCTTATCCCTAGTTCTATCTTTTGCCCTAGCCCAGGCCTGGATCTAAACCTAACTCTAAATTTAAACCTAACTCTAAATTTAACCATTACCATAATCCTAAACCAAACCCAAACACTAGCCCTAACAATAATGCTTATCCTAAAACTTGCCTTACCCCTAGCTCTAGCCTTAAAACAAAGCCAAACCATATCCCTGAACCTAACCCTTAACCTATACCAAATCATAAACCTTCACCAAGCCCTAACCCTAAATCTAAAAATAACCCTAACCCAGACACTGATCCTAACACTAATCCTAGCTTTAAACATCACACTAACCTTAAATTAACCCTAACACCAGACCTAGCCTTAAACCTAGCCCTAAAATTAGCCCTAATTTTAACCCTAGTACATACATTAGACATTGTCATAACCCTAGCTCTAACCCTAACACAAATACTACCCCTAATTCTCGTCCTAACCCTAGCTAAAACCATAATCTTATCCATAAAACTAGCTCTAAACCTAACCCTACACCTAGCTCTAACCCTAGCTCTAGACTATCCCTTAACCTAAGCTAAACCCTAAAACAAATGCTAACCGTAGACCTAAACCCAATCCTTAGCTTAACTTAAACACTAATATTATTATTAGTCCTAATCCTATCCCTCATTCTAATTTTAACCCTAACCCTGACATTATTCTGATCCTAACCAAAACACTAGGTCTAAACCTAACCATAACTCTAAACCAATCACTAACACTAGCCCTACCAGTAAGCCTATACCTATACCTAATCCTAACACTAGATCTAGACCAAAAAATAATCCTAAATATAGCTGCAATTCTAGCCCTAGACTTAAACAAAATCCTAGCTCTAGAACTAACAATAACCCTTAACCTAAACTAAACACTTACCCTACACCTAGACCTAACATTAGTCCTAATTCTGGCTCTAACCCTAACCCTAATCCTATCCGGAACACTGATCCCGACCCTAACATTAACATATCTCTAAACCTGACCCTAACCTAAAACCTATTCCTAACACTAGACCTAGACATAACCCTAACCCTAACACTAGCCCTAAACATAACACTGGCCCTAACCCTATTTTTTTAAGAGAGAGAGAGAGAGAGAGAGAGAGAGAGAGAGAGAGAGAGAGAGAGAGAGAAATTTTTAATATTTATTTATTTATTTAATTTTCTGTGGACATAAAATCTTTGTTTGTATGTGGTGCTAAGGATAAAACCTGGGCCTCACACATGCCAGACGAGCACACTACCACTTGAGCCACATCCCCAGCCCCTCTAATCCTATTTTAACCCTAATCTTAACCAAAACAGTAGTTCTAAGCTAACTTTAGGTTTTAGCTCTAAACCTAACACAAGAAGTAGACATAATTCTAGGCCTAAACTTAGTCCTAAGCATAAACCTGACCCTAATCCTAGCCCTAACACTAAACCTAACCCTAAGCCTTGCCTTAGACCTAACCATAGCTCAAAGGCATACCCTTACCCTAAACATTACCCTAGCCCTATCCTAAACCATAACCCTAACCCTAGCTCTTATGCTAACCTTAGTCTTAGCTGGAACTTTAGTTCTAACCCTGTCAATTATCCAAACCCTAAACCTAACCCTAATTATAACCCTATTCCTAACACTAAACCTAACCCTAAACATAAACGTATCGCAAGACCTAAACATAAATCTAGACCTCACCATAGCCCTAACCCTAGCTGAAATATCAATCCTTACACTAAACCTAATCCTAAGACTAGCCTGAATCCATAACCTAACCCTAATCCTAACCCTAAATCTAACATTATCCATTACCCTAAACCTAACCCAACTGTAATGAAAACTCTAGCCATAACCAGAACCCTAAACCAAAACCTAACAATAAACATATTTCTAGACCTAAACATAATTCTAACCCTTGCACTAGTCCTAAGTCTAGCCCAAACACTAACCCTAACCCTAACCTAACCATAACCCTAGCTCTAAACCTAACACTTACCATAAACCAAACCCTAGCCCTATCTCTAAACCTAACGCTAATTTTAGACATAATCCAAACCATAATCTAGCACTAACCCTAGCTCTAAATCTATCCATTATACTAAAAATAACCCTAACATAATGCTAACCTTAACTCTATTGCTAAACCTAACCAATCTATTACCCTAAACCTTAACTGAAACCTAAACCTAACCCTATCCATTACCTTAACCCTAAGCCTAAACCTAACACTAATTCAAGCCCTAAACCTAAACTTTGACCTAAACCAAATGATAACCCTCACCATAACTTAATAATACCCCTAACTCTAAACCTGATCCTTACTGTAAACATAGCTCTGACACTAGACGTAGCCATAACCTAACCCTAAATCTATCCTTAATTATAACCCTAGATTTGACATTAGCCCAAACCCTAGTTTTAGCCCTGAACCTAACAGAAACACTAGAACTAAACCTAACCTTAATCCTAACCTAAACACTGAACCTAGCCCTAATCCTAATTCTAACCCTCAACCTAGTCCTAAAGCTAGATATAAACACACCCATTTCCCTAAACTTAATCCTAACCTCAATGCTAATCCTAAATCTATCCCTACCCCTAGGCCTAAACCTAACACTAACCCTAGCCCTAATCCTAACGCTATTTTAGCTTTAACCCCAACCCTAACCCTAACCCTAAGCTTAGTCCTAAATCTAAATCTCAGTCTCATCCTAGCCATTTCCCAAGTTCCATCCCTATCCCTTACCATAACATTAACCCTAATCCTAACCCGAAGGCTGGATCTAAACTCTATATCTAACACTAAGCCTAAGCATAAACCTCACACTAACACTATCCCTAACCCTAACACAAATTCAAAATCTAGCCCTAACCCTAGCCCTACACCCTAAAATAAAACTGAGCCATAGCCCTAACCCTAACCTTAATCCATAGAAGTCAAGATGAAGTGAAACCTTAGAACACAACTGTTCCTGACAGTGAACCTTGAACTGAGAAGGCCCAACCTAGGAAATATGGTAATGCTAGGTAAAAGATGAATCCTGACCGGTATCAAAGAAATTTGAACAAAACTAACTCTAACCCAAACATTAGTTCTATCTCTACCTCTAACCCTAATTCTAAAACAAAGCTCTTCCTGTTTATAGAGCTTGATCATAAAAGTCCCAAACTTGGGGTGCTTAGTAGGGTAAGGTGACAGATGAATCCTACCAATATCAAAAATTCTGACCAATAAATGGGGAAGGTGTTTCAGTACATGCCTATTTCCCCTGACTTCTCCTAAAGTGCTCTTGGATAAATTGTTTTTTCTTGCTTCACCTTAAGGTACTTTCACAAGGAACAAACCAGAGCTTCCCCAAGCTAAGTGATTGAGTGTGTGAAGTTTCATGCAGCTAGCACCAACCCTGTTTGATTTCCAGCTTCCTTTCAATTCATGTCTATAGGCCATAATGTAGTGAAATGTAAAAATTCAAACTGTTCCTGACACTGAACAAGTAAACCTTGAAGGCCCATACTTGGGAAGCCTACTAAGGTTGGTCAAAAATGAATATTGTACAGTATCAAATAATCCAACCAAAAATATTAGAAGCTCTTTCAGTACATGTATATTTTGCTTGCTACTAAACCACTCAGAGATAAAGCTATTTCTTTCTACTTCAGCTTAGGGATACTACCATAGGAAACAAACTAGAGAATGCTCACTGAGAACTGATTGAGAGTGTGAAGTTTCAAGCATCTAGCACAAACCCTATTTGATTTACAGCTTCATTTCCATTATCCCCTATAGGGCAAAAAGAAGAGAAACATGAAAAGTGCAAAGTGTTCCTGAGAGAAAACTATTTTACGTAGAATGCCCAAACATTTGGAGTATAGTCAAACTAGGAAAAAGGTTAATCCTGCCCAGTATCATAGAAATTAAAAAAAAAAAAAAAAAACAATCTGTAACTCTAACACTAGGTCTAAACCTAAACCTAATCTGTTTATAGAACCTTTGATCATAGAAGTTTCAAAATTGGGGAGTCTATTTTGGGAAGCTTGCAGATGAATCATGGGCAGTTTCAAAGAAATCTGACAAAATGATTGAGGGATCTATTTCAGTACATGCATATTTCCCTGTTTTCTCCTAAAGTGTTCTAAGACAAATTTGTATTGCATGTTTCAGCTTATTACTAATTTCACAAGGAACAAACCAGAGAGTGCCCACAGAGAACTGATTGAGTGAAGTTTCAAGCAGTTAGCACCAACCTTGTTTGATTTCCAGCTCCACGTCCATTTACCAGTGTAGGTCAAAATGAAGGGAATCCATAAAATACAAATTGTTCCTGTCAGCAAAGAATTGAACTGAGAAGGCCGCATACTGGGGAACATAGTAAGGCTAGGTAAAAATGTATCCTGCCCAGTATCAAAGAAATTTGAACAAGACAAACTCTAACCCTAACACTAGACCTAACCCTAACCATAAGCCTAACACTAACCTGTTTAGAGAACCTTTGATCATAGAAGTCTCAAAGTTGAGGAAACTAGTGGAGTGAGCTAACAGATGAATCCTGCCCAGTATCAAAGAAATCCGAACAAATGATTGGGGGAGGTAGTTCAGTACATGCATATTTTCATGTTGTCTCTTAAAATGCTCTCGCATAGTGTTGTTTTTGCATGCTTCATCTTTGGGATACTTTCACAAGGATGCTCTGAGAACTGATTGAGTGTGTGAAGTTTCAAGCAGCTAGCATAAACCCTGTTTGATTTCCAGCTCCATTTTCTTTTACCAATATAGGTCAAAATGAAGTGAAACCTAAAAATAAAAACTGAAATACTGACAGAAAACCAGTGAACCTAGAAGACCCAAACATGGGGAACATAGTAAGGATAGAAAAAAAATTAATTCTGACTCGTATCAAAGAAATTTGAACAAAACTACTTTAAACCTAACACTAGATCTATCCTCAATCCTAACCCTACAGCTCACCCTAGCCTGTTCAGAGAACCTTTGAACATTGGAGTTCCAAAGAAAAAGAGCCTAGTGGGGCAAGCTAACAGAAGAATCCTACACAGTATCAAAGAAATCTGAGCAAATAATTCGGGAAGTGTTTTAGTACATGCATATTTCCTTAATTTCTCCAAAAGTGCTCTGGGATAAAGTTGCTTTGCATGTTTCAGCTGAGGGCAACATTCACAAGGAACAAAGCAGAAAGTGCCCACAGAGAACTGATTGAGTGTGTGTAGTTTCAAGCAGCTAGCACCAACCCTGTTTGATTTTGTGCTCCATTTATCTTCAACAAAATAGTTCAAACTTAAGTGAAACTTTAAAATACAAACTGTTCCTGACAGCAAACCATTGAATGTGAAGGTCCAAACCAGGGAACATTGTGAGGCTAGGAAAAACATGAATCCTGCCCAGTATCAAAGATTCATGAACAAAACTGACTGTAACCCTAACACTAGGTTTAAACCTAGTCCTTACCCTAACCATAAACCTAACCCTAATCTGTTTAGAGAACCTTTTATCATAGAAGTCCCAAATGAATGGAGCCCAGTGGGGCAAGCTAACAGATGAATCTTGTGCAGTATCAAATAAATCTGATGAAATAATTTGGAGAGGTCGTTCATTACATGTATATGTCTCTGGTGTCTCCTACAGTACTTTCAGATAAATATGGTTTTGCATGCTTCAGATTTGGGAAACTTTCAAAGGAAGAAACCAGAGGGCCCACATAGAACTGATAGAGTGTGTGCAGTTTTAAGCAGCGTGCACCAGGCCTGTTTGATTTCAAGTTCCATTTCCATTTACCCATATAGGTCTAAATGAAGGAAATCTTAAAATACAAACTGTTCCTGACAGAAAACCATTGAAGAGATAAGGCCAAAACCAGGGGAAACTAGTAAGGCTTGGGGATAGATGAATTATGTCAAGTATCAAATGAATTTTAACAAAACTCACTCTAACTCTAACTAGATCTAACCCAACCCTAACCTAACTTTAACCTGTATAGAGTACCTATGATCATAGAACCCCCAAACATGGGGAGCCTAGCAGCACAACTTGACAGATGAATCTTGTGAAGTATCAAAAAAAATGATGAAAAATTGGGGGAGATATTTCAGTACATTCATATTTCCCTGTTTTTTTCTTAAAGTACTCATGGATCAATTGTTTCTCATGCTTCAGCTTAAGATACTTTTACAAAGAAAAAACAGAGAATGTCCATAGAGAGCTGATTGAGTGTGTGAAATTTCATGCAGCTAGCACAAACCATGTTTTATTTCCAGCTCCATTGCCATTCACACCTATAGGCCATAATGAAGTGAAACCTGAAAATTCAAACTGTTCCTGACATTGAACCATTGAACATTGAAGGCCCAAACTTTGGAAGCCTACTAAGGCTAGGTCAAGGATGAATCCTGTACAGTATCAAATTATTCTAACCAAAAAAAAAAAAATTGAAGCTCTTTCAGTACATGGGTATTCTGGTGGCTCCTAAAGCACTCAGAGATAAAGCTGTTACTTTCTACTACACTTTAGGGCTACCTCCATGGCAAAAATCAGATTATGCTCACAGAAAATTGATGGAGTGTGTGAATTTTCAAGCAGCTACCCCAATCCCTGTTCAATTTCCAGCTTCATTTTCACTCACCTTTATAGGTCAAAAAGAAGAGAAACATGAAAATTGAAACTGTTCCTGAAGGCAAACCCTTTATGTAGGAGGCCCAAACATTTGGAGTATAGTCAAAATAGGAAAAAAATGAATCCTGCAGAGTATCGTAGAAATTTAAAAACAAAACTGACTCTTATCTTAACATTAGGTCTAATGCTAGTCCTAACACAAACCCTAATATTAACCTTAACCTTTTTAGAGTCCCTTTGATCCTAGAAGTCCCACCTTGGGGAGCCAAGTTGGGTAGGCTAACAGATAAATCTTTCACAATATGAAAGAAATCTGACCAAATAATTGGGGAGGTCGTTCAGTACATGTATATTTCCCTGTTTTCTCTTAAACTGCTCTCACATAAATTTGCTTTGCATGCTTCAGCTTAAGGCTACTTTTCCAAGGAATAAACCAGAGAATGCCCATAGAAAACTGATTGTGTGAGGTTTGAAGTAGCTAGCACCAACCCTGTTGGATTTGCAGCTCCATTTTCATTTACATGCATAGGTCAAAATGAAATGAAAACTTAAAATACAAACTGTTCAGGAGAGCAAACACTTCATCCAAGATGCCAAAACCTAGAGAATATAGTAAGGGTAGGTAAAAGTTTAATCCTGCCCAGTATCAAAGAAATTTAAACAAAACTAAATCTAACAAAAAAAACTAGCTGTAACCCTAGCCCTAACCTAATACTAAGTCTAACCTAACCTGTTTAGAAAACCATTGATCAAGTAGTCCCAAAATAAAGAACCCCAGTGGACAAGCTAATAGATGAATCCTGTGCCGTATCAAATAAATCTGACCACATAATTGGGGAAGTATTTCAGTACATGGATATTTCCCTCTTTTCTCCTAATGTGCTCTTGGATAAATTATTTTTTCATTCTTCAGTTTAAGGTACTTACAGAGGTACAACCAGAGAGTGCCCACAGAGAGCTGTATGAGTGTGTGAAGTTTCAAGCAGCTAGTACTAACTCTGTTTGATTTCCAGCTCAATTTTCTTCACATCTATAGGCCATAATATAGTGAAATCTAAAAGCTCAAACTCTTCCTGACAGTGAACTGGCAAACCTTGAAAACCCAAACTTGGGGATCCTACTAAGATCAGGAAAATAATAATAACTGTACAATATCAATGTAATCCATGCCAAAAATAATTGAATCTTGCTCCTAAGGTGCTCACAGATAAAGCTGTTTCTTTATAATTCAGCTTTGGGCTACTACCACAAGAAACAAATGAGAGAATGTGCACAGAGAAATTATATTGTGTGTGAAGTTTCAAACAGCTAGCACAAACCCTGTTTGAGTCCAGCTCCATTTCCATTCACCCCTATAGGGCAAAATGAAGTGAAACATGAAAGCTAAAACTGATCCTGATAGCAAACCCTTTTACCTAGGAGGCCCAAACATGGGGAGCATATTAAGATTCAAAAAAAGATAAATCCTGCCCAGTATCTAAAAAGTTGGAAAAAATACTAACTCTAACCCTAACACCAGTTCTAACACTTGCCCTAACTCTAACCATAACCCTAAGCCTAATCTGTTAAGAGAACCTTTGATCATAGAAGTTTTAAACTTGGGGAGACTAGTGGGGAAACTTACAGATTAATCCTTCACAGTATCAAAGAAATCTGACCAAATAAATGGGTAGGTATTTCAGTGCATGCATATTGCCCTGTTTTCTCCTAAAGTGCTTTTGGATAGAGTTGTTTTGCATACTACAGTTTATGGCTACGTTTACAAGGAAGAAACCATAGAGTGCCCAAAGACAACTGATTGAGTATGTGAAGTTTCACTAGCTAGCACCAACCCTCTAATTTCCAGCTCCATTCTCATTTTCCCATATAGGTCAAAATGAAGTGAGGATGGACTGTGTGAAGTTTCAAGGACCTCCTGCCAACCCTGTTTGATTTCCAGCTCAATTTTCATTCATATCAATACGTCATAATGAAGGGAAACCTTAAAATACAAACTGTTCCTGACAGCTAACCATTGAACTGTGAAGGCCCAAACCTATGGAACATAGTAAGGCTAAGTAAAAGATGAATCCTGCCCAGTGTCATAGAAATTTGAAGAAAACTAGGGCCACATCGGTGCTCTCAGTGCAGATGGAAGTCTCAGCTGTGCAGTTTCTCTGGGCACAGACAGCAGTCTCAGCCACACGGGTGCTCTCTGTCCAGATGGAATGAAGCACAGAACACAGAGGCTTTGCTTGCAGGTCACCAGATCGAGCTCTGGACACAGCACAAGGTCACTCCAGAACCATCCACCTCACCAAACACCATACATGGGTAATAGATGGAATCCATCTTGCAAAACCTTACTTGCAATCTATCGGTGGGCATGGCTACCAGCTTGGTTTTACAGCTTATCAGGTACCCGATTTTCAACTCCCCAACCTCCAGCTATGATAACTTAAGATTTTTCTCACAAGCTTTTGGGGGGCATAGCTATCAATGCAGAACAGCAACTGTACAGGCACCTGGTTTCCAATTCAGAGATAACAGTAGGGAGGCTTCATGTAGAAGCTCAAGCCCTCTCACCATGGCTACCTCCACCACCCTGAGCACAGATACTCAAGCTAGGAATAGACAACTCCACCTACTGCAAGAAAAATATATAAATTCTGAGAGACATTTTTTTTCTTTCTTACTTTTATTTTCTTGCTCTTCTCACCCATTCTCCTCTACTCTTCCTCTTCTGTTCCTCACAACCTCAAGATATGTGAAACCAAGAACTTTCCATGAAATTGGACTTTAATAACTGAATAGTATAATATAGAGAAATTGCATAGGCCCCACTTCACCACCCTTTTATTGCACTTATTTTCTTTCTCCCTCCCTTTCTTTCTTTCCTTGTTATTTTTTCTTCCTTTTTCTTTCTCCCTCTATCCACCTTTCAGCCTCCTAGCTTTTACTATTTACACATAGGGTAATTTTATGAATACAGAAAGGAGTTTGAATTTATACCTTCTTCTATAAATTCCCCCTGTCTATTCATTAGAGTTCTACTCCAAAGTTGCTAAGTTAGATTAATCATATACCCTCACTCCTTTCCTTCTTAACATAGCATCCAACCCCTGATTCTCAATTCTCTATACACCACTAGAAATGTTATGCCTTTTATGAAACTAATGAATATATTCTAAATAATAATTGAAGCCAACATCTGTAGACATATAGTCTAAATATAAATGCATTTATAATGCATATTCTTAGGCCTCAGGTTAGGGTTAGATTTAGAGTTAGGTTTTGATCTATGGCTAGAGCTAGGGCTAATGATAGGGCAAGGGTTAAGACTAGGGGTTGAGTTAGGTTTAGGATTATCATAAGGGATAGGGTTAGAACTAATGATAGGGCTAGTATGAGAGTTAGAGTTAGTCTTAGGGCTAGGCTTTGGTTTAGGGATAGGGTTAAGGATAGTGCTAAATTAGGGCTAGTGTTAGTGTTAGGTTTAGGACTTGGGATAGGATTAGAGTTAGGATTAAGTTTAGGGTAAGGTATTGGGTTATAGGTAGGTTGAGGGTTAGGGCTAGGGTTAGTATTAGTGTTAGGTCTTGGGTTAGGTTTAGGGTTATGTTTAAAGCTAGGTTTAGGGCTAGGATGATGGATAATGTTTGTGTTCAGGTTAGGGGTAGTATTAGGGCTAGGGCTAATATCAGGTCTAGTATTACAGTTAGAAATAGATTTATTGTTAGGTTTATGGCTTGGTCCAGTGTAGGGGTTAGGTTTATACTAAGGGTCAGTTTTAGAGCTTGGGTTATTATTAGGGTAAGGATCAAGGTGAGGGTTTAGGTTAAGGCTTGCATTATCATTAAGTTTAGGGTTAAAGTAATGAAAGGGTTAGGTTTAGTGTTTTGGTGTGGTTTAGTGTAATGGATAGGGTTAGGGTTAGGCCTTGGGATATCATAAGGGTTGGGTTATCATTAGTGTAATGGATAGGGTTAGACCTAAGATTAGTGGTATGGTTATGTATAGGATTAGTGCTTTTATTTGGGTTAGGGTTAGGCTTACACTTGGGGATAAAGCTAGGTTTAGGGGCTGGGGATGTGGCTCAAAAAGTAGTGTGCTCACCTGGCATGCACAGGGTGCTGTGTTCGATCCTCACCACCACATACCAACAAAATAAAGATGTTGTGTCCACCAAAAACTAAAAAATGAATAATTAAAAAAACAATAGGTTTAGAACTCGGATTAAGGCTAGAATTTATGTTAGGTTAGGGCTAGGTTTAAGGCTACGGCTAATATACAAAGTAGCATTATGATTAGAGCTACCGATATGGTCAGGGTTACGGCTACAACTAGTGTTAGGGTTAAGTTTATGGTTACGATGAAGTTTAGAGCTAGGTTTAATATTAGGTTGGAGTCTGGGTCCGGATTAGTTTTCAGGTTAGAGTTAGGACTAGAATTAGAGATAGGATTAGGGCTAAGTGTAAGGTTAGTGTTTGGTTTAGGTTAAGTGTTAGGTTTAGTGTTATGATTTGGTTTTGTTTAGGGCTTGGGGTAGAGTTAGGGCTAGTTTTAGGATTAATGTTAAGATTAGGGCTAGTGTTAGTGTGAGGTTTTGGATTCGGTTTAGGGTTAGATTTAGAGTTAGGTTTAGATCTAGGCTTTGAGCTAGGGGTATGGATAGGGGTAGGATTAGCGCTAAGTTTAGGGCTAGGTATAGGGTGATGGTAAGGGATATGGTTAGAAGTAGGTATAAGACTAGGGCGAGAGTTTGAGTTTGTCTTAGGGCTAGGGTTAGGGTTGGATTAGAGATAGGACTAAATTAGGGCTGGTATAGTTCTAGGGTTAGTGTTAGTGTTGGGCATAGGTTTAAGGTTGGGGTTAATGTTAGGTTTAGGCTTAGGGTTAGGTTTAGGTTAAGAGATGGGATTATAGCTATTTTTAGAACTAGGTTGAGGATTGTAATTAGGGTTATGGTTAGGGTTAAGTTTATGATTAAGGCAAGGTTATGGCTAGGATGTTGGCTAAGGTTTGTGTTAGGATTAGGAATAGTATTAGAGCTAGGGCTAATGTCATGTTTAGGGTTATAGTTTGGGAGAGTTTTAGGGTTAGGTTTATAGCTAGGTCTATTTTAAGGCTCAGGTTTCTTTTTGGGTCAGGTTTAGAGCTTTGGGTATTATTAAGGTCAGGGTCAAAGTTAGGGTTTTTTTATATTAATATTTAGGTTTAAGGCCGAAGTAATCATTGTGGTTAGTGATAAGTTAATGATAGTTTTAGGGTTAGAGTTCAGATTAGGTGTAGGGTAATAGATAGGGTTAAAGTTAGGGATAGGATTACGGTTCAGCCTAAGATTAGCAGAAGCATTAGGGTTATCATTAGGGTAATGGATAGGGTTAGAGCTAGTGATAGGGCTAGTGTTATGCTTAGGATTAGTTCTAGGGTTAGGGTTAGGTTTAATCTTAGGGATAAGTTTAGGGTTATGCTTAGCTTTAGGGTTAAATCTAGGGTAGGGCTTGGGTTAGGGTTATTTTTTGCAATAGGTCAGGGCTATGGCAAATGTAAGAACTGTCTTATGATTAGGGCTAGTTTTAGGGTTAATGTTAGAGTTAAGTATAGTTTAAGGGTTAAGTTTAGGGTTAGGGTGATGTTTAGAGCTAGGGTTAGTGTTAGTGTCAGGGTCAGTGTTCAGTTTAGGGTTATGGGTAATGGAAAGCCAGAACTAGGACTATGGTTAATTCTACAGGAAGGGTTAGTGTTGGTATTTAGGTTAAGTGTTATTCTTAGGGCTAGGGTTAGGTTTTTCTTTAGGTCTAGGGCCAGAGTTATCGATAGATAAGGATTAGGTTTAGGTATAGGGCTAGTGTTAGATTTCGGTTTAGGGTTAGGTTCAGGTTTGGACCTATGATTAGTATTAGGGTCAGAATAAGGGTCAGGGTTAGGGTTTGGGTTTGCATTATGGTTAGAGCTAGAATGAGGACTAGGATTAGGACTAGTAATAGGGTTAGGGTTTGGGTTAGGTTAAGGATTAGGGTTAGGATTAGGGTTAGCATTAGGTTTAGGGTTTGGCATAGGGTAAACGATAGTGTTTGAGCAAGGGTTAGGGCTAGGGTTAGGGTTAAAGCTAGGTTTAAGGCTCAGATTAAAGCTAATTTTTGTTTCAGGTTTATGGCTAGGTTTAGAACAATAGCTAATATAAGAACTAGGGTTTCTAAGGTTAGTTTTAGGGTTATGGTTAGGGGTTAAACCTCTAGTGTTTAAATTATGCTTCAGCTTAGATTGAAATTTAGAGCTAGTGTTAGTGTTAGGTTAATAGTGAGGGTCAGGTTTACTTATAGTGTTAGGGTTAGGACTCTAATTAAGGCTAGGTTACCATAAAGGTTTGTTTTAAGGTTATGGTCGTGTTTAGAGCTAGGGTGAGTGTTAAGATATGAGTCAGAGTTAGGATTAGTATTAAGGTTAAGAATAAGACTCAAATTAGGGCTAGGGTTAGGTCTAGGTGTAGTATTAAGGTTTGGTTTACGTTAAGGTTTAGGGTTAGGGCTATTACTCAGTTTTGTTTTACTGCAAGGGTTAGGTTCAGGGCTAGTTTTATGATTAGCATTAGGGATATTGCTAATGTAAATGTTAGGCTTAAGTTTAGTGTTAGAATTGAAGTTGGATTTACATCTAGGTTTAGGACTAGAAATAAGGATTAGGCAATGGTTATGGCTAGGTTTAGGGCTAGGGTTAGGACTAGGGTTATGAATACAGTAATGTATAGGATTAGAAGTAGGGATAGGGCTTGTGTGAGAGTTAGAGTTACTCTTAGGATTAGGGTTAGGGTTTGGGATAGGGTTAGGGATAGGGTTAAAATAGTGCTAGGAATGGGGCTAGGGTTTAGTGTTCACCTTAGGCCTAGTGTTAGAGTTAGGGTTAGGGTTAAGTTTAGGGTAAAGAATGGCATTATATCTAGGTTTAGAGAAAGGGTGAGGGTTATAATTCGGGTTAGTGCTATGGTTAGGGTTAGGGTTATGATTCAGTCTAGGTTTGGGGCTAGGATAAGGGGTATGGTTCATTTTAGGGTTAAGGCTAAGATAAGGGCTAGGGCTAATATCAGATCTAGGGTTATGGTTAAAGATAGTTTCAGGGTTAGGTTTATGGCTACATGTAATGTAAGGGTTAAGTTTAGGGTTAGGGTCAGGTTTAGAGCTAGGGGTATTATTAGGGTTAAGTTATGGGTTAGAAGTTTGGGATAGGTTAAGGTTTAAAGTTAAGGCTCAATTTGGCGTTATGGTTAGTGTTAGTGTAATGGTAGAGTGAGGATTAGGGTTTAGGTTTGGTTTAGGGTAATGCATAGGTTTAGGATTAGTGATAGCGTTAGGTTTAGGCCTAGGTTTATGGTTATGGATATGGATAAGGTTAGAGCTAGGATTAGGGCTAGGGTTATGCTTTTGATTAGGGATAGGGTTAGGATTAGGGTTAGTGTTAAAACTCAGGTTAGGGCTTGGATTAGGGCTAGGTTTTTGATTAAGTTAGTGCTAGGGTTAGGGGTAAGGCTAATGTAAGTACCAGGGTTACAATTAGGGTTAAATCTAGGTTTAGGGTTAGTGTAAGTCTAGTTTTTGGTTTAGGTTTAGGGTTAGGGTTATGTTTAGACTAGGGTTAATATTATCATCAGTGTCAGGGTCAGTGTTAGTTCTATTTTTCAGCTTGAAACTAGAACTAGAGCTAAGGTTAGGGTAAGGGTTAGTGTTGGGTTTAGGTTAAGGTTTAGGTTTAGGGCTATGGCTCGGTTTTGTTTTAGGCCTAGGGTTAAAGTTAGATTTAGAGATAGTGTTAGAGTTAGGGTTAGGCTTAGATTTAGGTTTTGATTTAGAGTTAAAATAAGATCTAGTTTAGGGCTAGAGCTAATGATTTGGTTAGCGTTAGGTCTATATTTAGGGCTAGGATTAGGGTTCCAGTAAGGAATACACTTAGAAATAGGGATGGGTCTAGGGTGAGAGTTAGAGTTAGTCATAAGGCTAGGGTTAGGACTAGGGTTAGGAATAGAACTAAATTAGGGCTAAGATTAGGGTTAGGGTTAGTTTTTTGATTTGGCCTAAAGTTAGGTTTAGAGTTAGGATTAAGGCTAAGTTTAGAGCTGGGATAAGGGCTGGGGTTTTAGTTAGGTTTAGGGCTAAGATTAGGGCTATGGCTAATTTCAGGTCTAAGTTTACATTTGGGGGTAATTTTAAAATTAGTGTTATGGCTACGTCTAGCGTAAGTGTTAGATTTATTGTAGATGTTGGCTTTAGAGCTAGGAGACTTATTAGGGTCAGGGTCAGTGTTAGAGTTTGGTTGAGGTAAGAGTTTAGGGTTAGGGCTTGAATTAGCATTAGTGTTATGGTTATTTTTAGGATTATGTTTATGGATAGTGCTAGGGTTATGTTTGGGCTAAGGGTTAGGCTTTGAGTTAGGGTTAGATCTAAGGTAAGGGTTAAGGTAGGGTTAGGACTAGGGTTCGGGGTAAGGGTTATGCTTAGTGTAGGGTTAGGCCTCCATTAGGGTTAAGTTTTGTGTTAAGTTTAGGCCTAGGGTTATTCTTATATGTAATGTAAGATCTAGGGTTCTGATTAGAGATATTTTTAGGGTTAGGGTATGGCTAGGTCTAGTGTTAGATTTAGGTTTTGGGTTAAGGTCAGGTTTAGAGCTAGATTTAATGTTAATGTCAGGGCCAGTGTTCAGGTGTGTGGGTTAGTGTAACGATAGGCTTTTTTTTAGAGTTTACATTAGGTTTAGGATAATTGATAGGTTTAGGGTTAGCAATAGGATTAAGTTTAGGTCTAGGGTTCGCATTTGGGTAAGGGTTATGGTTAGTATAATGGATAGGATTAGAGCTAAGTTTAGGGCTAGGTTTATGGTTAGGAATAGGTCTTGATTAGGGTTAGGGTTAGACATAAAACTAGGGTTAGGCTTAGGTTTATGTTTAGTGTAAGGGTTAGGTTTTGAGCTAGGTTTAGGACTAGATGAGGGTTAGGTTTAGGGTTACTTCTAAGGATAAGATTATAGTTGTCATAGGGTTAGGGTTAGGATTAGAGATAGGGACATCATTAGGGATAGCGTTAGGGTTAGTGCAATGTATTTGATTAGATGTAGATATACGGTTATATTTAATGTTAGATTGTGGTTTAGGCTTAGATTTAGGGCTATTGTTATGTTTAGGTTTATAGTAAGTGTTAGGGTTTTAGCTAGGGTTAGGTATATGGCAAGTGTGAGGTTTAAGGTTAGGTCTAGGGTTAGTTTTCCAGTTAGGTTTAGGTTTGGCATTAAGCCTAGTATTATCAATCAGTTTAGGTTCAGTTTTAGAATAATGGGTAGGTTTATAGTTAGGTGTAGGGCTAGGGTTAAGATTAGTATTAGGCTAGAGTTAGGATTAGATTGAGGGATAGGTGTAGGTTCACATTTAGAATAATGTTTAGGCTTTGAGCTAGGATTAGGACTAAGGCGAGGATTAAGTTAGGATTAGGGTTAAGATTAGGGTTAGGGTTAGGTTTATGCTTAAGGCTTGATTTAGGCCTAGGGTTAGCTCCAGATTTTGTGTTAAGTTTAGGCCTATGGTTAGGACTATTGGTAATGTAAGAACTAGGGTTATGTTGAGGGCTAGTTGTTTGGTTAGGGTTATGGCTAGGTTTAGTGTTAGGTTTAGATTTTTGCATAAGATCGCATTTAGAGATAGGTTTACTCTAAAGGCAGGGTCAGTGTTTGGGTTAGAGTTAGAGTTAGGGTTACAGTCAGAATTAGGACTAGGTTAAGGTCTAGGGATAGGGTTACTGTTTGAGTTAGGTTAAGGATTATTGTTATGGCTAGGTTTATGTTTAGGTCTAGGGCTAGAGTTAAGGCTAGATTTAGAATTTGGTTTAGGTCTAGGGCTAGTGTGAGGGTTTGATCTAATGTTAGGTTCAATTTTAGACCTAGGGTTAGTGTTAGGTTCAGAATAAGTGTCAGGGTTAGCATTAGGGTTTGTGATAGTGGTAGAGCTAGAATGAGGTCTAGAGTTAGGACTATTAATAGGGTTAGTGTTTTGGTTAGCCTAAGAATTAGAGATAGGGCTAGGTTTACCATTAGGCTTAGGGTTTTCTTAGGTTAAGGGATAGCCTTAGAGCTAGGGTTAATGCTAGAGTTAGGGTTAGGGTTAGGGTTAAATATAGGTTTAGAACTCAGATTGAGGGTAGTTTTGGTGTTAGGGTTAGGGCTGGATTTGGGAATTGCCTAATGTAAGAGCTAGGGTTAAAATTAGGATTAGTTTTAGGGTTAGGGTTAGGGGTAGGGGTAGGTCTAGTGTTAGGTTTAGGTTTAAGGTTAGGATAATATTTACAGCTAGGGTTATTGTTAGGATATGAGTCAGAATCAGGGTTAGTTTTAAGGTTAATGTTAGGACTCAAATAAGGTTTACTGGTAGTGTTCGGTTTAAGGTGAGGACAGTGTTTAGAGCTAGGGTGATTGTTAGGATATCAGTCAGGGTCAGGGTAAGGTTTAAGGTTAGGGTTATGACTTGAATTAGGGCTAGGTTTACTGTTAGGGTTTTGTTTAAGTTTAGGGTGGTCTTTAGAGCTAGCCTGGGTGTTAGGATATGAGTCAAAGTCAGGGTAGGTTTTATGGTTAAGTTTCGGACTCGAATTAGGGCTAGAATTATGTCTAGATGTAGTGTTAGGCTTTGGTTTAAGTTAAGATTTAGGGTTAGGGCTGTAGCTCAGTTTTGTTTTAATCCTAGGTTTAGGGTTTGGGCTAGTTATAAGATTAGCATTAGGGTTAGGACTAGTGTTATTGTTAGGCTTAGGCTTTGGTTTAGGGTTAGGTTTGCATTTAGCTTTAGATTTAGGACTAGGTCTAGGTCTAACTATAGGGCAAGTGTTTGGGCTAGGTAATCGTTAACATAACAGATAGGGTTAGAACTAGGGATAGGGCTAGGGTGAGAGTTAATGTTAGTCTTAGGCCTAGAGTTTCAGTTAGTTTTAGGATAGGGCTAAGTTAAAGCTAGGATTAGGGCTAGGGCTAGTGTTTAGCTTAGGCCTACTGTTAGGGCTAGGGTTATAGTTAATTTTAAGGTAAGATATGATGTTATAGCTAGGTTTAGAGGTAGGATGAAGGTTAGAATTAGGGTTAGGGATAGGTTGAGATTAGAGTTATATTAAGGCTAGGTTTAGGACTAGCATGAGGGCTAGGGTTTTTTTAGGGTTAGTTCTATAATTAGGTCTAGGGATAATGTCAGTTCTAGTGTTACAGTTTTGAGTAGATTTAGGGTTAGTTTTGTGTCTAGGTCTAGTGTAAGTGTTAGGCTTAGGGTAAGGATCAGATTTATAGCTAGGTGTATTTTAGGGTCAGGATCAGGGTTAGAATTTGTTTTAGGTTTAGGTTTATGGATAAGGTTCAAATGAGCATTAGGGTTAGAATTACGGTTAGGGTAATTAATTGGGTTAGGTTTAGGTTTCAGGGTAGGTTTAGGCCAATGGAGAGCTTTAGGGTTAGCAAAAGGGTTAGGGTAATGCCTAGGGTTTGCATTAAGATTAGGGTTATCATAAGGATAATACATAGAGCTATGTTTAGGGCTAGGGTTAGGTTAGGATTAGGGCTAGATTTAGGATAGGTTTTGGTTTAGGGTTATTATCCTTAGCTTAGGGTAGGGTTAGAGTTAGATTTAGGGTAAAGGTTAGGTTTTGAGCTAGGGTTAGGTTTGGGATGAGGATTAGGTTTAGTGTTTTGGTCAGGGTTAGGTTTAGAGTTAGGACTAGGGTTTTCATTAGGGTTAGGATTAGGTTTAAGGTAATAGATTGGGTTAGATGTATGGTTAGCTTCATGGTTCATGATAGGTTAAGGTTTAAGTTTAGTTTTAGGGCCAGGTTTACTGTTGATTTTAGGGTAAGAGTTAGGGTTTGAGTTAGGGTAAAGGCTATGGCAATGTTTAGGTTTAGAGTTACGTCTAGGGTTAGATTTATGGTTTGGGTTAGGGTTTCAGTTAGGATTAGGGATAGGGTTATCATTAGGGTTAGGGTTAGAGTTAGGGTAATGGCTAGGGTTAGAGGTAGTATTAGGTCTAGGGTAAAGGTTAGGTTTAGGGCTATGGTTAGGGTCACGGTTAGAAATAGTGCTAGGGTTATGTTTAGCCTAAGGGTTGGGCTTTGATTTAGGGTTAAAACTAAGGTAACAGTTAGGGTTAGGGTTAGGACTAGGGTTATGGTTAAGGTGAGGATTAAACTTAGGGTAGGTTTAGGTCTTCATTAGGGTTAAGTTTTGTGTTAGGTTGAGACCTAGGGTTAGTGCTATGTGTAAAATAAGATCTAGGGTTCTGATTAGAGCTAGTTTTAGGGTTAGGGTTATGGCTAGGTCTAATGTTAGGTTTAGGTTTTGGGGTTAGGGTCAGATTTAGAGCTAGGTTTAATGTTAGTGTCAGGGCAAGTGTTCAGGTTAAAGTTAAGATTAGTGTGAAAGCCAGAATAGGACTAGAGTTAGTTCTAGTGGTAGGGTTAATGTTTGGTTTAGGTTAAGGGTTATTGATAGGGCTAGGACTACGTTTTTATTTAGGTCAAAGGCTAGAGTTATAGCTAGATTTAGGATTCGGTTGAGGTCTAGGGCTAGTGTTATGCTTAGGTTTAAATATAAGGTTACAGGTGGGGCTAGTTTTAGCTTTTGGTTTAGGTTTAGGGTCAGTTTAGCATATAATTAGTGTTAGGTCAGAATAAGGGTGAAGGTTAGGGTGAGGTTTTGGGTTAAGGTTAGATCTAGAATGAGGGCTAGTGTTAGGACTAGTAATAGGGTTATTGTTTGTGTTTGGCTAAGGATTAGGATTAAGACTAGAGTTAGCATTATGAATAGGGTTTGGCCTAGGGTAATGGATAGGATTAGAGCTAGGGTTAGGGCTAGGATTAGAGTTAGGTTTAGGGCTTGTTTTAGGGTTAGGGTTAGGGTTAAATATAGTGTTAGTGCTCGAATTAGGGCTTTTTTTTTTTGGAGTTAGGGCTGGGGTTTGGCTAAGGCCAATGTAAGTACTAGGGTTATGATTAGGATTAGTTTTAGGGTTAGAATTTCAGCTAGGTTTACTTTTAGCATTAGTTAAAGGGTTAGGGTGATATTTAGAGCTGGGCTTCTGTCTGGATATGAGTCAGAGTGAGGGTTAGTTTTATTCTTAAGACTCAAAATAGAGCTCGGGTTATGACTAGTTATGGTTTAGGTTTTGGTTTAGGTTAAGGTTTAGGGTTAGAGCAATGGCTCTGTTTGTTTTAGGGTTAGGGCTTGGATTATGGCTAGTTTTGGGATTATCAATAATGTTAGAGCTAGTATTAGAATGAGGTTTAGGATTAAGATTAGGGTTAGATTTAAAGTTATGGTTAGATCTAGGATTAGGGCTATGGCTAGGGTTAGGGCTCAGGTTAGGTCTACTGGGAGTGTTATGCTAATGAATAGGGATATAAATAGCAATAGGGCTAGTGTGTGAGTTAAAGTTAGTCTTCAGCCTATGGCTAAGTGTAGTGTTAAGATTAGGATACAAATAGGGCTAGTATTAGTGCTATGATTAGTTTTAGGGTTAGGTCTATGTTTAGGGCTAGGGTTAGGGTTAGTTTTTGGAGATGGGATGGGGTTATATAGCTAGGTTCAGTGCTATGGCAATTATTATAATTCAGAATAGGGATAGGGTGAGGTGGACGGTTAGGATTAAGTCTAGGTTTAGGGCTAGGATGAGGGCTAGTATTTGTGTTAGGGTCAGGGCTAGAAATAGGGTTAGGGCTAATGTCAGGTCTAGGGTTTTGGTAAGGCATAGTGTTAGGGATAGGTTAATGGCTAGGTCTAGTGTAAAGGTTAGGTGTAGGGTAGGGGTCAGGTATAGAGCTAGGTAATTATTAGGGTCAGAGTCTGGGTTAGGGTTTGGTTTGGTTTAAGGTTAAAGGTTAGGGCTCAAATTAGCATTGCATAAGGGTTAGGGTTAGAGTAATAGATAGAATTATGTTTATAGTTCAGCTGAGGTTTAGTATTAGGGATAGGGTTTGGGTTAGGCCTAAGGTTAGCATTTGGTTTAGGCGTATGTTTAGAGTAATAGATAGGTTTAGTGCTAGTCTTAGGGCATAGGATAAGGTGAGGAGTAAGGCTAGGGTTTGGGTTACTTTTAGGGTTTGTGTTAGAGTTAGGTTTAGGGTAAGTGTTAGAGTTTGAGCTTGGGTTAGGGCTAGGGCGAGGGTTAGGTTTAGAATCAGGGCTATGGTTAGGGTTAGGGTTAGGCCTAGGGTTAGCATTAGGGTTAGGGTTATGTTTAAGGTAATGTGTAAATTTAGAGCTAAGATTCGGGCAATAATTACAGTTAGGATTAGGGATAGGTTTAGGGTTAGGGTTAGAGCTAGAATTATTTTTAGGTTAAGGATGACAGTTTGAGCTAGGGATGGGCCTAGGTCAAGCCTTAGGTTTAGGGTTTGGGCTAGGATTAGAGTAAGGGTTATGCTTAGGTCTAGGTATAGGGCTTGTATTAGTGCTAAGTTTTGTGTGAGTTTTATGGCTAGTGTTAGGGCTATGGTATAATGTAAGATCTAGGATTATGCTTATGTCTAGTTTTTTAGGTTAGGGTAACAGATATGTCTAGTGTTAGGTTTAAGTTTTTGGTTAGGATAAGGTTTTGAGCTAGGGTTTGTGTTAGTGTAAGCATCAATGTTCGGGTTAGCATTGGGTTTGTGGTTAGGGCCAGAATTAGAAGTAGGTTTAGGTCTAGGGGTAGGGTTAGTCTTTGTGTTAGGTTAATGGTTATTTTAGGGCTAGGGCTAGGTTTTTTTTTTTAGGGCTAGGGGTAGAGTTGTGGCTATGTTTAGGATTAAGTTTAGATCTAGTGCTAGTATTACAGTTAAGTTTAGGTATAGGTTTACTGGTAGGGCTAGTGTTAGGGTTCGGTTTAGTGTTAAGGTCAGGCTTTTACCTAAGGTTAGTGTCAGGATCAGATTAAGGGTAAAGGTTAGGTTTAGGGTTTGGATTAGGGTTAGAGATAGAGTGAAGGCTAGGGTTAGGAGTAGTAATAGAGTTAGGGTTTGGGGTAAGCTAAGGATTTATATTAGAACTAGGGTAGCATTAGGGTGAGAGTTTGGCTTAGGGTAATCAATAGATTTAGAGCTATCGTTTGGGTTAGTGTTAGGATTAGGGTTAGCATTAGGGTTAGGGTTAAAACTAGGGTTGAGGCTCAGATTAGGGCTAGGTTTTGTGTTATGGTTAGGGCTACGGCTAATGTAAGAACTGGCTTTACGATTAGGGATAGTTTTAGGGTTAGGATTAGGGCTAGGTCTAGTGTTTAGGTTAAGTTTAGGGTTAGGGTGATGTATAGAGGTAGTTTTAGGGTCAGAGTCCGTGTCAGTATTAGTTGTATGGAAAGGTTTAGGACTAAGGGTAGTGTTAGGATTTGGTTTAGGTTAAGGATTAGGATTAGGGCTATTGCTTTGTTTTGTTTGAGGGCTGTCAGAGTCAAGGTCAGTATTAGTTGTAGGGTTAGTTCTAGTGTCAGAGTCAGGGTAAGTATTAGTCGTAGGGATAGGGTTAGGACTAGCATTAGGATAGGGTTAGGCTAGGTCTAGTTTAAGGGTTATGTTTAGAGTAAGGGTCAGGTTTAGAGCTAGGTGTGCTATTAGAGTCAGTGTCTTGTTCAGAGTTTGGGTTAGGTTTTGGTTTATTTTTAGGGTTCGAATTAGCATTAGATTTAGGGTTAGAGTAAGTCATAGGGTTAGCTTTAGTTTTCAGGTTACGTTTAGGTGAGGATAAGGTTAGAATTAGCGATAGGTTTAGGGTTAGGCCTAAATGGATAGGGTTAGATTAAGGATTAGGACTAGGATTAATGTTAGGTTTAGCGTAACTGTTAGGGTATGAGCTAGGATTAGGACTACGACTAGGTTTAGGTTAACAGTTAGTTCTAGAGTTAGGTTTACAATTAGGGTTAGTGTAGGTTTAGGGTTAGGAGTAGGGTTAAATTTACAGTTAGAGTTATAGTAGGTTTATTGTTAGGGCTAGTGTCATCATGACATTTATAGTTATACTTGGGTTAGGTTAGGGTTAGGATTAGGGCTACAGCTAACATAAGAACTAGAGTTAGAGTTAGTGTAATGGGTGCAGTTAGAGCTATGTTTAGAGCTATGTTTGTGTTAGGCTTATGTTTAGGGTAATAGATAGGTCTAGGGCTAGGGTTATTGTAGGATTAGTGATAGGGGTAGGGTTATGGTTAGGCCTAGTGTTAGTGTTAGGGTTAGTTTTAGGGTAAGTGTTAGGTTTTTGGTATGGTTAGGGCGAGGGCGACAGTTAGGATTAGTGTCAGGTCTAGTTTAGGATTAGTGTTATGTTTAGGGCTAGGGTTAGCATTAGGTTTAGGATTAGGTTTAGGGTAATGGATAGGGTTAGAGCTAGAGTTAGGGCTAGGATTATGGTTAGGATTAATTCTAGGCTTAGGTTTAGTGTTAGGGCCAGTTTTAGGGTTAGGGTTATGTTTATGGTAATGGTTAGGACTAGGGATAAGATTCGGATTATAAAGAGGTATATGGCTCAGTTTAGGACTAGGTTTTGGGTTAGGTTAAGTTTGGATTAGGGCTACAGCTAATGTAAGAACTAGAGTTATGATTAGTGCTATTTTAGGGTTATGGTTAGGGCTAGTTCTAGTTTTAGATTTAAGTATACTTTTAGGGTGATATTAGGGCTAGGGTTTGTGTAAGGTCAGAGTTAGCCTCAAGGTTAGTCTTACAGTTAGGTCAGGAATGGAATTAGGGCTAATGTTAGGGCTAGGTGTAAGGTTGGGTTTGGGTTTAGGTTAAGGGTTAGTTTTAGGGCTATGGCTCGGTTTTGTTTTAGGGCTTGAACCAAATGAGAGATAGTTTTAGGATTAGTGTTAGTTTTAGAGCTAGTGTTATTGTGAGGTTTAGGCTTAGGGTTAGGGTTGGACTTAGAGTTATGGTTACTTCTAGTGTTGGGGCTAGGGCGAGTGATAGGGCTAAGGTTAGGGCAAGTGTTAGGGTTATGGTAAGGGATAGAGTTAGATCTATGAATAGAGATAGGGCGAAAGTTAGAGTTAGTCTTAGTGCTAGTGGTAGGGCTAGGGATAAATTAAGGCTAGGATCAGGTCTAGGATTAGTGTAAGGGTTAAGTCTAGAGTTAGTGTTAGGGTTAGATTTGGGAAAGGAATGAGGTTATAGCAAGGTTCAGAACTAGGACAAGGGATAAAATTAGGTATAGGGCTAGAGTTAGGGTTGGGGTTAGGATCACATCTATGTTTAGGGCCAGGATGAGGGCTACCATTTGTGATAGGGTTATGGCAATAATTAGCGCTAGGGCTAATATCAGGTCTAGGGTTATGTTTAGGGATATTTTTCGGGTAAGATTTATGGCTAGGTCTAGTGTCAGAGTAAGTTTTATGGTGAGGTTCAAGTTGAGAGCTAGGTGTATTATAATAGTGTCAGGGTTTGGGTTTGGATTAGGTTGAAGTTTAGGGTTACAGCTAAAATTAGCATTAGGTTTGAGTTAGAGTTAGGGTAATGGATAAGGTTAAGTTTAGTCTTCAGTTTAGGTTTAGGGCTCAAGTTAGATTTAGGGTAATGGATAGGGTTAGGGTTAGGCCTAGGGTTAGCATTAGTTTTATAGTTATCATTAGGGTAATGGATAGGGTTAGAGCTAGGGTTAGGGCTAGGGTTATGTTGAGGATTAGGGCTAGATTTAGGGTTAGGGTTAGGGTTAAGGCTAGTGTTAGATTTAGGGTATGGGTTAGGGTATGAGCTAGGGTTAGTGCTAAGGATAGTGTTAGGTTTAGGATTAGGTGTAGGGTTAGGATTAGTGTTATCATTAGGGTTAAGGTAATGGACAGGTTTAGATATCAGGTTAGGGTTAGGGTTAGGTTTATGTTTAAGACTAGGATTATTGTTAAGTTTAGCATAATTGTTAGAGTTTGAGCTACGGTTAGGCTTATGGTTAGATGTAGGGTTAGTTTTACAGTTAGGGTTAGAGTAGGTTTAGGGTTAGGGCTAAGGTTTTCATGATGTTTGTGTTTAGGATTAGGGTAATGGATGGGGTTAGAGCTAAGGTTAAGTCTGGTTTTAAGTTTAGGATTATTGCTAGGTTTAGGGTTAGGGTTATGCTTATTATTTTCTTACAGTTAGGTTAAAGAAAAGGGTCAGGGATTGGGTAAGTTTTAGGGCTCGGTTGAGGCTTCAGGGTAGATTCAGGGCTAGGGATAGAGTTAGAGTTAGGGCTAGGTTTAGCCTTAGGATTAGGGTTATGATTTGGTTAATGTATAGAGTTAGAGCTAGGGTTTGGGCTATGATTATGGTTAGGATTAGGGCTAAGTTTGGGCTAGGGTTATGTTTAGGGTAAGGACTAGTGTTTGAACTACTGTTAGTGCTGGGGCTAGGTCGAGTATTAGGTTCAGATTTAGGTCTATGGACAGGATTATGGTAGGTTTAGGGTTAGGGTTAAGGTTAGGGCTAGGGTTAGGATAAGGGTTAGGATAATGTATATGGTTAGATGTTGGTTTAGGGTTAGATTTAGGTTTAGGGTTAATGTTAAGGCTACAGTTATGTTTAGGTTTATGGTAGGGGTTAGGTTTTGAGCTAGGGTTAGGACTATGGTGAGTGTTAATTTTAGGTTTAGGTCTATTGGTAGTTTTCTTGTTAGGCTAAGAGTTTGGTTAGGGTTAAGGCTGGGGTTATCAATACAGTTAAGTGTAGGTTTAGGTAAGGTGTAGGTTTAGAGCTAGGTTTAGAGATAGGGTTAAGTTTAAGGTTAGGGCTAAGGTTAGGGTTAAGAGTAAAGTATAGGTCTAAGTTTATATTTATGGTGAGGGTTAGGCTTTGACTAATGTTTAAGACTAAGACTAGGGTTAGGTGTAGGTTTATGGTTAGGGCTAGGGTTATAGTTGGGGTTACATTTAGGGCTAGATTTAAGCCTAGAATTCACTCTAGGTTTTGTGTTAGGTTAAGGCATACAGTTAGGGCTATGGGTAATGTAAGAGCTAAGATTATGATTAGGGCTAGTTGTAGGGTTAGGGTTAGGCTATGTCTAGTTTTAGGTTTAGGTTTTCGGTAAGGGTCAGTATTAGTTATATGTTTAGTGTTAAAGGTAGGGTCAGTTTTCAGGATAGAATTAGAGTTAAAGTTAAAGCCAGAATTTGGACTAAGTTTATGTCTAGGTGTAGGGTTAGTCTTTGCATTAAGTTAAGGGTTATTGTTAGGGCTAATGCTATGTTTTTGTTTAGGTCTCAGGGTAGAGTTAAGGCTAGATTTAGAATTAGGTTTAGGTCTAGGGCTAGTCATAGGGTCTGGTTTAAGTATAAGGTTACTGGTAGGGCTAGGGTTATGGTTTGGTCTAGTGTTAGGTTCAGGTTAAGACCTAGACTAAAAGTCTTATGATCAGAATAAGGGTCAGGGTTAGAGTTAAGGTTTTGGATAGGATTAGAGCTAGATATAGGGATAGCATTAGGACTATTAATATTGTGAGAGTTTTGATTAGCCTGAGGTTTAGGGATAGGTCTAGGTTTACCATTAGGCTTAGGGTTTTCTTAAGGTTAGGGATAGGGTTAGAGCTATTTTTAGGGGTAGGGTTAGGATTAGGTTTAGGGCTAAAGATAGGTGTAGGGCTCAGATTAGGGCTAGTTTTTGTGTTAGTGTTTGGACTAGGTTTAGGGAAATAGGTAATATAAGAACCAGGGTTACAATTAGGTTTAGCCCTAGGGTTAGGGTTAGGGGTAGTTCTAGTGTTAGTGTTAGATTTAATGTTAGGGTGATATTTAGAGCTAGAGTTATTTTAAGGATAGGAGTCAGGGTCAGGGTTAGTTTTAGGGTTTGAGTGAGGACTCAAATTAGGGCTAGGTTTATTGTTATGGTTCAGTTTAAGGTTAGTGTCAATTTTACATTTAAGGTGAGTGTTAGGATATGACTCAGGGTAAGGGTTAGTTTTAAGGTTAGGGTTAGAACTTGATTAGAGGTAGGATTAGTTCTTGTAATAGTTTAGGGTTTGGCTTAAGTTAATGTTTAGGGTTAGTTATATTGCTTGGTTTTCTTTTAGTCCTAGGGGTAGAGTTAGGGCGAATTTTACAATTAGTATTAGGGTTAGGTCTAGTGTTAGGATTGGGCTTAGACTTAGGCTTAGGACTACATTTATAGTTAAGTTTATATCTAGGATTAGGCTAGGATTAAGGATAGGGCAAGGGTTAGGGACAGGGCTATTGTTATGGTAAGGGATAGGGTAAGAACTAGGGACAGTGCTGGTGTGCGATTTAGAGTTAGTGATAGGGCTAAAATTAGAGTTAGGGTTTGGGATAGGGTTAAATTAGGGCTAGGATGAAGGCTATGGTTAGTGTTCAGCTTAGGCCTAGCAATAGGGATAGGGTTAGGTTTAAGTTTAGAATAAAAAAATGGTGTTATAGCTAGGTTTAGACATAAGATGAGGGTTAGAGTTAGGGTTATGGCTATTGTTGGGGTTAGGGTTATGATTAAGGCTAGGTTTAGGGATAGGATAGGGATAGTGTTTGATTTAGATTCAGGGCTGGGATTAGTGCTGGGGCTAATATCAGGTCTAGGGTAATGGTTAAAGATGGCTTTAGGGTTAGGCTTATGGCTACGTCTAGTGTAAGGGTTAGGTTTAGGGTAAGGGTTAGGTTCCGAGCTCGGTGAATAATTAGTATTAGGATTTGGCTTAGGTAAGGATTGAGGTCTATGGCTCAAGTTAGCGTTAGGGTTAGGGTTACAGTATAGTTAGGTTTCTTTTTAAGGTTCAGGTTTGTTTTAGGGAAATTGATATGGTAATCATTAGTGATAGGGCTAGGTTTAGGCTTAGGGTTAGGATTAGGGTAAAGGTTATGTTTAGGGTAATTGATAGGTTTACAGCTTAGCTTAGAAGTAAAGTTATGATTAGGAATATGCCTTGAGTTAGGGTTAGAGTTAGTGTTAGAACTAGGATTAGGGTTAGGTTTTCTGTTATGTTTAGCATAGAGGTCAGGTTTTGAGCTAGGGTTAGGGCTAGGTTTAGGGTTAGGTCTAGGGTAGGATTATGGTAGCTTTAGGTTTAGGGTGGTGGTTAGAGCTAGGATGAGTATTAGGATATAAGTCAGGTTAAGGGTTATTTTTTAAGGTTATGATTAGTACTCAAATTAGGGCTAGGGTTAGATCTAGGTGTAGTGCTAGAGTTAGGGCTAGGGTTATCATTAACATTAGGCTTACAGTTAGGGTAATGGATAGGGTTATGTAGGTTTAGATTTAGAATTAGTTATAGGTTTAGGATTAGACCTATGATTATGTTTAGGTTTATGGTAAGGTTTATGGTTTGATCTAGAGTAGGGCTATGCTGAGTGTTATTTTAGGGTTATGCCTATGGTTAGTTTTCCGGTTAGGGTTGGGGTTAATATTAGGGTTCTGGCTAGAATTATCAATAAGTTTAGCTTTAGAGTTAGGGTAATGTGTAGGTTTAGAGAAAGGTTTAGGGCTAGGTTAAGTTTAGGATTTGGGATAGGCTTAGGGTGAGTTAGGGATAGTTCTATGTTTATGTTTAGGGTTAGGGTTAGGCTTTGAGCTAATTTAGGACTAAGGAGAAGGCTAGGGTTAGGTATAGGGCTACAGTTAGGGTTAGGGTTATGTTTAGGGTTAGGTTTAGGCCTAAAATTAGCTCTATGTTTAGTGTTAGGTTTAGGCCTTGTGTTAGGGCTATGGGTAATGTAAGATCTTGGGTTATGATTAAGGCTAGTTTTAGGGTTAGGGTTATGGCTGGTTCTAGAATTAGGTTTAGGTTTTAGTTAGTTTCAGGTTTAGAGGTAGGTTGAGGGTTAAAGGCAGGGTCAGTGTTTTGGTTAGAGTTAAATTTAGAGATAAAGCCAGAATTAGGACTAGGTTTAGGTCTAGGGGTAGAGTTAGTGTTTGGGTTTGGTAAAGGTTTTTGTTAGGGCTAGGGCTAGGATTTTGTTTAAGTCTAGAGCTAGAGTTCAGGCAAGATTTAGGATTAGGTTTGTGTCTACAGCTAGTGGTAGGGTTAGTTTAGATATAAGGTTAAAAGTAGGGCTAGTGTTAGCTTTTGGTTTAGGGATAGGGTCAGGTTTAGACCTAGGGTTTATGTTATCTTCAGAATAAAGATCAGCATTAGGGTAAGGGTTTGGGATAGCATTAGAGCTAGAATGAAATCCAGCATTAGGACTATTAATAGGGTTAGGATTTGGTTAGCCTAAGGATATGGATAGGTCTAGGATTACCATTAGGGTTAAGGTTTTGCTGTAAGTAAGGTATAGGGTTAGGGCTATGGTTAGGTTTGGGTTAGGGTTAAAGCTAGGTTTAGGGCTCAGTTTAGGGCTAGTTTTTGTGTGAGGTTTAAGGCTAGGGTTAGGCAATGGCTAATATAAAAACTAAGGTTACAATTAGGATTAGGGTTAGTGGTAGGTCAAGTATTAAGGTTAGGTTTAAGATTAGGGTGATATTTATAACTAGGGTTAGTGTTACGATATCAGTCAGGTCAGGATTACTTTTAGGGTTACAGTTAGGACTCAAATAAGGGCTAGGGTTACTGTTAGCATTCAGTTTAAGTTTAGGGTGTGTTTAGAGCTAGGATGAGTGTAAGGATATAAGTCAGGTTCAGGGTTATTTTTAAGGTTACATTTAGGAATCGAATTAGGGCTAGGGTTATATCTAGGTGTAGTGCTAGGGTTCTGTTTAAGTTAAGGTTAGTGTTAGGGTTGTTGCTCGGTTTTGTTTTAGTGCTATGGTTAGGGTTAGGGCTAGTTTTATCATTAGCTTTAGGGTTAGGTCTAGGGTTATGGTTAGTTTTCAGATTAAGGCTAGATTTAAGGCTAGGATTAGGGCTAGCTTTTGTGTTACATTTATAGCAAGGATTAGGGCTAGGACTAATGTCAGGTTTAGGTTTATAATTAGTGATATTTTTATGGTTAGGTTTATGGCTAGGTCAAATTAAAGTGTTACATTTAGGGACCACAAATGAAGTCAAGATTGTGCCTGGCAGTTTGCCAGGAGGAGTAGTTTGTGAGTCAACACCACTGAGCCATTAAGATGGTAGGGATTACTTATTGGCTGATTGCTGTAACTGGATGATGCTAATTGAGTCAAGCTGTGTGTAATCAGTTAGGTATATATACATCTGCTGATTTGCTGTAAAGTGGCTCCTGCTACCTTGGGTGCCTGCTACCTTGAATTCCCACTCAGTTCCCACTGCGTTTCCCCTCAATAAAGCAGTTCCCGCTTTAAGCTTCAAGTTGCCTGTCACCTCCTGGTTATTTTGTACAGTTGGACTGCTGCAAATGTTGGCCTGTACAGGGGAACTCCTGGACTCTCAGGGATAATTGACAAGGTAAGCTGCCCGACCCTAGAAATAGATAGGACAGGAGAAAACTGCCCATTCCTAGAAATAGATAGGACAAGAGGAAATCTGCCTATCCCTAGAAATAGATAGGACTAGAGAAAAGCTGCTCACCCCTGGGGAAACTGATATGGCGAGAAGACAGATGGCCATTTCAAGAAAATGGAGAAGATTGATACAGTGTGTTTTTGTTTTTTTCTTATCTTAATGTGTTTTGTTGTCTTTTTTTCAGAGGTATGGGATAAAAAGTTAGTGGAAATCAAACTGAAAGGGTGTTAAGTAAATTGCTAAAGGAAGGAGGCACCCCAGTAAAACCAAAAATCCTTAGGGCATACATTGATAAAAACCCAGGAATTTTAGTCAGAAAGAGGAAGAAAGTTCAGAAGAGAAAGGACTATCAGGGAAGGAGTTAAAAAAAAAGGCTGCTACTAACCAATTTTTGTCACCAGAGGGTGCGTGAAGTGGCACAGTGTGGGCCGCTGTGTGCTCAAGCTGGTCGCAGTGCAGCAGGGACTTTCCTGCCAGTAGCGGTGGCAGTGCCCGCACAGGGAGCAGGATGCCACTGCTACGAGCCCAAGCCCGAACCTTCCCGCCTGACCAATGATCATAGAAGCACCAAACATGGTGAGCCTAGCAGCACAAATTAACAGATGAATCTTGTGCAGTATCAAAGAAATTTGATGAAAAATTGGGGAAGGTATTTCAGTACATTCATATTTCCCTATTTTTTTCTTAAAGTGCTCATGGATCAATTGTTTTTCATGCTTCAGCTTAAGATACTTTTACAAAGAAAAACCAAAGAGTGCCCACAGAGAGCTAATGGAGTGTGTGAAGTTTCATGCAGCTAGCACCAGCCATGTTCGATTTCCTGCTCCATTGACATTCACACCTATAGGCCATAATGAAGTGAAACCTAAAAATTTAAACTTTTCCTGACACTGAACCATTGAACCTTGAAGGCCCAAACTTGGAAATCCTATTAAGGTTAGGTAACGGATGAATCCTCTACAGTATCAAATTAATCCAACCAAAAAAAATTTGAAGCTCTTTCAGTACATGTGTATTCTGCCTGCTACTAAAGCACTCAGAGATAAAGCTGTTACTTTCTATTTCATCTTAGGTCTACTTCCACGGCAAACACCAGATTAAGCTCACTGAAAATTGATGGAGTGTGTGAAGTTTTAAGCAGCTATCCCAAACGCTGTTCAATTTCCAGCTTCATTTCCATTCACCCTTATAGGGAAAAAAAAAGAAACATAAAAATTGAAACTCTTCCTGAAAGCAAACCATTTATGTAGGAGGCCTAAACTTTTGGAGTATAGTCAAAATAGGAAAAAGATGAATCCTGCACAGTATCATAGAAATTTGAAAACAAAACTAATTCGTACCTTAACTAAGTCTAATGCTATTCCTAACACTAACCCTAACACTAACCTTAACACTAACCTTAACCTTTTTAGAGTCCCTTTGAATCTATAAGTCCCACACTTGGGGAGCCAAGTTGGGTAGGCTAACAGATTAATCTTTCAAAATATCAAAGAAATCATACCAAATAATTGGGAAGGTAGTTCAGTACATGCATGTTTCCCTGTTTTCTCCTAAAGTAGTCTCACATAAAGTTACTTTGCATGCTTCAGCTTAGGGCTACGTTTACAAGGAATAAACCAGAGAATGCCCATACAAGACTGATTGAGTGTGTGAGGTTTGAAGTAGCTAGCATCAACCATGGTGGATTTCCAGCTCCATTTCCATTTACATGTATAGGTCAAAATGAAATGAAAACTTAAAATACAAACTGTTCAGGAGAGCAAACACTTGATCCAAGAGTCCCAAACCTAGAGAATATAGTAAGGGTAGGTAAAAGTTGCATCCTGCCCAGTATCAAAGAAATTTAAACAAAACTAAATATATCAAAACACTAGTTGTAACCCTAGCCCTAACCTAATACTAAATCTAACTTAACCTGTTTGGAGAGCCATTGATTATAGTAGTCCCCAAATAAAGGAGCTAATTGGGGAAAGCTAACAGATGAATCCTGTGCAGTAACAATGAAATCTGATCAATATTTTAGGGAGCTATTTAATTACATGCATATTTCCCTGTTCTCTCCTAATGTGTTTTTAGATAAATTATTTATTCAGGCTTCAGTTTAAGGTACTTTTACAAGGAGCAACCAGAGAGTGCCCAAAGAGAGCTGATTGAGTGTATGAAATTTCAACAAGCTGGTACTAACTCTGTTTGATTTCAGATACATTTTCATTCACATCTATAGGCCATAACAAAGTGAAACCTAAATATTCAAACTGTTTCTGACAGTGAACTAGCAAAACTTGAAAACCCAAACTTGGGGATACTACGAAGAATAGGAAAAGGATGAATACTGAACAATATCAAAGTAATACATGCAAAAAAATTGAAGCTTGCTCCTAAAGTGCTCACAGATAAAGCTGTTTTTTTCTACTTCAGCTTTGGGCTACTACCACAGAAACAAATGAGAGAATGTGCACTGAGAACTGATCAAGTGTGTGAAGTTTCAATCAGCTAGCACAAAACCTGTTTGAGTCCAGCTCCATTTCCATTCACCCCTATAGGGCAAAATGAAGTGAAACATGAAAATTAAAACTGCTCCTGAGAGCAAACCCTTTTACCTAGGAGGAACAAACATGGGGAGCATACTAAGAATAAAAAAAAAAAAAGATAAATTCTGCACAGTATCCAAAAAATTGAAAAAAACTAACTTTTACCCTAACACTAGTTCTAAAACTTGCACCACCTCTAACATAACCCTAAACCTAACCTGTTATGAGAAAATTTAATCATATAAGTTTTAAACTTGGGGAGACTAGTGGGCAAAACTTACAGATGAATCCTGCACAGTATCAAAGAAATCTGACCAAATAATTTGGGGAGGAATTTCAGTAAAAGTGCTCCTGGATAACGTTGTTTTGCATGCTGCAGCTTATGGCTACTTTTACAAGGAAGAAACCAGAGAGTGCCCACAGACAACTGATTGAGTATGTGAAGTTTCAACCAGCTAGCACCAACCCTCTGGTTTCCAGCTCCATTTGCATTTACCATATAGGTAAAAATTAAGTGAGACTTTAAAAACAAACTCTTCCCAACAGCAAACCATTGAACCAAGAAGGCCCCAAACTGGGGCACATAGTAAGGCTAGGGAAAAGATAAATCTGCCAAGTATCAAAGAAATTTGAACAAAACAAACTCTAACCCAAACACTAGCTATAAAGCTAGCCCTAACCCTAACCATAACACTAACCCTTAACTGTTTAGAGATCCATTGATCGTAGAAGTGCCAACCTTGGGGAGCCTAGTGGAGCAAGCAAAAAGATGAATACTGTGCAGTATCAAAGAAATCTGATCAAATTGTTGATAGAATTATTTCAGTACATACATGTTTCTCTGTTTTCTCCTTAAAGGCTCTCAGATGCAGATGCTTTTGCATGCTTCATTTTTGGCCTACATTCAAAAGAAAGAAACCAAAGAGTGCCCACTGACAACTGCTTGTGTGAAGTTTCAAGCAACTCCTGCCAACCCTGTTTGATTTCCAGCTCAATTTTCATTCACATCAATAAGCCATGATGAGGGGAACCTGTAAAATACAAACTGTTCCTGACAGCGAACCATTGAACCGAAGAGGCCCAAAACTTTGGACCATAGTAAGGCTAAGTAAAAGATGAATCCTACCCAGTATCATAGAAATTTGAAAAAAATAGGGCCCCATGGGTGCTCTCATCACAGATTGAAGGCTCAGCTGTGCAGTTTCTCTGGGTGCATACAGCAGTCTCAGCCCCACGGGTGCTCTCTGCACAAATGGAAGGCAGCACAGAACACAGAGGTTTTCCTTATGGGTCACCAGACTGAGATCTGGACACAGCACAAGGTCACTCCAGAACCACCCACCTCATCAAACACCATACATGGGTAATAGATAGAATCCATCTTGCGAAATATTATTCATCATCTACTGGTGGGTGTGGCTACCAGCCAGGTTCTGCAGCTTATCAGGTACCCAGTTTCCAACTCCCCTACCTCCTGCTGTGATAACTCAAGATTTTTCTCACAAGATTTGGGGGGTGTAGCTATCAATGCGGAACATCAACTGTACAGGCACCCAGTTTCCAATTCAGAGACTAAGAGTAGGGAGGCTCTAGGTAGAGGCTCAAGCCCTCTCACACTGGCTACCTCCACTACCCTGAGCACAGAGACTTAAGCTAGGAATTGACAACTCCATCTACAGCAAGAAAAGAAAACAGAGTTCTGAAAGACTTTTTTTTTTCTTCCTGTTTTTTTCTTGTTCTTCTCATCCATTCTCCTCTGTCTTTTCCCTCTGGTCCTCACAACCACAAAATAGGTGAAACCAAGACCATGAAATTGGTCTTTAAGAACTGAATCACTAGAATAGTATAATACAGAGGAATTGCATAGGCCCCAGCTCACCATGCATTTATTTTCTCTCTCCCTCTCTTTCTGTCTTTCCTTGTTATTTTTTTCTTCTTTTTTCTTTCTCCCTATATCCCACTTTAAGCCTCCTAAATTTTACTATTTAAACATAGGGTAATTTTATGAATACAGATAAGGAGTTTTAATTTTTACTTTTTCCATAAATTCCTCCTGTCTATTCATTAGAGTTCTCCTCCAAATTTGCTAAGTTAGATTAATTACATTCCCTCACTCCTTTCCCCCAAAACATAGTATCCTACTCCAGATCCTCATTTCTCTATACACCACCAGAAATGAAACTAATGACTGTATTCTAAATAATATATAAAGCCAACATCTGTAGACACAGAGTTTAAATATAAATGTATTTATAATGATTAGGCTTTGGCTCAGGTTAGGGTTAGATTTAGAGTTAGGTTTTGATCCATGGTTAGGGCTAGGGATAAGGATAGGGCAAGGGTTAGAACTAGGGTTCAGGTTAGGTTTAGGATTATGGTAAAGGATAGGGTTAGAACTAGTGATATGTCTATTATGAGAGTTAGAGTTAATCTTAGTGCTAGGGTTAGGGTTAGGGTAATGGATAGGGCTAAATTAGGACTAGTGTTAATTTTAAGTTTAGGCCTTGGTTTAGGGTTAGAGTTAGGGTTACCTTTAGGGTAAGGTATTTGGATATAGCTAGGTTGAGGGCTAGGGAAATGGTTAGTATTAGGGTTAGGTCTAGGGTTAGGTTTAGGGTTATGATTAAAGCTAGGTTTAGGGCTAGGATGAGGGCTAATATTTGTGTTAGGGTTAGGGCTAGTATTAGGGCTAGGGCTAATGTCAGGCCTAGGGTTACACTTCTGGAGAGATTTACTATTAGTTTATGGCTTGGTCCAGTGTAGGGGTTAGGTTTATACTAAGGGTCAGTTTTAGAGCTAGGGTTATTATTAGCATTAGGATCAAGGTGAGGGTTTGGTTTATGTTAGGGTTTAGGTTTAGGGCTTGAATTATCATTAGGTTTAAGATTAAGGTAATGGAAGTGTTAGATTTAGGATTTAGGTGTGATTTATTGTAATGGATAGGGTTAGGGTTAGGCCTAGGTTTAGCATAAGTGTTGGGTTATCATTAGGGTAATGGATAGGATTAGACCTAATATTAGGGGTAGGGTTATGTATAGGATTAGCACTTTTGTTTGGATTAGGGTTAGGTTTACATTTAGGCTAAAAGCTAAGTTTAGGGCCTGGGGATGTGGCTTACCTGGCATGCATGCTGCGCTGGGTTCGATCCTCAGCCCCAAATACCAATAAAATAAAGTTTTTGTGTCCACCGAACACTAAAATATAAATATAAAAAACTAGATTTTTGACTTGGATTAAGGATAGGTTTGGGGTTAGGTTAGGGCTAGGGTTAAGACTGTGTCTAATGTATGAAATAGTGTTATGATCAGAGCTAGTGACACGGTCAGGGTTAGGGCTATGTGTAGTGTTAGGGTTACGTTTACCGTTACGATGCTGTTTAGAGCTAGGTATAATGTTAGGGTCAGAGTCAGAGTTCAGATTAGTTTTCAGGTTAGTGTTAGGACTAGAATTAGACATAGGATTAGGGCTCCATGTAGGGTTAAGTTTTGGTTTAGGTTATGTTAGGGTTAGTGTTATGATTTGGTGTTGTTTTAGGGCTAGGTTTAGAGTTAGGGCTAGTTTTAGGATTAATGTTAGAATTAGAGCTGGTATTAGTGTGAGGTTTAGGATTAAGTTTAAGTTTAGATTTAGAGTTAGGTTTAGATCTAGGCGTTTAGCTACCAGTAAGGATAGGGCTAGAATTAGGTGCTAAGTTTAGGGCTGGGTTTAGGGTGGTGGTAAGAGATAGGGTTAGTACAATGTATAAGGCTAGGGTGAGAGTTTGAGTTAGTCTTAGGGCTAGGGTTAGGTTTGGGTTAGGGGTAGGACTAAATTAGGGCTGGGATTAAGACTAGGGTTAGTGTTAGTGTTAGGCCTAGCTTTAGGGCTAGGGTTAGCGTTAGTGTTAAGGTTAGGGTTAGATTTAAGTTATGGGATGGGATTATAGCTACTTTTGGGACTAGGATGAGGATGAGAATTACAGTTATGTTTAGGAATAGGTTTATGATTAAGGTGAGGTTTTTGCTAGGATGTTGGCTAAAGTTTGTTTTAGTATTAAGACTAGGATTAGAGCTAGGACTAATGTCAGGTCAATGGTTACAGTTATAGAGAGTTTTAGGGTTAGATTTATAGCTAGGTCTATTGTAAGGGTCAGGTTTCTTGTTAGGGTCAGATTTAGAGCTATGGGTAGTATTAGGGTCAGGGTCAGTGTTAGGATTTTTATTAGAATAAGGTTTAGGTTTAAGGCTTGGGTTATCATTATGGTTAGGGATAAGTTAATGATTGTTTTAGATTTAGAGTTCAGGTTAGGTGTAGGGTAATGTATAGGGTTAGGGTTAGGGATGGGATTACGATTCAGCCTAGGGTTTGCAGAAGCTTTATGGTGATTATTAGCTTAATGGATAGGGTTAGAGCTAGTGATAGGGCTAGTGTTATGCTTAGGGTTAGGTCTATGGTTAGTCTTAGGTTTAGGGTTAGGGCTAAAGTTAGTGTTATGGTTAGCTTTAGGGTTAAAATCAAGGTAGGGCTTGGGTTAGGACTAGGTTTTGCAGTGGGTTTGGGCTATGGCAAATGTAAAAACTTTGTTATAATTAGGGCTAGTTTTAGTGTTAATGTTAGAGCTAAGTATAGTTTTAGGGTTAGATTTAGGGTTAGGGTGATGTTTAGAGCTAAGGTTAGTGTTAATATCAGGGTCAGTGTTCAGTTTAGGGTTATGGTTAATGTAAAATCCAAGATTAGTACTAGGGTTAAGTCTAGGAGAAAGGTTAGTGTTTGGTTTTAGGCTAAGGGTTATTTTCAGTGCTAGAGCTTGTTTTTTCTTTAGATCTGGGGTTAAAGTTATGGATAGATTAGGATTAGGTTTAGGTCTAGGGCTAGTTTTAGGGTTAGGTTTAGGTATAAGGTTACTAGTAGGGCTATTGTTAGGGTCCCTGTTAGGGTTAGGTTCAGGTTTAGACATATGAATAGTATTAGAGTCAGAATAAGGTTCAGGGTTAGGGTTAGGGTTTTTGTTATGGTTAGAGCTGAATGAGGAGTAGGGTTAGGAGTAGTAATAGGGTTTGGGTTTGGGTTAGGTAAAGGATTAGGATTAGAATTAGGATTAGCATTGGGTTTAGGGTTTGGCATAGGTTAAGGTATAGGGTTAGAGTTGGGTTAGGGTTAAAGCTAGGTTTAGGGCTCAGATTAGGGCAAGTTTTGGTGTTAGGGTTATGGCTAGTGTTAGGGCAATGGCAAATGTAAGACCTAGGGTTTTTAGCATTACTTTTAGGGTTATGGTTAGGGGTCAACCTCTAGTTTTAGGATTAGGTTTAAGGTTGGGGTGAAATTTAGAGCTAGTATTAGTGTTAGATTAATAGGGTCGGGATTAGTTTTAGGGTTAGGGTTTGGACTCAAATTAAGGCTATGGTTACTGTAAGGGTTCGGTTTAAGGTTAGTGTGGTGTTTAGAGCTAGGGTGAGTGTTAGGATATGAGTCCGAGTTAGGGTTAGTATTAAAGTTAAGATTAGGACTCCAATTAGGGCTTAGAATTTGGGATAGATCTATGGTTAGCACTAGGAATAAGAGTTAGACAATAGTGATAGCTATGTTTAGGGCTAGAGTTAGCCTAGGTTTAGGATCACATTAATGGATAGGGTTAGCAGTAGGGATAGGGCTAGTGTGAGAGTTAGAGTTATTCTTAGGGCTAGGGTTAGGGTTAGGTTTAGGGTTAGGGATAGGGTTAAAATAGGGCTAGAATTAGGGCTGGGATTAGTGTTCACCTTAGGCCTAGTGTTAGGGTTAGGGTTAAGTTTAGGGTAAGGAATGGCATTATAGCTAGCTTTAGAGATAGGGTGAGGGTTAGAATTAGGGTTAGGGCTATGGTTAGGATTAGGTTTATGATTAAGGATAGGATTGGTGCTAGTATGAGTGCTACAGTTCATTTTAAGGTTAGGGCTAGGTTTAGGGCTAGGCTTAATATCAGGTAAAGGGTTATGGTAAAAGATAGATTTAGGGTTAGGTTTATGGCTACGTGTAATGTAAGGGTTAGGTTTAGGGTTGGGGTCAGGTTTAGAGCTAGGGATATTATTAGGGCCAAGTTCTAGGTTAGAAGTTTGGGATAGGTTAAGTTTTAAATTTAGGGCTCGAATTAGCGCTATGGTTAGTGTTATTGTAATGATAGGTTGAGGTTTAGGGTTAAGTTTGGTTTAGAATAATGCATAGGTTTAGAATTAGGGATAGAATTAGGTTTAGGCCTAGGGTTATGGTTACAGCAATGGATAGGGTTAGAGCTAGGGTTAGGGCTTGGGTTATGGTTTTGATTAGGGCAAGGTTTAGGATTAGGGTAAGGGTTAAAACTCGGGTTAGGGCTTGGATTAGGGCTAGGTTTTGGATTAAGTTAATGCTAGGTTTAGGAGTAAGTCTTATGTAAGTACCAGGGTTACAATTAGGGTTAAATTTAGGGTTAGGGTTAGTGTTAGGTCTAGTGTTAACTTTAGGGTTAGGGTTAGTATTATGGTCAGAGTCAGGGTCAGTGTTGATTCTAGCTTTCAGCTTAAAAATAGAATTTGAGCTAAGTTTAGCATTAGGGTTAGTGTTTGGTTTAGGTTGAGGGTTAGGGTTAGGGGTATGTCTCGGTTTGTTTTAGGGCTAGGTTTAAAGTTAGATTTAGAGTTAGGGTTAGGGTTAGGGTTTGATTTAGAGTTAAAATTAGATTTAGGTTAGGTCTAGAGCTAATGATAGGGCTAGGGTTAGGGCTAGGGTAGGCCTAGGATTAGGGTTTCGGTTAGGGATAGAGTTAGAACTAGAAATGGTGCTAGGATGAGAGTTAGATTTAGTCTTCAGGCTTTGGTTAAGGCTAGGGTTAGGAATAGGACAAAATTAGGGCTAAGATTAGGCCTAGGGATAGATTTTGGATTAAGCCTAAAGTTAGGTTTAGAGTTAGGATTAAGGCTAGGTTTAGGACTAGGATAAGGGCTGGGGTTTGTGTTAGGGTTAGGGCTAGGATTAGGGCTATTGCTAATGTCAGGTCGAAGCTTCGGTTGAGGATAGTTTTAGGATTAGGGTTATGGATAGTTATAGTGTAAGGTTTAGGTTTAGTGTAAAAGTCAGCTTTAGAGCTAGGAGATTTATTAGGGTCAGGGTCAGTGTTAGAGTTTGGTTGAGGTTAGGGTTTAGGGTTAGGGCTTAAATTAGCATTAGGGTGAAGGTTATGGTAATGATAGGGTTTTGTTTAGAGTTTACATTAAGTTTAGGGTAATTAACAGGGTTAGGGTTAGTGATAGGGTTAAGTTTAGGCCTAGGGTTTACATTAGGGTAAGAGCTATGGTTAGTATAATAAATAGGATTAGAGCTAAGTTTAGGGCTATGTTTATGGTTAGGAATAGGTCTTGAATTAGGGTTAGGGTTAAGATTAGAACTAGGGTTAGGCTTAGGTTTATGTTTAGTGTAAGGGTTCTGTTATGAGCTAGGGTTAGGAGTACGGTGAGGGTTAGGTTTAGGATTACTTCTAGGGATAAGATTATAGTACTCATAGGGTTAGGGTTAGAATAAGGGCTAGGGGCATAATTAGGAATACAGTTAGAGTTAGAATACTGTATATGATTAGATGTAGTTTTAGGGCTATGTTTCACGTTAGATTGTGGTTTATGCTGAGAGTTAGAGTTATGGTTATGTTTAGGTTTATATTAAGTGTTAGGGTTTGAGCTAGTGTTAGGTCTATGGCAAGTGTGAGGTTTAAGGTTAGGTCTAGGGTTAGTTTTCCAGTTAGGTTTCGGTTTACCGTTAAGCCAACTATTATCAATAAAGTTAGGCTTAGGTTTAGAGTAAGGGTACTTTTAGAGCTAGGTTTAGTGCTAGGTTTAAGATTATGATTAGGCTAAGGTTAGGGTTAGATTGATAGATAGGTGCAGGGTTATATTTAGAGTAATATTTAGTCTTTGAGCTAGGATTAGGACTAAGGCGAGGGTTAGGTTAGGGTTAGGGTTAGGGTTAGGGTTATGCTTAAGGCTTGATTTAGGCCTAGGATTAGTTCTAGGTTTTGTGTTAGGTTTAGGCCTAGGGTTGGGGCTATGGGTAATGTAAGAACTAGGGTTATGTTGAGACCTAGTTGTAGGGTTAGGGTTATGGCTAGATTTAGTTTTAGGTTTAGATTTTCAGATAGGGTCAGATTTAGAGACAGGTTTACTCTAACGGCAGGGTCAGTGTTTGGGTTAAGGTTAGAGTTAGCGTTACAGCCAGAATTAGGACTAGATTTAGGTCTAGGGGTAGGGTTAATGTTTGAGTTAGGTTGAGGATTATTGTTAGGGCTAGAGCTAGGATTATACTTAGGTCTAGGGTTAGAGTTAAGGCTAGATTTATGGTTTGCGTTAGGTGTAGGGCTAGTGTTAGGGTTTGGTCTAGGTTTAGAGTCAGTTTTAGCCCTAGGGTTAGTGTTAAAGTTAGAATAAGGGTCAGGGTTAGCATTAGGGTTTGGGATAGGGTTAAAGCTAGAATGGGATAGGGTTAGAGATAGGGTTAGGACTATTAAAATGGTTAAGGTTTTGGTTAGCCTCAGAATTAGAGATAGGTCTAGGGATACCATTAGGGTTAGGGTTTTTCTTAGTTTAAGGGTAGCATTAGAGCTAGTGTTAATGCTAAAGTTAGGGTTAGGGTTAGGGTTAAATATAGGTTTAGAGCTCAGATTAGAGCTAGTTTTTGTGTTAGAGTTAGGGCTAGATTTGGACATTGGCTAATGTAAGAGTCAGGGTTACAATTAGGGTTATTTTTAGGTTTAGGGGTAGGGGTAGTTCTAGTGTTAGATTTAGGTTTAAGGTTAGGTAATATTTAGATCTAGGGTTATTGTTAGGATAGGAGTCAGCATCAGGGTTAGTTTTAGGGTTAAGTTATGGACTCAAATAAGGGCTAGATTTACTGTTAGTGTTCGGTTTAAGGTTAGGGTTCTGTTTAGAGCTAAGATGATTGTTAGGTTACCAGTCAGGTTCAGGGTTACCTTTAAAGTTAGGGTTATTACTTGAATTAGGGCTAGGATTACTGTTAGGTTTTGGTTTAAATTTAGGGTAGTCTTTAGAACTAGGGTCAGTGTTAGGATATGAGTCAGGGTAAGGGTAAGTTTTAAGGTTAGGGTTAGGACTCGAATTAGGGCTACGGTTATGTCTAGGAGTAGTGATATGGTTTGGTTGATGTTATAATTTAGGGTTAGGGCTGTTGCTCAGTTTTGTTTTAGTCTTAGGTTTAGGGTGTGGACTAGTTATATAATTATCATTAGGGTTAGGGATAGTGTGAGTGTTATGCATAGGCTTTCGATTAGGGTTAGATTTGGATTTAATGTTAGATCTAGGTTTAGGGCTAGGTCTAAGTATAGGGAAATGCTTAGGGATAGGGTTATGTCTATGGTAACAGATAAGGTTACAACTAGGGCTAGGGCTAGGGTGAGAGTTAGAGTTAGTCTTAGGCCTAGATTTTTGGTTACTTTTAGCGATAGAGCTAAGTTAGGGCTAGGATTAGGGCTAGGGTTAATGTTCAGCTTAGGCCTAGTTTTAGGGCTAGGGTTATAGTTAATTTTAGCATAAGGTATAGTGTTACAGTGAGGTTTAGTGGTAGGGTGAGGTTTAGAATTAGGGTTAGGTCTAGGGTTGGGGTTAGGCTTATGATGAAGGCTAGGTTTAGGGCTAGGTTGAGGGCTAGGGTTTGTTGTAAGATTAGGCCTATAATTAGGGCTAGGGCTAATGTCAGGCCTAGTGTTACAGTTTGTGGTAGATTTATGGTTAGATTTGTATCTTGGTCTAGTGTAAGTTTTAGGCTTAGGGTAAGGGTCAGGTTTAGAGCTAGGGGTATTTTTAGGGTCAGGATCATGGTTACAGTTTGTTTTAGGTTAAGAATTAGGGATATGGTTCAAATGATTATTGGGGTTAGAGTTAGGGTAAAGGTAATTAATTGGCTTAGATTTCGGTTTCAGGGTAGGTTTAGAGCAATGGAGAGCTTTAGGGTTAGCAAAAGGATTAGGGTTATGCCTGTGGTTAGTATTAGAATTATGGTTATTTTAAGGATAATAAAAAAGGGTAACAGCCATGTTTAGTGCTAGGGTTAGGTTAGGATTAGGGCTAGAGTTAGGTTAGGTTTTGGGTTAGGGCAATTAACCCTAGCTTAGGGTAGGGTTACAGTTAGATTTAGGGTAATGGTTATGTTTTGAGGTAGGGTTAGGTCTAGGATAAGGCTTAGGTTTAGTGTTATGGTGAGAGTTAGTTTTAGGGTTAGGCCTATGGTTTTCATTTGTGTTAGGATTAGGTATAGGGTAATAGATTGGGTTATATGTAAGGTTAGCTTTATGGTTAAGTTAGTTTTAGGTTTAAGTTTAGTTTTAGGGCTAGGTTTACTGTTGCTTTTAGGGTAAGTGTAAGATTTTGAGTTAGGGTTAAGTCTATGGCAAGGTTTAGGTTTAGGCTCAGGTCTAGGGTTAGGTTTTTGGTTTAGGTTAGGGTTTCAGTTAAGGTTACTGTTAGGGTTATCATTAGGGTTAGGGTTAGATTTAGCTTAACTGCTAGGGTTAGAGCTAGTGTTAGATATAGATTTAAGATTAGGATTAGGGCTACGGTTAGGGTTATGGTTAAAAAATAGTTCTAGGGTTATGATTAGGTGAAGGTTTAGGCTTTGAGCTTGCGTTAGAACTAAGGTGAGAGTTAAGGCTAGGATTAGGGCTAGGGCTAATGTCAGGTCTAGGGATATGGTTAGGGATAGTGTTAGGGATAGGTTCATGGCTAGGTCTAGTGTAAGTTTTAGGTTTAGGGTTGAGTTCATGTATAGAGCTAGGTTATTATTAGGGTCAGAGTATGGGTTAGGGTTTGGTTTGTGTTAAGGTTTCAGGTTAGGGCTCAAATTAGCATTAGGGTTAGGGTTAGGGTTAGAGTAATGGATAGCATTAGGTTTACAGTTCAGGTTAGGTTTAGAGTAATGTATAAGGTTAGTATTAAGGATAAGGTTAGAGTTAGGCTTAGGGTTAGCTTTTGGTTTAGGCTTATGTTTAGAGTAATGGATAGGTTTAGTGCTAGTGTTAGGGCTTAGCTTAAGGTTAAGATTAGCGCTAAAGTTCAGGTTACTCCTAGGGTTTGTGTTAGGGTTAGATTTAGGTTAAGTGTTAGTGTTAGGGCTAGGGCGAGGGTTAGGATTAGAATCAGGGCTATGGTTATGGTTAGGCTTAGGGTTAGGGCTAGGGTTAGCATTAGGGTTAGGTTTATGTTTAAGGTAATGGATAAAGTTAGAGCTAGGATTGTGCTATGGTTACATTTAGGATTATGGTTAGGGTTAGGTTTAGATATAGGTTTATGTTTAGGGAAAGGTTTAGAGTTTGAGCTAGGGTTAGGGCTAGGGCAAGCCTTAGGTTTAGTGTTTGGGCTAGGATTAGGGTTAGGGTTATTCTTAGGTCTAGGTTTAGAGCTTGTATTAGGACTAGGTTTTGTGTGAGGTTTATGGCTATTTTTAGGGCTATGGGTAAGTAAGAGCTAGGGTTATGGTTATGGATAGTTTTCTGTGTTAGGGTTATAGATCTGTCTAGTGTTAGGTTTATGTTTTGGGTTAGGATAAGGTTCAAAGCTAAGGTTTGTGTTAGGGTAAGTGTCAGTGTTCGGGTTAGCATTGGGTTTATGGTTAGGGCCAGAATTAGAACTAGGGTTAGGTCTAGGGATAAGGTTAGTTTTTGTGTTAGGTTAATGGTTATTTTAGGGCTAGGCCTAGGCTTTTATAGGACTAGGGCTAGAGTTATGGCTATACTTAGGATTAAGTTTAGAACTAGTGCAAGTGTTACAGTTAAGTTTATGTATAGGTTTACTGGTAGGGCTAGTGTTAGGCTTCAGTTTAGTGTTAAGTTCAGGTTTTGACCTAGGGTTAGTGGTAGGGTCAAAATAAGGTTAAGGATTAGGCTTAGGCTTCGGGTTAGGGTTAGAGATAGAAAGAGGGCTAGGGTTAGGACTAGTAATAGAGTTAGGGTAGGGGTAATCTAAGGATTAGGGTTAGAACTAGGTAGCATTAGGTTGAGAGTTTGGCTTAGGGTAATGAGTAAGTTTAGAGCTAGGGTTAGAGTTAGGGTTAAGGTTAGTGTTAGGGTTAAAGCTAGGGTTAAGGCTCAGTTTAGGGCTAGGTTTTGTTTTAGGGTTAGGGCTATGGCTAATGTAAGAACTAGCTTTACGGTTAGGGATAGTTTTAGGGTTAGGATTAGAGCTAGATCTAGTGTTTGGGTTAGGTTTAGGGTTAGGGTGTTGTTTAGAGGTATTTTTAGGTTTAGAGTCAGGGTCAGTATTAGTTGTAGGGATAGAGTTAATACTAAGTGTAGTGGTAGGATTTGTTTTAGGTTAAGTGTTAGGATTAGGGCTACAGCTCCGTTTTGTTTGTGGGCTGTGGCTAAGTTAGGGCTGTTTTCAAATTAGAATTAGGGTTATGGCTAGTGTTGGGGTGAGGTTTAGGTTGAGATTTAAGGTTAGATTTTGATTTAGGGTTAGTTTTAGGTTTAGGACTAAGGTTAGAGCTAGTGTGACTGTTAGGCAATAGATAAGGTTGGTCCTAGAATATGTCTAGGGCTAGACTTAGGGTTAGTCTTAGGGCTAGGGTTAGAGTTAGGGTTAGAGTTAGCAATAAATTAAGCCTACGATTAGAGCTATGGTTAGTGTTAGGATTAGGCCTAGGGTTACATCTAGGGTTAGTGTTAATGACAGTGTTAGGATTAGGGTTAGGGTTAGGGGAAGTATGTGGTTATACCTAGGTTCAGAAGTAGGGCAAGGGTTGAAATTAGGATTTGGGCTAGGGATAGGGTTCAGGTTAGGATTGAGTCTAATTTTTGGGATAGGATGAGGACTCAAGTGTGTGTTAGGTTTAAGGCAAGAATCAGGTAGAGTGCTAATGTCAGATCTAGGGTAACGGTTAGGGTTAGTTTTATGGCTCAGTCTAGTTTAAGGGTTATGTTTAGGGTAAGGGTCAGGTATAGAGCTAGGTGTGTTATTAGAGTCAGTGTCTTGTTCAGAGTTTGGATTCGATTTTGGTTTAGTTTTAGGGTTTAAATTAGCATTAGGGTTAGGGTTAGGGATAAGGTTAGGGTTAGAGTAATTGTTAGGGTTAGGTTTAATTTTTAGGTTAGTTTTAGGTAAGGATAAGGTTAGTGTTAGCGATAGGTTCAGGGTTAGGCCTAAATGGATAGGGTTAGATTTAGTTTTAGGACTAAGGTTAGTGTTAGGTTTATTGTAACTGTCAGGGTTTGAACTAGGATTAGGACTATGGCAAGGGTTAGGTTTACAGTTAAGTCTAGGTTACGTTTACAGTTAGGGTTAGAGTAGGTTTAGGGTTAGGGCTAGTGTTATCATGACGTTTATAGTTAGGGTTAGGGTAATGGGTGGGTTTAGAGCTATGTTTGGGTTAGGCTTATGTTTAGGGTAATGGATAGGTTTAGTACTAGGGTTATGGTTCGGATTAGGACTACGGTTATGGTTAGGGATAGGCCTAGGGTTAGTGTTAGAGTTAGGTTTAGGTTAAGTGTTAGGGTTTGAGTTATGATTAGGGCTAAGTCGATGGTTAGGGTTAGTGTAAGGTCTAGGTTTAGTATTATGGTTAAGTTTAGGGTTAGCATTAGGGTTAGGGTTATGTTTAGGGTAATGGATAAAGTTAGAGCTAGAGTTAGTGCTAGGATTAGGGTTAGGATTAAGTCTAGGGTTAGGATTAGGGTTAGGGCCAGTTTTAGGGTTAGGGTTAGGTTTACGGTTATGTTTAGCACTAGGGTTAGTGTTAGGGTTATAACGAGATGGGCTCAGTTTAGGGCTAGGTTTTGGGTTAGGTTAAGGCTAGGATTAAGTCTACGGCTAATGAACAAACTAGAGTTATGATTAGGGCTACTTTTAGGGTTACAGTTTGGACGAGTCCTAGTTTTAGTGTTAGGTATAATTTTAGGGTGATGTTAGACCTAGGGTTAATGTAAGGTCAGAGTCAGGCTCAAGGTTTGTTTTTGGGTTAGATTAGGACTAGAATTAGGGCCAAGATTAGGGCTAGGTGTAGGGTTAGGTTTTGGTTTAGGTTAAGGGTTAGGGCTAGGGCTATGGCTCAGTTTTGTTTTAGGGCTTGACCAAGATTAGGGCTAGTTTTAGGATTTGTGTTAGTGTTAGTGCTAGTGTTATTGTGAGGTTTAGGCCTAGGGTTAGGGTTGGACTTAGAGTTATGGTTATTTCTAGGTTTAGGGCTAGGGCTAGTGTTAGGGCTAATTTTAGTTCAAGTATTATGGTTATGATAAGGGACAAAGTTAGATCTAGGAATAGGGCTAGGGTGAGAGTTAGAGTTAGTCTTAGTGCTAGTGTTAGGTTTATGGCTAAATTAGGGCTAGGATCAGGTCTTGGATTAGTGTAACGGTTAAGTCTAGAGTTAGAGTTAGGGTTAGATTTGGGGGAATGGATGGGGTTATAGCAAGATTCAGAACTAGGGAGAGGGATAAAATTAGGAATAGAGATAGAGTTAGGGTTCATGTTAGGATCAAGGCTAGGTTAAGGGTTAGCATGAGGGCTAGCGTTTTTGTTAGGGTTATGGCAAGAATTAGTGCTAGGACTAATATCAGGTCTAGCATTATGGCAAGGGATAGTTTTTGGGTAAAATTTATGGCTAGGTCTAGTGTCTGAGTTATGTTTTGGGTGAGGTTCAAGTTGAGAGCTAGGGGCATTATAATAGAGTCAGGTTTTGGGTTTAGAGTTAGGTTGATGTTTAGGGTTATGGCTCAAATTAGCATTAGGTTTGAGTTAGGGTTAGGGTAATAGATAAGGTTAGATTTAGGCTTCAGGTTAGATTTAGGGCTCAGGTTAGACTTAGGGTAATGGATAGGGTTAAGGTTAGGCCTAGAGTTAGTATTAGGTTTATGGTTTTCATTATGACAATGGATAGGTTTAGAGCAAGGGTTAGGGCTAGTGTTATGTTTAGAATTAGGGCTAGAGTTAGGGTTAGGTTTAGGTTTAGTGTAAGGGTTAGTGTTTCAGCTAGGATTACTGCTAAGGATAGGGTTAGGTTTAGGATTAGGTATAGGGTTAGGGTTAAAATTATCATTAGGGTTAAGGTAATGGACAGATTTAGATGTGGGGTTGGGGTTAGGGTTAGGTTTAGGTTTAGAACTAAGGTTAGTGTTAAGTTTAGCAAAATTGTTAGAATTTGAGCTAGGGATAGGACTATGGCAAGGGTTAAGTTTATGATTAGGTCTATGGTTAGGTTTATATTTAGGGTTAGAGTAGGTTCAGGGTTAGGGCTAAGGTAACCATGATATTTATGGTTAAGATTAGGATAATGAGTGGGGTTAGAGCTAAGGTTAAGCCTAGTTTTAAGTTTAGGATTAGGGCTAGGGTTAGGGTTAGGTTTAGGCTTATAATTTTGTCACGTTTAGATTAAGGGTATGAATCAGGGATTCAGTTAGTGTTAGGACTAGGTTGAGGCTTCAGATTAGAATCAGGGCTAGGGTTAGAGTTTGGGTTATGGTTATGGTTAGAGCTAGGTTTAGCATTAGGTTTAGAATTACGGTTAGAGTAATGGATAGAGTTAGAGCTAGGAATTGGGCTATGGTTACTGTTAGGATTAGGGCTAGGATTGGGCTTAGGTTTTGTGCTAGGGTTATGTTTAGTGTAATGGTTAGGTTTTGAACTTGTGTTAGTGCTAGGGCTAGGGCTAGGGCGAGGATTAGGTTCATCCTTAGATCTAAGAACAGAATTATGGTAGGTTTAGGGTTAGGGTTTAGGTTAAGGCTAGGGTTATCATTAGGGTTATTATAAGTCTTAGGGTAATGGATATGGTTAGATGTACGTTTAGGTTTAGTTTTAGGGTTAGATTTAGTTTTAGGGTTAATGATAAGTCTACGGTTATGTTTAGGTTTAGAGTATGATTAGGCTTTGAGCTAGGGTTAGGGCTATGGCGAGTGTTAGTTTTAGGATTAGGTCTATTGTTAGATTTCTAGTTATGGTTAGGGTTATGGTTAGGGTTAAGGCTAGGGTTATGAATACAGTTAGTTGTAGGGTTATGTAAGGTGTAGATTTAGAACTAGGTTTAGGGAAAAGGTTAAGTTTAGAATTAGGGATAGGGTTAGGGTTTTGATTAAGGTGTAGGTCTAAGTTTATATTTATGATAAGTGTTACGCTTTGCGTAATGTTTAAAACTAAGGCTACAGTTAGGTTTAGGGTTAGGGTAAAGGCTAGGGTTAGGGTTGGGATTTTGATTAAGGTGTAGGTCTAAGTTTATATTTATGATAAGTGTTACGCTTTGCGTAATGTTTAAAACTAAGGCTACAGTTAGGTTTAGGGTTAGGGTAAAGGCTAGGGTTAGGGTTGGGGTTCGCTCTAGGTTTTGTATTATGTTGAGGCATAGAGGTAGGGCTGTGGGTAATTTAAGAAGTAGGATTATGATTAGGGCTAGTTGTAGGGTTAGGATTATGGCTATGTCTAGTGTTAGGTTTAGGTTTTCAGTTAAGGTCAGGTTTAGAGATAGGATAACTGTTAAAGGGAGGGTCAGTGTTCAGGTTAGAGTTAGAGTTAAGGTTAAAGCCAGAATTAGGACTAGGTTTATGTCTAGGGGTAGGGTTAGTCTTTGCGTTAATTTAAGGGTTATTGTTAGGGCTAAGGCTAGGTTTTTGTTTACGTCTAGTACTAGAGTTAAAGCTAAATTTAGGATTAGGTTTAGGTCTAGGGCTAGTGATAGGTTCAGGTTTAAGTATAAGTTTACTGGTAGTTCTAGGGTTACAGATTGGTCTAGTGTTAGGGTCAAGTTTAGACCTACGTTAGTGTTATGGTCAGAATAAGGGTAAGGGTTAGGGTTAAGGTTTGGTATAGGGTTAGAGCTAGAATTAGGCCGAGGGTTAGGATTATTAATATGGTGAGAGTTTTGATTAGCCTGAGGATTAGGGATAGGTCTAGGTTTACCATTAGGGTTAGGGTTTTGCTTAGGGTTAGGCTTAGGGTTAGAGCTAGTTAGGGGTAGGGTTAGGCTTAGGGTTCAAGCTAGGTGTAGGGCTCGGATTAGGGCTAGTTTTTGTGTTAGTGTTATGGTAGGGTTAGGGCAACAGGCAATGTAAGAACCAGGGTTCCAATTAGGTTTAGCTTTAAGGTTACAGTTAGGGGTAGTTTTAGTGATAGTGTTAGATTTAAAGTTAGGGTGATATTTAGAGCTAGAGTTATTTTTAGGATAGGAGTCAGGGTCAGGGTTAGTTTTAGGGTTTGAGTTAGGACTTTAATTAGGGCTAGGTTTACTCTTAGGGTTTGGTTTAAGGTTAGTGTTATGTTTAAAGCTAGGGTGAGTGTTGTTAGGATATGAGTCAGGGTCAGGTTTAATTTTAAGGTTAGGGTTCGGACTCGATTTGGGCTAGGATTAGTTCTTGTAGTAGTTTAGGGTTTGGTTTAAGTTAAGATTTAAGATTAGGTCTATTGATTGGTTTTGTTTTATTCCTGGGGTTAGGATTAGGGCTAGTATTACAATTAGTATTAGTGTTAGGGCTAGTGTTAGTGTTAGGCTTAGACTTTGGGTAAGGGTTACATTTATAGTTAGGTTTAGATCTAGGATTAGGCTAGGATTAAGGATAGCACAAGGGTTAGGGCCAGGGTTAGAGTTATGGTAATGGATAGAGTTTGAACTAGGGATAGGGGTAGTGTGAGAGTTAGAGTTAGTGATAGGGCTAAACTTAGATTGAGGTTTTGGGATAGGGTTAAATTAGGTCTAGATTTAGAGCTAGGGTTAGTGTTCAGCTTAGGCCTAGCAGTCGGGATAGTGTTAAGTTTAAATTTAGGATAAAGAGTAGTGTTATAGCTAGGTTTAGATGTAGGGTGAGGGTTAGAGTTAGGGTTAGGGCTAGGGTTGGGGTTAGGGTTATTATTAAGGCTAGGTTTAGGGCTAGGATGAAGGCTAATGTTTGTATTAGATGCAAGGGTAGGATTAGTGCTAGGGTTAATATCAGGTCTAGAATTATGTTTAAAGATATTCTTAGGGTTAGGCTTATGGCTAAATCTAGTATACGGGTTAGGTTTAGGGTAACGGTCAGGTTTAGAGCTCGTAAAATTTTAGTATTAGAATTTTGCTTAGGTAAGGATTTAGGTTCCCAGCTCAAATTAGCATTAGGATTAGGGTTAGGGTATAGTTAGGGTTTGTTTTAAGGTTCAGGTTTGGGTTAGGGTAATATATATGGTTAGCATTAGTGATAGAGCTAGAGTTAGGCTTAGGGTTAGCATTACGGAAAGGGTTATGTTTAGGGCAATTGATAGGATTAGAACTAGACTTATTGTTATGAATATGCCTTGAGTTAGGGTCAGAGTTAGTATTAGAACTATGGTTAGGGTTAGGTTTAGGGTTATGTTTAGCATAAAAGTTAGGTTTTGAGCTAGGTTTAGGGCTAGGTTTAGGGTCAGGACTAGAGATAGAATTACAGTAGGTTTAGGGTTAGAGTGGTAGTTAGAGATAGGATGAGTGTTCCGATATAAGTCAGGTTCAGGGTTTTTTTTAAGGTTATGATTAGGACTCGAATTAGGGCTAGGGTTAGATCTAGGTGTAGTGCTACAGTTAGGGCTAGGGTTATCATTAATGTTACGGATAGGGTTAAGGTAACAGATAGGGTTAGGTTAAGTTTAGATTTTGGTTTAGAGTTAGAATTAGTGATAGGGTTAGGATCAGAGCTATGGTTATGTTTAGGTTTATGGTTAGGTTTATGGTTTGATCTAGAGTTAGGGCTCTGCTGAGTGGTAATTTTAGGGTTATGTCTATGGTTAGTTTTCCATTTAGGGTTAGAGTTAACATTAGGTGTGAGCCAGGATTAACAATAATGTTAGGTTTAGGGTTAGGGTGAGGGGTAGGTGTAGAGCTAGGTTAAGGGCTAGTTTAAATTTAGTTTTTGGGCTAGGGTTAAGGTAAGATTTAGGGATAGGTCTAGGTTTATGTTTAGGGTAAGTGTTACGCTTTGAGCTATCTTAGGACTAAGGTGAGGGCTAGAGTTAGGTATACGTCTAGTGTTAGGGTTAGAGTTATGTTTAGGGTTAGGCTTAGCTAAAATTAGCTCTATGTTTAGTGTTAGGTTTAGGCCTAGGGTTAGCGCTATGGGTAATGTAAGATCTAGGGTTATGATTAGGGATAGTTTGAGGGTTAGGGTTATGGCTTGGTGTTGAATTAGGTTTGGGTTTTGATTAGTTTCAGGTTTAGAAGTAGGTTTAGTGTTAAAGGAAGGGTCAGTATTTGGGTTACAGTTAAATTTAGGGTTAACGCCAGAATTAGGACTACATTTAGGTCTAGGGTAGAGTTAGTTTTTGTATTAGGTAAAGCTTTTTGTTAGTGCTAGGGATAGGATTTTGTTTAGGTCTAGAGCTAGTGTTAAGGCTAGATTTAGGATTAGGTTTAAGTCTACAGCTAGTGGTACTGTTAGGTTTAGGTATAAGGTTAAAAGTAGTGCTAATGTTAGGGTTTGGTTTAGGGTTAGGGTCAGGTTTAGACCTAGGGTTTATGTTATGGTCAAAATAAGGGACAGAGTTTTGATTAGGGTTTGGGATAGTATTAGAGCTAGAATGAGATCTAGCATTAGGAATATTAATATGGTTAGTATTTGGTTAGTCTAAGGATTAGGGATAGGTCTAGGGTTACCATTAGGGTTATGGTTTTGCTCAGTGTAAGGGATAGGTTTAGTGCTAGGGTTAGGTTAAAGGTTAGGGTTAAAGCTAAGTTTTTGGCTCAGATTAGGGCAGTTTTTTTGAGGTTTAAGGCTAGGGCTGGGAAATGGCTAATATAAGAACTAGGGTTACAATTAGGGTTAGGGTTAAGTGTACTTCAAATGTTAGGGTTATGTTTAAGATTAGGGTGATATTTATAGCTATGGTTAGTGTTAGGATATCAATCAGATCAGGGTTAGTTTTAGGGTTAGGATTAGAACTCGAAATAGGGTTAGGGTTCAGTTTAAGTTTAGGGGGGTGTTTACAGCTATGATGAGTGTTAGGATACAAGTCCAGTTCAGGGTATTTTTAAGGTTATGAGTATGACTCTAATTAGGGCTAGGGTTATTTCTAGGTGTAGTGCTAGCGTTTGGTTTAAGTTGAGGTTAGTGTTAGGCCTGTTACTTAGTTTTGTTTTAGTGCTAGGGTTAAGGCTAGTTTTATGATTAGCTTTAGGGTTAGGGATAGGGTTATGGTTAGGTTTAGGATCAAGGCTAGATTTAAGGCTAGGATTAGGGCTAGGTTTTGTGTTAGGTTTAGGGCAATAATTAGGGCTAGGACTAACGTCAGGTCTACATTTATAGTTAGTGATATTTTTAGGTTTAGGTTTATGGCTAGGCCAAATTAAAGTGTTATGTTTAGGGAAAGTGTCAGATAAAGAGCTGCGGTATTATTAGGGTCAACATCAGGCTTCAGGTTTGGGTTAGGTTAAGGTTTAGGGTTTAGGCTCAAATTAGCATTAAGGTTAGAATTAGGGTTAGGGTAATGGATAGTGTTAGGTTTAGGGTTAGGTTAGGTTAGGTTAAAGTTGGATATGGTTAGAGTTTGTTGTAGGTTTAGGGTTAGGACTAGGGTTGGCATTAGGGTTACGGTTATTGTTAGGGAAATTTATAAAGTTAGACCTAGGGTTAGGGCTAGGGTTATGGATAGAATTAGGACTAGAGTCAGGTTTAGGGTCAGGGTTAAAGCGAGGGTTACACTTAGGTTTAGGTTTATAGTACAGTTTAGGGATTGATCTATGATTTTTGCTATGGCTGAAGTTAATTTAGGGTTTGGTCTAGGGTTAAGGTCATGGTTAGTGTTACGTTTAGGGATAGGGCTATCATTAGAGTTAGGGTAATAGGTTTAGATGTCAGGTTAAAGATAGCTTTAGGTTTAGGTTAGTGTTAGGTATTGATTTAAAATTAGGGTTAGCGTTTGAGGTAGCTTAGGTTTAGGGTTAGGTTTAGGCTCACTGTTAGTTTTAGGGTTATATTCTTGTTCAGGGTTATGGTAGGTTTAGCTTTAGGTCTTGTGTTATCATTAGGGTTAAGTTTAGTGTTAGGGTAATGGGTAGGGTTTGAGCTAGGGTTAGGGCTAGTGTTAAGTTTAGAATTAGGGCTGGGGTTAGGGTTAGTGTTAGGCCTTGGGTTAGTGTTAGGATTAGGTTAAGTGTAAGGGTTAGGGATTGAGCTTGGTTTAGCGTTAGGGAGAGGGTTAGGGTTACAGTCAGGGCTAGGGTAGTGTTACGGTTAGGTTTAGTGCTATGGTTAGCATTAGTTTTAGGTTCATGGTTAGTGTAATGGATAGAGTTAGAGCTAGGGTTTGGGCTAGGGTTACAGTTAGGATTAGGACTAGAGATAGGGTGAGATTTAGGGTTTGGTCTAGGGTTATTTTTAGCATAACATTTAGGGTTTGAGCTAAGTTTAGGGCTAGAACAAAGGTTAGGGTTAGGGTTAGGGCTAGGATTAGGGTTAGAGTTATGTTTAGTGTTAGGTTTAGGGCTGTAATTAGGGCTAGGTTTTGTGTGAGGTTTAGGTCTAGTTTTAGGTATATGGGTAATGTAAGAGCTAGAGTTATGATTACAGCTAGATTTAGAGTGTGTCTAGTAATAGCGTTTGTTTTGGGGTTAGGATAAGGTTTAGAGCTAGGGTTTTTTTAGGGTAAGTGTCAGGGTTCAGGTTAGGATTAGTTTATGGATAGATCCAGAATGAGGACTAGGGTTAGGTATAGGGGTAGAGTTAGTGTTTGGTTTAAGTTAAGGGTTGTTGTTAGAGCTAAGGCTAGGTTATGGCTATATTTAAGATTAGGTTTAGGTCTAGGGCTAGTGTTAGTGTTAGCTTTAGGGTTAGGGTTAGGGTTAATAGTAGGTCTAGGAATAGGTTTAGGGTTATCCTAGGGTTAGCATTAGGGTTAAGATTATGATTAGGATAATAGATAGGATTACAGCAGGGATTAGGGCTAGGTTTATGTTAGAATTAAGGCTAGGGTTAGGGTTAGGTTTTGGGTTATGGCAAGGGTTAGGGTTAGGGTTAGGGTTAGGTTTAGGGTAAGGGTTAGAGCTAGATTTAGGGTTATGGTTAAGGTTAAAGTAGTGTTAAGTCTCCAATTAGGGATAGGTTTGGGATTAGGTTAAGGCTAGGTTTAGGGCTTCAGCTGATCTAAGAACTAGGGTTATGATTAGAATTAGTTTTACGGTTATGGTTAGGGCTAGGTCTATGTTTAGGTTTAGGTTTAAGTTTTGAGTGATGTTTAGAGCTAGGGTTAGTTTTAGGGTCAGAGTCAGGGTCAGGGTTTGTTTTAGGGTTAGGGATAGGACTCGAATTAGAGCTAGGTTTAGGGCTAGGTTTAGGCTTAGTGTTTGGTTTATGTTAAAGGTTAGGGTTAGGGCTATGGCCTGGTTGGTTTGTAGGGCTAGGTCTAGGTTAGGGCTAGTTTTAGGATTAGCATTAGTATTTTGGCTTGTGTTAGTGAGAGGTTTATCTTAGGGTTAGGGTTAGATTTAGTGTTAGGGTTAGATATAGGATTAGGGCTAGACCTAGGTTTAGGGCTAATGTAAAGGCAATTGATAGGAATATGGTAAGAAATAGGGTTAGCACTAGAAATACGACTAGGGTGAGAGTTAGAGTTAGACTAAGGGGTAGGGTTAGGTTAGGTTTAGAGCTAAATTAGGGCTAGGATTAGGTCTAGCATTCGTTTTAGGTTTAGGCCTAGTTTTAGGCTTAGGTTTAGGTTTAGGGTTACGGTTAGGTTTAGGGGAAGAGATGGGATTTGAGCTAGTTTTGGGGCTAGGTCGAAGGTTAGAATTATGGTTAGGGCTAGGGTTATAGTTTGGTTTAGTAAATAAGGCTAAGTTTAGGGCTAGGATGAGGGCTAGTGTTTGTTTTAGGGTTATGGCAAAAATTAGGGCTAGGGCTAGTGTCAGGTCTAGGATTACGTTAAGGATAGATTGAGGGTTACATTTATGGCTAGGTCTAGTGTAAGGGTTAGTTTTAGGGTAAGGGTCAGGTTTACAGCTAGGGGTATTTTTAGGGTTAGATTAGGTTTTGGGTTTGGTTTGGGTTGGAGTTTAGGTTTAGAGCTTGAATTAGCATTTGGGTTTGGTTAGGATAATGTTGGATTAGGTTTAGTGTTCATGTTAGGTGTAGGGTAATTGATAGGGTTAGAGTTAGTAAAAAGGTTAGTGTTAGGATTATTATTAGCCTTAGGGTTAGGGTTGTGCTTAGGATAATCGGTAGGGTTAGGGCTAGGGTTATGTTTAGTATTAAGGCTAGAGTTAGTGTTAGTCCTAGGGTTAGGTTTAGGTTTAAGTTTATGTTATGGTTTAGAGTTTGAGCGAGGGTTAGCACTAGGGCAAGGTTTAGGGTTAGGATTATGTCTAGGTTATAGTTACAGTTAGGGTCAAGGTTAGTGTTAAGGATAGGGCTAGTGTTATAATTAGGTTTAGTGTATTGGAAAGGGTTTGCTGTCATGTTAGGGTTAGGGTTAGGGTTAGGTTTTGGCTTAAGGTTAGGTTTAGGGATAAGTTTATGTTTAGGTTTAGGGTAATGGTTAGGGTTTGAGCAAGTGTTAGCTCTATGTCAAGTATTAGGTTTATGGTTATGTCTAGAGTTAGGATTAGGTTAGATTTAAGGTAATGGCTAGGGTTATCATCAGGGTTAGAGTTAGGGTTAGGATAATGGGTAGAGTTAGAGCTAGGGTTAGGGACAGGGTTATCATTAAATTTAGGGTTAGATTTAAGGTAATATTTAGGCTTAGAACTAGGGTTAGGGATAGGGTTAAGGTTAGAATTAGGGCTAGCGTTAAGGTTAGGTTTCGGTTTAGGCCATGGGTTAGTGTTAGTGTTAGGTTATGTTTAAGGGTTAGAGATTGAGCTAGTGTTTGGACTAGGATGAGGATTAGGGTTAGAGTCAGTGTGAGGGTTAGGGCTTGGGTCAGCTTTAGGGTTAGCATTAGGGTAATGGATAGAGTTAGAGGTAGGTTTGGCCTATGGTGATGGCTAGTTTCAGGGTTAGTAATATGGCGAGGTATAGTGTTAGAGTTATGTTTTTTGTTAGGATACGGTATAGAGCTAGTGTTTGTGTTAGGGTAAGGATCAGTGTCCGGGTTAGGGTTAGGTTTTTTGATAGGGCCAACATTAGGACTAGGGTTTGGTCTAGGGATTAGGTTAGTGTTTGGGTTAGTTTAATGGTTATTATTAGGGCTAAGCCTAAGTTTTTGTTTAGGGCTAGGCCTGGAGTTATCACTAGATGAAGGATTAAGAGTAGGTCTAGGTCTAGTGTTAGGGTTAGGTTTAGGTATAGGGTTACATGTAATGCCAATGTTAGGGGTCGGTTTAGGGTTAGGGTCAAGTTTAGACCTATGGTTAGTGTTAAGGTCAGAATAAGGGTCAGGATTACAGTTAGGGTTTGTAATGGTTATAGAGGTAGATTGAGGGTTAGGGTTAACACTAGTAATAGAGTTAGGTTTTTGAATTAAGAATTAGGCTAAGAATTAGGTTTAAAACTATGGTAGCGTTAGGGTTAGAGTTTGGCTTAGGATAAAGGAAAGGGTTAGTGCTAGTGTTAGGGCTAAGGTTTGGATTAGTGTTAGGGCTAGGGTTAGGTGTAGGGTTAGGATTAAAGCTAGGGTTAGAGCTTGGATTAGGGCTAGACTAGGTTTTGTGTTAGCTTTAGGGCTACGGCTAATGTAAGAACTAGGGTTACACTTAGGGCTAATTTTAGGGTCAGTGTTATGTCTAGGTTTATTGTTTGGTTAGGTTTAGTGTTAGGGTTATGTTTAGGGTAATAGGTTAGGGTTAGTGAATGTGTTAGGGTTAGGCTGAGGGTTAGCATTAGGGTTATGATTAGGGTTAGGGATAGGGTAATGTATAGGGTTAGAGCTAGGGTTAGGGCTAGGGTTATGGTAAGTTTTAGGGTTAGGTTTAGTGTTAGATTTAGGGTTGGTGCAAGGATTAAAGTTAGGGTTAGGTTTAGGGTAAGGGTTAGGACTTGGTTTTGGTTTAGATTTATGGTTAAATGTAGGTTTGGGGCTCGCATTAGGTATAGATTTTGAGTTACATTAAGGCTAGTGTTAGGGCTTCAGCTAATGTAAGAACTAGGGTTATGATTAGGGCTAATATTAGGGTTAAGGTTAGGGCTAATTCTAGTTTTATGGTTAGGTTTAAGTTCAGGATTATGTTTTGAGCTAGGGTTAGTTTTAGGTTCAGAGTCAGGGTCTGGATTAGTTTTAGGGTTGGTGATAGGACTCGAATTAGAGGTAGGCTTAGGGCTAGATTTAGTTTTTGGATTTTATTTAGGTTAAGGGTTAGTGTTAGTACTAAGGCTCATTATGTTTTAGGGCTAAGGCTAAAGTTAAAGGTAGTTTTACGATTAATATTAGTGTTATTGCTAGTGATAGGGGAGTTTAAACTTAGGGGTACATTTAGAGTTATGGTTAATTCTAGGGCTAGGGCTATGGCTAGGGTTATGGCTAAGGTTAGTTCTAGTGTTTGGATTTCAGTAAGAGATAGAATTAATACTAGGTATAGAGCTAGTGCGATATTTAGAGTTAGTCTTAAGGCTAGGGTTAGGGTCAAGTTTAGAGCTAAATTAGGTTAGGGTGTTAGGGTTAGGCCTAGGGTTAGGGCTATATTTAGGATTAGGTTTAGTGTTAGGTTTAGTGGAACGGATGGGGTTATAGCTAGATTTAGGGCTATGGCAATAATTAGAATTAGTTTTAGGTCTAGGGTTAGGTTTGTGTTCGAATTAAGGTTATATTTAGGATTAAGATGAGGGTTAGGAATTGTGTTAGGGTTAGGGCAAGTTTTAGGGGTAGGGATAATGTTAGGTTTAGGGTTATGGCTAGGGATAGTTATAGGTTAGGTTCATGGCTAGATCAAATGTTAGGTTTAGGGTAAGGTCCAGCTTAAGAGTGAGGTGTATTTTTAAGGTCAGTGTCAGGTTTCGGGTGTGTGTTAGATTAATTATTAGGCTTAGGGCTCAAATTAGCATTAGGGTTAGAATTATGGTTAGGTTTTTGGATAGGTTTAGGTTTAGGGCTCAAGATTTGGGTAATTGTTAGGATTCTGTTAGTGATAGGGATAGGGTTAGGCCTAGGGTTAGCATTTTGGTTATGGTTCTTGTTAGGATAATGGATAGTATTAGAGCTAGGGTTAGAGCTAGGGTTTTGGATAGAATTAGGGTTAGAGTTAGGGTTACGGTTAGGGATAGGGCTAGGTTTAGGGTTTGGGGTAGGTTTAGGGTACAGGTTAGGTTTTGAGCTAGGGTTAGAGCTAGGGTGAGGATTACGTTTAGGATTATGTCTATGGTTACACTTATGGTTAAGGTTAGGGTTAGTTTTAGAGTTAGGACTAATGTTTTCTTTAGAATTAGGTTAATAGAAAGGGTTAGATGCTGGGTTAGGATTAGGGGTAGTTTTAGGTTTAGGGTTTGTGTTAGGGTTAGGGCTAATATTTTCATTAGAGTTAGGGTAATGGATAGGGGTAGATTTCAGGTTTGGTTGAGGGGTAGTTTTGTTTAGGGTTAGTTTTAGGCTTTGGGCTAGGGTTAGTGTTAGAGTAAGTGTTAGGTTTTTATCTAGGGTTAAGTCTACGATGAAGGTTAGGTTTAGGGTTAGGTCTAGCATTAGGTTTACAATTAGAATCAGAGTTAGTGTTATCATTAGGGTTAAGGTTCGGTTTGGGGTAATGGATAATTTTAGAGAGAGTATTAGGGCTAGTGTTAACATTATGATTAGGGCTAGGATTAGTATTAATTTTAGGGATATATCTAGGGTTATGTTTAGTGTTCAGTTTTTGGTTTTATCTAGGGTTAGGTCTAAGGTGAGGGTTAGGGTTAGAGTGAGGGTTAGGCTTATTGTAAGGGATAAGGTTAGGGTAGGGTTAGGGTTACACTTTCAGCTAGATTTAGGCCTAGGATTAGGGCTAGGTTTTGTGTTAGGTTTAGAGCTATTTGTAGTGCTATGATAATGTAATGGTTATGTTTATGGTTATGTCTAGGTCTAGTGTTAGGTTTAGGTTTCAGTTAGGGTCAGTATTATAGATTCAGGGTCTGTGTTTGTATTAGGGTTAGGGTTAGGGCTAGAGCCAGAATTAGGATTGGTTAGGTCTAGAGCTAAGGTTAGTTTTTGGCTTAGGTTAAGGGTTTTCATTAGAGATAGGGCTAGTTTTTTAGTTTAGGTCTTTGTTAAAGATATGTCTAGATTCATTTTAGGTGTAATCTAGGGTTAGTGTTAGTGTTAGGTTTAGACATAGGTTTAGGGGTAGGGCTAGTGTTAGGGTTTTGGTTTAGGTTCAGGGTTAGAATAAGGGTCAGGGTTAGGGTTAGTATTTGGGTTATGGTTATAACAAGAATAAGGGCTAGGGTTAGGACTTGTAATAGGGTTAGTGTTTAGGTTAGATTAAGGATTAGTTTTAGGACTAGGGTTAGCATTAGTGTAGGGGTTTGGCTAGGGTGAAGGATAAGATTGGAGCTACGGTCAGAGCTAGGCTTTGGGGTAGGATTAGGGTGAAAGCTAGGGTTAGGTTTCAGATTTTGTCTAGGTTTTGGTTATCATTAGGTTTAAGGTTATGGCTAGTGTATGATCTATGGTTATGAATAGAACTAGTTTTAGAATTAGGGTTAGGACTAGGTCTAGTGTTAGGGAAAGGTTTAGGTCTAGGGTGATGTTCAGAGTAGGGTTAGTGTTAATGTCAGCGAAAGATTCAGGGGTATTATTAGGGTTAAGATTATGACTCAAATTAGGGCTAGGCTTAGAGCTAGAGGTAAGGTTAGGGTTTTGTTTAGGAAAAGTTTAGGGTTAGTGTTATGGCTCAGTTTTGCTTTAGGGCCAATCCTATTGTTAGGGCTTTTTTTTATTATTAGCATTAGCGTTAGGGCTAGTGTTAAGGTTAGGTTTAGGTGTAGAATTAGGGTTAGATTTAGAGTTAGATTTAGATCTAACGTTAGAGCAAGGTGTAAGGTTATGGCTAGGGTTATTCTAGGCAAAGCCTTGGAATAGGGTATGGTAAGTGTTAGGGTGAAAATTGGGCTAGCTCTAGGGCAGGAGTTATAGCTGGTCTTAAGGCTAAGGTTAGGGCTTGGTCTAGGATTAGGGCTTGGGTTAGTGTTAGGATTAGTCCTAGGGTTAAGTTTAGAGCTAGGGTTAGTGTAAGGTTTAGGGTTTGGGTTAGGTTTAGGGAAAGTGATGGGGTTATAACTAGTTTTACGGCTAGGGAAAGGGTTAGAATTAGGGTTACATTACAATTAAGGCTAGGTTTGGGGCTAGAATGAGAGCTAGTGTTTGTGTTAGAGTTAGGACTAGGATTAGGTCTAGTACTAATGTCAGGTCTAGGGTTACGGTTAAGGATAGGTTTCGGTTTATGTTTATGGTTAGGTCTATTGTAAGGTTAAATTTAGGGTAAGTGTCAAGTTTACAGCTATGTGTATTATTAGAATAAGTGTATGGCTTAAGGTTTGGGTTAGGTTAATATTTAGGTATAAGGCTCCAATCAGCATTAGGTTTAGGGTTAAGGTTAGGGTAATGAATAGACATAGGATTAGGGTACAGGTTAGTTTTAGGGTAATGGATAGGTTTAGAGATTGCAATAGGGTTAGGATTAAGCCTAGGGTTCGGATTATGGTTAAAGTAATAGAATTAGAGCTAGTGTTAGGGTTAGGTTTATGGTTAGGATTAGGGCTAGGTTTAGGGTAGTGGATATAATTAGAGCTATGATTAGGGCTATGGTTAAGGTTAGGATTAGAGCTAGTGTTAGATTAGGATTTGGGATAGGGCTAGGGTTATGTTAATGGTAAAGATTAGGATTTGAGCAAGGGTTTATGTCTAAAGTGAGGCTTAGAGTTAGGGCTAGGGCTAGGGTTAGGGTTAGGATTACAATTAGGGCTATGTTCAGGCCTAGTATTAGGGCTAGGTTTTGTGTTAGTTTAGAACAAGGGTTAGGGCCATGGGTAATATAAGAGCTAGGGTTATGATTAGGGCAAGTTTTTGGATTAGGGTTATGGCTAGGTCTAGTGTTAGGATTAGATTTTGGGTTAGGGTGAGCTTTGAAGCTAGGATTATGTTAGGGTAAGGCCCAGTGTTCAGGTTAGCATTAGTGTTGGGGTTATTGCCATAATTATGGCTGGGTTTAGGTGTAGGGGTAGGGTTAGTACTTGGGTTAGGTTAAGGATTAGTGTTAAGGGTAGGGCTAGGTTGTTGTGCAGGTCTAGGGATAGAGATATGGCTAGATTTAAATTTAAGTCTAGGGTTAGTGGTAGGTTTAGGTTTATGTTGGATTGCCGGTAGAGCTAACATTTGGGTTCGGTTTCAAATTAGGGTTAGGTTTAGACCTATGGTTAACGTTAGGGTCAGAATAAGTGTAAGGGTTAGGGTTTGTGTTTGGATTAGGGTTAGAGCTAGAACGAAGGTTATGGTTAAGACTAGTAATAGGGTTAGTGTTTGGGTTAGGCGATGGATTAGTGTTAGGACCTGGGTTAGCATTAGATTTAGGTTTTATCTTAAGGTAATGGATAGTATAAGAGCTTGGGTTAGAGCTAGGGTTAGGGTATGGGTTAGGGCTTGTTTTAGGTTTAGGGTTAAAACTAGAGTTAGTGCTCTGATTAGGGCCAGGTTTTGAGTTAGGTTGGGGCTAGTTTTAGGCCTACAAGAAATGTATGAACCAGGGTTATTATTAGGGCTACTTTTTGGTAAAATGTTTTGGCTAGGTCAAGTGTTAGGATTAGGGTTAGTGTTAACATGATGTTTAGAGCTTGGATTAGTGTTAGGGTTAGGGTCAGTGTTCAGGTTATAGTTAGGGTTTGCATTAAACCCAGAATTATAAGTAGAGTTAGGTCTAAGTGTAGGGTTCATTTTTGTGTTAGGTTTTGTGTTTATCATTAGGGCTAGGGCTAGGTTTTTGTTTAGGTCTAGGGCTAGAGATATGGCTAGATTTAGGATTAGGTTTAGGTCTAGGGCTAGTGTTAGTGTTAGTTTTAGGTATAGGTTTATTGCTAGTGCTAGTGTTATGGTTTGGTTTATGATTATAGTCATTTTTAGACATATCGTTACCATTAGGGTCAGAATTAGTGTCAGTGTTAGAGTTAGTGTTTGGGTTTTGGTTAGAGCTAGAATGAGGGCTACGGTGAGGACTAGTAATAGGGTTAGGGTTTAGGTTAGGCTAAGGATTAGGGTTAGGCCTAGGATTAGCATTAGGGTTAAGGTTAGCTTAGGGTAAGGGATAGGATTAGAGCTAGGGTTAGGAGTATGTTTAGGGTTAGGGTTAGTGCTAGAGTTAGGCTTAGGTTTAGGGTTAAACCTAGGATTAGGTCTTTCATTAAGACTAGGTATTGGTTAGAGTTAGGGGTAGTTTTAGAGTTACGGCTAAGGTATGGACTAGGGTTACGATTTGGGATAGTTATAGGATTAGTGTTAGGACTAGGTCTAGTGGTAGTGTTAGGTATAATGTTAGGGTGATGTTTAGAGCTAGAGTTAGTGTTAGGGTCAAATTCAAGGTCAGAGTAGTTTTAGGATTAGAATTTGGACTCGAATTAGGGCTAGGGTTAGAGCTAGTTTTAGGGTTAGGTTTTGGTTTAGGTTAAGTTTTAAAGTTAGGGCTATGGCTAGGTTTTGTTTTAGGGCTAAGGCTATTGTTAGGGCTAGTTTTAGGCTTAGCATCAGGTTTAGGGCTATTGTTATTTTTAGGTTTAGGCTTAGGGTTAAAGTTAAACCTAGATGTAGGAATAAATCTAGGGTTAGGTCTAAGGCTAAAGATAGGGCCACTGTTAGGTCTTGGTTTATGTTAGAATTAGCATTCAGGCAATAAGAAATCCTCATCATCTTAATTGCTTGCTGGTGTTGCTTCAAAAACCACTCCTCCTGGCAAACTGCCAGGCGCCATCTTGACGTGATCTGCATCCCCAACATAGGGCTATAGTTAGGTTAGGTTAGGTTAAGGGTTAGTTTTTGAGCTAGGGTTAGGGCTAGAGCGATGGTTAGGTTTAGGTTTACTTCTAGGTTTACATTTATGGTTAGAGTTAGGTTTAGTGTTAGGGATGGGGTTTTAATTATGGTTAGGTTTAGGGTAAGGGTAATGGATAAGGATAGAGCTGAAGTTCAGGCTTGGTTTAACGTTAGGGTTAGGGCTAGTGTTATGGTTAGTGTTTAGGATAGAGCTAGGGTTATGTTTAGTGTAAGGGTTAGTCTTTGAGCTAGGGTTAGGTTTAAGGCGAGGCTTAGGTTAGGGCTAGGTTGAGGGCTAGGGTCAGGCTAAGGGTTATGCTTAGAGCTAAGTTTAGGCCTAGGATTAGGGCTAGGTTTTTTGTTAGGTTTAGGACTAGGGTTAGGACAATGGGTAATGTAAGAGTTAGGTTTAGGTTTAGGGCTAGTTTTAGGGTTAGGTTATGGCTGGGTCTAGTGTTAGGTCTAGATTTCGGGTTAGTGTCAGGTTTAAACCTAGGTTCAGTGTTAGAATTAGGGTCAGTTTTGGGTATAGCGTTATGGTTAGGGATAGAGTCTGAATTAGTACTAAATTTAGGACTAGGGGTAGTATAAGTGTTCAGTTTAGGTTAAGGGTTATTGTTAGGGCTAGTGCTAGGTGTTTGTTAAGGTCTAGGGCTAGAGTTATAGCTATATTTAGGATTAGCTTTGGGTCTAATTTTAGTGTAAGGCTTAGGTATAGTTATAGGGTTACCAGTAGGGCTAGTGTTAGGGTTTGGTTTAGGGTTAGGGTCAGCTTTAGACCTAGGGTTACTGTTAGGGTCAGATGATGGTCAGGGTTAGGCTTAGAGGTGGAATGAGTTCTAGGGTTAAGACTAGTACTACAGTTAGTGTTGAAATTATACTAAGGTTTAGGGTTAGGACGAGGGTTAGCATTTATTTGGGTTAGGGTTTGGCTTAGGGTAAGGAAAAGTGTTAGAGTTAGGGTTAGGGCTAGTGTTACGTTTAAGGTTAGGGCTAGTATTATGGTTAAAGCTAGGATTAGAGCTCGGATTAGTGGTAGAATTTGTGTTAGGGTTAAGGCTATGGTTAGGACAATGACTAATGTACAATCTAGGGTTATGATTAAGGCTAGTTTTAGGGTTAGTTTAAGGCTAGATATAGTGTTAGGGTTAATTTAAGTTAGGGTGATGTTCAGAGCTAAGATTTATTTTTAGTTGCAGTGTCAGGGTCAGGGTTAGTTTTATAGTTAGTCTTTTGGTTAGTTGTAGGGTTAGGGGTTCATTTAGGTTAAGGGTTAGGATTAGGGCTATGGCTTGGTTTTGGTTTATGGCTAGGGCTAGGTATAGGGCAAGTTTTAGGATTAGCATTATAGTTAGGGGTAGTGATAGGGTTTGGTTTAGGCTTATTTCTACAGTTAAATTTAGAGTTAGGTTTAGATTTAGGCTTAGGCTTAGATCTAGTATTAGGATTAAGGCTAAGGATAGAACTCGGCATAGGGCTAGGGCAAGAGTTAGAGTTAGTCTTATGGCTAGGTTTAGGGTTAGGATATGATTAAATAAAGGCTAGAATTAGCACTAGGATTTGTGTTAGGCCTAGGTTTAGGGCGAGGGTTCGGGAAAGAGTAGGGTTGTGGTCAGGTTTTGGGTACAAGATGAGGTTATTTGTAGGTTTATGGCTATGGTGATGAACAGAATTAGGGTTAGGGCTCGGGTTATGGTTCAGGCTAGGATTAAGCCTAGGTTTAGGTCTAGGATTACAGCTAGGGCTAATTTCAGGTCTAGTGTTACAGTTAAAAATAGTTTTAGGGTTTATGACTAAATCTAGTGTAAGGGTTATGTTTAGGGTTAGGGTCAGGATTAGAGCTAAAGTTACTTAGCTCTAATTATTAGGTCAGTGTCACAATTAGTGTTTTAGATAAGTTAAGGTTTAATATTAGGGCTCAAATTAGCATTAGAGTTAGGATTAGGGCAAAGAAAGTGTTAGATTTAGGTTTCAGGTTAGGTTTAGGTTAATCAATAGGGTTAGGATTAGGGATACAGTTAGGTTTAGGCCCAGGTTTGTCATTAGAGTTAGGGTTATCGTTAGGGTAATGGATAGGGTTAGAGAAAGTGTTATGGCTATGGTTACTGTTATATTTATTTATAAGGTTAGGCTTAGGGTTACGGTTAGGTTTAAATCTGTTTACGGATAGGGTTAGAGTTACAATTAGTGATAGGTTTAGGGTTAAGGGTAAATCTAGGGATAGTGCTCGGAATAAGGCTGGGTTTCTGGTTAAGTCAAAGCTAGGTTTAGGGTAAAGTCTAATGTAAGTACCAGGGTTGCAATTATGCCTAATTTTCGGGTTAGGGTTAGGGCTACGTCTACTGTTAGGTTTTGGTATAGGGTTAGGGTGATGTTTAGAGCTAGGTTTAGTGTTAAGCTCCGAGTCTGGGTCAGGATTAGTTTTAGGGTTTGGTTTAAAACTCGAGTAAGGGCTGGAATTGTGGCTAAGTGTAGGATTTGGTCTTAGTTTATATTAAGGGAGAGGGTTAGGTCTATGGCTTGGATTTGTTTTAGGACTAGGGTTAGTTCTAGTTTTAGGATTACCCTTAGGGTTAACACTAGTGTTAGGTTTAGGTTTAGGCTAAGTGTTAGGGTTAGATTTAGAGTTAAGGTTAGATCTAGGGTTGGTGCTTGTCTATGAATAGGGCTGGTTTTAGACTTATGGTTTGGACTAGGATTAGGGTTCTAGTAAAGTATAGAGTTAGAATTAGGGTTAGGACTAAGCTGAGAGTTAGAATTAGTGTTTGGGCTAGGGTTACGGCTAAGGTTAGGATAAGTTTAAATTAGGTCTAAGATTAGGGCTAGGGTTAGTGCTAGGATTAGGCCTAGGGTTATGGTTAGGGTTATAATTAAGGCTATTTTTAGGGCTAGAATAAGGTCTAGGGTTTTTGTTAGGGTTAGGGCTAGTATCAAGGATAGGGCTAATATCAGGTCTAGTGTTATGCTTAGGAATAATTTTAGGGTTACTATTATGGTTAGGACTAGTCTAATGGTTAGGTATAGGGTAAGAGTGAGGTTTAGAACTAGGGGAATTATTAAGGTCAGTGTCAGGGTCTGGTTTAGGTTTGACAATAGGGTTAGTTCTCAAATTAGCATTAGGTTTAGGGTTAGGGTGATGATTGGATTAGGTCTAGGGTTCAGGATAGGTTTAGGGTAATTGATAAGTTTGGGGATAGTGATATGTTTAGGGTTCATTCTAGGGTTAACATTAGCATAAAGGTTATGTTTAGGGTAATGATACAGTTAAACTTAAGTTTAGTGCTAAGGTTATGTTTAGGATTAGGTCTTGATTTAGGGTTAGGGTGAGGATTAGAAGTAGGGTTAGGTTAAGGTAATGTTTTGTGTAAGGGTTAGGTTCTGAGCTATTGTTAGGGCTAGACTGAGAGTTAGGTTCAGGATTAGATCTGGGGATAGAATGACAGTAGGCTTTGGATTAGGGTTAGGGTTAGGATTAGATATAGGATTAGTTATAGGGTCAATAAAAGGGTCAAGGTTAGTGTTAAGTTTTTCGATAGGGTTAGATCTAGAATGAGGGAAAGGGTGAGGGCTATTAATAGGGTTAGTGTTTTGGTAAGCCTATCCATATCCTAAAGGTTATGGATAGGTCTAGGTTTACACTTAGGTTTAGGGTTTTGCTTAAGTAAGGGATTGGTATACAGCTAGGGTTAGATGTATGGTTATGGTTAGAGTTAGGGTTAAAGCTAGGTTTAGGGCTCAGATTAGGCCTACGTTTTGTGTTAGGGTTAGGGCTAGGGTTAGGGCAATGGCTAATGTAAGACCTATGGTTACCATTAGGGTTAGTTTTAGTGTTAGGGTATGGGTTAGGTTTAGTGTTAGCGTTAGGTTTAAGGTTAGGATGATATTTACAGCTAGGCTTCATGTTAGGATAGGAGTCAGATTCATGCTTAGATTTAGGTTTAGAATTAGGACTCAAATTAGGGCTAGGATTACTGTTAGGTTTCAGTTTAAGGTGAGGGCGGTGTTTAGAGCTAGGGTGAGTGTTAGGATATGAGTCACTATCAGCGTTGGTTTTAAGGTTAGGGATAGGACTTGAACTAGGGCTAGGGTTAGGTCTAGTTGTAGTGTTAGTGTTTGGTTTAAGTTAAGGTTTAGGGTTAGGGCTAGCGCTCGGTTTTTTTTTATTTTTATTTTTTTCTTTTAGTCGTAGTGTAAGTTTTAGGGCTAGTGTTAGTGTTAGTCTTAGGCTGAGAGTTAGGGTTAAATTTTGAATTAGGGTTAGATGTAGGGTTAGGCATAGAACTGAGGATAGGGCATGTGTTATGTCTAGGTTTAGGGTTATGGTAAGGGATAGGGTTATGCCGCAGTCTGGCTGGGCACAAATCACCAGCCCCTCAAGCAGGAACAAACTTTATTTCTGAACTCCCCAGAACACCACCTATGTGGCCCTTCCAGGGACAGCACCACAACCTGAACTCCCTCCACTGGAACTTCACCAACAAACACAAACTCCCCAGGAATCCCTATGAGAACTCCAAAGTAGCGAGTGCCAGAGGAGGACAGCAGGGGTCTATATACAATTGAATACACAGCCTGTTTCAATCCAGCATCATCCATTCATAGCAATTATAGACAGCTTAACACAATTATCATAATCTTAATGGCTCACCTCTCAATCATTACGTCTGGCAAAATGCCAGGGGCCATTTCGACTCAGCTGTGGCTCTCAGCATCTCCTCCCTTATGTTTAATTCAACAACAAGCATGTGGCTTAGGGACTGTGCCTGTCTTAGGTTGTCCAATACTACATATGGTTCTTACCAGTCATCGGATGAGCTGACTTCAAGGCATCAGCCTCCTGTCTTATGTTGGTACCATTGCAATTGCATCTTACCCATAATTGACTACCGGTCCAGCATACAGCCATACTTGTTGATAGGCCTTTGCACCAGTGGGGGTGTGAGGTTCTTTGCCTCACCTCTGTTGGCCCCCAAATTTGGCCTTTGCACCAGTAGGGGGGATTAGTTTCTTTGCCTCAACTCTTTTGGCCCCCAAATTTTAGCTGAATGACCATCACAAGCAGAAGGGAGGGGAATACAGAAATGTCATGACACCAAGCAAATTGATGGCTCCTTTTGGAAAAATTGTACCATCGATGACACTATCAGCAAAGATACCCCAGCATTACCACAATTCAATGGATCAACAGATAGTTCACAATGCATACAAGTGATACATAGTCCAGGCAAGTTCTGCAAGCAGTTCAAAGCAGAGGAATCTATTAATATGTTCATTTCTTCCCAAAGTAATTTGACTCCTTGATTGAGCATTATTATTATTCATTGATGCATCAGTTGATACAGTTTGTTTTGATAGCTATCATAGAAGCTGTAGTTTTGTTTTATCTTTGTCTTCACCGGCACTGGGATGAAAATAGAAATTCTGGCTATGATGACTAAAAAAATATTATGTAACATTCCAGCAGGTGCTAAGAAAACAATTTTCTGAAAATTTACATTATCCAGAACGGAATTATTAAATATAATTAAAAGGAAAGGTGAAAGTAAACTAACAGATCTGTTACCCACCTTTAAAAACAATCCTCAAGAGCTGTTTACCCAATTTAAATTAAACCATTTAAATAACATGAATAAAAAAAAAAATGGATCCATTTTTTCATGAGTGCTCCTCATATATATGAACATACACATGTACAGACATACAACACAAAACACATGTGTGCACACATAATACAATACATACAATACATAACATAATAGTAAAGGCCTTGTAGCTTTTCACAGATGAAATCTCCATTGCAATGTTTAAAAATTCCACAGTCAAAAAATAGAACTGATCAGAAAAACATTGACCTAGGTCTGTATGAGTTCAAAAAAAAAAAAAAAAAACAATAGAACTTCATGATGTAGGAAAAGGCAATAATAAAATAGATATTGAAAAAAGCATCCTAGTTACCACCTGGGTTTGACTCTTCTTTTGGTATCTCATCCTTCTTCCTGTAACGTGCATATGGATCAGAAGGTATTCCCATAAGCAAGCCCCAAGATTTTTTACATTTAAAAGAGGCTTTAATGGTGTTAATTATTCATTAGCCTCCAGGTGTGGGAGAACCACTGTTGCAGATGTAAGGATATTAGCTGTTATGGATTTGAGCCAAGTCATCTTCTTTTTGGTTTGTAGAAATTGCTTTAGTTAGTCTCTCTGGAATTCAAATCAGCTGCTGTTCTCCCTATGGAAATGCACAAACAGACCCTCGACTCCAGACAATCACTAGGTCAGGACATTTCCTGTTAGAATATCCTTCCAAAGTACCTTGGGCTTATGTACATTTTTTGGACACATATGCATTTCTGCAGCACTATGCCCTGAAGAATCCAAATTTTAAAAGTTTAGAATAAAAAAGGTTATTTTAAGTTTATCTTTGGGTGATATATACCCCGTCCCAATTCCCTCTTTTTGCTTTAATAAGTACATTTTAATAGTTTGATGAGCTCTTTCAACTATGCCTTGTCCCTGTGGATTGTATGGGATTCCTGTTATACGAGTAATGCCAAAAGATGAACAAAATTGTTTAAAAGAGGTAGAAGTATAACCAGGGACATTATCTGTTTTTAACTGTTTTGGAATGCCCACAGTGGCAAAATTTTGTAAGCAATGCACTATAATATCTTTAGTTTGTTTTCTGACATGAGGGAGCCCATAAAAAATCTGAAAGAAGTATCAACTGTAACATGCAAATATTTTAATTTTCCAAATTCTGGCAAGTATGTGACGTCCATCTTCCAAATGTGGATAGGTATCAGTCCTCTTGGATTGACTTCAAGATTAACTTGTGGTAAAAGGTCACACAATTTTGATATTGTTTTATTATTTGTCTAGCTTGTTCCTTAATAATTTTAAAACACTTTTGAAAGTCTTTGCATTGATATTAAAGGATTTATGAAAATTTGTAGCTTCTTCTAGCATAGAAAAAATATGTATGTTATCTGTAGTTTTATCTGCTAAATCATTGCCCAAACTAAGGGCTTAAGGCAATCCTTTATGTGCCCTGATATGTCCTAAAAAGAATGAATCTTTTCTGTCCCCGATTAGATTTTGTATAGTGGAAAACAAAGAGAAAAGAGTAGAGGAAGTAGAAATCCTATCAGGGCTCCATGCAATCCTGTATGTGCCCTAATATGTCCTATAAAGAATGGATCTTTTCTGTCCCAGATTAGACTTTGTATAGAAAACAAAGAGAACACAGTAGAGGAAGGGGAAATCCTACCAGCATCTTCAAGGGATATTATAGCATTAACTGACTATCAGAAAATAAATTAAATACAGAATCTTTAAACATCACAAAAGCTTGTAATACTGCATTAAGCTCCACATTTTGAGCTGATTTTTGGGGTAATAAAATGTAAAAGTTTGATCAGAGGTAACTACTGCTGCTGAACCATTATTTGACCCATCAGTGAATATAATTGGAGCATTCATGATAGGTATTTTTCTTGTCATTTTTGGAAAAACTACAGGATGCAATGACCAAAAAGACAGCAAAGGATTAGATGGTAAGTGATTATCAAATGAAATATTAGATTTGCACATGATTATTGCCCAAGTATTTAACTCATTAGCTAACTCATCAATTTGATCCATAGTATATGGAGTAATAATTTTTTGGGAGAAATTCAAAACACTCCTTTTCCTGCATTTATTTCTTTGAGTATGAATTGTCCTACAGACTAAGAATAACTAGTAAGAATAGTGTTAGTGAATAAGATAAATGTATCCACTATAATGGACCTTCTTGCCAAAATACTCCTGTAGGAATATTTTTTGTTGGTAGTACAATAAATAATAAAGGGAATCTTATATAAATTCTATCCAAATGCATATTTTCGATATATGTTTCAATGATTTTTAATGCCTTTCTTGCTTCAGGCTTTAACATTTGGGTTGAATTTGGATGTGATAGACCTTTTTGGATATCAAATAAAGGTCCCAACTCTCCTGTTGGTATGACTAGATAAGTCCTTATCCAATTTATGTCTCCTAATAACTTTTGAAAATTGTTAAGTCATTTGAGTTGATCTACACGTATTTGAATTATTGGTGGACTAACCATGGTTGAGGATAACAGAACTCCTAAATAATTAATTAGAAAATTTAATTGTACTTTATCTATTGCTATCTCTAGATTATATTTTTTAATAAGTTTCTAAGTGTGGCATAACATTCTAGCAATGTGCTTTTATCTTTGTGTGCTAATAATACCTCATCCATATTGTGAAATATTTGTAGTTCACGATTTTGATTTCTAAGTGGCTGGATTGTTTTGTCAACATAAATTTGACACATAGTTGGGCTGTTACCCATCCCTTGAGGGAGTACTTTCCATTAATATCTCTGATCAGGACCTTCATGATTCAGTGCAGGGATAGTAAATGCAAAATTGGACTATCCTCAGGATGAATTGGAATTTAAGAAAAAAAAAAAACAATCTTTAATATCTATAGCTAAAATATACCAGGTTTTTGGCAAAGCAGACAATTGGGGAATCCCCAATTGAACAGGTCCCATAAAAACCATCTCAGTATTAATGGCTCTTAAATCTTGCAATAATCTACATTTACCAGATTTCTTTTTGATGACAAAAAATGGGAGTATTATAGGAAGATATGGAACGTTGTATATGTCCCTCCACTACTTGTTATTTGACCAGGTAATGGGCTGCTTGTATCAATGGCAGGGGCCATTGAGGAATCCATACGTATCTTTCTGATTTTCAAGTAATTTTTATTGTCTCAGTGACCCCTCCTGAAAACCTAATCCATATCTGTGTGTTCCTTGATCTATTTGTATTGGTGCTGCTATACCTTGTTCTTTATCTCATAAACTTTTTTCTTTTCTAAAATCTTGTCTATCCATAATAGTGATCGCATTTGGATTGATGTTATTTGTTAATATCAAACCTAATTGATGTACGACATCTCGTTCCCATAAATTTATAGGAAGATGATCCAATACTTATATTTTTATAGTTCCTTCACATCCTTCAGGATCCTTCCAATCTAATATCATTGCACTTCTATGGTGATTAGGTGCCACTCCTAGGCCTTGATGCATTTGAGTGGCTTGTTGTAACGGCCAATGTTTTGTCCATTCTTGACAAGAGATGATGCTAAGCTCTGCACCTGTATCCCGTAGCCAATTAAATTCATGTCCTTGAATATTTAGTTTTAGCGTGGGGCAAGAATCTAAATTTAAAGAAAGCATAGCCCAATCTACACCTGTGGAGCCTAATCTCCTGGAACCTCTTTCTATAAAATGGCTGGAAAATTTATCATGTAGGTTGGGTATTATTAATAACTGTGCTATTCTATCTCCTGGTGAAATTACTGATATACCTCTTGGAGAGCTAGGTATAATTTTTATTTCACCTTCATAATCGGGATCAATTACCCCATGACTTAACGTAAGTCCTTTTAGAGTAGATGAACTGTGTCCCAATAATAAACCTACTCTTCCTTGGGGAAGAGGTCCTTTTACCCCTGTGGGAATGATTTGAACACCCATCTCTGTAGTTAGTACTGCTCTGGCGGAGGCGCAGATGTCCAACCTTGCACTCCCTCTGTTCTGTCTAGTGAGGGATCTAAGAGATAATGTGTCCTGGGCACTACTCTGATGGTGTTGCTGGGTTCCTCCAGTGCCCCATATATTTGTGGTCGTGGGCCCCAGAATATTGGGTCCTCCTATCCGTTTTTTGGCAATGGAGCCCAATGCCTTTCTCCACAATATTGTGGGAAAACACGTGGTCCTTGTCTGTTTTTTTGATAATTGAGTACCCTCTATGGTTGTTTGAGAATGGCATTCATTAGCCCAATGTCTCCCTCTATGGCATCGTGGGCAAATATCCAATATTCTATCCCTGTGATACCTAGTTTCGTTAAACCCTCCTCCTATCGGGCAATTCCTTTTAAAATGTCCTGTTTATTCACAATTGCAAAATGTTTTTGGCCTGACATCTAAAGCCTGTTGTACTGCAACTGCCAAGACTTGCCCTTCTTTATTAATGTCTCTACATAATTTCATATCTGTGTTTAAGCCTTCATGTTTCCATGGTCTAATGACCTCTCTGCACCAACGATTTGCTTGCTCATAAGCCAGTTGTTTTATTAATGGCATTGCTTGTTATGTAATGCCAAAAACTCTGCTAACTGTTTGAATAAGCCTATCTACAAATTCAGCATAAGGTTCATTAGCTCCGTGTATTACCTTAGATAATTGACCTTGTAAATCTCCATATTCTTGTAAAATCTTCTATGCCTTAACCGCATCTGCAGCAATTTGTGAGTATATAGAAGGATCATATGCAATTTGTTGCAGCTGACCCTCATAAGGTCCTTTTCCAACAACGTATCTAGATTTCTCTGATGATAACCGGCTGCTGCATTTTGCCTAGCCGTCTCCATGCAAAATTCCTCATTGGCAACCTTCCATAACGAATATTGCCCTCCATTTAGCACAACTTTACACATGCTAGTCCAATCTGCTGGCGTCATGTCCAAGTTGGTAATGGACTCCACCATGCTTACAGTGAAGGATGCTTGGAAACCCTAGGTTGTTACAGCTTCCTTTAATTACTTCAATTAAATTTAATTGCTTTAATTTCTTTTGAAATATAGGACATGGTGAATTTGCTGCCCTCCTGCCTGCTCAAGTAAGGGCATGACAATCTTTGAGGTCCTGTCTCAGGATCCCATCTATCAACTATGGGGGTTGAGGGCCCCCCCAGCATATGTTGTCTCCATAGGTGGAGCTGTTGGTTGGACACTTACGCCATCTGGTGATAGAAAGGTGTTAGTAGCAGTCTTCTGTTGTAACTTTTTTCCCTGATGGCTTCTTCTGCTTTAAACTTTCTTCCCCTTTCTGAGTATCTCAAGAGCCCTCCTCTTTTTTCTTGATTTAAAATGTCTTCTCCTTGACTAAGCAAACAAGATTGTACCAACGTCCATAACAGTAAGGTGCCAACTGACAAAGATCCTGTTCTTTCTTTTTCTATGCTTTTTAAATCTTCAACGTATGCCCTAACTGTTCTTGATTTTACTGGAGTGCCTCCTTTCTCTAACAATTTACTTAAAAATTAGTAAAAAAACAAACTGAAAGAATGTTAATTCCATATTTCCGTGACGAAGATACCCCTCACTAAGATAAAAAAAAGGGACAAAATGAAACAATAATGGAACAAAAATTCATTATATCAGCCTTTCTATCCTCCTGAAATGTTCATCAGTCCTTTCTTCCTATCTGTTCCTCAGACGCAAATAGTTTTTCCTCAGATGTGAGCAGTTTTTCTTCCATCCCACCCATCTCAGGGGCTAACAACTTAATATAAAAGCGAAACAAAACTAAAGAAGAATTTTAAATGGTTAGCATTTCTCTCTCCTTCCCTCAGGGCTGAGAAATTTCATTTACCTCCAAGCTTCAGGCGTTTCCCGCAGGGGCCACCAAATGCCGCAGTCTGGCTGAGCACAAATCATGAGCCACTCAAGCAGGAACAAACTTTATTTCTGAACTCCCCAGAACACCACCCATGCAGCCCTTCCAGGGACAGGGAGGGCACCACAACCAGAACTCCCTCCACCTGAACTTCACCAACAAATGCAAACTCCCCAGGAATCCCTGTGAGAACTCCAAAGTGACCAGGCACCTAGGAGGAGGACAGCAGGGGTCTATATACAATTGAATACACAACCTGTTTCAATCCAGCATCATCCATTAACAGCAATTATAGACAGCTTAACTTAATTATCATAATCTTAATGGCTCCCCTCTCAACAATTACTTCTGGCAAAATGCCAGGGGCCATTCTGACTAGGCTCTCAGCAGGGTTAGTACTAAGGATAGGACTAGGGCAAGAGTTTGTCTTAGGGCTAGGGTTACTATAGGGTTAGAGATAGGGCTAAATTAGGTTTAGTGTTTAATTTAATCCCATGTTTAGGGTTAGGGTTAGGGTTAGGGTTAGAGTTTATAGTTAAGGCTTAGAGTTAGGGCAAATTTGGGGGTAATGGTTGGCTTTATTGCTATGTTTAGAAGTAGGGTGAGTGTTATAATTAGGATTAAGCCTGTGGTTAGGGTTAGGGATATGATTAGGCCTAGCTTTAGGGCTAGGATGAGGGATTTTTTTTTTTTAGGGTTTGGGCTAGGATTGGTGCTAATACGAATTTCAGGTTCAGAATTATGGTTAAAAATAGTTTTAGGGTTAGGATTATGGGTACATCTAATGTAAGGGTTAGGTTAAGGGTTGGTGTAAGATTTAAAGCTAGGGTTTTTATATGGGTCAAGTTCTAGGTTAGGGTTTGGAATAGACTAAGGTTTAAAATTAGGGCTTGAATTAGAATTAGGTATAGGATTAGGGTTATGGTAATGGATAGAGTTAGAAATCAGTTAAGGGCTAGGTTCATGGTTATGATTAGGGCTAGGTTTTTCTTAAGTTAGTGCTAGGGTTTGGATTACGGATAATGTAAGTACTAGGGTTATAATTACGGCTAATTTTAGTGTTTTAGGGCTAGGTTTAGTGTTAGGTTTAGGTTTAGGGTTAAGGTGATGTTTAGTCCTCTGGTTAGTGTTATGGTCAGAGTAAGGGTCAGGTTTAGTCTTAGGAATTGGCTTAAAACTCGAATGAGGGCTGGGGTTAGGGCTAGGTGTAGGGTTAGGGTTTCGTTTAGGTTAAGGGTTATGGTTAGAGCTTTGGCTCATTTTGGTTTTAGGGCTAGGGTTAGGTTTAGGGCAATTTTTAGGATCAGTGTTAGGGTAATGGCTAGTCTTAGAATTAGGCTTAGGCTTTGGTGTAGGGTTAAATTTAGAGTTAGGTTTTTATGTAAGCTTTGTGCTAGGGCTAATAATAGGGCAAGAGTTAGGACTAGAATTTGGGATAGGGTTAGGTTTATGGAAAGGATAGGATTAGAATGAGTGAAAGGACCAGTGTGAGAGATAGAGTTATTTGGAGGGCTAGGATTAAGGTTAGGATTAGGGAAAGTGCTAAATTACAGCTAGAGTTAGTATTAGGGCTAGGGTTAGAGCTAGTTTTAGAATTAGCATCACAGATAGGCTATTTTTAGGCTTAGGCATTGAGTTAGGGTTGGATATAAAGTTAGGTTTTGATCTAGTGTTAAAGCTAGGGCTAAGGATAGGACAATTGTGATGACAAGGGTTAGGGTTAGATTTAGGGTTAATTTAGCATAAGGGATGTGTTTTGGCTAGGTTCAGGGCTGGGGCAAGGGTTAGTATTAGGGTTAAGGCTAGAGTTAGGGTTAGGGTTATGATTAAGGTTAGGTTTATGGCTAGAATGAGGTTTAGGGGATTTGTGTTAGCCTTATGGATAGTATTAAGTCTACGGCTAATGTCAGGTATAGGGTTATATTTAGGGCAAGATTTAGTGTTAAGTTTATGGCTTGGTCCAGTGTAAGGATTGGGTTTAGAGTAAGATTCAGGTTTATATCTAGGGTTATTTTTAGGGTCAGGGTCTGGGTTAGGGTTTGGGTTAGTTTAGGGTTTATGTTTAGGGTAATTATAGGGATAGTTTTAGGGTTTAGGTTTGGTTTAGTGTTATGGATAGTGTTAGGGCTAGGCCTAGGGTTAGCTTAAGGGTTAGGGTTATTGTTAGGGTAGTGGATAGTTTTAGACCTAAGGTTAGGGCTAGGGTCATATGTAGGATTAGGGCTAGTTTTCTGTTAGGGTTAGGTTTAAGTTTAAGGTTAAAGCTAGGTTTTAGACTCGTATTAAGACTAGGTTTTGGGTTAGTTTATTGCTAGGGTTAAGGCTACTACTAATGTATGAACTAGGGTTATGACTAGTGCTAGTTATACCTTAGGGTTAGGGCTAGGTCTAGTGTTAAGTTGAGGTTTATGGTGATGATGATGTTTAGAGCCAGGGGTAGTGTTAGGGTAAGAATCAGGGATAAAATTAGTTTTTAGGTTAGGGTTATGACTAAAATTAGGAATATGGTTAAGGTTAGGTGTAGGGTTAGGGTTTGGTTTAGGTTAAGGTTTATTGTTATGGCTATGTCTCAGTTTTCTTTTAGGACTAGGGCTAGTGTTGAGGGTAGTTTTAGGATTAGCTTTAGCGTTAGGGCTAGTGTTAAGTTTAGGTTTTAGCTTAGTGTTAGAGTTAAATTTAGAGTTAGGGTAAGATCTAGGGTAATGGCCAGGGCTATGAATGTGGCTAGGGTTAGACCAAGGGTTAGGGCTAGGATTAGGGTTCTATTAAGGGATAGGTTTAGAATTAAGATTAGAGTTAAGGTGAGAGTTAGAGTTACTCTTTGGGCTAGGGTTAGGGTTAAGATTAGGAATAGGGCTAAATTAGTGGTAAAATTAGGGGTAGGATTAGTGTTAGGATTAGGCCTAGGGTTTGGGTTAGGGATAAAATTAAGGCTACGTTTAGGGCCAGGATAATGTTTAGGGTTTGTGTTAGGGTTAGGGCAAGGATCATGGCTAGGGTTAATATCAGGCCTAGGGTGAAGGTTAGGGATAGCTTTAGAATGAGGTTTATATCTAGGTCTAGTGTAAGTGTTAGGTAAGGTTAGAGGCAGGTATATATCTAGGGGGATTATTAGGGTCACTGTAAGTGTAATACTTTGGTTTAGTTTTGAGGTTAGGGTTAGGGTTCAAATTAGCATTTGGGTTAGGGTTAGCATAATAATTGGATTAGGTTTAGGGTTCAGGGTAGGTTTAGGATAATTGATAGGTTTGGGGAAAGTGATAGGGTTAATGTTAAGCCTAGGGTTAGCATTATGGTAAGGGTAAACTTTAGGGTAATTTATACAGTTAGAGTTTATGTTAGGGCTAGGGTTATAGTTAGGATTAGTTCTTATGTTAGTGTTAAGGTGAGAGAACTTGAATTAGGTTTAGGCTTATGTTTAGCATAAGGGTTAGGTTCTGAGCTATGGTTAGGGCTAGGCTGAGAGTTGGTTCAGAGCTAGTTCTAGGGATAGGATTATGGTTATTTTGGGTTAGAGTTGAGGTTAGGGTTAGACCAAGGTTTAGTGTTAGGGTTAGAATAAGAGTCAGGGTTAGGTTTAGGGTTTGGGATAGTGTTAGAGCTAAAATGAAGGCTAGGGTTAGGACTATTAATAGAGTTAGGGTTTTGGTTAGTCTAAGGACTAGGGATAGGTCTAGGGTTACTCTTAGGTTTTAGGGTTTCACTTTGGGTAAGGGATTGATTTAGATCTAGGGTTAGGGCTATGGATAGGTTTAGAGTTAGAGTTAAAGCTAGGTTTAGGGCTCGGTTTAGGACTAGTTTTTGTGTTAGGTTTAGGGCTAGGATTAGGGTAACAGCTAATGTAAGAACAAGGGTTATCATTAGGGTTAGTTTTAGGGTTAGGTTTAGGGGTAATTTGAATGCTAGAATTAGTTTTAAGGTTAGAGTGATATTTATAGCTACATTTCTTATTAGGATAGGAGTCAGGGTCAGGGTGAGTTTTAGGGTTAGAGTTAAGAGTCGAAGTGTTTGGTTTTAGTTAAGGTTTAGGGTAAGTTCTATTGCTCGGTTTTGGTTTACTGCTAGGACTAGGGTTAGGGCTAGTTTTACGATTATCATTAGGGTTAGGGCTAGTGTTCATGTTAGGCTTAGGCTTAGGTTTAAGGTTAGATTTAGAATTAGGGTTAGGACTGGGACTAACTTTAGGGCAAGTGTTAGGGCTAGTGTTAGGTTTATAGTAGCAGATAGGGATAGAACTAGACATAGGGCTAGGGCAAGAGTTAGAGTTAGTCTTAGAGCTAGGGTTAGGATAGGGTTAGGGATAGAGCTAAATTAGGGCTAAAATTAGAGCTAGGGTTTGTGTTTAGCTTAAGCCTAGAGTTAGGGTTCAGTTCTGGTTTAAATTTAGGGTAAGGGATTATATTATACCTAGGTTTAGAGATAGTGTGAAGGTTAGCATTAGGGTTAAGTGTAGGCCTAGATATAGGGTTATGGTTAAGTCTAGGTTTAGGACTAGGATGAGGGCTAATTGTGCTTTTAGGCTTAGGGCTAGGATTAGGGCTAGGGCTAATTTCAGGTCCAGAATTATGGTTAAAGATAGTTTTAGGGTTAGATTTATGGCTACGTCTAGGCTAAGGGTTAGGTGTTGTGTTACGGTCAATTTTAGAGCTAGGGTTATAATTATGCTCAAGGTTTTGGTTAGGGTTTGGGATAGGATAAGGTTTCAAGTTTGGGCTTGAATTAGTTTTAGGGTTAGGTTTAGGGTAATGATAGGGTTAGGTTTAGGATTCAGGTTAGGTTTAGGGTAATGAAAGGTTTAGGATTTGGGATAAGATTAGGTTTATCCTTAGGGATATTATTATGGTCAGGGTTATGGTTATGTTAATGGATAGAATTAGAGATCAGTTTAAGGCTAAAATTATGTTTACAATTAGGGCTAGTGTTATGCAACAGTCTGACTGGGCAAAATAACCAGGAGCTGACAAGTAACTTGAATGTTGAAGAGGGAGCTGCTTTATTGCAGGTGAACTCAGTGCTAACTCAAGGTAGTGGGAACATGAGGTAACAGGAACTGCTTTATTGCAAAACAGCAGAGGAATATATACCTAACTGATTACACACAGCTTGACTCAATTAGCATCATCTAGATACAGCAGTCAGCCAATAAGGAATCCCCAGCATCTTAATGGCTCGGTGGCATTTCCTCACTCCTTCTGGCAAACTGCCAGGCGCCATCTTGACTTGATTTGCGGTCCCCAACATCTCCCCCCTTTTGTTTTATTAAACAACAAGTATGTGGTTTAGGGACCGTGCCTGTTTTAAGGACCAATACTACATATGGTCCTTACCCATCATTGGATGGTATGACCTCAAATCGTCAGCCTCCTGACTTAGGTTGGTACCATCGTAATTGGATCTTACCCATCTTTCACTACATGGCCCAATATATTTAGACATACTTGCAGATCTGTGTAATCTATACAAACACCATAAACAACCTGCCACAAGCAGAAGGAGGAGGATACAAAACGCCAGCATATGAAGCCATTGACAGCTGCAAGTGACAAGTCCTTGGAAAAATTGTACCCCACCAATGACACTGTTAGCAAAGATAACCTGGTACTATTACAATTTGTTTTCCCAATAGATTCATAATCCATAGAAGTGATACACAGTCGAGGTTGTACAGTTTGCATGATAGCTATCACAGAAGCTGCAGCAGGAGCAACAGAAACAGCAACAGCTGTGATGATGGTAGCTGTAATTCCAAAGTCTCATTTTGGTTTTTCAGTAATACTGGAAATTCTATTTTTGTCTTCCTTGACTCTGGGATGAAGGTAGGAATTCTAGCAATGCTGGGTAAAGAAAATTATGTAGCATTCCAGCAGGCATTAAGAAAACAACTTTCTGAACAATTTAGTACATTATCCTGAACAGAATCATTAGATATAATGAAGAGGAAAAGTGAAAGTAAACAAACCGATCTGATCTGTTAACTTCCTTTTTGTTCACATTTTAAAAAATCCTTGTAAATTTCTGAATTTAGGTAGATTATTTCATAGACATCAACATTTTTTTGAACACCTAAAAAAACTTGTAAGCTTAATTTTAAAGATATCTTTTCTTTCATTACCTATTTAAAGTGAACTGTTTAAATCACGTGAATAAAAGTTATTTGGATCCCTTTTTTTTCATGAGCGCTACTCATATATGATATATGGACATACGCACATAAAGACATACAACAAATAACACAACTGTGCACACATAATATAGTAGCAAAGGCATTGTAGCTTTTCACAGGCAAAATCTCCCTTGCAATGTTTAAAAACTCCTCAGTTAATAAAAAAATAGAACTGATCAGAAAAACATTAACCTAGGTCTGTATGAGCTCAAAAAAAATAATATTGAAAAAAGCATCCTGGCTACCACCATGGTTTGATTCTTCTTTTGATATCCCATCCTTCTTCCTGTAACTTGCATATGGGTTTGAAGGTATTCCCACAAGTAAGCCTCAATGTTTTTTACATTTGAAATAGGCATTAATGGTGCTCATTATTCATTAGCCTCCAGGTATGGGAGAACCATTATTGCAGATGCAAGGATAGCAAAACTGGAGTTTGGGATATCAGCTGTTATGGATTTGAGCCAAATCATCTTCTTTTTGATCTGTATAAATTGCTTTAGTTAGTCTCTCTGGAATCCAAATTGGCTGCTGTTCTCCCTGTGGAAACACACAAACAGACCCCGACTCTCCACAATCACTAGGTCAGGACCTTTAATGATAATAAGTGTAAGCTGATGCAGCTGTGGTGAAAACTGTAAAATACCAAACCATCTGAAGGTAAATGATATCATCATAATTGAAAACTGATATTCAGCTGTTATGGATTTGAGATATTGCTAACCCTGCATTTATAAAGCTCAGAAGGCTTGAGAATGGCAGGTTGTTCCCCCCTCCCCTTTTTTTTTATTTTTTTGTATAGAGCAAGGCCAATCCTGAAGTGGATTCTGGGGGGAATTTCCTTTAGAGGCTCTTTTCCACCCTCTGGAGGAAGGTGGCAATATCCTTGGTAGGAGTCTCCTGGCAACCTATGGCCCCGGGGAGTTTCCTGGATTCTAACTGCCACCTGGCTGACAGGGCTGGAGCTCACAGCAGTGGCGTACTGCTCCCTGGGTGGGGGGGCGGGGAAGCGGCCACCACCACTAGCTGGAAAATCCCTGCTGCTCTGCGAGAGGCTCGAGTATGCAGGGGTCCCTGCGCTGTGCTACTTCATGCATCCTCTGGTTACAAAAAGTGGTAGTAGCCTTTTGTTGTAACTCCTTCCCTGATAGTCCTTTCTTTACTGAACTCTCTTCCTCTTTCTGACTAGAGTTGCTGGGCTTTTATCAACGTATGCCCTAACTTTTCTTGGTTTAACTAAAGTGCCTCCTTCCTTTAGCAATTTACTTAACACCCTTTCAGTTTGATTTCCACTAACTTCTGATCCCATACATCCGCAACAAAGACAACACAACACACTAAGATAAGACAAAACAAAAAGACATGGTATCAATTTTTCTTTTTTTTCGTTTTTTTTGAAATGGCCATTCATCCTCTCGTCCTATCTGCTTTCTCAATGGGCAAGCAGCATTCCTTTTGTCCTATATATTTCTAGGGACAGGCAGCTTTCCTTCCATCCTATCTATTTCTATGGACGGGCAGCTTACCTTGTCACTTACCCCCAAGCATCCTGGAGTTAGGTCTAGGTCTAGCGTTAAGAGTAATTAACAGTGATGATGATGTTTAGAGCCAGGGTTAGTATTAGGGTCAGAGTCAGGGTCAGGGTTTGTTGTCAGGTTAGGGTTAGACTATAATTAGGGATAGGATTAGGGCTATTTGTAGGGTTAGGTTTTGGTTTAGTTTAAGGGTTAAGGTTAGGGCTATGACTCGGTTTTCTATTAGAAATAGTTGTAGGGTTATGGCTAGTTTTAAGATTAGTCTTAAGTTTAGGGCTAGTGTAAGTGTGAGATTTAGGCTTAGGTTAAGGATTAGGGATAAGAGTAGAGTTATAGCTTGATTTAGTCTTAGGGTTAGGGTTAAATTTAGTTAGGTATAGATCTAGGTTTTCAGATAGAGCTAAGTATAGGGCTAGGTAGTAAGTTTAGGGCTAGGTTTATGGTGATAGTAAGGGATAGGGTTAAAACTAGGTATAGGGCTGGTGTGAGAGTTAGAGTTAGTCTTAGGGCTAGGGTTAGGATTAGGGATAGGGCTAAATTAGGACTTGGATTAGGGCTAGGGTTAGTGTTAAGATTAGGTCTAGGGCTAGGGCTTGGGTTAGTGTTAGCTTAAGGTTTAGGGTTAGGTTTAGGGTAAGGTATGGGAATATACCTAGTTTTAGGACTAGGGTTAGAATTAGGGTTAAGGTTAGGGTTAACATTAGGGTTAGGGTTATGATTAAAGTGAGGGTCATGGCTAGAATGTGGGCTAAGTAAAAAACTTAATAAAAATTAGGGTGAGGGCTAGGATTAGAGCTAGGGCTAATGCCAGGTCTAGGATAGGGTTAGAGAATGTTTCAGGGTTAGTTTTATGGCTAGGTCTATTGTAAAGTTTAGGTTTCTTGTTAGAGTCTGGTTTAGAGCTATGGGTATTATTAGAGTTAGGGTCAAGTTTAGGGTTTGGGTTAGGTTAAGGTTAAGGTTTAGGGCTCCAATTAGTCTTATATTTTGGGATTGGGTAATGACACAGTTATGTTTAGGGTTCTAGTTAGGTGTGGGTTAATAGTTATGGTTAAGGCTACTTCTAGGTTTAAGGTTCTGTCCAGGGTTAGCATAAGTGTTATAGTTATCTTGGGGTAATGAATAGGGTTAGAGCTAGGGTTAGGACTAGGGTTATGATTAGGAATAGGTTTAGGGTTAGTCTTAGGGTTATAGTTAGGGCTAGTATTGTTAGGGCTATCTTTAGGGTTAAAGCTAAGGTGGCGCTTGAATTATGGCTAGGTTTTGTGATAGGTTAGGACTACGGCTAATGTAAGAACTAGTTTAATGTTTAAGACTAGTTTAATGGTTAATGTTAGGGCTAGGTGTAGTTTTAGGTTTAGTTTTAGGGTCAGGATGAAGTTTAGAGCTAGGTTTAGTGTTAGTGTCAGGGACAGTGTCCGTATAGGGTAATGGTTAGGGTTAAAGCAAGAATTAGGACTAGGGTAAGGTCTAGAATTAGTGTTAGAGTTTGGGTTAGGTTAAGGGATATTGTTAAGGCTAGGCATAGTTTGTCTTTAAGAATAAATTATAGTTATGGCTACATTTATGATTAGGCTTAGGTCTAGGGCTAGTGTTAGGGTTAGGTTTAGGTATAAGGTTACCAGTAGGGCTAGTGTTAGGGTTCGGTTATGGTAAGGGATAAGGTTGGAATTAGGGGTAGATCTTGTGTGAGAATTATACTTAGTCTTAATTATATTGTTAGGGATAGGGTTAGAAATAGGGATATATTAGGGCTAGGATTAGGGCTAGGTTTAATGTTAGGGTTAGGACCAGAGTTAGGGTTATGATTAGAACTGAGGCTAGGGTTAGGATTAGGGTAAAGTTTAGGGTTTAAGCTATGGTTAAGGCTAGGGGGTGTGTTAGGTTTAGTGTTAGTTCTAGGTTAGGATTATGGTTATAGTCACAGTTAGGGTTGGGGTTAGGGCTAGGGTTTTCATTAGGGTTAGGGTTAGTTTTAGATTAATGTATTGGATTAGATGTAAGATTAGGTTTAGGGTTAAGTTTAGGTTATTTTTAAATTTAGTTTTAGGGATAGATTTAGTTTTTTTATGGTAAGGTTTAGGGTTAAGTTTATAGCAAGGGTTTGGTTTAGGGTTAGGTCGAGGGTTAGGTATATGATTAAGGTTAGGACTAGTGTTAGGTTTAGGGCTAGGGTTATTATTAGGATTAGGGTTAGGGTTAACGTAGTGTTAGGGTTAGAGCTAGTGTTAGTACTAGGGATAAGTTTAGGATTAGGGCTAAGGTTAGGTTTATGTTTAGGAATAAGGCTAGGGTTAAGTTTAGGCTAAGGGTTAGGCTTTGAGATAGGGTTATGTGTAAGGCGAGGATTAGAGTGAGGGTTACATTTAGGATTATGGTTATGCTTAGGGTAGGTTTAGGCCTCGGATTAGGGTTAGGTTTTGTGTTAGGTTTAGGCCCAGGGTTAAGGCTATGTGTAATGTAAGATCTAGGGTTCTGATTAGAGCTAGTTTTAGGGTTAGGGTTATGGCTATGTCTAGTGTTAGGTTTCGGTTTGGGGTTAGATTCAGGTTTAGAGCGAGGTTTAGTGTTAGTGTTAGGTTCAGTGTTCAGGTTAGAGCTAGGTTTAGGGTGAAAGCCAGAATTAGGACTAGGGTTTGGTCTAGGGATAGGGTTAGTGTTTGCTATAGTTTAAGGGTTATGTTAGGGCTAGGGCTCAGGGGCTTTTTAGGTCTAGGTCTAGAGTTATGACTATATTTAGGATTAGGCTTAGGTCTAGGTCTAGGGTTAGTGTTAGGTTAAGGTATAAGTTTACTGGTAGGGCTAGATTAAGGGTTTGGTATAGGGTGTGGGTCAGATTTGGAATGTAGGTTTGTGTTAGGGTAAGGATTTGAGTTAGGGTTAGAGCTAGAATGAGGGCTAGGGTTAGGACTACTAATAGGGTTAGGTTTGGATTAGGCTATGGATTAAGATTAGGACTAAGATTAGCATTATGGACAGGGTTTGGGATAGGGTAAGTGATAGTGTTAGAGCTAGGGTTAGGCCTAGGTTTAGGCTTAGGGTTAGGGCTAGTGTTAAGTTTAGATTTAGGTTTACATCTAGGGTTAGGGCTCAGCTTAGGGCTAATTTATCTGTTAGGTTTAGTGCAAGGGTTAGGGCTATGGCTGATATAATAAATTATGTTATGATTAGAGTTAGTATTCAGTCTAGATCTAGTGTTAGAGTTATCTTTAGTGTTAGTGTGATATTGAGAACTAAGGTTAGTGTTAGATTATAAGTCTGAATCAGGGTTAATTTTAGGACCAGGATATGAATTAGAGCTAGAATATTATGGCTAGGTTTAGGGTTAGGATTTGGTTTAGGTTAATATTTAGAGTTAGAACAATGGCTCGGTTTGGTTTAAGGGATAAGGCTAGAAGTATAGCCTAGGGTTTGGGCTAGGATTAAGGCTAGGTATAGGCCTAAGATGAGGACTAGTGTTTGTGTTAGGGTTAGGGCTAGGTTTGGGGCTGAGGCTAATGTCAGGTCTTGGTTTATTATGGTTAGTTTTAGGGTTAGGTTATGGCTAGGTCTAGTGTAAGGGTAAGGTTTAGGTTAAGGATCAGGCTTAAAGCTAGGTGTATTATTAGGGTCACTGTTCGAGTAGGGTTTGGTTTAGGTTAAGATTTAAGGTAAATGCTTGAATTATCGTTAGGGATAGGATTAGGGTTTGGGTTAGGGTAATTGATAGGGTTAGGTTTAGAGTTCAGGTTAGGTTTACAGTAATAAGTAGGGTAGTGTTAGCAATAGTGTCAGCGTTAAGCCTAGGGTTAGCATTTGTGTTAGGCTTATCTTTAGGGTAATGGATAGGGTTAGGGCTAGGGTTCAGGTTAGAATTAGGAGTAGGGTTAGAATTAGGCTTAGGGTTCATGTCAGGGTTAGTTTTTGGTTAAGTGTTAATGTTTGAGCTAGGATTAGGTCTAGCGTGAGGGTTAGGGTTAGAGTGAGGGCTAATGTTAGGGTTAGGGTTATGTTTAGATTAAGGTTAGAGTTTGAGCTAGAATTAGGGTTAGGGTGAGGATTAGGGTTAGGGTTAGGTCTAGGCTTATGGTTAGGGTTACAATAAGGGCTAGGCTTAGGGCTAGGATAAGGGCTAGGTTTTGTGTGAGGTTTATGGTTAGCATTAGGGATATTTTTAATGTAAACACTAGTGTTATGGTTATGGCCAGTTTTAGGATTAAGTTATGTATAAGTCTAATGTTCTACTTCTGTTTGAGGTTAGGATAAGATTTAGAGCTAGGGTTTGTTTTAGGGTAACAGTCATTTGTCTGGTTCGGGTTAGGTTTATAGTGAGGACCCGATTTAGGACTAGCATTGTGTCTAGGGTTAGAGTTAGTTTTTACGTTAGGTTAACAGTTAATGTTAGGGCTAGTGCTAGGTTTTTGTTTAGAGCTATGGCTAGATTTATGACTCTATTTAGGATTATGTTTGGTCTAATGCTAGTGTTACTGTTAGGTTTAGGTATAGGTTTACTGGTAGGGGTAGGGTTAGGGTTCGCTTTAGGGTTAGTGTCAGATTTAGACCTAGGGTTAGTCTTAGGGTCAGAATAAGGGTCAGGGTTAGAGTTAAAGTTAGAGTTAGAATGAGGGCTAGGGATGGGACTACTAATAGAGATAGGGTTTGAGGTAGGCTAAGGATTATGGTTAGGACTAGGGTAGCATTATGTGAGGGTTTAGCTTAGGGTAACGGATAGGGTTATAGGTAGATTTAGGGTTAGGGTTAGGGTTAAACTTAGGTTTAGGGCTTAGGATAGGGCTAGGATTTGTGTTAGAATTAAGGCTACAGCTAACGAAAAAACTAGGATTCCGATTAGGGCTAGTTCTAGGATTAGTGTTAGGTCAATATTTAGAGCTAAGTTTACTGTTAGGGTCTGAGTAAGGGTCATGGTTACTTCTAATGTTAGGATTAGGACTCAAATTAGGGCTACATTTAGGGCTAGGTGTAGGGTTAGGGTTTGGTTTAGGTTAAAGTTTAGGGTTATGGCTCGTTTTGTTTTAGGGCTAGTGTACTCTTAGGGCTAGTTTTCCAATTAGCATTAGGGTTAGGACTAGTGTTAGAGTGAGTTTTAGGCTTAAGATTAGGGTTAGATCCAGGTTTAGTGCTAGGGTGAAGGTTAGGGCTAGGGTTGGGGCTAGGGCTAGGGATAGGTTTTGGGTTATGGTAACATATAGGTTTAGAACTTGGGATAGAGCTCAGGCAAGAGTTAGAGTTATTCTTAGGGCTAGGAATAGTGTTAGGTTTAGGGTTAGAGCTAAATTGGGGCTAGATTTAGGGCTTGGGTTAGTGTCAGGTTTCGGCCAAGGTTAGAGTTAGGGTTAGGGGAAGGGATGGAGTTATAGCTAGGTTTAGGGCTAGGGTTAGGGTTAGAATTAGGGTTACTGCTAGGGTTAGGATTTAGGCTATATTTAGTGTTAGGATGAGGGTTTGTGTTAGGTCTAGGACTAGGATTAGGGATAGGGTTAATGTCAGGTCCAGATTTATGGTTACTGTTAATTTTAGGGTTAGGTTATGGCTATATCTATTGTAAGGGTTAGTTTTAGGTAAGGGTAAAGTTGAAAGTTAGGTGTATTATTAGGTTCAGGGTCCGGGTAGGGTTTGGTTTAGGTTAAGTTTTATGGTTGAGGATTTAATGAGCTTTAGGGTTAGGGTTACGGATGGGGTAATGAATAGGATTAGGTTTAGGATTCAGGTTAGTGTTAGCAATAGGGTTAGCATTACGCCTAGGGTTAGAATATGAGTTAGGCTTATCTTTAGGGTAATGGATAGTGTTAGAGCTAAGTTTAGGGCTAGGGATAAGGTTACAATTAGGGCTGGAGTTAGGGTTAGGCCTAGGGTTAGTGTCAGGGATAGTTTTAGTTTATGTATTAGCATTTGAGCTAGGGTTAGGTCTTGGCGAGGGTTAGGGTTAGAGGCAGGTCTAGGGTTAGTGTTAGGGTTATGTTTCAGGTAAGGGTTAGAGTTTGAGCTAGGTTTAGGGCTCAGGCAAGTGTAGTATTAGGCTTAGGTCTAGGATTATGTTTAGGGTTATGATTAGGGCTAGGTTTAAGGCTAGGATAATGGCTAGGTTTTGTTTGAGGTTTTGGGCTAACATTATGGATATGTCTAGGGTTAGGGTTTGGTTTCTGGTTAGGAATATGTTTAGAGCTAAAATTTGTTTAGGGTTAAGGGTCATTGTTCAGAATAGTGTAGATTTAGGGTAAGTGCCAGAATTATGACTAGCATTGGGTCTAGGGATAGGGGTAGTCTTTAAGTTAGGTTAAAGGTTATTATTAGGGCTAGCACTAGGTTTTTGTTTAGGGCTACTTCTAGATTTATGACTATATTTAGGATTAGGTTTTGTCTAGTGCTAGTGTTACTGTTAGGTTTAACTATAGGTTTACCAGTATGGGAAGAGTTAGGGTTCGGTTTAGTGTTAGGGTCAGGTTTAGACTTAGGGTTAATGTTAGGGCCAGAATAAGGGTCAGAGTAATGGTTAGGTTTAGAGCTAGAATGAGGGCCAGAATAAGACTAGTAATAGATTTAGGGTTTGGGGTAGGCTAAGGATTAAATTTAGGACAAGGGTAGCATTAGGGTGAGGGTTTGGCTTAGGGAAAGAGATAGGCTTTAAGGTAGGGTTAGGGTTAGTGTCAGGGTTTGAATTAAAAAATAGAGTTAGGTCTCAGATTCGGGCTAGGATTTGTGTTATCATTAGTGCTATGATAAGAACTGATGATGAAGGCTTATGAACTAGGTTTCTGCTTAAGGTTAGCTCTAGGGTTAGTGTTAAGACAATGTTTAGAGCTAGGTTTAGTGTTAGCGGGCTGAGTCAGTTTACAGGTTTATTTCTAGGGTTAGGTGCAGCTTTAGGGTTTGTTTTTCATTAAGGGTTAGGGTTATTGCTTGGTTTTGTTTTAGGGTTATGGTGGATTTAGGGCTAGTTTTCCAATTAGCATTAGGGTTAGGGCTAGTGTTAGGGTGAGGTTTATACTTAATTTTAATTTTAGATCCAGGTTTATACCTTGGGCGATGGTTAGGGCTAAGTTTGAGGCTAGGGATAGGGCTAGAATTTGGGTTATGGTAAGGGATATGTTGAGAACTAGGGATAAGGCTAGGGTGAGAGTTAGAGTTAGTCTTAGGGATGGGGATAGGGATAGGATTAGGTTTATGATTAGGGATAGGATTAGGTTTATGATTAGGGCTAAATTAGGGCTAGGATTAATGCTAGGGTTAGTGTTAGAGGCCTAGGTTTAGGGCTAGGGTTAGGGTTAGCATGAGGATTAGGGTAAGGTATGATGTTACACCTATGTTTAGTGCTAGGAAAGGGATAAAATTATGGCTAGGGCTAGGGTTAAAATTAGGGTTAGGATTAAGGCTATGCTTAAAACTAGGATTAGGGCTAGGAATAGGGCTAATATCAGGTCTATGGTTAAGGTTAGTCTAGGGTTAAGGATAGGACAATGGCTCATTTTTGTTTTAGAACTAGGCCTAGGGTTAGGGCTAGTTTTATGATTACTGATAGTGTTAGGGATAGAGATAGGTTGAAGTTTAGGCTTAGAATTATTGTTACAGTTAGATCTAGGTTTAGGGCTATGGCTAGAATTAGGGATAATGTTAGGGCTAGTGTTAGGGTTATGGTAATGGATAGGGTTAGAACCAGAAATAGGGCTAGGGCAAGAGTTGGTGTTAGTCTTTGGGCTACGGTTAGGGGTAGGTTTAGGGTTAGGGCTAAATTAGGGCTAGTATTAGTGCTAGGGTTAGTGTTAGGTTTAGGCTTAATGTTAAGGTTAGTGTAAGTGTTGGGATTAGAATTAGGGGAAGGGATAGAGTTATAGCTATCTTTAGGTGTATGATGAGGGTTAAAATTACAGTTAGGAGAACGGTTAGGGTTTTGGTTAGGATTCAGGCTAGGTTTAGAGTATAACTAAGGGTTTGTGTTACGGCTAGGGCTAGGATTAGGGCTAGGGCTAATGTCAGGTCTAGATTTATGGTTAGTATTAGTTTTAGTGTTACGTTATTGCTATGTCTAGTATAAGGGTTAGGTTTAGGGTAGGGGTCACGTTTAGATCTAGGTGTATTATTAGGGTCAGGGTCTTGATAGGATTTGGTTTAGGTTAAGTTTTAGAGTTAAGGATTGAATTAGCTTTAGGGTTAGGGTTATGGATGGGGTAATGGATAGGAATAGGTTTATGGTTCCGTTTATGTTTAGAGTAATGGATAGGTTTAGTATTAGCAATAGGGTTGTCGTTAGGCCTAGGGATAGCATTTGGGTTAGGTTTATCTTTAGGGTAATAGGTTTAGAGCTAAATTTAGGGCTAGGCTTATGTTTAGGATTAGGTTTAGGGTAAGTGTAGGCATTTGAGCTAGGGTTAGAGCTAAAATGAGGGTTACATTTTGAGTCAGGGCTAGTGTTAGGTTTAGGGTTAGGGTTATCTTTAGGCTAGGGATTAGATTTTGAGCTAGGGTTAGGGCTAAGGTGAGGATTAGCATTAGGTTTAGATCTAAGGTTATGGTTGGGGTTATGATTAGGGCTAGGATAAGGGCTAGGTTTTGTGTATGTTTAGGGCTAACATTAGGGCTATAAGAAATGTAAGAGCTAGGGATATAGTTATGGCTAGTGTTAGGGTCAGGGTTATGGATAAGTCTAGTGTTAGGGTTAGATTTTGGTTTAGGATAAGGTTTAGAGATAGGGTTTCTATTAGGTTAAGGTTCATTGTTGGGTTAGGGTTAGTTTTATGATGAAGGCCACAAGTAGGTCTAGTGTTTGGTCTAGTGATTGGTTTAGTCTTTACATTAGGTTAAGGGTTCATTTTAGGGCTAGTGCTACATTTTTGTTTAGGGCTAAGGCTAAATTTATGACTCTGTTTAGAAGTAGGTTTGGTCTAGTGCTAGTGTTACTGTTAGGTTTAAGTATAGGTTTACCAGTAGGGGTAGTGTTAGGGTTTGGTTTAGGGTTAGGGTCAGGTTTAGATCTAGGGTTAGTGTTAGGGTCAGAATAAGGGTCATGGTTAGGATTAGGGTTAATGCTAGAGTGAGGGCTAGGTTAAAATTAGTAATAGAGTTAGGGTTTGGGTTAGGCTAAGGATTAAGTTTAGGATTAGAGTAGCATTAGAGAGAGGGTTTGGCTTAGGGTAAGGGATAGAGTTAGAGGTACAGTTAGGGTTAATGTTAGAATCAGGGCTCAGAATACGGCTAGGATTTGTGTTAGCATTAGACCTACAGCTAATGAATGAACTAGTTTTCTGAATAGGGCTAGTTTCAGGGTTAGTGTTAGGGCAATGTTTAGAGCTAGGGGTACTGTTATGGTTCGACTCAGGGTCAGGGTTATTTCTATGGTTAGAGTTAGGGCTCAAATTAGGGCTAAGTTTAGGGTTAGGTGTAAGGTTAATGTTTGGTTTAGGTTAAGGGTTATGGTTAGAATTATGGCTTTGTTTTGTTTTAGGGCTAGGGTAAGGTCAGGGCTAGTTTTTCAATTAGCATTAGGTTTAGGGCTAGTGTTATGGTGAGTTTTGGGCTTAAGCTTAGTGTTTACAACCAAGTTTAGGGCTAGTGTGATGGTTAGAGTTAGGGTTGGGGATAAGGATAGGGCTAGGTTTTGGGTTATGGTAAGGGATAGGTTTTGAACTTTGGATAGGGCTAGGGCAAGAGTTAGTCTTAGGGCTAGGGATAGCATTAGGTTTAGGATTAGGGTTAAATTAGGGCTAGGATTAGCCCTAGGGTTAGTGTTAGGTTTTGGCCTAGAGTTAGGGCTAGTGTTTGGTTTAGATTTAGGGTTAGGGTAAGGTATGATGCGACAGCTACATTTTGGGCTAGGACATGGGATAAAATTAGAGTTAGGTCTCTGGTTAAGAATAAGATTAAGATTAAGGCTAGGCCTAGGGCTAGCCTTAGGGGTAGGGTTTGTGCTATGGTTAGGTCTAGGATTAGGTCTAGGGCTAATGTCAGTTCTAGGGTTGTGGTTAGGTGTAGTTTTAGGTTTAGGTTTATGGCTAGGTCTATTGTAAGGTTTACCTTGAGCGTTAGGCTTAGGTTTACAGCTAGGGGTATTATTAGAGTCAGAGTCAGGGTTAGGTCATGGGTTATGTTAAGTTCTAAGGTTAGGGCTAAAATTAGCATTAGGGATAGGGTAATGGACATGGTTAGGTTTCAGGTTCAGTTTAGGTTTAGTATAATTGACAGGGTTAAGTTAAGGCATAGGGTTGGAGTTAGGCCTAGGGATAGAATTTGTTTAAAGATATGGTTCAGGTAATAGATAGGATTAGATATACAGTTAGGACTAGAGTTATGGTTAGGTTAGGGCTATTGTTAGGGTTATGCCTAGGGTTAGAATTTGCTTAGGGTTATGGTTAGGGTAATGGATAAAATTATATCTAGGTTTAGAGCTAGTGTTTTGGTTAGGAATATGGCTATGGTTTCTTTTAGTTTTTGGGTTAGAACAAGGTTTAGGTTTAGGGTTAGGTTTGGTTTATGGGTTAGGGCTAGTGATAAGGTTAGGGCTATGATTAAAACTAGGGTTAGGGCTTGGATTAGGGCTAGGTTTTGGGTTAGGTTAGGGCTAGTGTAGGACTACAGCTAATGTAAGAACTAGGGTTATGATTAGGACTAGTATTAGGGTTAGCATTAGGACTAGGTCTAGTGTTTATATCAGGTTTAGGTTTAGGGGTATGATAGGGTTAATGTTAGTGTCAGAGTCAGATTCAGTGTTACTTTTAGGATTAGGGACAGGACTTGGATTAGGACGAGGGGTAAGGCTAGAGGTATGGTTAAGATTTGTGTGTTAGCTTAAGAATTAGGGATAGGGCTAATGTAAGGTCTAGGGTTGCATTTAGGTTAGGGTTAGAGTTGGGGCTATGGCTCAGTTTTGTTTTAGAGCTAGGGCTAGGGCATAGGGCTAGTTTTGGGATTAGCAATAGTGTTAGATCTAGTAGTAAGTTGAGGTTCAATCTTATATTAATTGTTATGGTTAGATCTATGTTTAGGCCTAGGGCTATGGTTAGGGCTAAAGTTAGGGTTAGTGTTATGGTTATGATAACAGACAGGTTTAGAATTAGAAATAAGGCTAGAGAAAGAGTTAGAGTTAGTCTTAGGGTTAGGGTTAGGTGTGGGTTTAAGGCTAGGGCTAAATTAGCGCTAGGATTAGTGCTAGGGTTAGTGTTAGGGTTATGGATATGGTTAGGGTTAGTGTTAGTGTTTAGGATAAGTTAGGTTTAGGGAAAGAAATGTTGTTATAGCTAGGTTTAGGGATAGGGCGAGAGTTAGAATTAGGGTTAGGGCAAGGTTAGGGTTCAGGTTATGATTAAGGCTAGCTGTAGGGCTAGGTTTGAGGATTTGTGTTAGGGCTAGGGCTAGGATTAGGGACAGGGCTAATGTCAGGTCTGGGGCTATTTTTAGGAATAGTTTTAGGGTTAGGTTATGGGTAGGTCTAGTGTAAGGATTACGTTTAGGCTAAGGGTCAGGATTAGAGCTAGGTATATTATTAGGGTCAGAGTTGGATAGGGTTTGGTTTAGTTTAAGGTTTAGAGTTAAGAGTTGAGTTAGCATTAGGGTTAGGGTAAGAGTTGGGGTAATGGATATGGTTAGGTATAGGGTTCAGGTTCAGTTTAGAGTAATGGATAAGGTTAGTGTTTGTGACAGGGTTAGCGTTAGGCCTGGGGTTAGCATTTGAGTTAGGCTTATCTTTAGGTTAAAGGATAAGGTTAGAGCTAAGGTTTTTTCTAGGTTTCAGGTTAGCATTAGGGCTAGGGTTAGGTTTAGGCCTAGGGTTAGCGTCATGGTTAATTTTAGGGTAAGTGTTAGGGTATGAACTAGTTTTAGGGATAGGGAAATGGTTAGGGTTAGAGTCAGCACTAGGGTTGCAGTTAGGGTTACGATTATGGCTAGGATAAGGCTAGGTTTGTGTGGTGTTTATGGCTAGAATTAGTGCTATCAGTTAGGGTTAGTATTAGGATGAGGGTTAGAGTTAGGGCCAGAATTAAGACTAGTGTTTGGTCTAGAGATAGAATTAGCCTTTGGGTTAGTTTAATGGCTATTTTTATGGCTAGTGCAAGGTTTTTGTTTAGGGCCAGTGCTATATTTATGATTATAATTAGGATTAGATTTGGTCTACTGCTAGTTTTACTGTTAGGTTTAGGTACAGGTTTACTTGTAGGCGTAGTGGTTGGGTACGGTTTAGGGTTAGTGTGAGGTTTAGTTCTAGGGTTAGTGTTTGAGTCAGAATAAGATTTTGGGTTAGTGTTACAGCTAGAATGAGGGCTAGGGTTAGGACTAGTAATAAAGTTGGGGATTTGGGTAGGCTAAGGATTAGGATTAGGACTAGGTAACATTAGGGTGAGGTTTGGCTTAGGGAAAGGGATGGGTTTAGAGGTAGTATTAGGGTTCAGGATAGGATTAGGGCTAGGGTTAGGGTTAGGGTTAGTCTTAGGGTTAGACCTAGTGTTAGAGCTTGGATTAGTCCTAGGATTTGTGTTTACTTAAGGGCTATGGCTAATGAAAATACTTCATTTCTGATTAAGGCTAGTTCTAGGGTTAGCATTAGGGCAATGAATAGAGCTAGGGTTAGTGTTAGGATCTGAGTCAGGGTCAGGGTTACTTCTAGAGTTAGTTTTAGCATTCAAATTATGGCAAGATTTAGGGCTAGGTTTAGGTTTAGTGTTTGGTTTAGGTTAAGGTTTAGGGTTAGGTTTATGGCTCAGTTTTGTTTTAGGGCTAGGCTAGGGTTAGGGCTAGTTTTCCATTTAGCATTAGGGTTTGAGCTATGGTTAGGGTGAGCTTTAGACTTGAGGTTCAGTTTAAATTCACGTTTAAGGCTAGGGCAAAATTTTGGGCTAAGTTTGGGGCTAGGGATAGGGCTAGACTTTGGATTATGGTAAGGGATAAGTTTTGAAATAGGGCTAGGGCTAGTGTGAGTGGTAGAGTAAGTCTTAGGGCTAAGGATAGTTAGGGCTAAATTAGGGCTAGGATTAATGTTAGGGTTAGTGTTAGGTTTAGGCCTAGGTTTAGTGCTAGTGTTAGGGTAAGGTATAATGTTATAGCTACGTTTTGGGCTAGGTCAAGGGATAAAATTAGGGATAAGGCTAGGGTTAATGTTATGGTTAGAATTAAGGCTAGGCTTAGTACTTGGATTAGGGATAGGATTTGTGTTAGTGTTAGGGCTAGGATTAGGGCTAAGGCTAATGTCAGGTCTAGGGTTATGGTTAGGGATAGTTTTAGGGTTAGGTTTATAGCCAGATCTATTGTAAGGTTTAGGTTGAGTGTTAGGGTCAGCTTTGCAGCTAGGGTATTATTAGGGTTGGAATGAGGGTTAGGGAATGTGTTAGGTTATGGTTTAGTGTTAGGGTTCTAATTAGAATTAGGGTTCATGTTAGGGTTAGGGTAATGGATATGGTTAGGTTTAGGGTTCAGTTTAGATTTAGGGTAATGGACAGCCTTATGGTTAGGGATAGTATTAAAATTAGGCCTAAGGATAGAATTCAGTTAGGGTTATGGTTAGGGTAATGGAAAGGATTAGAGCTACAGTTAGGGCTAGGATTATTGTTAGGTTAGGGCTATGTTTAGTGTTAGGCCTATGGTTTGAATTAGGTTAGAGTTTTGGTTAGGGTAATAAATAAGATTAGAGCTGGGGTTAGGGCTAGGGTTATTGTTAAGATTAGGGCCATGATTTGGGTTACGTCAGGTTTAGTTTTGGGGTTAGGATTAGGTTAAGTGTCAGGGCTAGGGTTAGGATAAGTGATAAGGTTAAACTAGGGTTAGTGATCAGATAAGGGCTAGGTTTTGATTTAGGTTAGGGATAAGATAGGATTATGGCAATTGTAAGAACTAGAGTTAAGATTAAGGGTAATTTTAGAGATATCATTAGGTCTAGGTCAAGGTATAGTGTTTAACTTAGGTTTAGTTTTAGGGAGATGATTAGATATAAGGTTAGTGTTAGTGTCAGAGTCTGGATCAGTGTTACTGATCATGGTTAGTGATAGTACTCGAATTAGGGCTAGGATTAAGGCTAGGTGTAGGGTTAGGTTTTGTGTTCAGGTTAGAGTAAGAATTAGGGATGGGCTAATGTCAGGTCTAGCACTACCCTTAGGCTAGGGTTAGGGTTAGGGCTATGGCTCAGTTTTGTTTTAGAGCTAGGGCTAGGATTAGGGCTAGTTTTAAGATTAGCGATAGTGTTAGGGCTAGTGGTAGGATGGGGTTTAGGCTTAGATTTATTGTTATGGTTAGATCTAGGTTTAGGGCTAGGGCCTGCATTAAGGTTAAGGTTAGGGCTAGTGTTAGGGTTTTTGGTATCAGATAGGGTTAGAACTAGAAATAGGACTGAGGTGCGATTAGAGTTATTCTTTTGGCTAGGGTTAGTGGTAGGTTTAGGGTTAGGGCTAAATTAGGGCTAAGATTTTCACTAGGGTTAGTGTTAGGGTTAGGCCTAGTGTTAGGGCTTGGGTTATGGTTAGAGTTCTTGTTAGGGTTAGGGTTAGACTTAGGGGAAGGGATGGCATCATAGGTAGGTTTAGAGCTAGGGTTGGGGTTAGAATTTGATTTAGGGCTAGGGTTAGGGTTCGGATTAGCATTAAGGCTAGATTTAGTGGCAGGATGAGGGTTATGTATTAAGGCTAGGGCTAAGATTAAGGCTAGGGCTAATGTCAGGCCTAGGTTCACATTAAGTGGTAGTTTTATGGTTAAGTTATTGCAAAGTCTAGTCTAAGAGTTAGGTTTAGGGTAAGGGTCAGGTTTAGAACTAGGTGTTTTATTAGGGTGTCAGGGTATTGTTTGGTATATGTTAAGGTTTATGGTGAAGGCTTGTATTAGCATTAAGGTTCAGATTAGGATTAGGGTAATAAATAGGGTTAGGTTTAGGATTCAGGTTAGGTATAGTGTAACAGATATGGTTATTTTAAGTGATAGGGTTAGCATTAGGCCTATGGTTAGCATTTGGGTTAGGCTTATCTTTAGGATAATGGACGGGGTTAGAGCTAAGGTTAGGGCTAGGTTCAAGATTAAGTTTATGGCTAGGATTATGCTTAGGCCTAGGGTTACTGTCAGAGTTAGATTTATGGTAGGTATTAGGGTTTGAGCTAGGGTTAGGTCTAGGGCAAGGGTTAGGGTTAGATTCCGGGCTAAGGTTTGGGTTAGGGTTAGATTCCGGGCTAAGGTTTGGGTTAGGGTTATGTTATGATTAGGGAAATGGTTACAGTTTGAGCTAGGTTTAGGACTAGGGTGAAGTTTAGTGTTAAGGTTAGGTCTAGAGTAATGATTAGAGTTATGATTAGGGCTAGGATAAGGGCTAGGTTTGTGTGATGTTTATGGCTAGCATTAGGGCTATGGGTAATGTAAGAGCTCAGGTTATGGTTATGGCTAGTTTTAGGGTTAGGGTTATGGATGAGTCTAGTGATAGAGTTTGGTTTGGGGTTAGGATAAAGTTTAGAGCTAGGGTTTGTTTTAGGGTAACATCAGTGTTTGAGTGAGTGTTAGGGCCAGAATTAGGAATAGTGTTGGGTCTAGGGATAGGGTTAAGGGTTATTGTTAGGGATAGTTCAAGGTTTTTGTTTGGGGCTAGGGGTAGATTTATAACTCTATTTAGGATTAGGTTTTGTCTAGTGCTAGTGTTCCTGTTAGATTTAGGTATAGGTTTACTAGTAGGGGTAGAGTTAGGGTCCGGTAAAGGGTTAGTGTCAGGTTTAGATCTAGGGTTAATGTTCGGGTCAGAATAAGGGTCAGGGTTTGGGTTAGGGCTAGAGCTAGATTAGGCCTAGGGTTAGGACTAGTAATAGAGTTAAGGTTTGGGATAGGCTAAGGATTAGTGTTAGGACTAGGGTAGCATTAGGGTGAGGGTTTGGTTAACGGTAAGAGATAGGATTAGAGGTAGAATTAGGGATTAGGGATAGGTTTAGGGATAGGATTAGGGTTAGTGTTAATCTTAGAGTTAAACCTAGGTTTAGGGCTCGTATTAGCTCTAGGATGTGTTTTAGCATTGGTGCTCTGGCTAATGAAAGCATTTGGTTTCTGATTAGGGCTAGTTCTTGGTTTAGCATTAATGCAATATTTAGAGCTAGGGTTAGTTTTAGTATCTGAGTCATGGTCAGGGTTACTTCTAGGGTTAGTTTTAGCAGTTGAATTTTGACAAGGTTTAGGGTTAGGTTTAGAATTAGTGTTTGGTTTAGGTTAAGGTTTAGGGTTAGGTTTATGGCTCAGTTTTGTTTTAGGGCTAGGTTAGGATTATGGCTAGTATTCCAATTAGCATTGCTGTTAGGGATAGTGTTAGGGTGAGATTTAGGATTAAGGTTAGGATTTGATCCAGGTTTAGGGGTAGGACAAAGGTTACAGCTAAGGTTGGAGCTAGTGATATGGCTAGGTTTAGGCTTATGGTAAGGGATAGGTTTAGAACTAGGGATAGGGCTCAGTCGAGACTTACAGTTAATCTTAGGGATAGAGATAGGGTTAGGTTTAATGTTAGGCCTAAATTAGGGCTACCATTAGTGCTAGGGTTAGTGTTAGGTTTAGGCCTAGGTTTAGGGATAGGGTTAAGGTTAGCGTTACTGTTAGTGTAAGGTATGATATTACAGCTATGTTTAGTGCTAGGACAAGGGATAAAATTAGGGATAGGTCTAGGGTTAAGATCATGATTAGGATTGAGGTTGGGCTTAGAACTAGGAATAGGACTAGGGATAGGACTAATGTCAGGTCTATTTTTAAGGTTAGGTAGGGTTAAGGATAGGGCTATGGCTCAGTTGTTTTTTAAAACTAGGCCTGGGTTTAGGGATAGTTTTATGTTTAGCAATAGTGTTAGGGCTCATGGTAGGGTGAAGTTTAGGCTTAGATTTGTTTTTATGGTCATATCTTCGTTTGGGGCTATGGCTAGGGTTATGGCTAAGGTTAGGGCTAATGTTAGGTTTATGGTAATGGATAGGGTTAGAACTAGAAATAGGGCTAGGTTGAGAGTTCAAATTAGTCGTTGGGCTAGGGTTAGGGGTAGGTTTAGGGTTTGGGGTAAATTAGGGCTAGGATTAGTTCTATGGTTAGTGTTAGGGTTAGGGTTTGTTAATGTTAGGGTTAGGATTAGATTTAGGGGAAGGGATAGGGTTATAGCTAGGTTTAGGTCTATGGCGAGGGTTAGAATTAGGGTTAGGACTAAGGTTTGGGTTTGGGTTAGAATTAAGACTAGTTTTATGGCTAGGCTGAGGTTTTGTGTTAGGGCTAGGGCTAGGATTAGGGCTACGGCTAATGTCAGATCTAGGTTTCTGGATAGTATTAGTGTTAAGTTATGACTATGTCTATTGTAAGTTTAGGTGTAGGGTAAGGGTCAAGTTTAGAGCTAGGTGTATTATTAGGGTCAGGGTTCGGGAAGGGTTTGGTTTAGATTAAGATTTTTTTTTTAGGTTAAACAGATTGCATTTATTTTTTTTTCTATTTTGTAATATTTATTATCAGATATTTCTTTTTTTTTCTTTTTATTGGTTGTTCAAAACCTTACACGGCTCTTGACATATCATATTTCAGACATTAGTTTCAAGTGAGTTATGAACTCCCATTTTTACCCCAAATACAGATTGCAGAATCACATCAGTTACACATTCACCTTTTTACATAATGCCCTATTAGTAACTGTTGTATTCTGTTACCTTTCCTATCCTCTACTATCCCCCCTCCCCTCCCCTCCCATCATCTCTCTATCCCATCTACTGCGATTCATTTCTCTCCCTGTTTTTTCTTCCAATTCCCCTCACAACCTCTTTTATGTAGTTTTTTTAACAATGAGGGTCTCTTTCCATTTCCATGCAATTCCCCTTTTCTCTCTCTTTCCCTCCCATCTCGTGTCTCTGTTTAATATCAATCTTTTCTTCCTGCTCTTTCTCCCTGCTCTATTCTTAGTTGCTCTCATTATATCAAAGAAGACATTTGGTATTTGTTTTTTAGTGATTGGCTGGCTTCACTAAGCATAATCTGCTCTAGTGCCATCCATTTCCCTGCAAATTCCATGAATTTGTCATTTTTTAGAGCTGCGTAATACTCCATGGTGTATAACTGCCACATTTTTTAATCCATTCATCCATTGAAGGGCATCTGGGTTGGTTCCACAGTCTAGCTATTGTGAATTGTGCTGCTATGAACATCGATGTGGCAGTATCCCTGTAGTACACTCTCTTAAGGTCTTCAGGGAATAGACCAAGAAGGGCAATAACTGGGTCAAATGGTGGTTCCATTTCCAGTTTTCCCAGGAATCTCCATACTGCTTTCCAAATTGGCTGAACCAATTTGCAGTCCCACCAGCAATGTACAAGAGTACCCTTTTCCCCACATCCTCTCCAGCACTTGTTATTGTTTGACTTCCTGATGGCTGCCAATCTTACTGGAGTGAGATGGTATCTTAGGGTAGTTTTGATTTGCATTTCTCTGACTGCTAGAGATGGTGAGCATTTTTTCATGTATTTGTTGATTGATTGTATGTCCTCCTCTGAGAAGTGTCTGTTCAGGTCCTTGGCCCATTTGTTGATTGGGGTATTTGTTGTCTTACTGTCTAATTTTTTGAGTTCTTTGTATACTCTGGATATTAAGGCTCTGTCTGAAGTGTGAGGAGTAAAAATTTGTTCCCATGATGTAGGCTCCCGATTTACTTCTCTTATTGTTTCTCTTGCTGTGAAAAAACTTTTTAGTTTAAGTAAGTCCCATTTGTTGATTCTTGCTGTTAACTCTTGTGCTATAGGCGTCCTGTTAAGGAATTTGGAGCCTGATCCCACAATATGTAGATCGTAGCCAACTTTTTCTTCTATCATAAGCAGAGTCTCTGATTTGATATCTAGGTCCTTGATCCATTTTGAGCTCACTTTTGTGCATGGTGAGAGGAGGGGATTCAGTTTCATTTTGTTGCATATGGATTTCCAGTTTTCCCAACACCATTTGTTGAAGATGCTATCCTTCCTCCATTGCATGCTTTTAGCCCCTTTATCAAATATAAGATAGTTGTAACTTTGTGGATTAGTCTCTGTATCCTCTATTCTGTACCATTGGTCCACCGCCTGTTTTGGTACCAGTACCATGCTGTTTTTGCTACTATTGCTCTGTAGTATAGTTTGAAATCTGGTATTGCTATACCACCTGATTCACACTTCCTGCTCAGAATTGCTTTTGCTATTCTGGGTCTTTTATTTCTCCATATGAATTTCATGATTGCTTTATCTATTTCTACAAGCAATGCCATTGGGATTTTGATTGGCATTGCATTAAACCTACAGAGGACTTTTGGTAATATTGCCATTTTGATGATGTTAGTTCTGCCTATCCATGAACAGGGTATATCTTTCCATCTTCTAAGATCTTCTTCTACTTCTCTTTTTAGGGTTCTGTAGTTTTCATTGTATAAATCTTTCACCTCTTTTGTTAGGTTGATTCCCAAGTATTTTATTTTTTTTTTGAGGATATTGTGAATGGAGTGTTTTTCCTCACTTCTGTTTCAGAAGTTTTGTCACTGATATACAGAAATGCCTTTGATTTGTGCATGTTGATTTTATAACCTGCCACTTTGCCGAATTCATTTATTAGTTCTAGTAGTTTTTTTGTAGACCCTTTTGGGTCTTCTATGTATAGAATCATGTCATCTGCAAATAGTGATAATTTAAGTTCATCTTTTCCAATTTTTATGCCTTTAATTTCTTTCGTTTGTCTAATTGCTCTGGCCAGTGTTTCGAGAACTATATTGAATAGAAGTGGTGATAAAGGGCATCCCTGTCTTGTTCCAGATTTTAGAGGGAATGCCTCCAATTTTTCTCCGTTCAGAATGATGTTAGCCTGGGGCTTAGCGTAGATAGCTTTCACAATATCAAGGTAAGTTCCTGTTATCCCTAGTTTTTCTAATGTTTTGAACATAAAGGGATGCTGTACTTTGTCGAATGCTTTTTCTGCGTCTATCGAGATGATCATATGGTTCTTATCTTTAAGTCTATTGATATGGTGAATAACATTTATTGATTTCCGTATATTGAACCATCCCTGCATCCCAGGGATGAATCCTACTTGATCATAGTGCACAATTTTTTTGATGTGTCTTTGTATCCGATTCGCCAGAATTTTATTGAGGATTTTTGCATCTAGGTTCATCAGAGATATTGGTCTGTAGTTTTCTTTCTTTGAAGTGTCTTTGTCTGGTTTCAGAATCAATGTGATGTTGGCCTCATAGAATGAATTTGGAAGAACTCCCTCTTTTTCTATTTCCTGAAATAACTTGAAAAGTATTGGTATTAATTCTTCTTTAAAGGTTTTGTAAAACTCCGCTGTATACCCATCCGGTCCTGGGCTTTTCTTGGTTGGTAGTCTTTTGATTACTTCTTCAATTTCATCCATTGATATTGGTCTGTTCAAATCGTGTGTGTCCTCCTGACTCAGTCTGGGCAAGTCATATGTCTTAAGAAATTTATCGATGTCTTCACTATCTTCTATTTTATTGGAATATAGGTTTTCAAAATAATTTCTAATTATCTTCTGTATTTCTGTGGCGTCTGTTGTGATATTGCCTTTTTCATCCCTTGTGTTAGTAATTTGAGTCCTCTCTCTTCTTCTCTTCATTAGCATGGCTAAGGGTCTGTCAATCTTGTTTATTTTTTCAAAGAACCAACTTTTAGTTTTGTTAATTTTTTCAATAGTTTCTTTTGTTTCAATTTCATTGATTTCTGCTCTGATTTTAATTATTTCTTGCTTTCTGCTGCATTTACTATTGTTTTGCTCTTCCTTTTCTAGGGCTTTGAGATGAAGTGTGAGCTCATTTATTTGTTGGTTTTTCCTTTTTTTGAGGAATGACCTCCAGGTGATGAATTTCCCTCTTAAAACTGCTTTCATTGTGTCCCATAGATTCCGATATGTTGTGTCTGAATTTTCATTTATCTCTAAGAATTTTTTGATTTCCTCCTTTATGTCTTCTGTAACCCCTTGATCATTCAGTAACATATTGTTCATTTTCCATGTGATATTGGATTTTCCCTTCCTTCTTTTATCATTAATTTCCAGTTTCAATCCATTATGATCAGATAAAATGCATGGTATAATCTCCACCCCTTTATATTTATTGAGGGTTGCCCTATGGCATAATATATGGTATATTTTTGAGAAGGATCCATATGCTGCTGAGAAAAAAGTATATCCATTCGATGATGGTTGGTATATTCTATATATGTCAGTTAAGTCTAGGTTATTGATTGTGGTATTGAGTTCTATAGTTTCTTTATTCAACTTTTGCTTGGAGGTTCTGTCCAATGGTGAGAGAGGTGTGTTGAAGTCACCCATAATTATTGTGTTGTGATCTATTTGATTCTTGAACTTGAGGAGAATTTGGTTTATGTATTTCGCAGCACCGTTATTTGGTGCATAAATATTGATAATTGTTGTTTAATGGTTCATTTTAACAGTATATAATGTCCTTCCTTATCCCTTTGGATTAACTTAGTCTTGAAGTCAATTTTATTCGATATGAGGATGGCCACACCTGGTTGCTTGCGCGGACCGTGTGCGTGGTATATTTTTTCCCAACCTTTCACCTTCAGCCTGTGTATGTCTTTTCCAGTCAGGTGTGTCTCCTGGAGGCAGCATATTGTTGGATTTGTTTTTTTAATCCATGTTACCAGCCTATGTCGCTTTATTGGAGTGTTTAAACCATTAATGTTTAGAGTTACTATTGATATATGGTTTGTACTTCCAGCCATGTTTGATACTTTATCTCTTTTTTTTTTAATATTTCGTTTGTTTCTCCATGATTACCTTTCCCCGCTCCGTCTGTCATTACTGAGGTACTTCCCACTGTTGGCTTTGGTTATTGTTTTCCATTTCTTCCTCGTGAAGTGTTTTGCTCAAGATGCTTTGCAACGCTGGTTTTCTGGCTGCAAATTCTTTTAGTTTTTGTTTATCGTGAAAGATTTTTATTTCGTTGTCGTATCTGAAGCTTAATTTTGCTGGGTACAGAATTCTTGGTTGGCATCCGTTTTTTTTCAGTGTTTGAAATACGTTGTTCCAGGATCTTCTCGCTTTCAGCGTCTGAGTTGAAAAGTCCATTGTTAACCTTATTGGTTTACCCGTGAATGTAATCTTTCTCTTTTCTCTTGCAGCTTTTAATATTTTCTCTTTGTTCTGTATATTGGATATCTTCATAACAATGTGTCTTGGCGTTGGTCTACTGTGATTTTGTATGCTCGGTGTCCTGTATGCATCTAAAATTTGTATATCTGTTTCCTTTTTTATTTCTGGAAAGTTTTCTGCAATTATTTCATCTAGTAGATTACTCATTCCCCTGGTTTGAATCTCTATCCCTTCCTCTATCCCAATGACTCTTAAATTTGGTTTTTTTATATTATCACATATCTCTTGTAGGTTTCTCTCGTGATTTTTAACCAGCCTATCTGAGTTGGCTAGACTCTTTTCCAGATGATATATTTTGTCTTCGTTATCTGACGTTCTGGCTTCTACTTGCTCCACTCTATTAATGATACTCTCATTTGAGTTTTTAATTTGGTTTATAATTTCCCTCATTTCAAAGATCATTGTTTGATTCTTTTTTATAGTCTCTATCTCCTGATAAAGATGCTTAACTTCTTCTTTTATCTGTTTATGTAATTCCTTCTCAATGTGTTCTTTCGCTGCTTGAATTTGCTGTCTCGTATCCTCTTTAAGGTTCCGTTCCATCTGTCTCAGGTGATCCATGAGTTCTTTATATGACCATTTTTCTGGTGACTCTATATCCTCCTGAATATTTAGGCTGCCCTGCATTGTTTGCACTCCTTTTCTTCCTTGCTTTTTCATGCTGTTCATATTGTTTCTTGTTCTGTTTGACTGCTGAGTTACTGTTTACTCCTATAAATTTATTTGATGCTTGGGAGGAAAGGTATTAGAAGGGATGGGAAGAAGTCACTAAAGAGAATGAGAGTAAGCAGGTAGAATTCAAGGAAGGGGGAATAAGAAAATTGAAAAGAAATGTAAAGGAAGGAGAAAAGAAGGAAAGAACAAAATAGAAAATTTAAAAGAATTTAAAAAAAATAATAGTAGAAATGAAAAATGAAATTAGAAAAAATAGAATAAAATAAAATAAGATGGATTAAAAAAACATTTAAAAGGACAGCAAAAAAAAAAAAATTATAAATGTAGTCCTAGAGTTCGATTAACTGCTCTTCCAGTAGATGGAGCTATGCCTATCGGGCCAAGTCTCTCCCCTCAGTAGGCGGGAGTCAATCACTGTGCAGCAGTTCTTCCTCCTGGACTGGGCGAGTCTCCACTCTTTCTGTGGGCGGGGCCTTTCCCAGAGCTGGTCAGGGGTCGTTTGCAGCACTGGACTGGCAGGTGGAGGGTGGTCGTCTGTAGCTCCAAACCACCAGAGGAGGTTCACAGAGTCGGGCCGGCCAGTGCCGAGCAGGCAGCGCCCGCTCCCCCACTCACTGCAAGGTTGCAGGCAGCGGCTGTTTGGCACCAGCCAGCGGCAGTTCACAAAGCCGAGGCGGGCGTGGGCCCTGGCAGGCAGCACCCGTTCCTAAGTTTGCTGTAGCGTGTGGGCAGCGGCAGTTCACAGAGCCTGGTGGTGGGGGCCCAGGCGGTCAATGTCTGCTCCTACGTTCACTGTGACGTGTGGACTGCAACCACTCGGCAGCGGCCGGTGGTGGATCACGGAGCCGGGCCTGTGTGGGCCCAGGCAGGCCCGCCCGCTCCTAAGATTGCTGCTACGTGTGAGCAGCGGCTGGCTGCGGTTCACAGAACCGGGCGGCGGGGGCGCAGGTGGTCAATGTCTGCTCCTACGTTCGCTGCAGCCACCCGGCAGCGGCCGGTGGTGGATCACGGAGCCTGGCCGGTGTGGGCCCAGGCAGGCCACTCCCGCTCCTAAGCTCGGTGCACCGTGTGGGCCGCTCATCTGGCAGCGGCTAGCAGCGGTTCACAGAGCCAGGCTGGTGTGGGCCCAGGCAGGCCCATCCGCTCCTTAGATTGCTGCTACGTGTGAGCAGCGGCTGGCTGCGGTTCACAGAACCGGGCGGCGGGGGCCCAGGTGGTCAATGTCTGCTCCTACGTTCACTGCAGCCACCCGGCAGTGGCCGGTGGTGGATCACAGAGCCGGGCCGGTGTGGGCCCGGCAGGCCACGCCCGCTCCTAAGCTCGGTGCACCGTGTGGGCCGCTGCCAGCAGCGGTTCACAGAGCCAGGCTGTTAGGTTAAGATTTAGGGTTAATGCTTTAATTAGCAGTGGGTTTGCATTAGGGTCATGGTAATGGATAGAATTAGGTGAATGCTTCCACTTAGCTTTAGAGTAATGGATAGGGTTAGTGTTAACAATAGGTTTATCATTAGGCCTAGGGGTTAGCATTTGGGTAAGGCTTTTCTTTAGGGTAATATATATGGTTAGAGCTAGGTTTAGGGCGAGGGTTAAGGTTACTATTTGGGTTAGGGTTAGGGTTAGGTCTAGGGTTAATGTTAGGGTTAGTGTTAGGGTAAGTGTAGGCATTTGAGCAAGGGTTAGATCTAGGGCGAGGGTTAGGTTTTGACTCAAGGCTAGTGTTAGGTTTAGGTTTAGGGTTATCTTTAGGCTAAGGATTAGACTTTGATCTAGGGTTAGGGCTAGGGCGAGGGTTAGCATTACAGTTAGGTCTAAGGTTATGGTTAGGGTATGATTAGGGCTAGGTTCAGGACTCGGATAAGGGCTAGGTTTTGTGTGATGTTTAGGACTAATATCAGGGCTTTGGGTAATATAAGAGTGAGGGATATGGTTATGGCTTTCCGCAATCTTGGCTGGGCACAAGATCACGAGCCACTCACAACTTTGTAGATTCAAACAGCAATTCTTTATTCCGGAACTCACACCGGCCATCTACAAACACGTTCTTGGGAAATTCCAGTTCTGCTGGCAATTCATGTCCCAAATACGAGAACTCAATGGGAACTCAGGAAGCAGGATACGCCCTATCCCCAGCAGCAATAACCTTAAACCTGGAACTGCCTTAAACCCGGATTGTCTTAAACCGGGAACGCCCTAAACCCAAGGAGAGAGATACTTCCTAAAACCTGCAGGATACAACCTAAACCTGGATCCACCCTGGTCCTTGAGCAGGATCACCTTTCTCACACACACATGCAATGTCACAGAGAATTTCCAAGGCAAGTCCATTTAACATGGGGTACACTGGCAAGGAAATTTCGATGCGTCATTCCTACTTGGCAATGGCCCTCAGCATCTCCCCCCTTCTGATTAAACAACAAGCAATGTGGCTTAAGGACCATGCCTGGTAGGTTATCCAATTCAACATATGGTTCTTATCTGTCATCGGAAAACTGACCTCTAGGCGTCAGCCTCCTGTCTTAGGTTGATACCACTGCAATCGGATCAACCCGTCACTGACTACGGGTCCAGCATTCAGCCAAACTTGTGGATAGGCCTATGCACCAGTGGGGGGGTGACGTTCTTGCCCCACCTCTGTTGGCCCCCAAATTTAGCCTTGGTGCCAGTGGGGGGATGAGGTTCTTTGCCTCACCTCTGTTGGCCCCCAAATTTTAGACCATCACTAGTAGAAGGGAGGAGCATAAAGAAATGCCACAACACCAAGCCAATTGATGGCTCCTTTGGAAAAATTGCATCACTGGTGACACCATCAGCAAAGATATGCTAGCACTACCACAATTAATATGGGGTGCGTTGGCAAGGAAATTGCATCACTGGTGACACCATCAGCAAAGATATGCCAGCAGTACCACAATTCGCTGCACCAAATGATAGTTCACAATGCATACAACTGATATATAGTCCAGGCAAGTTCTGCAAGCAGTTCAAAGTGGAGGAGTCTATCAATATGTCCATTTCCTCCCAAAGTAAATCGAGTCCTTGATTGAGCATTACTTGTTAAGTTATATTCATTGATGCATCAGTTTATACAGTTTACTGTGATAGCTATCATAGAAGCTGTAGTTTTGTTTTGTCTTAGTCTTCACCGGCACTGGGATGGAGATGGAAATTCTGGCAATGATGCTAAAGAGACATTATCCTGAACAGAATTATTAAATATAATGAGAAGGAAAGGTGAAAGTAAACAAACAGATCTGTTAACCTCTTTTAAAAGCAATCCTTAACAGCTGTTTACCTAAATTAGTAAGCAAACAGATCTGTTAATCACCTTTAAAAACAATCCTTAACAGCTGTTTACCTAATTTAAATTAAACCATTTAAATCACGTGAATAAAAAAAAAAATTCGGATCCATTTTTTCATGAGCGCTCCTCATATAAGAAATATGGACATACACACATACAGACATACAACACAAAACAGAAGTGTGCACACATAACATACAACACATAAGACAATAAAGGCCTTGTAGTTTTACCTAGGTGAAATCTCCATTGCAATGTTTAAAAACTCCACAGTCAAAAAATAAGACTGATCAGAAAAACATTAACCTAGGTTTGTATGAGCTCAAAAAATAAAATAGAACTTTATGATGTGGGAAAAATGCAATAATAAAATAGATATTGAAAAAAGCACCCTGGTTAATCATTGTTGCAGATGTAAAAATAGCCAAGCTGGAGCTCTGGATATCAGCTGTTATGGATTTCAGTCAAATTATCTTCCCTGATTGGGCAGGTCCCATAATAACCATCTCATTATTAATGGCTCTTAAATCTTGCAATAATCTCCATTTACCAGATTTCTTTTTAATGACAAAAATGGGAGTATTATGGGGAGATACGGAAAGTTGTATATGTCCCTCTGCTAATTGTTGTTTGACCAGGTCATGGGCTACTTGTATCTTTTCTTTAGTCAGGGGCCACTGAGGAACCCACACTGGTCTTTCCAATTTCCAAATAATTTTGATTGTCTCAGTGGCCCTTTCTGAAAACCCAATCCATGTCTATTTATTTCTTGATCTATTTGAATTGGTACTGCTATACCTTGTTCTTGTTCTCTTAATCTTTTTTCTTTCCTAAAGCCTTGTCTAGCCCTAGTAGTTGGTGCGTTAGGATTGATGTTATTTGTTAATGTCAATCCTAATTGTTCTAGGACATCTCATCCCCATAAATTTACTGGAAGATGATCCAATACATAGGGCTGTATAGTTCCTTCACATCCTTCAGGATCCTTCTAATCTAATACCATTGCACTTCTATGGGGATTTGTTGCCACTCCTAGGCCTCGAAGTGTTTGAGTGGCTTGTTTTAATGGCCCATGTCTTGGCCATTCTTGATGAGATATGATGCTAAGGTCAGCACCTGTGTCCAGTAGCCCATTAAAGTCATGTCCTTGAATACTTAATGTTAGCATGGGGCGAGAATCCAAATTTAAAGACAGCATAGTCCAATCTACACCTGTGGAGCCTAATCCCTTGGAACCTCTTTCTACAGTATGACTGGAAAATTTATCATGCAGGCTGGGTATTATTAATAACTGTGCTACTCTATCTCCTGGTGAAATTACTGATATACCTCTTGGAGAACTACCTATAATTTTCATTTCACCCTCATAATCAGGATCAATTACCCCAGGACTTATCATAAGTCCTTTTAGTGTAGAAGAACTGTGTCCCAATAATAAGTCTACTGTTCCCTGGGGAAGAGGTCCTTTTACTCCTCTAGGAATGATTTGAACTCCCATCTCTGGAGTTAGTACTGCTCTGGCAGAGGCACAGATGTCCAACCCTGCGCTCCCTCTAGTTTGTCTGATGAGGGATTTAATGGATAATGCGTCCTGGGCACTACCTTGATGGTGCTGCTGGGTTCCTCCATTGCCCCGTATATTTGTGGTTTTGGGCCCCGGGGTATTGGGCCCTCCAGTCCATTTTTTGGAAATGGAGCCTGATACCTTTCTCCATGATATCGTGGGTAAACACTTGGTCCTTGTCCGTTTATTGATAATGGAATACCCTCTACTGTGGTTTGAGAACGGCATTCATTAGCCCAATGTCTCCCTCTATGGCATCGTGGGCAAATACCAGGTATTTTATTCCTTTGATACCTAGCTTTGTTAAACCCTCCTCCTATGGGGCAACTCCTTTTAAAATGTCCTGTTTGATTACAATTATAGCATGTTTTTGGCCTGGCATCTAAAGTCTGTTGTACTGGTGCTAAGACTTGCCCTTGTTCATTAATGTCACTACATAATTTAATATATGTGTTTAAATCTTCATGTTTCCATGGTCTAATGACCTATCTGCAGCAACAATTTGCTTGGTCATAAGCCAGTTGTTTTATAAATCGCATTGCCTGTTTTGTATCTCCAAATATTCAAGAAGCTTTCTGAATAAGCCTATCTACAAATTTAGCGTAAGTTTCATTAGTTCCTTGTATTACCTTAGATAATTGACCTTGTAAATCTCCATGCCCCTGTAAAGTTTTCCATGCCCTAACTGCATCTACAGCAATTTGTGCGTATACGCCAGGATCATATTCAATTTGTTGTCATTGACCCTCATAAGGTCCCTTTCCTAATAACATATCTAGATTTCTTTGAGGGTAACCGGCTGCTGCATTTCGCTTAGCTGTCTCCATGCAAAATTCCTCATTGGCAACCTTCCATAACAAATATTGTCCTCCATTTAGCACAGACCGACACATGTTAGCCCAATCTGCTGGCGTCATGTCTAATTTGGTAGTGGATTCGACCATACTCACAGTGAAGGGTGCTTGCAGCCCATAGTTTGTTACAGCCTCCTTTAATCGCTTCACTGTTTTGAAATCTAAAGCATGGTGAATCGTTTTCGTCCTGCCTGCTCAAGTACAGGGCATGCTAATCTTTAGGATCCTGCCTCAGGATTCTGTCCATCAACTATGGGCGTTGATGGCCGCTCAGCTGTAGATGGATCTGTTGGTTGAATTACGCCCTCTGGTGATTGAACAGAGTTAGTAGCAGCCTCCTGTTGTAATTCCCCGCCTGATGGCTGTTTTTCCTCCAAGCTTGCTTTCTTCAAATTTTTCTCTGTCTGACTAGCTTGAGAGACCTTCTCTTTTTCTTGACCTAACATGTTTTCTACCATAGTCTGGACCTCTAACAATTTACTTAACAGTCTTTCGGTTTGTTTTTTACTAGTTTCTAATCTACTATAAAGGTAACGCAACCCAATAATATCTTATTGCATAAAACAAAGCCGAAACAGAATGAAACAAAAATGGAACAAAGAATAGTTGTATCAATTTTCTCTTTCTCAGGTCTGAACAACTTCAAACCTTGAACCAACCATTTTTCCCAGTTTGCCTGAGAAAATTCTAGGAATAGGGAGCTTGAAACAGAAACAAAATAAATCAAAATAAGAACACATTGTTTTTTGAAATGGTCACCCATTCTGTCGCCTTCCCTCAGGGGCGAGCAATTTTACTCACCTCCAAGCTTCAGGCGTCCCCCGCACGGGCCACCAATTGCTGCAGTCTGGCTGGGCACAAAATCACGAGCCACTCAAGCAGGAACAAACTTTATTTTTTAAAATGCCGCCAATACCCAGTACACGTCCAGGAAGAAGCCAGTCCACACACGCGGTGGTGTTCTCCTGGAACCCCAGAACAAGTTCCTCCCCTGAATTCCTTCCTACTGTACTTCCCCAACCAATGGGAACTCTCCAGGAGTCCCGTAGCAGGCCCAGGTGAACAGCAGGAGTCCAATATCCATATGAATGCAAATCTTAACATAATCATATCATCTCAATGGCTAGCTGGTGTCACCTTTCAACCAAAAGTGCCATGCATCATATTACTTGGCTGTGGCTCTTAGCAGTTTTATTTTTAAGTTTAGGGATAGTGTTAGCATTAGTGTTAGGTTTCAGTTAGGGTTAAGTTTAGGTTTTGGGTTGGTGGTTAGAGTTATGTAAGTGTGAGGGTAAGGGTAAGATTAGGGTCAGGGTTATGGTTTCGTTAGGGTTTTTTTTAGACTTAGAGTTAGAGTTAGTTTCTGTGTCAGTGTTTGGGTTAGGGTTAGGGTTAGTGTTAGTTTTACTGTTAGTGTTAGTTTTATTGTTAATGTTAAGGTTAGCTTTAGATTTAGGTTTATTCTTAGGGTTAGGGTTAGGGTTAGGGTTAGGGTTAGGGTTACGGTTAGGGTTAGGGTTAGGGTTAGGGTTAGGGTTAGGGTTAGGGTTTGGTGTGAGTTGGGCTTAGTGGAATGGTTAGTGTTAGGGTTTGTGTTAGGATTAGGGTTAGTGTTTGGGCTATAATTAAGGTTAGGATTAGGGTTAGGTTTAGATAAGGGTTAGCATTATGGTTAGTTTAGGTTTAGGGTGATGGAATGGGTTAGGGTTTGTGTTTGGGTTAGGGTTAGAGGTAGGGTTAGGTTTAGTGTTAGGGTTAGGGTTAGGGTTACGTTTAGGGTTCGTGTTAGGGTTACAATTAGGTTTAGGATTAGGGTTCATGTTAGGGATTGGTTTAGGGTTAGTGATAGTTTTATGTTTAGGTTTTGGTTTAGGGTTAGTGTTACGTTTAGGTTTCGGGTTAGGATTAGTGTTTTGTTAATGTTAGAGTTAGGTTTAGGGTTAGTGTTATGGTTAGGATAAGGGTTAGGTATGGTTATAGGGTTAGGGTTAGTGTTAGGATTAATGTTATGGCTAGGGTTAGTTTAAGGTTAGTGTTAGTGTTAGAATAAGGGTTAGTGATAGGGTTAGGTTTAGGGTAAGAGTGAGTGTTAGGTTATGGTTAAGGTAAGGGTAAGGCTTGGGGATAGATTAAGGTTTGGGTTATGGTTAGGGTTAGGTTTTGTGTTACAGTTATGGCCAGGGTTAGGGTGAATGTTAGGGTTAGGTTTAGGTCAATGATTAGTGTTAGTGTTTGGGTTAGGTTTATAGTTAGTTTTAGGGTTACTGTTAGTGTTAGCTTTAGGGTTAGTATTGGGTTTAGGATTAGGATTAGGGTGAGGGTTAGGTTTAGAATTAGGATTAAGTTTAGGGTTTCTGTTAGGGTTAGGCTTAGCATTAGTTTTAGGGTTATCTTTAGGTTTGGGATTAGGGTTTGTGTGAGGGTTAGGCTTAGTGGTATGGTTAGGTTTAGGGTTCCTGTTAGGATTAATGTTAGGGTTAGTATTATGGTTAGGGAAGGTAAGCATTAGAGTTAGGGTTAGGTTAGGGTTAGGAATATGGTTTGGGTTAAGGTTTGTGTTAGGGTTAGGATTAGAGTTAGGGTTAGGGTTAGGGTTAGGGTTAGGGTTAGGGTTAGTGTTAGGGTTAATTTTGGTTTTGTGTTAGAGTTACGGTTAAGGTTATGGTTAGAGTTACAGTTATGGTTAGTGTTAGGGATAGGTTTATGTTAGGACTAGGGTTAGGGTTAAGGTTAGGGTTAGATTAGGTTAGGTTATGATTAGGGTTAGGGTTTGAGTTACGGTTAGGGTTTGGTTAATGTGAGGTTTATGTTTAGGGCTTGGGTTAGTGTCAGGGTAAGTTTTAAGGTAAGTGTAAGAGTAAGTGTTAGGTTTATGGATATAGTTAGAGTTATTGTTACTGTTAGTTTTAGGTTAGTGTTAGGGTAAGGTTAGGGTTAGGAATAGGTTTAGGGTTAGTTTTAAAGTTTGGGTTAGGGTTAGGTTTAGTGTTTGTGTTTGTGTTAGGATTAGGGTTATGTAAGGGTGAGAGTTAGGGTTAGATTAGGGTCAGGGTTATGGATAGGGATTGTTTTAGGGTGAGAATTAGACTTAGTGTTAGTGTTAGTGTTAGGGTTAGAATTACTTTTAGAGTTAAATATAGTATTAAGACTAGTGTTAGGGTTAGGTTTAGAGATAAGGTTAGGGTTGGGTTTAGTGGATTTGTTAGAGTTGCGGTTTGTGTTAAGGTAGGGTTATGGTTAGAGTCAGGGTTATTGTTAGGTTTAGGATTAGAGTTAGCATTAGGTAAGGGTTAGCTTTAGGGTTAGTTTTAGGCTTAGGGTTAGGTTTAAGTTTAGGGTTAGGGTTAGTGTTAGGGTGAGGGTTAGGGTTAGGGTTAGTGTTAGGTTTAGGATTAAGTTTAGGTTTAGTGTTAGGTTTAGGTTTATGGTTTGGGTTAGTGTTAGCATAACAGTGTTAGGTTTAGGATTTGTGTTAGAATTAGGCTTACAGTTAGGGTTAAGTTTGCTATTTGGGTTAGTTTTAAGGTTAGGGTTAGTGTTAGTTTAATTTCAGGTTAAGGTTAGGGTTTGGGTTAGCGTTAGGTTTAGGGTTAGGGTAAGGGTTCATGTTAGGGTTAGGTTTAGGTTTAGAGTTAGTGTTAGTGTTAGTGTTAGAGATAGTGCTAGGTTTAGGTTTAGGTTTAGGGTTAGGTGTTAAGATTAGTGATAGATTTATGATTAGGTTTAGTGTTTGAGTTAGGGTTAGGTTTAGGTTTAGTTTTCTGCTTAGGGTTAGTGTTAGGTTTAAGTTAAGAGTTAGGGTTAAGTTTAGGGTTAGGTTTAGTGTTTTTAAGATTTAGGGTTATGGTTAGGTTTCTTGTTAAGTTTTTGGTTAGTTTTAGAGTTAAGTTTTAGGTTAGGGTTAGGCTCGTGCTAAGTTTAGGGTTAGGGTTTGTGTTAGGGTAAGAGTTAAGGATAGGGTTTGTGTTAACGTACGGTTTAGGGTTAGCATTACAGTTAGGGTTAGTGTTAGGATTAGAGTTTGTGTTAGTGTTAGGTTAAGTAGGGTTAAGTAGGGTTGGTGTTTGGTTAAAATTTTGGGTTGGTTTAGCATTAGGTTTAGTGTTCTGGTTAATTTTGGGGTTTGGGTTACGGTTAGTGTTAGAAATACGATTATGGTTAGGGTTTGTGTTAGGTTTAGGTTTAGGGTTTTAGTTTTAGTGATAGAGTTAGTGTTAGTGTTAGAATTAGGGTTAGGGTTACAGTTAGATGTTAAGGTTATTGATAGATTTAAAATTAGGGTTGTTGTTGGAGTTAGGTTTAGGTTTAGGGTTAGTGTTAGGTTTAGAGTTAGGGTTAAATTTAGTGTTATGTTTAGTGTTATTAAGAGTTAGGGTTGGGGTTAGGTTTCTGTTTAGTGTTATAGTTAGTTTTAGAGTTAGGCTTATGGTTCATGTAGTGTTAGGTTTAGGATTTGAGTGAGGGTTAGAGTTAGGGTTAGGTTTATGTTAGGGTTAGGGTTAGGGTTAGGATTAGTACTAGGGTTAGGGTTAGATTAAAGTATGGTTAGTGTTAGGGTTCATGCTATGGTAATTGTTAAGGTTAGTGTAAGGTTTAGGTTTAGGTTTTGGTTTAAGGTTAGTGTTAGGATTAGTTTTATGGTGATGGTTAGAGTTATTGTTAGGTTTAGATTTAGCGTTAGGGTGAGGATAATAGTTAGGGTTAATGTTAGCGTGAGGGTTACAGTTAGGTTTAGGGTGAGGGTTATAGTTAGGGTTAATGTTAGTGTGAGGGTTACAGTTAGGTTTAGGGTTAAGGTTAGGGTTAATGAGATAGTTTATGTTAAATTTATGATAAGGGTTAGGTTTAGTTTTAGGTTTAGGGTTAGGGTTAGGGTTAAGATTTGTGTTAGGATTAGGGTTAGGTTTTGGATTTTTGATAGGGTTAGGGTTAGGGTTAAAGTTAGGTTAAGTGTTAGTATTTGGGTTATGGTTATGGTTAGAGTTAGTGTTAGGCTTAGTTTAGGGTTCCGGTTATTGTTAGGGTTAGTGATATGTTTAGTATTACAGTTATAGTAAGGGTTAGTGTTAGGGTTTTAATTAGGTTTAGGGTTAGTTTTTGGTTTAGGGTTAGGATTAGGTAACGAAGTAGGTTAGGTTTAGATAAGGGTCTGGGTTATGGTTTGGGTTAGGGTTGTTCTTAGGAATAGTTTTAGTGTTAGAATTAGGGTTAGGGTTTGTTTTAGGGTCAGGGTTAGGTTTAGGGTTTCTGTAAAGATTAGGGTGAGTTTAGTGTTAGGGTTATGGTTTGGGTGAGTGCTATGTTTAGGGTCAGATTTAGTGTTTCTATTAGGGTTAGGGTTAATATTATTGTCAGGGTTTTGGTTAGGGTTAGTATTGGGTATAGGTTTAGGGTTAGGGTTAGTGTTATGTTTAGGTTTAGGGTTAGGGTTGGGCATAGGGTTAGTGTTAGAGTAACGGTTAGGGTTAAAGTTAGTGTTAAATTTACATTTAATTTTAGGGTTAGGGTTAGTGTTACTGTTAGGTTAGGTTTAGCGTTAGGGTTAGGGTTAGGTTTTAGGTTAGGGTTAGGGTTAGGGTAGTGGTAGGTTTAGGGTTATGTTTAGGTTTTGTTAATGATAGGGTTAGGGTTGGATTTAGGGTTAGTGTTCAGGTTAGGGTTAGGATTAGTGTTAGGGTTAGTGTTAGTGTTAGGGATAGGGTGAAGGTTTGTGTTAGTGTTAGGGATAGGGTTCGTGTTAGGTTAAGGATTAAGGTTAGTGTTAGGGAAAGTGTTAGGGTTAGGATTAAGGTTAAGGTTAGGGTTAGGGTTAGCGTTAGGATTAGTGTTAAGGTTTGTGTTAGGGTGAAGGTTAGGGTTACGGTTAGGGTTAGGGATACAGTTAAAATTCAGGTTAGGGGGGCTGGGGATGTGGCTCAAGCGGTAGTGTGCTCGCTTGGCATGCGTGCGGCCCAGGTTCGATCCTCAGCACCACATACCAACAAAGATGTTGTGTACGCCAAGAACTAAAAAATAAATATTAAAAATTCTCTCTCTCTCCTCTCTTACTCTCTCTTTAAAAAAAAAATTCAGGTTAGGTTTAGGTTTAGTGTTAGGGTTAGGTTTGGATTAGGGTTAGGGTTAAGTTTATAGTTAGAGTTATTATTAGATTTAGGTTAAGGTTAGTTTTATGGTTAGTGTTAGGGTTAGGGTTCAGGTAAGGCTTAGGTGAGGTTTAGAGTTAGGGTTAGGTTAGTTTCAGGATTATAGTTAGCGTTAGTTTTTGAGTTAGGGTTAGGTATTGGGTTAGGGTTTGTGTTAGGGTTATGGATAGGTTAAGGTTAAAATTAGGGTTAGTGTTAGAATTAGGGATAGGGTTAGGGTTAGGGTTTATGTTAGGGTTAGTGTAAGAGTCAGGGTTAGGTTTTGTGGTAGTTTTAGGGATAGGGTTATTGTTACATGTAGGATTAGGGTTAGAGTTAGTGTTAGGATTAGTGAAAGGGTTAGAGTTAAAGATAGGGTTTGGTTTAGGGTTAGGGATAGTGTTAATGTTATCGATAGGTTTAGGATTAGTGTTAGTGTTAAGGTTAGGGCTAGGGTTACGTTTAGTGTTATGGTTAGGGTTAGGGTTAGTGATAGTGTTAGGGTTAATTTTAGGGTTAGGGTTAGGGTAGGTTTAGTGTTAAGACTAGGATTACATTTAAGATTAGTGTTAGGGTTAGGGTTAGGGTTATGGTTATTGTTATTGTTATTTTTAGGGTTAGGATTAGGATTCGTGTTAGAGTTATGGTTAGGATTAGGGTGAGGGTTCGTGTTAGGCTTAGTGTTGGGTTTAGGTTTAGGGTTAGGGTTGGGTAGGGTTAGTTTTATTGTTAGGGTTATGTTAGGGTTAGGATTAATGTTTGGGTTACCGTTAGTGCCATGTTTAGTGTTCTTGTTAGGGTTTGTTTTAGGGATGGTGTGAGGTTTAGTGTTCGAGTTACAGTTAGTGTTACTGTTAGGGTTAGGATTATAATTTATGATAGGGTTAGTGTTATGTTTAGTGTTAGGGTTAGGTTTAGGGTTAGTGTTACTATTAGGGTTCAGGTTAGGATTAGGTTTATTGTTAGGGTTAGGGTTAGCATTAGTTTTAGAGTTTTATGTAGGTTTAATGTTAGTGATAGGATTAGTGTTAGTGTTCAGGTTATGGTTTGTGTTAGTGTTAGGTTTTGTGTTAGGGTAAGGGTTAGGTTTAGTGTTAACATTAGGTTAGGGTTAGGTTTACGTTTATTGTTAGGGTTAGGATGATAGTTAGGGTTAGGATTAGGATTGGTGTTAATTTTAGGGTTAGGCTTAGGGTTAGTGTTATTGTATGTGTTAAGGTGCCGGGGTCCAGCCCTAGCAGGGTCCAGGGAGTCCTGAAGTATGAGTGGCATCAGTGAAAAGATGAGACAGGAGTCGTTCCATTCGAGCAATCTCCAGAGAGAGAGCTAAAGCAGCTTTCTCTGGGTCCCCTTTTATTACAATTTTTCTCATCATTATAGATTCACAATACATCATTAATTATATAATTTAAAACTTTGCCAAGACGTGACATTTCCTTAACCATGATTGAGGGTACATTAATTTACATTTTTCCAGGATGTGACCTTCAGTTATATAATTATTAAAAGTACAGAATCATTAATAAAATATGTCACTAATTTACATTCCTCAGATTTTCCCAAGGTTTACTATTTTTCCCAAGATATGTTATTTTCTTATTAACTAATGCCAAAATACGTAACCAGACTCTAAGTCTCCTAACCAATCATTAACCTAAAGTACACTTGTACTTTATTTCTAATTTAAAATTCCCATCTAAAAAGTCCCTTTAAATCTTATATTTAAATATCCTAAAGTTAATGAATCATCCTTAAAACATATCAGAAACCTATACAACTAAAGACTTAAGAATTTCTAAACTTAAGAATCTAAATAAAATAATATTTCTAACATTATTCTAAAACTGTGTCTTATAAAGCTATTTTAATTAATTCCTAAATTTATTCTCATAAAACTGGTTGAGCTGCTTTCTCAAAGAGTTTCTTTGTTTCTCAGTCAAGGTACACTAGTTCTCAAAGAGTTTGTTTCTCAGTCAAGGTACACTAGTTCTCAAAGAGTTTGTTTTTCAGTCAAGGTGCACTAGTTCTCATGACCTATCAGAGGATGATTGTTGTCCATAATTAGGTTTGTCCACAATGTACTAAGATAGAAGAATAGCCTTTTACTTTGTCCTAGATATGCTGAGGGGTAGTAGAACAGCCTCCAAGACATGAACTACCTGTTATGTTCTAGCCATCTGAAATTTAATTTGTTTGGCATTTAACATACTCATGCCTCCTGTGAGAAACATAAGCATGAAAATGCAAAGTCCCAATTACATAAAAAAGGGTCTCATGGTTTCAGTTACCCACCAACTAGCGTGGCTTTGCCAGCATTCATCCTCACTGTGACCCTGTCAAGACAGTGGGAGAGCGGCTTTGCCAACACTTTTTCTCACTGTGACCCTGTCAAGACAGTGAGTGGGGGATCGCCTTCACCATTAAGGTTAGCGTTACGTTTGTGTAGTGTTAGATTTAGTTTTAGGGTTAGATTTGTGGTTAGTGTTAGGTTAGATTTAGTGTTAGTGTTAGTATTAGGGTTAGGGTTAGATTTAAGTTTATTTTTAGGGTTAGGGTGAGGGTTTGAGTTAGTGTTAGGGTTAAAGTTAGGGTTCATATTATGTTTAGTCTTAGTTTAGGGTTAGGGTTAGTGTTAGTGTTAGGGCTAGGGTTAGGAATAGTGTTAGGTTTAGGGGCAGTTTTAGAGTTAGTGTTAGGGTTTTGATTAGGGTTTGTGTTAGTGTAAGGGTTAGAGTTAGGGTTAGGTTTTGTGTTTGTGTTATTTTTAGGGTTAGGTTTAGTGTTAGGTTTAGTGGCAGGGTTAAGTGTAGGGTTTGGGTTATTGTTAGGGTAAGTGGTAGGGTTAGGGTTAGGGTTATTGTTATTGTTTGGTTAAGGTTTAGGGTTAATATTACATTTAGGGTTAGGTTTAGGTTTAGAGTTAGGGTTATGTTTAGGGTTAGGTTTAGAGTTAAGGTTATGATTAGTATTAGGGTTAGTTTTAGATTTAGGCTTAGTAATAGTGTAAGGGTTAGGATTTGTGTTAGGGTTAGTGTTAGGGATAATGTTAGGGTAGGGTTTGGGTTAGAGTTAATGTTAGGGTTAGGGTTAGAATTAGCTTTAGTGTTAGTGTTAGGGTGAAGTTTCGTGTTAGGGTTAGGGTTAGGATTGAGGTTGGGATTAGCGTTAGTGTTAGGATTAGGTAATGGTTACGTTTCGGATTATGTTTGGGTCAGGGTTATGGTTTAGGTTAGGGTTTTTGTTAGGGTTAGGGTTAGAGTTAATGTTAGTGATAGGGTTAGGGTTAGGGTTATCATTAGCGTTAGTGTTAGTGTTACTGTTAGGATTAGGGTTAGGTTTAGGGCTAGTTATAGGGTTAGAGTTAGTCTTAAGTTTAGGGTTAGTGTTAGGTTACTGAGAGAATTAGGGTTAGGGTTCACTTTAGGTTTCATTTTATGGTTACTTTTAGGGTTAGTGTTGGGTTTAGGGTTAGGATTAGGTTTAGGTTTAGTTTTAGGATTAGTATTAGTGTTTGGGATTAGCATTAGAATTCATGTTAATACTAGGGTGAGTGTTAGTATTAGGTTTAGGTTTAGTGTTAGGGTTAGTGTTAGTGTAAGTGTTATGGTTAGGGTTAAGTATAGTGTTAGGTTTAGGGATAGGTTTAGGGATAGTGTTAGGGTTAAGTTTTTTGTTAAGCTTAAAGTTAGGGTTAGGGTTAGAATTAGGGTTAGTGTCAGGGTTAGCTTTAGCATTTGTTTTATGGTGAGTATTGGTGTTAGGTTTAGGGTTAGGTAAGAGATACTGTTAGGGTTGGGTTATGTTTAGAGTTATGGTTTGGGTTATGGTTTTTGTTAGGATTGGGGTTAGGGTTAGGGTTAGGTTAAGGGTTAAGCTTAGAGTTAGGGTTAGGTTTAAAATTAGTGTTAGGGTTAACGTTAAGGTTACTTTTAGGGTTAGGGTTAGGGTAAGTTATAGGGTTAGTGTTAGTGTTAGGTTTAGCATTAGGGTTAGGTTTAAGATTAGGGTTAGCGTTTGTGTAAGGTTTAGGTTTAGCGTTAGGGTTACTTTTAGTGTTAGGTTTAGGGTTGGTGTTAGGGTTAATATTAGGATAATGTTAGATTTAGGTTTAGGGTTAGTGTTAGGGTGCGGGTTAGAATTTGGATTAGGGTTAGGGTTAGTGGTATGGTAAGATTTAGGTTTCATGTTAGGGTTAGGGATTATGTTAAGGTTAGGGATAGGTTTAGTGTTAGGGTTAGTGTTAGGGTTAGGGTTAGGTTTATGTTTAATGTTTCAGTTAGAGTTAGTGTTAGGGTTAGAGTTAGTGCTCTGTTTAGGGTTAGGATTAGGATAAGGTTTAGGGTTCAGTTTAGGTATAGATTTAAGGTTAGGTTTAGAGTTAGTGTATGGGTTAGGGTTAGTTTTATGGTTAGTGTTAGGGTTAGGTTAGTGTTAATTTTAGGCATAGTGTTAGCATTTATGTTAGAATTAGTGTTAGTATTAGTGTTAGGGTTACAGTTTGTTTTAGGGTTATGGTTATGGTTAGGGTTAGGGTAAGGTTAGAGTTAGGGTAAGTTTTAGGTTTAAGGTTAGTGTTAGGATTAGGGATCAGTTAGGATTTCTGTTAGGGTTAGGGTTAGGGTGAGTGTTATTGTAAGGGTTAGGATTTGGTTTAGGGTTTGGGTTAGTTTTAATATTTGGGTTAGAGTTAGGGTTATAGATAGTGTTATGTTTATGCATAGGTTTAAGGTTACTGTTAGACTTATGTATGGTGTTAGTGTTGGGATTAGGGTTAGTGTTTGGATTAGGGTTATGTTTTGTGTTAGGGTTAGTATTAGGGTTAGGGTTAGGTTAGAGTTATGGTAAGGGTTAGGTTTAAGGTAAGTGTTAGTATTAGGGTTAGGATTTCTGTTAAGGTTAGGGTTAGGGTGAGTGTTATCATTAGGGTTAGGTTTTGGTTTAGGGTTAGGGTTAGCTTTAATGTTTGGGTTATAGTTAGGGTTATAGACAGAGTAATGGTTAGGGATAGGTTTAGGTTTATTGTTAGCCTTATGTTTAGTGTTAGGGTTGGGTTTAGGGTTAGTTTTTGGGTTAGGGTTAGGTTTTGTGTTAGGGTTAGTTTTAGTGTTAGGGATAGGGTTAAGTTTATTGTTAGGGTTAGGGTTAGGGTTATGGATATATTTAGTGTTACTCTTTGTGTTAGGGTTAGTGTTAGTGTTAGGGTTATGGTTAAGCTTAGGTTTTGGGTTAGTGTTAGGGTTAGTGTTAGGATGAGGTTTAGGGTTAGGGTTAGGGATACAGTTACAGTTAGGATTGAGATTAGGGTTAGTTTAGGGTTAGTTTGGGGTTAGGGTTAGAGTTAAGGTTTGTTTTAGGGTTAGATTTAGCCTTATGTTTATTGTTAGTGTTATTGTTAGATTTAGGTTAATGTTAGTTTTAGGGTTAGTGTTAGGGTTTGGGTTAGGGTAAGTTTTAGGTTAGGTTTAGGGTTAAGATTAGGTTAGGGTTAGGGTTATAGTTAGTGTTAGTGCTTGTGTTAGGATTAGGGTTAGTGTTAGGGTCAGGGTTAGTGTTAGTGTTAGGTTTTGGTTTAGGATAAGGATTTGTGTTTCGTTTTGTGTTAGGGTTAGGGATAAGGTTAGGTTTAGGGTTAAGATTAGAGGTAGTGTTAGGATTAGGGTTAGGCTTAGTGTTAAGGTTAGGGTTAGATTTAGTGTTAGGGTTAGTGTTAATGTTAGGGATAGGTTTAATGATTAGGGTAATGATCAGGGTTAGAATTAGGGTTAAATTTAGTGTTATTGTTAGGGTTAGGGATAGGTTTAGTGTTAGGGTTAGGATTAGGTTTAGGGTTAGTTTTAGGGTTAGGGTTCGGGTTAGTGTTAGGATAATGTTTAGGGTTCGTCTTAGATTTATGGTTATGGTTGTGGTTAGGGTTAGGTTTAATGTTTAGGTTAGGGTTAGTGTTAGGATTGGGGTAGGGTGGGGTTAGGGTTAGGTTTAGTGTTATTATTAGGGTTAGCGTTATTTTTAGGATTAATGTTTGCTTAGGTTTAGTGTTAGATTTAGGGTTAGTATAAGCGTTAGGTTTAGGGATAGTTTGAGATTTAGGGTTAGTATTAACATTTGGGTTAGAGTTAGTGTTAGGTTTAGCGTTAGGATTAGGGTTATTTTTAGGGTTAAAGTTAGGGTTATGTTTAGGGTTATTTTTAGGATTAAGATTAGGGTTACGGTTTGTATAAGGGCTAGGTTCAGTGTTTGGGTTAAGGTTTGGGTTAGGGTTAGAATTTCGGTTGGGTTTAGTTTTAGTTTTACGGTTAGGGTTAGTGTTAGGGTTAGGGTTAGAGATAGTGTTAAGGTTATGGATAGGTTTAGGGTTAGGATTAGGGTTAGTGTTAGTGTTAGTGTTAGGTTTAGGTTTAGTGTTATGGTTATGGTTATGGTTAGGTTTAGGTTTAGTTATAGAGTTAGTGTTAGTGTTAGTGTAAGGGTTAGGTTTAGGGTTAGGGTTCTGTTTAAGCTTAGGTTTAGTTTAAGAGTTAGGGTTAGTGTTAGGGTTAGCATTAGTGTTAGTGTTACAGTTAAGCTTTGTGTTAGGGTCAGGGTTAGTTTTAGAGTTTGAATTAAGATTAGGGTTAGGGTTAGTGTTAGTGTTTTATTTAGAGTTAGGGGTATGGTTAACATTAGTGTTAGGGTTAGGGTTAAGGTTAGAATTAGTGTTAGTGTTAGATTTAGGTTCAGGATCATGCTTAGGGTTAGTGATAGAGTTAGGGTTCGAATTATGGTTAGTGTTAGGGTTAGGGTTATAGTTAGGTTAGGGTTAGAGTTATTTTATTGTCAGGGTTATGGTTTTGTTTAGCGTTTTTGTTAGGGTTAGAGTTAGGGTTAGAGTTTTGGTTAGGGTTAGGGTTAGGATTCATGTTCATGTTAGGGTTAGTGTTAGGGTTAGAGTTATGTTTAGTTTTAGGTTTAGGTTTAAAGTTAGTGTTAGTGTTAGGTTTAGGTTTAGTGTTAGGTTTAGGGTTAGGGTTCAGTTTAGTGACAGGGTTAGTTTTAGGGTTAGGATTAGATTTAGTGTTAGGGTTATGGTTAGGGTTAGTCTTAGGCTTATGGGTAGTGTAGGTTTAGGGTTAGTTTTAGGTTCCTGGTAGGGTTATGGTTAAGGTTCGGATTAGGCTTTGTGTTATGGTTACGGTTAGGGTGTGTGTTATGCATAGGGTGAAGATTATGTTTAGGTTTAGGTTTCGAGTTAGGGATATGGTTATGGTTAGGATTTTTTGTTAGTAATATACTTAGGGATAGTGTTAGTGTTAGGATTAGTTTTAGTGTTAGGTTTAGTGTTAGGTTTTGTTTTTGGGTTAGTGTTAGGGTTATAGTTAATGTTAGGTATAGTGTTAGATTTAGGGATAGGTTTAGGTTTAGTGTTAGGGTTATGGTTATGGTTATGGTTATAGTTGCGGTTACGCTTAGGGTTAGTTTTAGGTTTATTTTAGGTTTAGTTTTATGGTTATTGTTAGGGTTAGTGTTAGGGTTCCATAAAGGTTAGGGTTTGGTCTTGGATTAGGGTCAGGTTTAAACCTGTGGTTAGTGTTATGGTCAGAATGGGGGTCAGGGTTAGGGTAGGGTTTGGGATACGGTTAGAGCTAGAATTAAGGCTAAGGTTAGGACTATTTATAGGTTTATGGTTTTGATTAGCCTAAGGATTAGGAATAGGTCTAGGGTTACCATTAGGGTTAGGGTTTTGCTTAGAGTTAGGGATAGGGTGAGAGGTAGTTTTAGGGATAGGGTTAGGGTAAGGGTAAGTTATGATATTACAGATAGGTTTAGGGCTAGGGTGAGGATTAAATTTATGGTTACAGATAGGGTTAAGTGTAAGGTTAGAAGAAAAACTAGTGGTAGGCCTATGATTAGGACTATGGATTGTGGTAGGTTTATGATAATATTAGTGCTAGGGCTAATTTCAGGTATAGGGGTATGGTTATGGATGGTTTTGTGGGTATGCCTTTGCTAGGTATAATATAAGGTTTAAGATGAGGATTAGGGTCAGGTTTAGAGGTAGGGGTATTATTATGGTCAGGTCAGAGTTAGAATTTGGTTTGGTTTAGCTTAAAGTTTAGGATTGGGTCTTGAGTTAGCATTAGGGTTCAGGTTAGAGTTAGGGTAATGATACGGTTAGGGTTAGGGTTAAGGTAAACTTAAGGGTAATGGGTAGGTTAGGATTAGAGATAATGCTAGGGTCAGGCTGAGGATTTGATTAGGGTTAGGGTTAGGGTAAGATAATGGATAGGGTTAGAGGTAGGGTTAGGTCTAGGTTTATTGTTAAAGTTAGGGGTAGGGTTAGGGTTAGGTTTAGGTTTAGTGCAAGGATTAAAGTTAGGGTTAGGTTTAGGGTAAGGTTAGGGTTAGGTTTAGGGTAAGGTTAGGGTTAGTTTTAGGGTAAGGTTAGGGTTAGGTTTAGGGTTTGAGTTAGGGTTAAAGCTAGAATTGGGTCATGGATTCGGGCTAGTTTTTGGGTTATGTTTGGGCTCTTCTTAGGGATATGGCTAATTTAAGAACTAAGGTTATGATTAGGGCCAATTTTAGGGTTACATTTAGGACTAAGTCTAGTTTTAGGATTAGGTTTATGTTTAGGGTGATTTTTTGAACTAAGGTTAGTGTTAGTGTCAGAGTCAGGGTCACGGTTCATTTTAAAGTTAGGGATAGGACTCGAATTAGTGTTAGGCTTAGGGCTAGATATAGGGTTAGGATTTGGTTTAGGTTAAGAGTTAGGGTTAGTCCTATGGCTCGGTTTTGTTTTAAGGCTAAGGCTAAAGTTAAGGGTAGTTTTAAGTTTAGCGTTAGTGTTATTGCTACTTATAGGGTGAGTTTATTAGTAGTAGATTTACAGTTATGCTTAATTCTGGGGTTAAGGCTATGGCAACTGGTAGAGCTAATATTAGAGCTCTTGTTTGGGTTATGGTAAAGGATAGGGTTAGAAGTAGAAATAGGTCTATGGCAAGAGTTAAAGTTAGTCTTAGGGCTAGAGTTTGGGTTAGGGTTAGGGCTAAATTAGGGCTAGGAATAGGTCTACGGTTAATGTTAGCCTTAGGCCTAGGATTAGGGCTATGTTTATGGTTAGGTTTAGGGTTATGTTAAGGGAAGTAATGCCTGTTTGATTTCCACTTATTCATTGGTGTCAAAATGAAGTGAAACCTTAAAATAAAAGTGTTCTTGACAGCGAATCATTGATTTGAGAAGAACAAAACTTGGGAGCATATTAAGGCTAGATAAAAGATGACTCCTCCTCAGTATCAAAGAAATTTGAATGAAAAAATCTCTCATCCTCTTATTACCTCTACCCCTAGGCCTAGCGAAAACCCTAAACCTAACATTAACCCTAACCTGATTAGAGAACCATTGATTCTAGAATTCCCGCACTTGGGGAGCATTGTGGGACAGGCTAAGTGTTGAATCCTACACAACATCAAATAAATCTGACCAAATAATAATGAGATTTATTTCAGTATATGCATATTTTCCTGTTTTCTCCTAAAAGACTCATAGATTAAGTTCTTTTTACATGCTTAAGCATAGGCCTAATTTTACAAGGAACATACCAGAGTTTCTACAGAGAACTGATGGAGTGTATGAAGTTTCAAGCAGCTAGTGCAAACCTGATTGATTTCCAACTCCATTAACTTTCCCCTGTAGGTCAAAATGAAGTGAAATCTTAAAATGCAAACTGTTTCTCACAGCAAACCTGTGTAAGGAGAAGGCCTAAACCTGGGGAACAGAGTGAATCTAGCTAAAAGATAAATCCTGCCAAGTATCAAAGAATTTTGAATAAAACTAACTCTACCCATAACACTAGCTCTAACCCTAACTATTCCCCTAACCCTAACATTTTTATGAAAATTTGACCGTAGTATTTCCAAACTTAGGTAGCTCAGTCAGCCAAGCTAAGGGATGAATGCTGTGCAGTATCAAAGAAATCTGTCCAAAAAGTTGATGGAGTATATGAGTACATGCATATTTCCCTGTAGTCTTCTAAAGGAATATTGGATAAAGTTATATTTACATGCTTCAGCTTAGGCCTACTGTCACAATGAAAAACAAGAGATTCCTCACAGAGAATTGATGGTGTGTGAATTTTCCAGCAGCTAGCAGCAATGCTGTTTGATTTCCATCTCCTTTTCCATTTACCTGTATAGGACAAAATGAACTGAAACTTTAAAATACACACTGTTCCAGTGAACCATTGAACATAGGAGGCCCAAACATGTTGACTATACTAAGGTAGCAGAAAGATGAATCCTACCCAGTATAAAAGAAATTTGAAAAAAAGAAAGTAACTCTAGTCCTAATACTAGCTCTAACATTAGCCCTATCACTATCCTTAACACAAAAGCTAACCTGATTAAAAAACTGATTATCCTAGAAGTCCCAAACTTGAGCAGCCTAGTGGGCTAAGCTATCAGATGAATCCTATGCAGTATGAAAGATATATGACCAAATAATTGAGGTGGTATTTCAGTTCATGCATATTACTCTGTTTTCTGCTAAAGGGCTCTTGGATAAAGTTTTTTTTTTTCCATCTTCATCTTAGGGCTACTTTCACAAGGAAAAAAAAAACAGAGAGTTGTGAATGAGAACTGATTCAGTGTTTGAAGTTTTAAGCAGCTAGCACCAACCCTGTTTTATTTCAACCTTCATTTTTATTTACCTATATAGGTCAATATGAACTGAAACCTTAAAATACAGACTCTCCCTCTTAGCAAACCACTGAATTCAGAAGACCAAAAATTGAGGAGCATATTCAGGATAGGTAAAAATGACTCCTTCCAAGTATCAAAGAAATTGGTAAAAATTTACTCTCACCATAACACTACATCTAACCGTGGCCATAACCCTAAACCTAACACTAACCCTAACCTGATTAGAGAACCATTGATCCTAGAAGTCACACACTTGGAGAACTTTGTGGAAAAGCTAAATAATGAATCCTACTCAGAATCAAACAAATCTGACAAAATAATTATGGAAGGAATTTCAGTGCATGCATATTCCCTGCTTTCTTCTAAAGGGCTCTTGGATAAAGTTGTTTTTGCATGCTTCAGCTTAGGCCTACACTCACAAGGAACATACCAGACTGTCCGCACAAAGTTTCAACCAGCTAGCATAAGCTCTGTTTTATTTTGGTGTCCATTTACATTGACTCGTATAGGTCTAAATAAAGTAAAATGAAAATATTAACAGTTCCAGACATGAAACAGTTGAACCACAAGGCCTAAACCTGTGAAAGAGAGTAAGGTAAGTTAAAGATGAATCCTGGATTGTATCAAAGAAATTTGAATAAAGTAACTCTAACCCTAACGCTACCTCTAAACTGAGTCCTAATCCTAACCCTAAACATTAACATAGCCCTATCCCTAACTCTAACTTTAACCCTAATTTTAACTATAACCATTTTCCAAACCCTAACTCTAACTCTATCCATTACCAAAATTCTAACACTAAACCTAATGCTAAACGTAGCCCTGACCTTAAAATTTACCCTATATCTGCTCTGACCCTAACCCTCGCCCTAGCCCTAAATCTAGCTTTAATCATAACACCTACCCTAAATCTACTCCCAATCCTAGGCATAATTATAACCCTAACCCTACCACTAACACTAGCCTTAATCCTAACCATAAACCTAGCCCTAACCCTAGCTGTAATCCTGTCTTTTACCCTAAACTTAAGCCTAAATCAAATACTAACAATAGGACTAAACCTAACTGTATAGCTAGCCCTAAGGTTATTCAAAACCCTAAACCTAACCTGAACCCTAAACCTAACCATATCCATTACTCTAAACCAAATGCTAATTCGAGCCTTAACTCTAAACCTTAACCGAAACCAATCCCTAATCCTGATAAAGACCATAATAACACACCTAGCTCTAAACCTGACTTTTACCCTAAACCTAAACCTTACAGTAGACCTATTAATAACCAAACCCTACAACTACCGTTAACTGTAAATCTAGACCTTACATTAGCCCTAGCCTTAATCCTAGCCCTAGCCCTAACACAAACCCTCATGCAAGCCGTAAACCTAGCCTTAATCATAACCCTCACCCTAATTCTAACCCAAGACCTAATAATAACAACAACAACAGCCCTAAACTTAAATCTACTTGTATCCATTACCCTAAACATAACCTTTATCCTAATGCTAACCCCAGGACTAACCCTAACCCTGTCACTATCCCCAAACTATCAATTACCCTAAACCTAACCTGAACCCTAAGCCTAACCCTACCTTACCCTAACCCTAAACCTAACTCTAATTCAAGCCGTAAACCATAACTCAAACCTAAATCAAGCCCTAACACTGACCGTTGCCCTAATAATTTTCCTAGCTCTAAACCTGACTCTTACCATATACCTAACACTTACAATAGACCTAGTCATTAACCTATCCCTAAAACTATCCCTAGACCTGACATTAGCCCTAGCCATAATTCTAGCTCTAACCATAACAAAAACTGTAGCCCTTATCCTAGCCCTAAAAACAACCTTAATTACAATCCTAACCCAAACTCTAGACCTAACCCTTACACTAATCCTAGCCCTAATCTTAGCCCTAAATTAGCCCTATCCCTAACTCTAGTCCTAAGACTAACTCTCTCTCACATTAGACATTTCACTCACTCTAACCCTTACCATAACCCTAATCATAGCCCTAACCCTAGCCCTAACCCTTGCCCTATCCTTTGCCCTAGCACTAACCCTAGACAAAACCTAACTCTAAATTGAGCCCTAACCCGAAGAGTAAGCCAAACCCTAACACTAGCCAAAACCATAACACTAATCCAAAAACTAGCTCTAACCCTAGCCCTAGCCCCCAAACAAATGTGAGCTATAGCTATAACCCTAACCCTTAATCTAAACCAAACCCTAACCTTAAACCTAGCCCTAACTCTAATCCTAATATGAGTTGTAAACTGAACCCTTAAACTAACCATGAACCTGACACTGACCCTAATACTACTAGCTCTAAACATCACCCTAACCCTAAACCTAACCCTAACACTAACTCTAGCCCTAAAACCCTAGAACCAGCCCTAACATCTCCCTAGTACTTACATTATCCCTATCCCTAACCCTATCCCTTACTTAACCCAAAACCTAGCCTTAATCCTAGCTTTAACTCTAGCCCTATTCATAACCATAAACATAGCCGTAAATTGATCTCTAACTCTATCCATTTCCATAACTAAAACCATAACCCTAATGTTAACCCTAGGCATGAACCTAAACCTGTCCCTAATCTTAATACAATCTATTACCCTGAAACTAACCTGAACCTAAACCTAACCCTATCATTACCCTAACCCTAACACTAATTCAAGCCATAACTTTAAACCTTAACCTATCCTAAACCCTAAACTGACCTCGAACCTAATAAAACCCGTAGCTCTAAACTTGAACATAACCCTATACCTAATCTTTACCCTAGACGTAGCCATAATCCTAATCCAAAAATATTTTAACCATAATCTGGACCTGAAATTATCCCTAGTCCTAAACCTAGTCCTAAAACTAAAACAAACCCTAGCCCTCATCCTGGCCCTAAACATAGTTTTAATCATAATCCTAACCCTAACCCTATCCCTAACCCTAATTCTAACCCTCACTCTACCTCTATACCTAGCTATAATGCCATCCCTTACACTAAACTTAGCCCTATTCCTAACCCTAAATAAATATAGGATTAAGCCAAAAAATAAACCTAGCCTTAATCCTAGAGCTAATTTACACCTATCTCTAACCCTAACACTAACCCTATCCCTAAGAATCACTCTGAATCTCACCCTATACCTATCCCTAGTTCTAACCCTATACCTTAAAATAACCCTATCCCTTATCATAATCCTATCTCTAGCCCTAACCCTTGCCCTATCCTTAGTGCCACCCATAACCTTAGATCTAACTCTAATTCCAAATCTTACCCTAACCCTAAACCTAAGCTTAACACTTACATTATCCCTAAACCTAACCCTAGGACTAAACCAAAACCAAGCAATAGCCCTAACCCTAAACATTAACTTAAACAAAACCCTAACACTAAACCTACACCTATCCCTAGCCCTAATTCGAGTTCTACCAGTAACTTTAAAACTAATACTGACACTGACTCATATCCTAACACTCAACCTATCTCTAAACACTGTATTTCCCTTAAAACAAACTCTAAGAATAACCCTAACAATAATTTGAGTCCTATCTCTAACCCTAAAATGAACCCTTACCTGACTCTTATCATAACACAAACCCTAGCTATAAATATCACCCAAAACTTAAACCTAACCCTAACACTAAACCTAAACATAACACTAAAACTAACCTAATTTTAACCCTAGTTCTTACATTAGCCTTGGCCCTAATCCATTCCCTAACCCTAACACAAAAAACTATCCCTAATCTGAGCCCTAAACCTAGATTTAACCCTAACTCTAACCCTAACCATAGCCCTAAACCTAGTCCTAAAACAATGCCTTACCTTAAGTAAAATCCTAAACCTAAGCGTAACCTTAGACCTATCCCTAACCCTTAGGCTAACCAAAATCCTAACTCTATTAATAGCCCAAACCCTAGCTCTCATTATACCTCTAACCCTATCCCAAATTTTAACCCTAACTCTGACCCTTATACTGAATGTACCACTAATCCTAGGTCTAACCCTAACCCTAACTCTAACCCAAAAGCTATGGTAATCCTATCCCTAGACCTAACCCTGAAGCTAAATCCCAGCCTAGCCTTAACCATAGCTCAGAACCTAACCCTTATGCTAAACATAACTGTAAACCTAAACCTAGTTCTAACTCTCATCCTAACCCTAACTCAAGACCTAAATCTAACCATAACCCTAGCCATAACCTTAACTCTAGCTGTATTCATTACTAACCCTATACTATACTGGAAGCCTAGTCCTAACCTGAACCGTAGGTCTAACCCTAGCCCTATTCATATCCCTGGCCATAACCCTAGATCTAACCCTAACTCTAAATCTAACTCTAAAAATAGGTCTAAGCCTAAACCTAATCCTAGCCCTAACCCTAAGCTAATCCTAAAACTAGACCTAACCCTATCCCTAGCACTAAAACAAAACCAAGCCATAAACCTTACCCTAATCCTTACATAAACCAAGCCCTAATACTACACCTAGCCCTAACACTAGCAATAATTCGAGTCTTAACATGAACCCTAAAACTAATCCTCACCCTGCCACTGACCTTAACACTAACCCAGGGTCTAAACCCCACACTAACCCTAAACCTAAACCTAACACTGTACCTAGTTATAACCCCAAAATCTAACATTAGCTCTAATCATAACCCTAGTACTTACATTAGCTGTAACACTAACCCTAGCCCTAACTTAACTCAAATCCTGGCCCTATTTCGAGACCTAACCCTAGCTTTAACCTAAACCTAACTCTAACCCTATCACTAATTGTAACCATAACTCTAGCTGTAACACTAGCTCTAACCCTATCCATTACCCTAATCATAACCCTAACCCTAATGCTAACCCGAGGCCTAAACCTAAACCTATCCCTAAACATCACCCTATCCATTACCCTAAATCTAATGTGAAACCTAAACCTAACTCTATCATTACACTTATCCTAATCTTAATGCTAGTTTGAGTCCTAATTTTAAACCTTAACCTATCCAAAACACTAATCGTTACCATGACCCTAATAAAAGTGACCCTAAACCTAAACCTAATGCTTACACAAGGCGTAGCCATAAACCTAACCTTAAGCTATCTTTTACCGTAACCCTAGACCTGAAATTAGCCCTAAACATAATCCTAGCCCTAAACCAAGCCTTAATCCTAACCTGAACCATAACCTGAGCCCTAACCCTAATTCTAACCCTCAACCTAGCCCTAAACCTAACTGTAACCCCATCCCTTACCATATGCCTAATCATAACCCTAAACCTAACCCTAAACCATGGCCTAACCCTAAGCCTAATACTAACACTAAGCCTAGTGCTAATCCTAGCCCTAATTTAATCCTATCCTAACCCTAACCCTAGCCCTGAGACTAACTATAACTCTTGCCCTAGCCCTAACCCTATATCTATCCTTAGCCCTATCCTAACTCTAGATCTAAACGTAACTATAAATCTAAACCTAACTGTAAATTTAACTGTAATCATAAGCCAAACCAAACCCTAAAACTACCCATAACCATAGTGCTAATCCAAAAACTTGCCCTATCCTGGACCCAAGACAGAAAACAAAACCAAGCCATATCCCTAACCCAAACCCTTAAGCTAAACTGAAACCAAACCTTACACCTAGCCCTAACCCTAACTCAAAAATTACTCTGACCCCGACACTGACCCTAATACTAATCCTAGCTCTAATCATCACCCTAACTTAAATTAACCCTAACACTAGACACAGCCTTAACCATAACCCTAAAACTAGCCTTAATTGTAACCCTAGTTCGTACATTAGTTGTTGTCCTAAACCTAGAATTAACCCTAACAAAAATTCTACCATGTAGCTGAGCCCTAACCTCAGCTTTAACCCTAATTTTAACACTAACACTAATTCTAAACCTAATCCTAACCCTAACCCTAACCCTAGCTCTAAACTTCTCACTTACCCTAATCCAAACCCTTACCCAAATGCTAACCCTAGTCTTAACACTAATCCTTATCCTAACTTCAACTCTAATCTTATTACTAGTATTAAACCTAGCCCTCATTCTACCTCTAAACATAACCCTGACCCTCATCTGACACTAAAAGTAACCCTAGGTCGTAGCCTGACCCTAAACCTAAACCAAAACATAACACTAGACTTATATGTAACCCTATACATATACCTAAGCCTAACACTAGACCTAGACCCAAAGCTAATCTTAAATATAGCTATAACTATAGCCCTAGACCTAAACAAAATCCTAGCACTAGCCCTAACAATAACCTTTAAACTAAACCAAACACTTACCCTATCCCTAGACCTAAACCTAGTCCTAATTGTGGCTCTAACCCTAAACCTAACGCTATCTCAAACACTGAACCTTATCCAAACACTTAAACTAGATTTAAACCTGACACTAACCCAAAACCTAGACCTAACACTAGACCTAGCCATAATCCTAAACCTAAAACTAGCCCTAAACTTAACCCTAGCTTTTACCTTACCCGTAGTCCTAACCCTAGCCCTAAACCTAACAGAAAACCTAGAGCTAATCCTAAGCCTAAACTTAGGTCTAAGCATAAACCTAAGCCTAGCCCTAACCCAAAAACTAACTCTAGACCTAACCCTCTCCTTAGACCTAACCTTAGCTCAAAGCCTAACCCTTACACTAAACATAACCCTAGCCCTATCTTAAGTTTAAATCCTAACACTAGCCCTAATCCTAACATTAACCCTAGCCCAAACTTTAGTTCTAACCATATCCATTACCCTAACCTTAACCCTAACCTAACTAAAACCCTATCCCTAACACTAAACATAACTGTAACCATAATCTTGAACTTACAACTAAACCTAAACCTAACCCTGGCACTAGACCTATCCCTATCTCAAACACTAACCATTATCCTAACCTAACCATAACCTTAACCCTAAACTAACACTTGCCCTAACCCTAATATGTACCCTAAACCTAACCCTAAACCTGGAATTAATCCCAACAATAACCTAGAACTAACCCTAGCTCTAAAACTATCCATTACACTAAACATAACCCTAACCCTAATGCTAACCCTAATCTGATTGTTGAAACCTAACCCATTAGTTACCTTAAAACTTAACTAAAACCTAAAGTAAACCATTCCATTACCTTAACTCTAAACCAATACTAACCCTAATTCTAGCCCTAACCCCTTAACCATAACGTAAACCAAACACTAACCCTGACTCCAACCATGACATTAATAATGATTCTAGCTCTAAAGCTGACCTTTAACTTAAACCTAACCCTTACACTAAACCTAGTCACTAACCTAACCCTAAAACTGTTCTTAACTATAACCCTAGACCTGATATTATCCGTAGCCCGAGTCCTAGCCCTAAACCTATCAGAAAACCTATCCCTCATCCTGGCCTTAATCCTAGCCTCAATCCTAAACTGAACCATAACTCTAGGCCTAATCCTAAATCTAACCCTCACCCAGCCATAAACCTACCTATAACACCACTCATTCTTCTAAACTTAACCCTAACCACAGTGCTAACACTAACCCTAGCCCAACCATAGTGTTAACCCTAACACTAACCCTAATCCTAAACGTAGCCCTAATTTAGCCCTAACCCTAACCCTCACCCTAAGCCTACTCCTAAGTATAAATCTTATTCTCATCCTAGACGTACCCTAGTTCTAACCATATTCCTTACCATAACCCTAACACTAGCCGTAACCTAGAACGAGCCCTAACCCTAGATCAAACCTAACTCTAAACCTAACTCACCTAAACTTCACTGTAATACTAGCCCTAACCCTGACACTAATCCAAAATCTAGCCTTAACCCTAGCCCTAGCCCTAAAATAAAACGGAGCCGTAGCCCTAACCGTAAACCTTAACCTAAACCAAAACCTAACCCTACACCTAGCACTAACTTTAGCCCTAATTCGAGTCCTAAACCTAACACTAAAACTAACAGTGACCCTGACACTGACCCTAAATATAACCCTTGCTCTGAACATCACCCTAACTCTAACCCTAAAACTTGCACAAATTGTAACACTAGTTCATACATTAGCCATAACCCTAACCCTAGCCCCAAGAAAACCCAAAACCTAGCTCTTACTTGAGACTTAACCCTAGTTTTAAACCTAACCATAACCCAAACCTAGCCCTAAAACTTATCCTAACCATAACCCTAGCCTTATCCCTAGCTTTAACCCTATCCATTACTCTAACCCTACCCATTACCCTAATGGTTACCCTAGGCCTAACCCTAAACTTATTGCTAACCCTAACATTACTCATTAACCTAAACCTAACCTGAACCCAAATCCTAACTCTATCATTACACCAACACTACCCCTAATGCTAATTTTAGCCCTAATCCTAAACTTAACCTATCCAAACCCTAACTCTGACCCTTGCTGTAATAATATACCTAGCTGTAAACCTGACCCAACCCCTAAACCTAACCCTTATACTTGACATGGCCATAAACCTAACCCTAAAACTACCCTAACATTACCATGGACCTGACATTTGCCCTAGCTGTAATCCTAGCCCTAACCTAAAAAAAAAAAAAAAAAAAAAAAAAAAAAAAAAAAAAATCCATAGCCCTAACCCTAACCCTAACTGTAACACTAGCCCTAAACTTAGCTCTAACCTTATCAATTATAGCCCAAATTCTAAGGCTAACCCTAGGCCTAAAACTAACCCTATACCTAACCATAACGCTACCCATTATGCTAAACTTAACCTGAACCCTCAACCTAACTCTAATCTTACCCTAACACAAACAATAATGCTTATTTGAGTCCTAACCCTAAACCCTAACCTAAACAATACCCTAAACATGACCCTAACCCTAATAATACCCCCAGCTCTAAATTTAATCCTTACCCTAAATCTAACCCTTACATTAAACATCACCATAAACCTTACAATAAAACTATCCCTAACCCTAACTCTAAACTGACATGTGCCCTAACACTAATCCTATCCCTAACCAAAAGACAAATCCTAGCCCTTAACCTAGCCTAATCATAACTAATGAAACCCTAGCCCTAACCCTAATTCTAACCTTCATCTTAGCCATAAACCTAGCTCCAACCCCATCATTTACACTAAACTTAACCCTAAGCCCCAAAGTAAAGCTAGGCCTAAACATAAACATAAACCTAGCCCTATTCCTAGCCCTAATTAAGCTCTATGCCTAACCAAACCCTAAACATAGTCCTAAGACTAACTCTCGTTCTCACCCTAGCCCTATCCCTAGTTATAACCCTATTTTTATCATAACCCTAATCCTAGCTATAAACCTAGAACTAACGCTAGCCATATTCTTAGCCCTAGACATAACCCAAGATCTAATCCTAACTCTAACTCTAAACCAAAGACTAAACCTAACCCTAATACTAATCCTAAACCTAACGCTATTCTTAAAACTAGCCCTAACCATAGCCCTAACACTAAAACCAAACCAAGCCATAGCCCTAAATTTAAAGCTTAACCTAAACCAAAATCTAACCCTTTACCTAGCCCTAAACCTAGCCCTAATTAGAGTCCAAACCCTAACCCTAAAACTACTCCCGACCTTAATTTTGACCCTAACACTAACCCTAGCTCTAAACATCACCCTAATGTTAAACTTAACCTCAACACTAGACCTAGTCCTAACCTCAAACTTATAATTAGCCCAAATTGTAACTCTACTGCAAACATTGGCCACATTCTAAATCTAGCCCTAAGTCTAACCAAAATTTAGCCAAATCTGAATCCTAACCCTAGCTTTAACCCTAAACCTAATCCTAACACTAGCCTTAACCCTACCCTAATTGTAGCGCTAACCCTAGGTCTAACCCTATCCCTTACCGTAAACCAATCCTAACCAAAATGCTAACCCTAGTCCTAACCCTAATCTTATTACTAGTACTAACCCAAGCCCTCATTCTAGCTCTAACCATAACTCAAACCTGACACTTATCCTGACCATAGTAATAACCGTAGATCTAAACCTGATTCTAACCCTATACTGAACCATAACACTAGCACTAGAAATAAACCTATTCTTAAACCTAACCCTAACACTAGGCCTAAACCTAAACCTAATCCTAAATCTAGCCATATCTCTAGCCCTAAACCTAAACAAAAACCTAGCCCTAGCCCTAATAATAAACCTTAACCTAACCCAAACACTAACCCTATCCCTATACCTAACCCTAGTGAAAACTCTGGTGTTAACCCTAAAGCTAACTCTAACTTCAACACAGACCCTGACCCTAACCCTAACTCTAGATCTAAACATCACTTTGACACTAACCTTAACCCTAACACTTGACCTAGCCATAATACTAACCCAAAAACTCACACTAATTATAACCCTACTTCGTATATTAGCTGCAGTTATTATACTACCCCTAATCTAACCCAAAACCTGGCCCTAATACGAGCGCTAAGCCTAGCTTTAACCCTAACACAAACCCTAGCCATAAGCCAGTCCCTAACCCTTCCCTAACACTAGCTCTGATTCTATTTGTTACATTAAGCCAAACCCTAAATTTAATGCTAACCCTAGTCCTATCCCTAATCCATAGCCTAACCCAAATCCTCACCGTAGCCCTCATTCTATCTCTAACCATAACTCAAACCCTAATCCTAAACCTGAAACTTATACTGACCCTAAGACTAACTGTAGGTCAAAACCTGACCCTAACCTGAACCCAAACCTGAACCCTAACATTAGACCTACTGGTAATCCTATGCATAAACGTAAACCTAACACTAGTCCTAGACCTATACCTAATCTAAAATCTAGCCATAACTCTAGACCTAGACCTAAACAACAACCTTGCCCTAGAGCTAACAATCACACTTAACATAAACCAAACACTAACCCTACTTCTAGATCTAACCCTAGTCCTAATTCTGGCATTAACCCCCAAACTCACTCTAACCTGAACACTAACCCTGACCCTAACATAAACCTAGCTTTAAAGCTCACCCTAACTCAAAACCTAATCTTAACACTACACCTAGCCATAATCTAAACCCCAAAACTAGCCCTAATCATAACCCTAGCTCTTAACTACCCATGGCCCTAAGACTAGGCCTACCAAAACACAAAACCTAGCCATAATCCTAGGCCTAAACCAAGCCCTAAGTATAACCCTAAACTAATCCTAGCGCTAACCCTAACACTAACACTCCCCTTAGACCTAACCCTATCTCAAAGCCTAACTTTTACCCTAAACATAACCCTACTCCTATCCCAACACCTAACTTAACCCTAGCTCTTAGCCTAACCTTAACCATAGCCCTAACCATATCTCTAATTCTATGCACTACCCTAACCCTAGCACTAATCCTAACCATAACCCTAGCCCTAAAACTTGCTCTAATCTTATCCATTACCCTAACCATAATCCTAACCCTAATTCTAAACCTAGGCTTAATCCTAACCCTATCACAATCCCTAAACCTATCCATTATCCTAAAACTAACTGGTATCCTAATCCTAATTCTATTCATTACCCTAACCCTAACCTTAACCCTAAAGCTAATTAAAGAACTAAACCTAAACCTTAACCTAAACATAAACATAAGCCATACCCTGACCTTAATAATACATCTAGCTCTAAATTTTACCCTCACCCTAAATCTAACTCTTATACTAGACCTAATCGCAAACATAATCCTAAAACTCTCCCTAGACTTAACACTAGACTTAACCCACAAACCCTAGCTCTAAACCTTATCCTAACCAAAAAACTAACTCTAACATGAGACAAACCCTAAATATACCCATAACCATAACCCCAGCTCTTACCTTACCCATACACCTAACAATAGCCCTAAACCTCACACACAACCTGGATCTAATCCTAGCCCTAAACCTCGACCTAAGCGTAACCCTAACCCTATACCTAGCACTAAACTTAACCCTAACACTGGCCCTGGCTCTAACACTACTCAAACTCTAATCCTTACCCTAAATGTAACAATAGCCTTAACGCTCAACCTAACCCTAAACCTGGCCCTAATTCAAACTGATACCATAACACAAATCCTAGCACAAACTCTATCCATTACTTTAAACATAACACTAACCCTAATGCTAACCCAAGCCATAATCCTAACCCTAAACCTAACCTTAGCCCTGACTATAATGCTAACCCTCACCCTAGCCATAACCCTAGTTAAAACCCCAACACTTCTGCTAAACCTAACACTAAAACTAACCCTAGGCATATCTCTAAAACTATCAAAAATCCTAATATTAACACAAACCCTAACACTAGCACTAAAGGAATCCTTTACCCTAAACATAAACCTAACCCAAATGTTAACCCTAGGCCTAACCCTAATCCTATCACTAACACAAACCCTATCTATTACTCTAAAACTAATCTGAACTCTAAACCTAACACTATCCATTACTTTAACCCTAACCCTAATGCTAATTTGAGCCCTAACCCTAAACCATATCCTAAACCAAACCCTAAACTGGACTCTGACCATAAAAATACACCTACCTCTAAACCTGACCTTTAACCTAAACCTAACTTTCCACTAGACCTAGCCATAAATCTAAAGTTGACACTATTCCTAACCATAACCCTAGACCTGACATTAGCACTAGCCCTAATCCTAGCTCTAACCCTAAAACAGACCCTAGCCCTCATCCTAGGCCTAAACCAAGCCTTAATCCTAACCCGAACACTCACTGTATTCCTATAGCTAATTTTAACTGACGCCCTAGTCCTGAACCTTGCCATAACCTCATCCTTTCCCCTAAAACTAACCATAACCCCAACACTAACACTCACCCTAATTCTAGCCCTAACCATGGTCTGAAATCTAACACTAAACCTAGCGCTAATCCAGCCCTAATTTAGCCCTAACCCTAAGCAAATCCCTAACTCTAGCCCTAAGAATAACTCTAACTCTCAACCTTGCCCTATTTCTATTTCTAAACCTGTCCATTACCATAACCCTAACACTACACCTAACCTTAGCCATAACACTAGATCTAACCATAACTCTAAATCTAACCCTAACCTTAAGCCTAAACCTCACCCTACCACTAGCTGAACACTATCACTAATCATAAAACTAAACCTAACCCTAGCCCTAGCCCTAAAACAAAACCGAGCCATTACCCTAAACCTAAACCTAACCTAAACCAAACCCTAACCCTACAGCAAGCCATAACCCTAGCTCAAATTCAAGTCTTAAGATTAAATCCTTACCCTGACTCATATCCAAACACTAACCCTAGCTCTATATATCATGCTAACCGTAAAGCAACTACTACCACCATTCATAGACCAAAACCTAACCCTAAAACTAACCCTAACAATAACCATAGTTCTTACACAAGCCATAGTCCTAACCCCAGCCTGAACCCCAAAACAAAAATAGTCCTAATCTGAGCCCTAAAACTAAATTTAATCCTAACCCTAGCCCTAGCCCTAAACCTAACCATAACCCTAGCTCTAAGCCTAGCTGTAACCCTAACCCTTATCCTAAGCCAAACCCTATCCATAATGCTAACCCTAGTCATAATCATAACCCTTAGCCTAAATCAAACACTAACCCTATTACTAGTCCAAAACCTAGCTCTCAATTTAGCTCTAATTTTAACAAAAACCTAACCGTAATCTTCACCTTTATTCTGACCATAACACTAATTATAGGTCTAAACCTGACACTAACCCTAAACTGAACCCTGAAACTAGCCCTACCAGTAAACTTTTACATAAACCTAACTCTAACACTACCCCTAGACCAAAACCTAATCCTAAATCTAGTGATAACTCTAGCCCTAGACCTAAACAAAAACTTAGTCCTAGCCCTTATAATAACCCTTAATGTAAATAAAAAAATAACACTACCCCTAGACCTAAACATACTCCTGATTCTGGCTTTCACCCTAACTCAAATGTGAACACTGACCCTGATACTAACACTAAACCTAGCTGTAAAACTGACTGTAAACCAAAATCTGAACCAAACACTAGACCTTGCCATAACCCTAACCCTAAAACTAGCCCTAATTAGAACCTAGATCTTACATTACCCATAGCACTAACCCTAGACCTAAACCTAACACAAAACCTAGCCCTAATCCAAGGCCTAAACCTACGGTAAGCATTACCCTAACCCTAAACCTAGCCCTAACCCTAAGCCTAACTCTCACCTTAGACGTAAGCATTGTTCAAAGCCTAACCTTTGGCCTAAACATAACCCTAGCCTTATCCCTAACAATAACCCTAACCCTAGCCCTAAACCTAAACCTAACCCTAACCCTATACATTACCCTTATGATAACCCTATTGCTAATGATAACCCTAGGCCTAACCCTAACCCTATTGCAAACCCTAAATCTCTCCATTAGCCTAAACCTACCCTGAACCCTTAACCTAACCCTATTCATTACCCTAAACCTAACTCTAACCCTAATTCTCACTTGAGCCCTATCCCTAAATCTTAACCTAATACAAACCATAACACTGACCCTGAACCTAAAAATACCCCTAGCCCTAAAACTGACCCTTACTCTAAACTTAACACTTACACTAGACTAAGACATAGACTTAATCCTAAATCTACTCCTAACTGTAACACTAGACCTGACCTTATCCCTAGCCCTAATTCTAGACCTAACTCTACAACAAACCCTAGCCTTCATCCTAGCCCTAATCCTAGCCTTAATCATAACCCTATCCCTAACCCTAGCAATAATCTTAATTCTAACCCTCACTCTACCTCTAAACCTAGCTATAACATATCCCTTACCCTAAACTTAATATTAAACCTAGCCCTAATGCTAGGCCTAAGCTGAACACCAACCCTAGTTCTAATCCTTGCCCTGACTTAACCCTATCCCTAAAACTAACCATAACCCTAGCCCTAAGACTAACTCTCACCCTAGCCTTATCCCTAGTTCTATCCCTATTATTTACCATAAGGCAAAACCTTGCCCTATCCTTAGATCTAGCTCTAACCCTTGATATAACCCTAACTCCAAGTCTTAATGTAACCCTAAACCTACCCCTAACACAAACACTAGCCCTAACCCTAAGGCTAATCATATAACCTAGGAATAAAGCAAAACTGAGCAATAGAGGCTCAGGATGTGGCTAAAGCTTTAGCGCATTTGCCTGGCATGTGTGGGGTGTTGTGTCCACCAAAAACTAAAAAGCTAAAAATATTTAAAAATTCCCCCCCCCTCTCTCTCTCTCTCTCTCTCTCTCTCTCTCTCAAAAACAAAAACAAAAACAAAACAAGACAAAACAAAAAAACTGAGCAATACTTCTAACCTTCAACCATAATTTAAACCAAATCCTATACTACACCTGGACCTAATCCTAGCCCTAATTCGAGTCCTAACCATAACCTTAATCTAACACTGACCACAAATCATATCCGAACACTCACCCTAGGTCTAAACACCACCCTAAACTTAAACCAAACCCTAACAGAAATTTGAGTCACAACCCTAACTTTAAAACTAACCCTGACACTGACTCATATACTAACAGTCTCCCTAGCTCTAAAGACCACCCTCTCTTTAAACTGAACCCTAACATTAATCCTAGCCCTTATTTGAGTCCTAAACCTAACCCTAAAACTAACACTCTCTCTGAATCATATTGTAATATTAACCTAGCTATAAATATTACCCTAATATTAAACCTAATCCTAACACTAGACCTACCCCTACTCTAAACCTAATTTTAACCCTAGGTCTTACATTATCCATTGCCATAACACCAGCCCTAACCCTAACACAAAAATTAGCCCTAATCTGAACCCCAAATCTAGATTTAACCCTAACCCTAACTCTAGCCCTAACCCTAGCTCTAAACCTATCCCTTTTCCAAAGCAAAAACCTAATCCTAATGGTACCCTAGACCTATCTTTAATCCTTAAGCTAACAAAAAGCTTAACCCTATTAACAGTCATAACCCTACCGTCACTCTAGCTCTAACCCTATTCCAAACTCTAATGTTAACCCTGACCATTATTTTGATCCTAACACTAAACCTATGTCTAAATCTGGCCCTAACCTTATACCGAACCCTAACACTAGCCCTAGACATAAACCAAATCCTAATTCTAGCCTTAACTTTAGCCCTAGACCTAAACAAAAACCCATCCTTAGTCCTTGAACTAATCATTAACCTAACACTAACACTAACACTACCTCTAGACCTAAACCTAGTTCTAATTCTTGTTGTAATTCTAACTCCAAAAATCTAAATCTAACCCTAGATGTAGCCAAAATCCTAACCTTAAAAATAGCCCTAATCATAACCCTTGCTCTTACATTACCCACAGCCCTAACCCTAGGCCTAAAACTAACACAAAACCTAGAGCCAATAATAGGCCTAAGCATAACCCTAATCCTAAATTAACACTTGATTAGTCCTAGCCCTAGCTCAAAGACAAACCCTTATCCTATACATAAACCTACACCTATACTTAAATATACCCCTAACACTATCCCTAATCCTAAACTTAACCCTAGCCCTAAACCTAGCTCTAAACCTATCCATTACCCTAAAACTAAACCTAAACCTATTGATAACCCTAGGCCTAACCCAAACCCTAAACCTAACCAGAAAACTAACCCTAGACATAACCCTAAACCTCACACTCACCATAGACCTAACTCTAGCTCAAACCCTAACCCTTACTACAAACCTAAACATACCATAGCCCTAACCATAAACCTAAACATACCATAGCCCTAACCATAAACCTAAACCTCAATCTAACACTAACCATAACCCTATGCCTACATCTAACCATATCCATTACTCTAACCCTAACCCTACCTCTAATGATGATGCTAGCCGTAATCCAACCCTAACCCTAGCCATACTCTAATCTTATCCCTAGACCTAACTCTAAACCTAAACCTTGCCCCATTCCTAACCCTAGCTCAAAACCTACTCCTTTTGCTAAACATAACCCTAACACTAACCATAGTTCTAAACCTAACGCTAACCCTAACTCAAGATCTATTCCTGACCATAACCCTAGCCCTAACCTTAGCTCTAACCCTATCCATTATTCTAACCATTACCCTTACCCTAATGCTAACCCTAGGCCTAAAACTTACCCTATTGCTGAACCTAACCCAATGAATTATTGTAAACCTAACCTGAACCCTAAATAAAAACCTATCATTACCCTAACCCTGACCCTAATGCTTATTTGAGCCCTAACCCTAAACCCTAACCTCAACCAAACTCTAAACTGATCCTGACCCTAAAAATTCCCCTAGCTCTAAACCTGACCCATAACCCTAAACCTAACCCTTACACTAGACCTAGCATAAACCTAATCCTAAAACTGTCCTCTACTCAACCTTAACCCCACACCTGACATTAGCCCTAGCCCCAATTCTATCCCTAACCCTAACAAAAACCCCAGCCCTTATCCTAACCCTAAACCTAGATTAATCCTAAACCTAACTCTAACCCTAACCATAGCTCTAACCCCAATAAAAACCCTAGCCCTAATCATAGGCTTAATTTCACCTTATCTTTAAATATAACCCTAACCCCAGATCTAAGAATAAATCTAACTTTCACACTAGCCCTATCACTAGTTCTAAACCTATCACTTAACACAACCCAAACCCTAGCCCTAAACTTAGTCCTAACTCTTGCCTTATCCATAGCCCAAGCACTAACTTCAGATCTTAATCTATCTCTAAGTCTAACCCTAAACCAAAGCCTAAGCCTAACCCTAACACTTGTCCTAACTCTAACACTAATCCTAAAACTAGCCCTAATCCTAGCCCTACTGCTAAAACAAAACCAAGCCATAAGCTCTATGCCTAACCCTTAAACTAAACCAAACCCTAATGATACACCTACCCCTAACCCTGGCCCTAATTTGAGTTCTAAACTGAACCATAAAACTAACCCTGACACTGACTCTGACACTTAAACTACTCCTAGATCTAAACATCACCCTAATCTTAACACTAACCCTAACACTAAATCTAGCCCTAATTAAACTCTAAATTTAGCCCTAATCGTAACCCTTGTACTAACATTAGCCATAATTATAAACCTAGCACTAACTTAATCCAAATTCTAGCCCTAATCCGAGCCCTAATATGAGCTTTAACCCTAACCCTAACCCTAAGTCTAGCCCTAGCCCTGATCATAACCATAACCCTAGCCATAACCAATATATTACCATAAAAATAACCCTATCCCTAATGCTAACCCTAGGCCTAAACCTAATCTTATCTCTAATCCTATCCCTATCCATTTCCCTAAACCTAACATGATCCCTAATTCTAACCCTATCATTACAAAAACACTTACCCTAATGCTAGTTCAATCTTTAATTTTAAGCCTTAACCTATTCCAACCCCTAACCTAGACCTTCACCTTAATAATACCCCTAGCCCTAAATCTGACCCTAACCCTAAACCAAAACCTTATACAAGACGTATCTGTAATCCTAACCCTAAAATTAACTTTAAACATAATTTTAGACTTGAAATTAGCCATACTTCTAATCTTAGCCCTAAACCAGAAACAAACCCTAGTCCTCATTCTAGCCCTAAACTTAGCCTTTATCATAACCTCAATCCTAACCCTTACTCTAAACATCACGCTACCTCTAAAACTAACCTACCTTACTCTAAACTAAATCTTAAATCTAACCCTAATTCTATGCTTAAGCTGAACACTAACCATAGACCTAATCTTAGCCCTAATTTAGACCTATCCCTAACCCTAACCCTACCCTTAGGCCTAAGACTAACAATAATTCTCACACTAGCCCTATCACTAGTTCTAATCCTAGCCCTTACCATAACCCTAACACTTGCCCTAACCCTTGCCCAATCCTTAGTTCTAGCTCTAACCCTAAACCTATACATCACACTAACACTAAACCTAATCCTTACGCTAATCATAAAACTAGCCCTAACCCTACCACTAGCAATAAAACAAAACCGAGCAATAGCCGAAACCCTAAACCTAACTAAAACCAATCCCTAACACTGCACGTAGACCTAACCATAGCCTTAATTCAATTCCTAATCCTAAACTTAAAAGTATACATGACACTGACTCATATGCTAAACTCACCCTAGCTTGAAACACCATCCTAAACTTAAACCAAAACTTAATAGTAACCCTAGCCCTTATTTGAGTCCTAACCCTAACTCTGACCCTGACTCATATCCTAAAACTAACCCTAGCTCTAAATATCACCCTAAACTTAAACTTAACCCCAACACTAAAACTACACATAACATTAAACCTAACCCTAAAACTAACCCTAACTGTAACCCTAGTTCTTCTATTAATGATTGACCTAACCCTAGTCTTAACCCTAACATAAAATTAGCCCTAATCCGAACCCTAAACTTAACTTTAACACGAACCCTACCCTAACTCTAGCTCTAACCCTAGCTTTAAACCTATCCCTTAACTTAAGTGAAACCATAACCCTAATGGAAAACCTAGTACTATCCCTAATCCTTAGGCTAACCAAAATACTAATGCTATTAATAATCCTGACCCTAGCCCTCATTATAGCTCTAATCCTAACCCAAACCCTTTTGCTAACCCTGAACTTTCTTCTGACCCTAACACAAAACCTAGGTCTAAAACTGACACAAAACTTAGAACAAACCCAAACACAGGCCATACCGCTAAGTTATAACTGAACCTAACCCTAAACCTAGCCCTATGACTAACTCTAACTCTCACACTATCCCTATCCCTAGTTCTAAGCCTATCCATTACCATAACCCTAACCCTATCCCTAATCCTTGCCCTATCCCTATCTTTAGTCCCAGTCCTAACCCTAGATCTAACCCTAACTCGAAATCTAACCCTAATTGTAAGCCTAAGCCAAACACTAAAACTAGCCCTAACCCTAATGCTAATCATAAAATTAGCCTTAACCCTAACCTTATAAGAAAAAAAAAAACTGAGCAATAGAATTAACCATAAACCTTAACTTAAACCAAACCTTAATACTACACTTAAACCTAACCATAGCCTTAATTTGAGGACTAACTCTAACCTTAAAACTAACCCTGACCCTGACTCATATCCTAATGCACACCCTAGGTCTGAACACCCTTGTAACCTTACACTGAAACCTAAAAGTAAACCTATTCCTAATTAGAGTCATAAACCTAACTCTGACCCTGACTCATATCCTAACACTAATCCTTGCTCTAAATATCATCCTAACCTTAAACCTAACCCTAACACTAGACCCTCCCCTAACCCTAACCCTAAAACTAACCCTCATTGTAACCCTAGTTCTTACATTTTCCATTTCCCTATCATTAGCCCTAACCCTAACCCAAAACCTAGCCCTAATTTGAGCCCTAAACCTAGGTTTAACCCTAATACTAAATCTAGCCCTAAACCTAGCTCTAAGGCTTTCACTTACTATATAAATAACCCTAACCTTAAAGGTAGCCCTAGACCTATGCCTAATCCTTTGGTTAACCAAAATTCTAACCTTATTAATAGTCCTGACCCTAGCTCTTAATTTAGCTCTAATCCTATCCCAAACCCTAACTCTAACCCTGACCCTTCTCCTGACCCTAACACAAACCCTATTTCTAATCCTGATCCTAACACTAGACTAAAATATAACACTAGCCCTGGACCTAAACCTAATCCTAAATCTAGCCTTATCTCTAGCCCTAGACCTAAAAAAAAAAAAAAAAAAAAAAAAACCTAGTCCCAGACCTCACAATAACTTCTATATTAAAACAAACACTAACCCTATCCCTAGATCTAAACCTACACCTAATTCTGGCTATCACCCTTACTTGAACTCTAACCCCAACACTGACTATGCCTTTAACAGTAAACCTACTTCTAAACCTGACCCTAAATCTTGCTATAACCTTAACCTTAAAACTATCCCTAATCATAATTCTAGCTCTTACATTACCCACAGCTTTAACCCTAGGCCTAAACCTAACCCAAAACCTAGAGCTAATCCTAGGCCTTAACCAAGGCCTAAGCATAACCCTAACCCTAACACTAACCATAGCCCTAACCCAAACCTAACCCTCACCTTAGTCCAAACCCTAGCTCAAAACCTAATCCTTACTATAAACATAAACTTAGAACTATCCCTGAATCTAACCCTAAACCTAGTGTTAATTCTAACACTATCCCTAAGTCTAGTTCTAAACCTACCATTACCCTAACCCTAACCCTAAACGTAATTGTAAACCTAGCCTTAACCCTAACCATAATCCTAAGCCTAAACAGAAAACTAACCCAATACCTAATCCTAACCTAATACTCGCTATAGCCCTAACCATAGATAAAACCCTAAACCTTACCATAAACCTAAACATAACCATAGACGTAACCCTATCCATAAACTTAAATCAAGCCCTGTCCCTAACCCTAAACTAACATTTCACCATATTTATTACCTTAACCCTAAACATAATTATAACCATTCTCCTAACACTAACACTAACCCTCAAGTAACCGTAATTCTATCTCTAAACATAACCCTGGACATAACCCTTGCTCTAACCCTAATAATAGCTCAGAACCTAACACTTACACTAAACATAACACTAACCCTAACCCTAGTTCTAACCCATACCCTAACAATAACTCAAGACCTAATCCTAACCATAAATCTAGCTATAAACTTAGTTCTAACTGTACCCATTACCCTAATCATAACCTTTCCCTAATGCTAACCCTAAGGCTAACCCTAAATCTATCACTAAACCTAACCCTATCCATTACCTTCAACCTAACCTAAACCCTAAATCTAACCCTATCATTACCCTAATCGTAACCCTAATGCTAATTTGATCCCTAACCCTAAACCCAAACCTAAAAGAAACACTAACCATGACCCTGACCCCTGTAGTTCACCAAGCTCTAACCTGACCCTTACCCTAAATGTAATCCTTACATTAGACCTACCCAATACCTAACCCTAAAATTATCCATAACCATAACCCTAGACCTGACATTAGCCCTAAATATAAACCCAGCACTATCCTGAACACAAACCCTAGCCCATATTAATACTAAACATAACCTTAATTATAACCCTAACCTTAAAACTAGGTCCAACTTAAAACCAACCTTATCCCTAATCTTAGACATAACTTAGCCCTATCCCTAACCCTAATCCTAACCCTAGCCCTAAAACTAAGTTTAACTCTCTCCCTACCCCTAAAACTAGTTCCAACCCTATCCCTTACTGGAATTCTAAACCTAACCCTAACACTAGGCCTAACCCTAGCCATTTTCTTAGCTCTAGCCCTAACTCGGATCGAACCTTAACTCTAAATCTAACTCTAATGCAAAGCCTAAGCATAAACCTAACACTAACCTTAACCCTAATCCTAATGCTACATCTAAAACTAGCCCTAAATCTAGGCCAAGCCCTAATTCAAAACCGAGGGATATCCCTAACCCTAATTTTTAACCTAAACCAAACCCTAACCCTACACCTAGCACTAACCCTAGCCTTAATTCTAATTTTAAGCAGAACCCTAAAACTAAACCTAAGCCTGATTCTGATGCTAACACTAACCCTAGCTTTAAACATCACCCTAAACATAACTCTAAACATAACCCTAGATCTAGCCCTAACCCTAACCCCAAAACTATCCCTAATTGTAACCCTAGTTCTTACATTAGCCATAACCTTAATCCTAGGCCTAACTTAACCCAAAATCTAGCCTAATCTGAGCCCTAAACCGAGCTTTAACCCTAACCCTAACAATAACCCCCAAACTAGCACTAAGAATCACCATAACCTTAGCTCTAACCTTAGATCTAACCCTACCCATTGCCCTTACCATAATCCTAACGCTAATGCTAACTCTAGGCCTAACCCTGTCCATTACCCTAAACCTAACCCTGTCCATTACCCTAAACCTAACTTGAAACATAAATCTAACTATATCATTACCCTAATCATAAACCTATGCTAATTCGAGCCCTAAATTTAAACCTTAACCTATCCCAAACACTAATCACAACCCTGACCCAAACGTTACCCTTAGCTCTAAACCTGAACCTAACCCTAAACCTAACCCTTACACTACATCTAACCTAACACTAAACTATCTTTAAATGTAAAGCTAAACTTGAAATTAGCCCTACCCTAATCCTAGCCCTAAACCTAGTCTTATTCTTAACCCAAACCATAACCCAAATTAAAACCCTAATTCTAACCCTAGCCCTAAACCTAGCTATAACCCCATCACTTACCCTAAACCTAACCATAACCCTAAACCTAACCATAATCTTAAACCTAACCATAACCCTTGCCCTAACCCTAGGCCTAACCCTAACACTGAGCCTAGCACTAACCCTAATTTAGTCCTTTCCTAACCCTAAATTTAGCCTTACTAACTCTAACTCTTGTCCTAGCCCTATCCCTAGTTCTAACCTTAGGCCTAGCCAAACCCTGGATCTAAACCAAACTCGAAATTTAAACCTAACTCTAAATTTAACCATAATCATAATTCTAAACCAAATCCTAACACTACCCCTAACAATAATCCTAATCCTAAAAATCACCTTACCCCTAGCCCTAGCCTTAAAACTAACCAAGCCACATTCCTATCCCTAACCCTTAACCTAAACCAAAACATAGACCTACACCTAGCCCTAACCCTAATTCTAAAAATAACCCTGACCCTGACACTGATCCTAACACTAATCCTAGCTCTAAACATTACCCTAACCTTAAATTAATCCTAACACCAGACCTAGCCTTAACCCTAACCCTAAAACTAGCCCTAATCATAACCCTAGTTCATACATTAGTCATTGTCAAAACCCTATCCCTAACCCTAACACAAATACTACCCATAATTCTAGTCCTAACCCTAGCTTACACCCTAATTTTAACCCTAACTAGCCTTAACCCTTACCCTAACATGAGCCCTAACCCTAGCTCTAACCCTATCACTTACCCTAAGCCAAACTTTACAGAAAATGCTAACCCTAGTTTTAACCCTAATATTTGCCTAATTTAAACAATAACAGTATTACTAATCCTAACCCTAGCCCTCATTCTAATTCTAACCCTAACCCTAACCCTTACTGTGATCCTAACAGTAACCCTAGGTCTAAACCTGGCCTTAATACTATACCAAACCCAAACACTAGCCCTACTGGTAAGCCTATTCCTATACCTGACCCTAACACTAGATCTAGACCAAAAACTAATTCTAAATATAGCTACAATTCTATCCCTAGACCTAAACAAAATTCTAGCTTTAGCCCTAACAATAACCCTTAACCTAAACTAAACACTTACCCTACCCCTTGACCTAACACAAGTTCTAATTCTGGCTCTAAACCTACCCCTAATCCTATCTGGAACACTGACCCTGACCCTAACATTAACCTATCTCTAAACCTGACCTTAATACAAAAAGAGGTCCTAACACTAGATCAAGCGATAACCCTAACCCTAATACTAGCCCTAAACATAACCCTTGCCCGAACCCTATTTTAACACTAATCTTAACCCTAACAGAAGCCCTAAACCTAACCATAGTCCTAACCTTAGCCCTAAACCTAACACAAAACCTAGCCATAATCCTAGGCCTAAACTTAGCCCTAAGCGTAACCCTAACCCTAACGCTAGCCCTAACACTAACCCTAACACTTGCCTTAGACCTACCCTAGTTAAAAGCTAAACGCTTACCCTAAACATTACCATAGACCTATCCTAAACCATAACCTTAATCCTAGCTCTTATCCTAACCTTAATCCTACCTCAAACTTTAGATCGAAACCTGTCAATTACCCTAACCCTAACCATAAACCTAATTATAACATCCCTAAAATTAAAACTAACCCTAAACATAAACATATCCCAAGACATAAACATAAACCTAAACCTCACCATAGCCCTAACCCTAGCTGAAACATTAAGCCTTACACTAAACTTAATCCTAAGACTAGCCTGAATCCATACCCTAACCTTAACCCTAACCAGAACCCTAAATCTAAGATTATCCATTACCCTACACCTAACCATAACTGTAATGAAAACTCTAGCCATAACCCAAACCCTAAACAAAACCCTAAACATAAACATATCCCTTGACCTGAACGTAAACCTAACCCTCACCCTAGCCATTACCCAAGCTCAAACACTAACCCTTACCCTAACCTAAACATAACCCTAGACCTAAACCTAACACTTACCATAAGCCAAACCCTATCCCTATCTCTAAACCTAACTCTATTTTTAGACATTATCCAATCCATAATGTATCGCTAACCCTAGCTCTAAATCTATCCATTATACTAAACTTAACCCTAACCTAATGCTAACCTTAACCCTATTGCTGAACCTAACCCATCCATTACCCTAAACCTTAACTGAAACCTAAACCTAACCCTATCCATTACCCTAACCCTAAGCCTAAACCAAACACTAATTCAAGCCCTAAACCCAAACTTTGACCTAAACCATATGCTAACCTTGACCCTAACTCTAATAATACCCCTAACTCTAAACCTGACCCTTACCCTAAACATAGCTCTGACACTAGACCTAGCAATAACCTAACCTTAAAACTATCCTTATTTGTAACTGTAGTCTTGACATTAGCCTCAGACTAGTTCTAGCCTTGAACCTAACAGAAACCTTAGCCTTAAACCTAGCCATAATCCTAACCTAAACACTAACCCTAGCCCTAATTCTAATTCTAACCTCACCCTAGACCTAAAGCTAGCTATAACCTCACCCATTCCCAAAAACTTAATCCTAAATCCATGCTAAACCTAAACCTAGCCCTACCCCTAGGCCCAACCTTAACACTAACCTTAGCCCTAATCCTAGCCCTATTTTAGCTTTAACCCTAACACTAACCCTAAGCCTAATCCTAAATCTAAATCTAACTCTCGTCCTAGCCTTTTCCCTAGTTCTAACTGTATCCCTTACCGTAACACTAACCCTAGCCCTAACCATAACCCTGGATCTAACCCGAACTCTAAATCTAATCCTAAACTTAAGCCTACACCTCACCCTAACACTAGCCCTAACCCCAACACTAATTCAAAACCTAGCCTTAACCCTAGTCCTAGCCCTAAAACAAAACCGAGCCATTGCTCTAACCCTAACCCTAACCCAGAGAAGTCAAGATGAATTGAAACCTTAAAACACAAAATGTTCCTAACAGCAAACATTGAACTGAGAAGCCCCAACCTGGGAAACGTGGTAATGCTATGAAAAAGATGAATCCTGACCAGTATCAAAGAAAATTGAACAAAACTAACTCTAAACTGAACATTAGTTCTAAACCTAGTCCTAACCCTAATCCTAAAACTAAGCCTTTCGTGTTTATAGAGCTTGATTATAAATGTCCCAAACTTGGGATGTGTAATATAAAAAGGTAAAAGATGAATCCTTCCCAGTATCAAAAATTCTGACCAATAATTAGAGAAGGTGTTTCAGTACATGGCTATTTCCTCTGTTTTCTCTTGTATAAATTGTTTTTTCATGCTTCAGCTTAAGGTACTTTCACAAGGAACGAACCAGAGCATTCCCACAGCAAAGTGATTGAGTGTGTGAAGTTTCATACAGCTAGCACCAACCTTGTTTGACTTTCATCTCCATTTACATTCACACCAACAGGGCATAATGCAGTGAAAACTAAAAATTCAAACTGTTTCTGACACTGAAACATTGAACCTTGAAGGTCCAACTTGGGAAGCCTACAAAGGTTGGTCAAAGATAAATTCTGTACAGTATCAAAGTAATCTGACCAAAAATTAAAAGCTCTTTCAGTACATGAGTATTATGCTTGCTCCTAAAGTGCTCAGAGATAAAGCTCTTTCTTTCTACTTCAAATTAGGGATACTTCACAGGAAACAAACCAGAGAATGCTCACTGAGAACTGATTGGGTTTGTGAACTTTCAATCAGCTAGCACAAACCCTGTTTGATTTCCAGCTTCAATTCCATTCACCCCTATGGGAAAAAAAGAAGAGAAACATGAAAATTGAAACTCTTCCTTAGAGAAAACCCTTTTATGTTGGAGACCCAAACACTTGGAGTATAGTCAAGATTAAAAAAAGGTGAATCCTGACGAGTATAATAGATATTAAAAAAAAAAGAAACCTAACTTTAACCCTAACACCAGGTCTAAACCTAGTCCTAACGAGAAGTCTAACCCTAAAGCTAATCTGTTTAGAGAAACTTTGATCATAGAAATTTCAAAACTGGGGAATCTAGTAGGGCAAGCTTACAGATGAATCATGGGGAGTTTCAAAGAAATCTGACAAAATAATTGCGGGAGCTATTTCAGTACATGCATATTTCCCTGTTTTCTCCTAAAGTGTTCTCAGATAAATTTGTATTGCATGCTTCAGCTTATTACTAATTTCACAAGGAAAAAAAAAAACAGAGAGTGCCCACAGAGAACTGACTGTGTGTGTGAAGTTTCAAGCAGTTAGCAACAACCTTGTTTTATTTCCAGCCACTTGTCCATTTACCCATGTAGGTAAAAATGAAGTGAATCCGTAAAATACAAATTGTTCCTGTCAGCAAAGGATTGAACCGAGAAGGCCGAAACCTGAGGACCATAGTAAGGCTAGGTAAAAATGTATCCTGCCCAGTATCAAACAAAATTGAAGAAGACAAACTCTAACCCTAACACTAGACCTAACTCTACCCTAACCTGTTTATAGAACCTTTGATCATAGACATCTCAAGGGTTAGGAGCCTAGTGGGGGCAAACTAACAGACATATCCTTCCCAGTATCAAAGAAATCTGACCAAATGATTGGGAAAAGTGTTTCAGTACATGCATATTTCCTTGATTTCTCCAAAAGTGCTCTGGGATAAAGTCACTTTGCATGTTTCAGCTGAGGGCAACAAGGAACAAACCAGAGAAAGCCCACAGAGAACTGGTTGAGTGTGTGCAGGTTCAAGCAGCTAGCACCAACCCTGTTTGATTTTGTGCTCCATTTCTCTTCAACAAAATAGTTCAAAATAAAGGAAACCTTAAAATATGAACTGTTTCTGACAGCAAACCATTGAACCTAGAAGGCCCAAACCAGGGAACATTGTGAGGCTAGGTAAAACATGAATCCTGCCCAGTATCAAAGATACATGAACAAAACTGACTCTAATCCTAACACTAGGTTTAAACCTAGCCTTTATCCTAACCATAAACCTAACCCTAATCTGTTTAGAGAACCTTTTATTATAAAAGTCCCAAATGAAGGGAGCCTAGTGAGCAAGCTAACAGTTGAATCTTGTGCAGTATCAAAGAAATTTGACCAAATAATGCGGGGAGGTAGTTCAGTACATGTATATTTACCTGTGGTCTCCAACAGTACTTTTGGATAAAGATGGTTTTGCATGTTTCAGCTTTGGGAACCTTTCACAAGGAAGAAACCAGAGTGCCCACAAAGAACTTATTGAGTGGTTGCAGTTTTAACCAGTGAGTACCAACCCTGTTTGATTTCAAGTTTCATTTCCACTTACCCGTATAGGTCAAAATGAAGGAAACCTTAAAATACAAACTGTTTCTGACAGCAAACCATTGAAGGTATAAGGCCCAAACCTGGGGAAAATAGTAAGCCTAGGTAAAAGACGAATTATGCCAAGAATCAAATGAATTTCAACAAAACTCATTCTAACTCTAAAACTGAATCTAACCCAACCCTAACTTAATTCTAACCTGTTTAGAGTACCTATGATCATAGATGTCCCTAATTCTTGAGCCTAGCGGTACAACTTAACAGATGAATGTTGTGCAGTATCAAAGAAATTTGATGAAAAATTGGGGTAGGTATTTCAGTAAATTCATATTTTCCTGTTTTTTTTTCTTAAAGTTCTCATGGATAAATCATTTTTCATGATTCAGCTTAAGGTAATTTCACAAAGAAAAATCAAAGAGTGCCCACAGAGAGCTGTGAGTGTGTGAAGTTTCATGCAGCTTGCACCTACCATGTTTGAGTTCCAGCTCCATTGCCATTCACACCTATAGGCCATAATAACGTGAAACCTAAATATTCAAACTGTTCTTGACACTAAACCATTGAACCTTGAAGGCACAAACTTGGGGAGCCTATTAAGGCTAGGTAAAGGATGAATCCTCTATAGTATCACATTAATCCAACCAAAAAAATTTGAAGCTCTTTCAGTACATGTGTATTCTGCTTGCTCCTAAAGCACTCAGAGATAAAGCTGATACTTTCTATTTCATCTTAGGCCTACTTCCATGGTAAACACCAGATTATTGTCATGAATATTGGAGTTTGTGAAGTTTCAGTCAGTTAGCCCAAACCCTCTTTGAGTCCAGCTCCATTGCCATTCACCCCTATAGGGCAAAATGAACTGAAACTTGAAAATTAAAACTCCTCCTGAGAGAAAAACCTTTTACTTAGGAGTTACAGATATGGGGAGGATACTAAGAATAGGAAAAAGATAAATTTTGCCCAGTATCCAAAACGTTGAAAAAACTCATTCTAAAGCTAACATTAGTTCTAACACTTTAACTCTAACCTAACACTAAGCCTAACCTGTTAAGAGAACCTTTGATCATAAAAGTTTTAAACTTGGGGAGACTAGTGGGCCAAGCTTACAGATGAATCCTGCACAGTATCAAAGAAATCTGACCAAATAATTGGGGGAGGTATTTCAGTACATGCATACTTCCCTGTTTTCTCCTAAAGTGCTCTTGGATAAAGTTGTTCTGCATGCTTCAACTTATGGCTACTTTTACAAGGAAGAAATCAGAGAGTGCCCACAGACAACTGATTGAGTATGTGAAGTTTCAACCAGCTACCACCAACCCTCTGATTTCCAGCTCCATTTGAATTTATCCATATAGGTCAAAGTGAAGTGAGACATTAAATACAAACTATTTCCAACAGCAAACCATTGAACTGAGAAGGCCCAAAACTGGGGCACATAGTAAGGCTAGGTAAAAGATAAATCTGCCCAGTATCAAAGAAATTTGAACAAAACAAACTGAAACCCTAACACTAGCTCTAAAGCTAGCCCTAACCCTAACCGTAACAATAACCCTTTCCTGTTTAGAGAACCATTGATCCTAGAAGTGTCAACCTTGGGGAGCCTAGTGGAGCAAGCTAAAAGATGAATACTGCTCAGTATCAAAGAAATCTGATCAAACTGTTGATAGACTTATTTCAGTACATACATGTGTCTCTGTTTTCTCCTTAAGGGCTCTTGGATACAGATGCTTTTGCATGCTTCATCTTTGGCATACCTTCAAAAGAAAAAAAAAACAGAAAGTGCCCACTGAGAACTGATTGTGTGAAGTTTCTAGCACCTCCTGGCAACCCGGTTTGATTTCCAGCTCAATTTTCATTCACATCAATAAGCGATGATGAAGGGAAACATTAAAATACAAACTGTTCCTGACTGCGACCCATTCAACTGAGAAGGCCCAAACCTGTGGAGCAAAATAAAGCTAAGTAAAAGATGAACCCTGCCAAGTATCAAGGAAATTTGAAAAAAAAAATAGGGCCCAATGGGTGCTCTTGTCACAGAAGTAAGGCTCAGCTGCGCAGTTTCTCTGGGTGCAGACAGCATTCTCAGCCATACGGGTGCTCTCTGCACAGATGGAAGGCAGCACAGAACACAGAGGCTTTGCTTGCAGGTCACCAGACTGAGCTCTGGACAGAGCACAAAGTCACTCTAGAACCACCCAATTCACCAAACACCCTACACAGGTAACAGATGGAATGCGTCTTTCAAAACCTTACTCAACATCTGTTAGTGGGCATGGCTACCAGCTCAGTTCTGTGGCTTCTCAGGTACCTGTTTTCCAACTCCCCTACCTCCAGATGTGATAACTCAAGATTTTTCTAACAAGCTTTTGGGGGGTGTAGCTATCAATGTGGAACAGCAACTATATAGGTACCTGGTTTTCAATTCAGAGGCTCCAGGAAGAAGCTCAAGCCCTTTCACCCTGGCTACCTTGAACACCCTGAGCACAGAAACTCAAGCTATAATTTGATCACACCACCTACTGCAAGAAAAGATAACAGAGTCCTGAGAGACATTTTTTTGTTCTGACTTTTCTTTTCTTGCTCTCCACATACATTCTCCCCTACCCTTCCCACTCTGGTCCTTACAAGCACAACATATGTGAAACCAAGAACTTTCCGTGAAAATGGATTAAAGAACTGAATAACTAGAATAGTATAATATAGAGGAATTGCATAGGCCCCACCTCAGCACCCCTTTATTTGCTCTTATTTTCTTTCTACCTTTCTTTCTTTCCTTGTTATTTTTTCTTCTTTTTTTCTCCCTCAATCCCACTTTCAGCCTCCAAACGTTTACTATTTATACATAGGGGAATATTATGAATAGAGATAAGGAGTTTGAATTTATACCTTCTTCCATAAATTCCCCCTGTCGATTCATTAGAGTTCTCCTCCAAATTTGCTAAGTTAGATTAATCACATACCCTCACTCCTTTCCCCCTTATCACAGCATCCTACCCCTGACCCTCAGTTCTCTATACACCACCAGAAATGGTATGCCTTTTATGAAACTAATGACTATATTCTAAATAATAATTGAATCCAACATCTGTAGACACAGAGTCTAAACATAAATGTATTTATAATGATTAGGCTTTGGCTTCTGGTTATGGATAGATTTAGTTAGGTTTTGATTTATTGTTAGGGCTAGGGATAAGGATAGGGCAAGGTTTAGGACTATGGTAAGTGATAAGGTTAGAAATTGTGATAGGGGTACTATAAGAGAGTTAGTCTTAGTTCTAGAGTTAGGGTTACTGTTAGGGATAGGGCTAAATTAGAGCTAGTGTTAGTGTTAGGTTTAGGTCTTGGATTATGGTTAGAGTTAAGGTTATGTTTAGGGTAAGGTATTGTGTTATAGCTAGGGTGAGGACTAGGCAACGGTTAGTATTAGGGTTAGGGCTAGGGTTAGGTTTAGGGTTATGATTAAAGCTAGGTTTAGGGCTAGGATGAAGGCTAATGTTTGTGTTAGGATTAAGAGTAGTAATACTGTTAGGGTTTGGGTTAGGTTAAGGATTAAGATTAGGATTAGGATTAGCATTAGGCTTAGGGTTTGGCATAGGGTAAGTGATAGGCTTAGAGCTAGGGTTAGTACTAGGGTTAGGTGAAACTAGGTTTAGGCCTAATTTTAGGGTTAGATTAAGGTTTATGGTTAAGGTTACAGTTAAGGATAGATATAGTGTTAGTTTATGTCTTGGTCCATTGTAGGGGTAAGGTTTATACTAAGGATCAGTCTTAGAGCTAGGGTTATTATTAGGATTAAGATCAAAGTGAGGGTTTTGGTTGAGTTAGGGTTTATGTTTAGGGCTTGAATTATCATTAGGTTTAGGGTTAATGTAATGAAAGAGTTAGGTTTAGGTTTTTGGTGTGGTTTAGTGTAATAGATAGGGTAAAGGTTAGGCCTAGGTTTGCCATAAGGGTTGGGTTATCATTAGGGTTATAGATAGGGTTAGACCGAAGATAAGGTTATGTATAGGATTAGGGCTTTTGTTTGGGTTAGGTTCACATTAAGGCTTAAAGCTAGGATTAGGGCCTGGGGATGTGGCTCAAGAAGTAGCATGCTCACCTGGCATGCAGGGGACACTGGGTTCGATCTTCAGCACCACATACCAATAAAATAAAGATGTTGTGTCCACCAAAAACTAAAAAAATAAATGTATAAAAAAAACTAGGTTTAAAACTCGGATGAAGGCTAGGTTTTGTGTTAGTTTAGGGCTAGTTTTAAGGCTATGGCTAATGTATGATGTCGTATTATGATAAGAGCTAATGATAGGGTCGGGTTTAGGGCTACATCTAGTGTTAGGGTTAAGTTTATGGTTATGATCATGTTTAGAGCTAGGATAGATGTTAGGGTCAGAGCCAGGGTCCGGATGAGTTTTCAGATTAGTTTTAGGACTAGAAATAGAGATAGGGTTAGGGTTAGGTGTAAAGTTAGGGTTTGGTTTAGGTAAAGTGTTAGGGATAGGGTTATGATTTGGTTTTGTTTGAGGGCTAGGGGTAGAGTTAGGGCTAGTTTTATGATTAATGTTAGGATAAGGGCTAGTGTTAGTGTGAGGTTTAGGTTTAGGGTTAGATTTAGAGTTAGGATTAGATCTAGGTTTTGAGATACGGGTAAGTATAGGGCTAAGATTAGGGGCTAAGTTTAGTGCTAGGTTTAGGGTGATGGTAAGGGATAGGGTTAGAACTAGGTATAAGGCTAATGTGAGAATTTGAGTTAGTCTTAGGGATAAGATTAGGGTTGGGTTAGGGATAGGGCTATATTAGGGCTGGGATTAGGACTAGGGTTAGTGTTAGGCCTAGTTTTAGGGCTAGGGTTAGTGTTAGGGTTAGGGTTAGGTTTAGTTAAGGGATTTGATTATAGCTATTTTTAGGACTAGGGTGAGGATTAGAAATAGGGTTATGGTTAGGGATAGGTTTATTATTAAGGTGAGGGACATGGCTAGGATGTGGGCTAAGGTTTGTGTTAGAGTTAGGACTAGGATTAGAGCTAGGGCTAATGTCAGTTCTAGGGTTACTGTTAGAGAAAGTTTTAGGGTTAGGTTTCTAGCTAGGTCTATTTTAAGGGTCAGGTTTCTTGTTAGGGTCAGGTTTAGAGCTATAGGTATTATTATGGTCAGGGTCAGGTTTAGGGTTTTTATTAGATTAAGGTTTAGGTTTAAGGCTTGAGTTATCATTACGGTTAGAAATAGATTAAAGATAGTTTCAGATTTAGAGTTCAGGTTAAGTGTAGAGTAATGAATAGTGTTAGGGTTAGGGATAGGATTAGATTTTGGGCTAAGATTAGCAGAAGCATTAGGGTTATCATTAGGGGAATGGGTAGGATTGGAGCTAGTGATAGGGCTAGTGTTTTTCTTAGGATTGAGTCTAGGGTTAGACTTAGTTTTAGGGTTAGGGCTAAGGTTAGGGTTATGGTTAGCTTTGGGGTTAAAACTAGGGTAGGACTTGGGTTAGGGCTATAGCAAATGTAAGAACTTTGTTATAATTAGGGGTAGTTTTAGAGTTAATGTAAGAGCTAAGTATAGTTTTAGGGTTAGGTTTAGGGTTAGGATGATGTTTAGAGCTAATGTTAGTGTCATGGTCAGTGTTCAGTTTAGGGTTATGGGTAATGTGAAAGCCAGAATTAGGACTAGGATTAAGTCTAGGTGAAGGGTTAGTGTTTGGCTTTAGGCTACACGTTATTGTTAGGGCTAGGGCTAGGTTTTTCTTTATACCTGGAGCTAGAGTTATGGATAGATTAGGATTAGATTTAGATCTAGGGCTAGTTTTAGGGTTAGGTTTAGGTATAAGATTACCAGCAGGGCTAGTGTTAGGGTTTGGTTTAGAGTTAGGTTCAGGTTTAGACCTATGACTAATTTTAGGGTCAGAATAAGGGTCAGGGTTAGGCTTAGGTTTTGCTTCATCCTTAGAGCTAGAATGAGGACTAGGCTTAGGTTTTGGGTTACGTTAAGAATTAGGTCTAACCTAATCCTAATCCTAATCCTTAACCTAACCCAAACCCTAACCCTTTTAGTAGGGTTAGGGTTTGGGTTAGGTTAAGGATTAGGATTAGAGTTACCATTAGGATTAGCATTAGGTTTAGGTTTTGGCATAGAGTAAGGGAAAGGGTTAGAGCCAGGAATAGGGCTAGGGTTGGGGTTAAAGCTAGGTTTAGGAATCAGATTAGGGCTAGTTTTTGTGTTAGGTTTAAGGTTATCTTTAGAGCCATGGCTAATGTAAGAAGTATGGATTTTAGGGTTAGTTTTAGGGTGATGGTTAGGGGTTAAACCTCTAGTGTTAGGATTAGGTTTAAGATTAGGGTGAAATTTAGAGCTAGTGTTACTTTTAGGTTAATAGGGTCAGGTTTACTTTTAAGGTTATGGTTAGGACTTCAATTAAGTCTACGATTACTGTAAGGGTTTGGTTTAGGGTTAGGGTGGTGTTTAGAGCTAGGGTGAGTTTTAGGATATGAGTCAGAGTTAGGGTTAGTATTAAGGTTAAGATAAGGACTCGAATTAGGGCTAGGGTTAGGTCTAGGTATAATGTTAAAATTTGTTTTAAATTAAGTTTGAGTGTTAGGGCTATTGCTTGAGTTTGTTTTACTGCAAGGGTTAGGGTTAGTGCTAGTTTTATGATTAGAATTAGGGCAAGGGCTAGTGTTAATGTTAGGCTTAGGCTTAGGGTTAGGGTTAGATTTAGATTTAGGGTTAGATCTAGGGTTAGGGACTAGAAATAAAGATTAAGCAATGGTTATGGCTAGGTTTAGGGCTAGGGTTAGGGCTACGGTTAGGATTATGGTAATGGGCATGTTTAGAAATAGGGATAGGGCTAGTGTGAGAGTTAGAGTTAGTCTTAGAGCTAGGGTTAGGGTTAGGGTTAGGGATAGGGTTAAATTAGGGCTAGAATTAGGGCTAGGCTTCGGGTTAGGGTTAGGGATAGGGTTAAATTAGGTATAGAATTAGGGCTAGGGTTAGTGTTCACCTTAGGCCTAGCGTTACAGTTAGGGTTAGGGTTAAGTTTAGGGTAAGGAATGGCATTATAGCTATGTTTAGAGTTAGAGTGAGGGTTAGAATTAGAATTAGGGTTATGGTTAGGGTTAGGGTTATGATTAAGGCTACGTTTGGGGCTAAGATGAGGGTTATGTTTTATTTCAGAGTTAGGGCTAGGATTAGGGCTAGGGCTAATATCAGATCTAGGGTTATTGTTAAAGATAGTTTTAGGGTTAGGTTTATGGCTACATGTAATGTAAGGGTTAGGTTTAGGGTTAGGGTCAGGTTTAGAGCTAGGATTATTATTAGGGTCAAGTTCTGGTTTAGAAGTTTGGGATAAGTTAATGTTTAAAGTTAGAACTTGAATTAGTGTTATGGTCAGTGTTAGTGTAATGATAGGGTGAGGTTTAGGGTTTAGGTTTGGTTTAGAATAATGCATAGGTTTAGGATTAGGGATAGGGTCAGGTTTAGTCTTAGGGTTATGGTTAAGGCAATGGATAGGGGTAGAGCTAGGGTTAGGGCTAGGGTTATGGTTTTGATTAGGACGAGGGTTAGGATTAGGGTTACGTTTATAACTCGGGTTAGAGCTTGGATTAGGCCTAGGTTTGGAGTTAAGTTTGTGCTAGGACTAGTGGTAAGGCTAATGTAAGTACCAGGGTTACAATTATGGTAAATTTAGTGTTACGGTTAGTAGTAGGTCTAGTGTTAAGTTTAGGATTAAGGTTAGGGTGTTGTTTAGACTAGGGTTAGTATTATGGTCAGAATCAGGTCAGTATGAGCTCTAGTTCTCAGCTTAAAACTAGAATTAGAGGGCTGGGGATGTGGCTCAAGCGATAGCATGCTCACCTGGCATGCGTGCAGCCCGGGTTCAGTCCTCAGCACCACATACAAACAAAGATGCTGTGTCCTCCAAAAACTAAAAAAATAAATATTAAAAATTCTCTCTCTCTCTCTCTCTCTCTCTCTCTCTCTCTCTTTAAAAAAAGTAAAATTAGATTTAAGGTTAGGTTTAGGGTTAGTGTTTGGTTTAGGTTTAAGGTCTAGGGTTAGGGTTATGGCTCAGTTTTGTTTTAGGGCTAGAGTTAAAGTTAGATTTAGAGTTAGGGTTAGGGTTAGGATTAGGTTTAAAGTTAGTGTTTGATTTAGAGTTAAAATTAGATCTCTGCTAGGGCTAGAACTAATGATAGGGCTAGGGTTATGGCTAGAATTAGGGTTCTGGTAAGGAATAGGTTTAGAACTAGAAATGGGGCAAGGGTGAGAGTTAGATTTAGTCTTAGGGCTAGGGTTAGGGCTAGGGTTAGGAATAGGACTAAATTAGGGCTAAGATTAGGGCTAGGGTTAGTTTTTGGGTTTGGCCTAAAATTAGGTTTAGAGTTAGGATTAAGGCTAGGTTTAGGGCTAAGATAAGGACTGGCATTTGTGTTAGGTTTAGGGCTAGGATTAGGGCTATTGCTAATGTCAGGTCTAAGCTAACAGTTGGGGATAGTTTTAATTAGGGTTATGGCTAGGTCTAGTGTTAGGGTTATCTTTAGTGTAAAAGTCAGCTTTAGAGCTAGAAGATTTATTAGGGTCAGAGTCAGTGTTAGAGTTGGTTTGAGGTTAAGGTTTAGGATTAGGGCTTGAATTAGCACTAGGTTGTGTCTTAGGGTAATGATAGGGTTTGGTTTAAACTTTACATTAGGTTTAGAGTAATTGAAAGGGTTAGGTTTAGTGATAGGGTTAAGGTTAGGCCTAGGGTTCGCATTAGGGTAAGGGTTATGGTCAGTATAATGGGTAGGATTAGAGTTAAGTTTAGGGCTAGGGTTATGGTTAGGAATAGGTCTTAGGGTTAGAGTTAAAACTAGGGTTATGCTTAGGTTTATGCTTGATTAAAGGGTTAGGTTTTGAGCTAGGTTTAGGGCTAGGGTGAGGGTTAGGTTTAGAGTTACTTCTAGGGATAAGATTATAATACTCATAGGGTTAGGGTTAGAATTTGGGGCTAGTGATATCATTAGGATAAGATTATAATACACATAGGGTTAGGGTAATGTATACGATTAGATGTAGATTTAGGGCTATGTTTAACGTTAGATTGAGGATTAGGCTTAGAGTTAGGGCTATGGTTTTGTTTAGGTTTATAATAAGGGTTAGGGTTTGAGCTAGGGTTAGGTCTATGGCAAGTGTGAAGTTTAAGGTTAGGCTTAGTTCTCCAGTTTGGTTTATGTTTAGCATTAAGCCTAGGATTATCAATAAGATTAGGTTTAGGTTTAGAGTAATGGGTAGGTTTAGATTCAGGTTTAGGGTTAGAGTTAAGGTTAGTATTAGGGGTAGGGTTATGGTTAGATTGAGGGATAGACGTAGGTTTATGTTTAGAATAATGTTTAGGCTTTGATCTAGGATTAGGACTAAGGCGAGAGTTAGGTTAAGGTTAGGGCTAGGGTTAGGATTAGGCTTATGCTTAAGGCTTGATTTAGGCCTAGGATTAGCTCTAGGTTTTGTGTTAGATTTAGTCCTAGGGTTAGGGCTGTAGGTAATGTAAGAGCTAGGTTTATGTTGAGGACTTGTGGTAGGGTTAGAGTTATGGCTAGGTCTAGTGTTAGGTTTAGATTTTCAGGTACGGTCAGATTAAAGATATGTTTACTCTGAAGGCAGGGTCAGTGTTTGGGTTAGAGTTAGTATTAGGGTTACAGCCAGAATTAGGACTATGTTTTAGTTCTAGAGTTAGGATTAGTGTTTGAGTTAGGTTAAGGATTATTGTTAGGGCTAGAGCTAGGTTTATGTTTAGGTCTATGGCTAGAGATAAGGCTAGATTTAGGTTTTGGTTTAGGACTAGGGCTAGTGTTAAGTTTTGGTCTAGGGTTAGGGTCAGTTTTAGACCTAGGGTTAGTGTTAGGGTCAGAATAAGGGTCAGGGTTAGCGTTAGGGTTTGGGATAGGGATACAGCTAGAATAAGGGCTAGGATTAGGACTATTAATAAGGTTGGGTTTTGCTTAACCTAAGGATTAGAGATAGGTCTAGGGTTACCATAAGGGTTGGGGTTTTTCTTAGGTTAAGGGATAGCCTTAGAGCTATGGTTAATGATAGAGTTAGGGTTAGGGTTAGGGTTAAATATAGGTTTAGAGCTCAAATTAGGGCTAGTTTTGTCTTAGGGTTAGGGCTAGATTTGGGCATTGGCTTATGTAAGAGCCAGGGTTAAAATTAGGTTTAGGGTTAGGGGAGGTATAGTGTTAGGTTTAGGTTTATGGTTAGGGTAATATTTAGAACTAGGGTTATTGTTAGAATATGAGTCAGCATCAGGGTTAGTTTTACGGTTAGGGTTAGGACTCAAATAAGGGCTAGGGTTACTGTTAGTGATCAGTTTAAGTTGAGGGCAGTGTTTAGAGCTAGGGTGACTGTTACAATATCAGTCAGGGTTAGCTTTAAGGTTAGGATTATGACTTGAATTAGGGCTAATTTGCTTTAAGTTTAGGTTGATCTTTGACCTAAGGTCAGTGACAGGATATGAGTCAGGGTCAGGGTAAGTTTTAAGGTTAGGGTTAAGACTTGAATTAGGGCTAGGGTTACGTCTAGGTGTAGTGTTAGGTTTTGGTTTAAGTTACAGTTTAGGGTTAGGGCTGTTGCTCAGTTTTGTTTTAGTCCTAGGTTTAGGGTTTGGGCTAGTTATAAGATTAGCATTAAGGTTAGGGCTAGTTTTTGTGTTAGGCTTAGGCTTTGTGTTAGGGTTAGATTTGAATTTAGTGTTAGATCCAGGATTAGGGCTTCAGTCTAAGTATAGGGCATGGGTTAGGGCTAGGGTTATGGCTAAGGTAACAGATAGGGTTATCTAGGGCTAGGGTAAGGGTTAGATTTAGTCTTAGGCCTAGGGTTTTGGTTAGTTTTAGGAATAGGGCTATGTTAGGGCTAACATTAGGGCCATGATTAGTGTTTAGCTTGGGCCTAGTGTTAGGACTAGGATTATAGTTAATTTTAGGTTAAGTTATGGTGTTATAGCTATCTTTAGAGGTAGGGTGAGGGTTAGAATTAGGTTTAGGGCTAGGATTAAAGTTAGGGTTGTGACTAAGTCTAGGTTGAGGGCTATGAAGAGGGCTAGTGTTTGTTGTAGTTTTAGGTCTAGAATTAGGGCTAGGGCTAATGTCAGGTCTAGTGTTAAAGTTTGGCTTAGATTTAGGTTAGATTTGTTTCTAAGTCTAGTTTAAGTGTTAGGATTAGGGTAAGGGTCAGGTTTAGAGCTAGGTGTATTTTTAGGGTCAGGATCAGGGTTAGGATTTGTTTTAGGTTAAGGTTTAGGGAAAGGGCTCAAATGAGCATTAGGTTTAGGGTTAGGGTTTAGGTTAGGGTAATTGATTGGGATAGGTTTAGTTTTCAGTGTAGGTTTAGGGCTATGGAGAGAATTAAGGTTATTAAAAGTGTTAGGATTAAGCCTTGGGTTAGCTTTGGGATTAGGGTTATTATAAGGATAATATATAGGGTTAGAGCTATGATGAAGGCCAGGGTTATGATAGGATTAGTGTTAGAGTTAGGTTAGGTTTTGGTTTAGGGCTAGTAACCCTAGCTTAGGGTAGGGTTAGGGTTAGATTTAGGGTAAAGGTTAAATTTTGAGGTAGGCTTAGGTCTAGGACGAGGGTAAGGTTTAGTGTTATAGTCAGGGTTAGGTTTAGGGTTAGGGCTAGGGTTTTCATTAGGGTTAGAATTAGGATTAGGGTAAGAGATTGGGTTAGATGTAAGGTTAGCTTTATGGTTCAGGTTAGTTTTAGGTTTAAGTTTAGTTTTAGTGCTAGGTTTACTGTTGGTTTTAAGATAAAATTAAGGTTTGAGTTAAGGTTAATGCTATGGCAAAGTTTAGGTTTAGGGTTAGGTCTGGGGTTAGGTTAATGATTTGGTTTAGGGTTTTGGTTAGGTTTATGGATAGGGTTATCATTAGAGTTAGGGTTAGATTTAGGGTAATGCCTACGGTTAGATCTAGTGTTAGGTCTAGGGTTAATGTTAGGATTAGGGTTACGGTTAGGATTATGAATTGGGAAAGTTCTAGGGTTATGTTTAGGCTAAGGATTATGCTTGAGCTAGGCTTAGGAGTAAGGTGATGGTTAGGGTTAAGGTTAGGACTATGGTTAGGGTTAGGGTAAGGGTTATGCTTAGGGTAGGTTTAGGCCTTGATTAGGGTTAGGGTTATTTAATTTTTGTGTTAGGTTTAGGCCTAGGGTTAGTGCTATGTGTAATGTAATATCTAGGGTTCTGATTAGAGCTAGTTTTAAGGTTAGTGTTACAGCTAGGTTTACTCTTAGGTTTAGGTTTTTGGTTAGGGTCAGGTTTAGAGGTAGGTTTAATGTTAGTGTTAGGGCCAATGTTTAGGTTAAAGTTAGGGTTAGGGTGAAAGCCAGAATAGGACTAGGTTGAGCTCTAATTGTAGGTTTAGTGTTTGGTTTAGGTTAATGTTTATTGTTAGGAATAGGAGTAAGTTTTTGTTTAGGTCAAGGGCTAGAGTAATTGCTAGATTTAGGATTAGGTTTAGCTCTAGGGCAAGTGTTAGGGTTAGGTTTAGGTATGTTTACTGGTAGGGCTTGTTTCAGGTTTCGGTTTCAGTTTAGGGTCAGGTTTAGACCTATAATTAATGTTAGGGTCAGAATAAGTTTGAAGGTCAGGGTGAGAGTTGGGTTAGGGTTAGATCTAGAATGAGGGCTAGTTTTAGGAGTAGTAATAGGGTTAGTGTTTGGGTTTGACTAAGGATTAAGATTAGGACTAGAGTTAGCATTATGAATAGGGTTTGCCTTAGGCTAATTCATAGGATTAGAGCTAGGGTTAGGCCTAGGATTGGGGTTAGGTTTAGGGCTAGTTTTAGGTTTAGGGTTAGGGTTAAATTTAGTATTAGGGCTTGGATTAGGGCTATTTTTGTGTTAGAGTTAGGGTTAGGGTTTGGCTAAGGCCAATGTAAGAACTAGGGCTATGATTAGGTTTAGTTTTAGGGTTAGGGTTTCAGCTAAGTCTATTTCAGCTTTAGTTTTAGGGTTAGGTTGATATTTAGAGCTAGGGTTTGTGTTTGTATATGAGTCAGGGTGAGGGTTAGTTTTAGGCCTAGGACTTGAATTAGAGCTCAGGTTATGGCTAGTTATTTGTTAGGGTTTGGTTTAGGTTAAGGTTTAGGATTAGAGCAATGGCTCGGTTTTGTTTTAGGGCTACGGCTTGGATTAGGGCTAGTTTTAGGATTAGCAATAGTGATATAGCTATTTGTAGAATGAGGTTTAGGCTTAAGATTAGGGTTAGATTTAGAGTTTGGGTTAGATCTAGGGTTAGGGCTATGGCTAGGGTTAGGCCTATTGTGAGAGCTTTGATAATGAATAGGGTTATAAATAGAAATAGGGCTAGGGTGTGAGTTAGTGTTAGTCTTAGGGCTAGGGTTAGGGGAAGGGTTAAGTTTAGCTTTCAAATAGGGCTAGGATTAGTGCGATGATTATTGTTAGGTTTAGGCCTATGTTTAGGGCTAGGATTAGGGTTAGTTTTAGGGGAAGAGATGGGGTTATATAGCTAGGTTCAGTGCTAGGGCGAGGGTTATATTTAGGGATCGGTATAGCGTGAAGAATCTGCTTAGGGTTAAGTCTAGTTTTAGGGCTAGGATGAGGGCTAGGGATAATGTCAGGTCTAGGGTTATGGTTAGGGATAGTGATAGGGATAGGTTTATATCTAGGTCTAGTGTAAGGGTTACGTTTAGTGTAGGGGTCAGGTATAGAGCTAGATTATTATTAGGGTCAGAATATAGGTTAGGGATTGGTTTGGGTTAAGGTTCGAGGTTAGTGCTCATATTAGCATTAGGGTTAGTGTTAGAGTTAGAGTAGTGGATAGAGTTAGGTTTACAGTTCAGGATAGGTTTAGAGTAATGTATAAGATTTCTGTTGGGATAGGGTTAGGGATTGGCCTAGGGTTAGCATTTGGTTTAGGCTTAAGTTTAGAGTAATGAATAGGTTTAGGGCTAGTGTTAGAGCTTAGGTTAAAGTTAGGATTAGGGCTAGGGTTTGGGTTACTTCTAGGGCTAATGTTAGGGTTCGGCTTAGGGTAAATGTTAGGGTTTGAGCAAGGGTTAGGGCTAGGGCGAGGGTTAGGTTTAGAATCAGGGTTATAGTTAGGATTAGGGTTAGGGTTAGGGTTACGGCTAGGGTTAGCATTAGGGTTATGTTTAAGGTAATGGATAAAGTTAGAGCTAGGAATTGTGCTATAGTTACAGTTAGGATTAGGGATAAGGTTAGGGTTAGGGTTAGAGCTAGGGTTATGTTTAGAATAAGGGTTAGAATTTGAGATAGAGTTAGGGCTAGCACAAGCATTAGGTTTAGGATTTTTGCTAGGATTAGGGTTAAGGCTATGCTTAGGTCTAGTTTATTGGTTGTATTAGGTTTTTTTTGTGAGGTTGATGGCTAGCGATATGGCCATGGGTAATGTAAGAGCTAGTGTTATGTTATGGCTAGTTTTTTGGGTTAGGGTTATACATATGTCTAGTGTTAGGTTTAACTTTTGGGTTAGGATAAGGTTTAGAGCTAGGGTTTATGTTAGGGTAACCATCAGTGTTCGGATTAGCAATGGGTTTATGGTTAGGGCCAGAATTAGAACTAGGGTTAGGTCTAGGGGTAGCGTTAGTCTTTGCTTTAGGTTAATGGTTATTTTAGAGCAAGGGCTAGGTTTTGTTTAGGAATAATGCTAGAGTTATAGCTATATTTAGGATTAAGTTTAGTTCTACTGCTAGTGTTATGATTAGTTTTAGATATAGGTTTACTTGTAGGGCTAGTGTTAGGGTTTTGTTTAGTGTTAAGGTCAGGCTTTGACCTAGGGTTAATGTTAGGGTCAGAATCGAGGTAAGGTTTAGGCTTAGGATTCAGGTTACAGTTAAAGATAGAATGAGAGCTAGAGTTAGGACTAGTAATAGAGTTAGGGTTTGGGGCAAGCTAAGGATTCGGGTTAGAATTAGGGTAGCATAAGGTGAGAGTTTGGCTTAGGGTAAGAATTATGTTTAGAGCTAGGGTTTGGGTTAGTGTTAGGGTTAGGGTTAAAGCTAGGTTTGATGCTCAGATTACCGCTAGATTTTGTGTTAGAGTTAGGGCTGTGGCTAATGTAAGAACTAGCTTTAGGATTAGGTATAGTTTTAGGGTTAGGATTAGGGCAAGGTCTAGTGTTTGGGTTAGGTTTAGGGTTAGGGTGATGTTTAGAGGTAGGGTTAGTTTTAGGGTCAGAGTCAGGGTCAGTATTAGTTATAGGGATAGGGTTAGGACTAGGTTTAGCATTAGGATTTGGTTTAGGTTAAGGGTTAGGATTAGGGCTATAGCTCAGTTTTGTTTGTGGGCTATGGCTAGGGTTGGGCTAGTTTTCAAATTAGAATTAGGTTTAAGGCTAGTGTTAAGGTGAGGTTTAGGTTTAAAGCTAGGGTTAGATTCAGAGTTAGGGTTAGTTCTAGGTTTAGGACCATGGCTAGGATTAGGACTAACATTAGGGCTACTGTTAGGGTTAGGCAATCGATAAGGTTGATACTAAAAATAGGTCAGGGCTAGAGTTAGGGTTAATCTTATAACTAGCGTTAGAGTTAGAGTTACAGTTTGCAATTAATTATGGCTAGGATTAGAGCTATGGTTACTTTTAGGATCAAGCATAGAGTTAGGCCTAGGTTTGGTGTTAGTGATAGTGTTTGGTTTAGGGTTAGGGGAAAGAATGTGGTTATAGCTAGGTTCAGAACTAAGGCAAGGGTTGAAATTAGTTTTTGGGCTAGGGTTATGGTTCAGGTTAGGGTTAAGGCTAGGTTTAGGGCTAGGGTGAGGGCTCTGCTTTGTGTGAGGTTTAAGACAAGAATTAGGTAGAGTGATAATGTCAGATCTAGGGTTAGGGTTAGGGATATTGTTAGTATTAGTTTTATTGCTAGATCTAGTTTAAGGGTTATGTTTACTGTAAGGTTTAGGTTTAGAGGTAGGTGTGTTATTGGAGTCACTAGCTTGTTCAGAGTTTTGGTTAGGTTTTGATTTAGTTTTAGGGCTTGAATCAGCATTAGGGTTATGGTTAGGATTAGAGTTATAGTAATTGATAAGTTTTTGTTCAGTGTTCAGTATAGGTTTAGGTAAGTATAAGGTTAGTGTTAGTGTTAGGTTTAGGGTTAGGACTAGTGGATAGGGTTACATTTAGTTTTAGGACTAGAGTTAGTGTAAGGTTTAGCGTAACTATTAGGGTTTGAGCTAAGATTAGGACTACACTAAGTGTTAGGTTTACAGTTAGGTCTAGGGTTAGGTTTACAGTTTGGGTTACTGTAGGTTTAGGGTTAGGACTAGGGTTAAGTTTAAAGTTAGGGTTAGAATATGTATAGGGTTAAGGCTAGTGTTATCATGACATTTATAGTTAGGGTTGGCATAATGAGTGGGGTTAGAGATATGGTTAGAGCTATGTTTGGGTTAGACTTATCTTTAGGGTACTGGATAGGTTAGGGCTATGGTTATAGTCAGGATAAGGGCTAGGGTTAGGTTTTGATTAGGTCTAGGGTTAGTGTTAGAGTTATTTTTAGGTTAAGTGTTAGGGTTTGAGCTATGGTTAGGCCTAGGGTGACAGTTAGGGTTAGTGTCAAGTCTAGGTTTAGGATTATGATTAAGTTTAGGGCTAGGTTTATCATTACTGTTAGGTTATGTTTAGGGTAATGGATAGGATTAGAGCTAGAGTTAGGGCTAGGATTATGGTTGGGATTAAGTCTAGAGTTGGGTTTAGGGTTAGGGCCAGTTTTAAGGTTAGGGTTAAGTTTAAGGTAATGGTTAGGGCTAGGGTTAGGGTTTCAATGAGGTGTAGGGCTCAGTTTAGGGCTAGGTTTTGGGTTAGGTTCGGGCTAGGATTAGGGCTATGGCTCATGTAAGAACTAGAGTTATGATTAGGGCTACTTTTAGGGTTACGGTTATGGCTAGTTCTAGTTTGATGATTAGGTATACTTTTAGGGTGATGTTAGAGCTAGGGTTAGTGTAAGGTCATAGTCAGACTCAAGGTTAGTTTTAGGGTTATGTTAGGACTGGAATTAGGGCTAAGGTTAGAGCTAGGTGTAGGGTTAGGTTTTGGTTTAGGTTAAGGGTTAAGGTTAGGGCTATGGCTCAGTTTTATTTTAGGGCTTGAACTAGATTAGGGCTAGTTTTAGGATTAGTGTTAGTGTTAGGGCTAGTGTTATTGTGAGGTTTAGGCTTAGGGTTAGGGTCGGACTTAGAGTCATGCTTAGTTCAAGGGTTAAGGCTAGGGCTAGTGGTAGGGCTAAGGTTATGGCAAGTGTTAGAGTTATTGTAAGGGTTAGGGTTAGATCTAGGAATAGGGCTAGGGCAAGAATTAGAGTTAGTCTTAGTGCTAGTGGTAGGGTTAGGGCTAAATTAGGGCTAGGATCAGGTCTTGGATTAGTGTAAGGCTTAAGTCTAGAGTTAGAGTTAAAGTTAGATTTTGGGGAAAAGATGGGGTTATAGCAAGGTTCAGAACTATTGCGAGGGATAAAATTAGGTTTAGGGCTAGAGTTAGGGTTTGGGTTAGGATCAAGGCTAGGTTTAGGGATAGGATGAGGGCTAGCATTTGTGTTAGGGTTATGGCAAGATTAAGAACTAGGGCTAATATCAGGTCTAGGGTTATGGTTAGGAATAGTTTTCGGGTAAGATTTATTGGTAGGTCTAGTGTAAGAGTTAGGTTTAGGGTGAGGAATAAGTTGAGAGCTTGGGGTATTATAATAGTCAGCTTTTGGGTTTGGGTTAGGTTGAGGTTTAGGGTTAACGCTCAAATTAGCATTAGGTTTGAGTTAGGGTTAGGGTAATTTATGAGGTTAGGTTTAGGCTTCAATTTAGGTTTAGGGCTCACATTAGGTTTAGGGTAATGGATAGCATTAGGTTAGACCTAGGGTTAGCATTAGGTTTATGATTATCATTAGGTTAATGGATAAATTTAGAGGTAGGGTTAGGGATATGGTTATGTTTAGGATTAGGGATAGAGTTAGGGTTAGGGTTAGGGTTAAGGCTAGGGTTAGGTTTCAGGTATGGGTTAGGGTTTGAGTTAGGGTTAGTTCTAAGTATAGGGTTAAGTTTAGGATTAGGTCTAGGGTTAGGATTAGGGTGATCATTAGGTTTAAGGTAATGGAAAGATTAGATGCCGAGTTAGGTTTAGGGTTAGGTTTATGTTTAGGACTAGGATTAGTGTTAAGTTTAGCATAATTGTTAGAGTTTGAGCTAGGGTTATGACTACAGCAAGGGTTAGGATTATGTTTAGGTCTAGGGTTAGATTTACAGTTACAGTTAGAGTAGGTTTTGGGTTAGGGATGAGGTTATCATGCTGTTTATGTTTAGGGTTAGGGTAATTAATGGGGTTAGAGTTAGGGTTAGGGTTAGGCTTATCATTTTTATGGTTAGGTTAAAGGTAAGGTTAAGGGATTGAGTAAGTGTTAGGGCTAGGTTGAGGCTTAATGTTAGAGCAAATTCTAGGCCTTAATCTAGCCAGCTATAGAGTTAGGGTTAGAGTTAGTATTAGGGCTAGGTTTTTCCTTAGGTTTAGAGTTATGGTTAGGGAAATGTATAGAGTTAGAGCTAGAGTTTGAGCTATCATTATGGTTAGGATTTGGGCTAGGATTGGGGTTAGGGTTTGGGGTAGGGTTACATTTAGGATAAGGGCTAGGTTTTGAGCTACTCTTAGGTCTAGGGCTAGGTCGAGGATTAGGTTCTGCCTTAGGTCTAGGGACAGGATTATGGTAGGTTTAGGGTTAGGGTTATGTTTAGGGCTACGGTTATGATTAGGGTTATAATAAGGGTTAGGGTAATTGATATGGTTAGATTTAGGTTTAGGTTTAGGGTAGATTTAGTTTTAGGGTTAATTTGAAGGCCGCAGTTATATTTAAGTTTATGGTATGGTTTAGGTTATGAGCTAGGGTTAGGGCTATGACGAGTGTTACTTTTTGGATGAGGTCTTTTGTTAGTTTTCTGGTTATGGTTAGGGTTATAGTTAGGATTTAGGCTAGGGTTACCACTACAGTTAGTTATAGGTTTAGGTAAGGTGTAGGTTTAGAGCTAGGTTTAGGGCTAGGTTTAAGTTTAGGGTTAGGGCAAGGGTTAGGGTTTAGAGTAAGGTATAGGTCTAAGTTCATATTTATGATTAGGGTTAGGCTTTGAGTAAGGTTTATGACTAAGTCTAGGATTAGGTTTAGGGTTAGGTTTAGGGCTAGGGTTAGGGTTCTGGTTATGCTTAGGGCTAGATTTAGGCCTAGAATCCACTCTAAGTTTTGTGTTAGGTTAAGGCTTAGAGTTAGAGCTATGGGTAATGTAAGAGAAGGATTATGATTAGGGCTAATTATAGGGTTAGGGTTATGGCTATGTCCAGTATTAGGTTTAGGTTTTTGGTTACGGTCAGGTTTAGAGATAGGTTTAGTTTTAAAGGTAGGGTCATTGTTCAGGTTAGAGTTAGAGTTAAGATTAAAGCCAGAATTGGGACTAGGTTTATGTCTAGGTGTCTAGGTGTCTTTTTGTTAAGTTAAGGGTTATTGTTAGGGCTAAGGCTAGATTTTTGTTTAGGTCTAGAACTAGAGTTAAGGCTAGATTAAGCATTAGGTTTAGGTGTAGGGCTAGTGATAGGGTCTGGTTTAGGTATAATTTTACTGGTAGGGATAGTTTTATGGTTTGGTCTATCGTTAGGGTCAGGTTTAGATCTAGGTTAGTGTTATGGTCAGAGGAGGGGTTAGGGTTAGGATTAAGGATTGGGATAGGGTTTCAGCTAGAATGAGGGCTAGGGTTAGGATTATTAAATGGTGAGAGTTTTGATTAGTGTGAGGATTAGGGATAGCTCTCGAGTTACCATTAGTGTTAGGGTTTTGCTTATGGTTAGGGATAGGGTTAGAGCTAGTATAATGGGAAGGGTTCGGGTTTATGTTTAGGGTTAAAGCTAGGTGTAGGGCTCAGTTTAGGACTATTTTTTGTTAGTGTTAAGGCTAGGGTTAGGGCAACATGTAATGTAAGAACCAGGGTTAAAATTAGGGTTAGCTTTAGGGTTAGGGTTAGAGGTAGTTCTAGTGTCAGGGTTAGTTTTAAGGTTAGGATAATATTTTAAAGCTAGAGTTATTTTTAGCATAGGAGTCAGGGTCAGGGTTACTTTTAAGGTTTGATTTAGGACTCGAATTAGAGCTAGGTTTACTCTTATAGTTCGGTTTAATGTTAGCCTCATGTTTAGAGCTAGGGTGAGTGTTAGAATATGATTCAGGGTCAGTGTTAGTTTAAAGTTTAGGGTTAGGACTCGATTAGGGACAGGATTTTTTCTTGTAGTAGTTTAGGGTTTGGTTTAAGATAAGGTTTAGGGTTAGATCTATTGTTCATTTTTGTTTAGTCCTAGGGTTAGTGTTAGGGCTAGTTTTACAATTAGTATTAGAGTTAGAGCTAGTGTTAGTTTAAGGCTTAGACTTAGGTTTAGGGTTACATATATAGTTAGGTTTAGATCTAGGATTAGGCTAGGATTGAGGATAGGGCAAGGGTTAGGGCCAGGGTTAGAGTTATGGTAAGGGATAGGGTTAGAACTAGGCATAGGTCTAGTGTGAGAGAGTTAGTGATAGGGTTAAAATTAGAGTTAGGGTTTGGGATAGGGTTAAATTAGGGCCAGGATTAGGGCTAGGGTTAGTGTTTAGCTTAGGCCTAGCGATAGGGATAAGATTAGGTTTAAATTTAGGATAAAGAATGGTGCTATAGCTAGGTTTATACATAGCGTGAGGGTTAGAGTTAGGGTTAGTGTAATGTTTGGGGGTAGGGTTATGATTAACGCTAGGTTTAGGCCTAGATGAGGGATAGTGTTTGTTTTAGATTCAGGGCTAGGATTAGTGCTAGGGCTAATATCAGGTGTAAGGTTATGGTTAAAGATAATTTTAGGGTTAAGCTTATGGCTACGTCTAGTATAAGGGTTAGGTTTAGGATAAAGGTCAGGTTTCGAGCTCCGGTAATTATTAAGATTAGGATTTGGCTTAGGTAAGGATTTGGGTTTATGGCTCAAAATAGCATTAGGGTTAGGGTTAGCATTTAGTTAGGGTTTGTTTTAACGTTCAGGTTTGGTTTATGGTAATTTATATAGTTAGTGATAGGGCTAGGGTTAGGCTTAGAGTTAGTATTTGAATAAGGGTTATTGCTACGCTAATTGATAGGGTTAGATCTTAGGTTAGAACTAGAGTTATGGTTAGGAATATGCCTTGAGTTAGGGTTTGAGTTAGTGTTAGAACTAGGGTTAGGGTTATGTTTAGGGTTATGTTTAGCATAAAGGTTAGGTTTTGACCTAGGGTTAGGGCTAGGTTTAGGGTTAGGTCTAGGGATAGTATTATGGTAGGTTTAGGATTAGGGTTGGAGTTAGGGCTATGGTTATCATTAATCTTAGGGTTAGGGTTAAGGTAACAGATAGGGTTAGGTTAGATTTAGATTTTTGGGTTAGAGTTAGAATTAGTGATAGTTTTAGCATTAGAGCTATTGTTATGTTTAGGTTTATTGTTAGGTTTATGGTTTGATCTAGAGTTTAGGGCTATGCTGAGTGTTAATTTTAGCATTATATCTATGGTTAGTTTTTTCAGTTAGGTTTAGGATTAACATTAGTGTTTGGGCCAGGATTAACAATAAGTTTAGGTTAAGGGTTAGGGTAATGGGTAGATTTAGAGCTAGATTTAGGGCTAGGTTACATTTAGGATCTGGGATAGGGTTAGGGTGAGAGTTAGGGATAGGTCTAGGTTTATGTTTAGGGTAAAGGTTAGGCTTTGAGCTATCTTAGGACTAAGGCAAGTTCTAGGGTTAGGTATAGGGCTAGTGTTAAGGTTAGGTTATGCTTAGGGCTAGGTTTAGGCCTAAAATTAGCTCTATGTTTAGTGTTAGGTTTAGTCCTAGGGTAATATAAGATATAGGGTTATGATTAGGACTAGTTTTGGGGTTAGGGTTATGGCTAGGTCTAGAATTAGGTTTAGGTTTTGGTCAGTTTTAGGTTTAGAGGTAGGTTTAGGGTTAAAGGCAGGGTCAGTATTTGTGTTAGAGTTAAAGTTAGGGTTAAATCCAGAGTTAGGACTAGGTTTAGGTCTATGGGTAGAGTTACTGTTTGGGTTAGGTAATGGTTTTTGTTAGGGCTAGGGCTAGGGCTAGGGTTTTGTTTAGTTCTAGAGCTAGAGTTCAGGCTAGATTTAGGATTAGGTTTAAATGTAGAGCTTGTGGTAGGGTTTGGTTTATGTATAAGTTTAAAGTAGGGCTAGTGTTAGGGTTTGGTTTTGGGTTAGGGTCAGGTTTACACATAGGGTTTATGTTATGGTCAGAATAAGGGTCAGGGTTATGGTTAGGATTGGGATAGCATTAGAGCTAGAATGAGATCTAGGGTTAGGACTATTAATAGGGTTAGGATTTGGTTAGACTAAGGATTAGGGATAGATCTAGGGTTACCATTAGGGTTAAGGTTTTGCTCAGGATAAGGCATAGGGTTAGGGCTAGGTTAGGTTTATCGTTAGGGTTAAAGCTAGGTTTAGTGCTCAGTTTAGGACTAGTTTTTGTGTGCGGTTTAAGGCTAGGGTTAGGGCAATGGCTAATATAAGAACTAGGGTTACAATTAGTGTAGAGGTAGGGGTACGTCAAGTGTTAGGGTTAGGTTTAAGATTAGGGTGATATGTATAGTTATGGTTAGTGTTAGAATATCAGTCAGGTCAGGGGTAGTTTTAGGGTTAGAGTTAGGACTCAAATTAGGGCTAGGTTTACTGTTAGGGTTCAGTTTAAATTTAGGGTGGTGTTTAGAGTTACCATCAGTGTTAGGATATAAGTCAGGTTCAGAGTTATTTTTAAGGTTATGATTAGGACTCGTATTAGGGATAGGGTTAGATCTAGGTGTAATGCTTGGGATTGGTTTAAGTTAAGGTTAGTGTTAATCTTTTTGCTCAGTTTTTTTTTTTTTTTAGTCCTATGGTTAGGGTTAGGGCTAGTTTTATATTTAGCTTTAGGGTTAGGGTTAGGGTTATGGTTATATTTAAGGATTAGCTTTAGGTTTTGTGTTAGGTTTAGGGCAAGAATTAGGGCTAAGACTAATGTCAGGTCTAGGTTTATAGTTAGTGATATTTTTAGGGTTAGGTTTATGGCTAGGTCAAATTAAAATGTTACATTTAGGGAAAGGGTCATATTAAGTGCTGGGGTATTATTATGGTCTGGGTCAGGCTTTGTGTTTGGGTTAGGTTAAGGTTTAGGGTTAAGGCTCAAATTAGTATTAATTTTAGAATTATGGTTAGGGTAATGGATAGTGTTAGGTTTAGGGTTAAGGTTAGGTTTAAGATAGTGATAGGTTTAGGGTTATGCCTAGGGTTAGTATTAGTGTTATGGTTTTCATTAGGGTAATTTAAATGGTTAGATCTAGGGTTAAGGCAAAGTTTATGGTTAGGATTAGGGAAAGAGTTAGGGTGGTTAGGGTAAGGGTTAGAGCGAGGTTTACACTTAGGATGAGGTTTAGGGTATGGTTTAGCATATGAGCTAGGATTTTGCTATGGCTAATGTTAATTTAGGGTTTGGTCTGGGGTTATGGTCATGGTTAGTTTTACTGTTATGGCTAGGTTTATCATTAGGGTTATGCTAATAGGTTTAGATGTCAGGACAAAGATAGGTTTGGTTTAGGTTAGCCTTAGGGTTAGATTTAGAATTAGGGTTAGGGTTTGAGTTAGCTTAGATTTAGGTTTAGGGTTAGATTCACTGTTATTTCTAGGGTTAGGTTTATGTTTAGGCTTAGGGTAGGTTTAGCTTTAGGTCTAGTGTTATCATTAGGGTAAAGTTTAGGATTAGGGTAATGGGTAGAGTTTGAGCTAGGGTTAGGAATAGGGTTAAAGTTAGGATTAGGGCTGGGTTAGGGTTATGGTTAGGCCTTGGGTTAGTGTTAGGTTTAGGTTAAATGTACGGGTTAGGGATTGAGCTAGGTTTAGGGCTAAGGCCAGAGTTAGGGTTACAGTCAGGACTATGGTAGGGTTAGCGGTAGGTTTAGGGCTAGGGTTAGCATTAGTTTTAGGGTCATGGTTAGTGTAATGGATAGAGTTAGAGCTAGGGTTTGGGCTATGGTCACAGTTAGGATTAGGGATAGATTTAGGGTGAGTTTAGGGTTTGAGCTAAGGTTATGGTTATGGCTAGATTTAGAATTCGTCTACTGTTAAGGTTAGTTTTGGGGTTAGGATAAGTTTTAGAACTAGGGTTATTTTTTTTTAGGGTGAGTGTCAAGATTCAAGTTAGTATTAGGTTTATGGTTAGGTCCAGAGATAGAACGAGGGTTATGTCCAGGGGTAGAGTTAGTGTTTAGTTTAGGTTAAGGGTTAGTGTTAGGGCTAAGGCTAGAGTTATGACTATATTTAGGATTAGGTTTAGGTCTAACCTAATCCTAAATATAGTCATAACTCTAGCCTTAGCTAGATAGGGTTAGGGTATTGGTTAAGTTTAGAGCTAGACTGAGGGCTAGTTTTAGGACTAGTAATAGAGTTAGTGTTTGGGGTATGCATAGAATTAGGGTGATGACTAGAAAAGCCATAGGGTGAGGGTCTGACTAAGTGTAAGAAATAGGGTTAGAGCTAGGATTAGGACTAGGGTTAGGGTTAGGGTTAGGGCCATGGTTAGGGTTAGGGTTAAAGCTAGGGTTAGGGCTTGGATTAGGGCTAGGTTTTGTGTTAGATTTAGGGCTATGGCTAATTGAAGAACTGGCATTAAAAGTAGGGCTAGTATTTGTGTTAGGTTTAGGGTGAGGTCTAGTGTTAGGATTAGGTTTAAGGGTATGTTAATGTTTAGAGCTAGAGTTAGTGTTAAGGTCAGAATCAGGGTTAGTATTAGTTCTAGGGTTAGGGTTAGGACTCAAATTAAGGCTAGGGTTTGTGCTAGGTTTAGGTTTAGGTTTTGGTTTAGGTTAAGGGTTAGGGTCAGTGCTATTGTTCAGTTTTGCTTGAGGTCTAGGGCTTGGGTTAGGGCTAGTTTTCAAATTAGCGTTAGGGGTAGAGCTAGTGTTAGGGTTTGGTTTAGGCTCAGGTTTAGGGTTAGATTTAGAGTTAGGGTTAGATCTAGGTTTAGGACTACAGTGAAGGTTAGGGCTAAGGTTAGGTCTAGGGTTTGAGTTATCATAAGGGATAGAGTTATAACTAGGTATAGAGCTAGGGTGAGAGTTAGAGTTAGTGTTAGGGTTAGATTTAGGGTTATTATTAGGGCTTAATTAGTGCGAGGATTAGAGATAGGATTAGTATTAAGGCATAGCCTAGGTTTATGGTTATGGTTATAATTAGGTATAATGTTATAGCTAGGGTAAGAACTAGGGTGAGGGTTTAAATTAGGGTTAGGTATATAGTTAGGGTTAAGTTTACGAATAAGGCTAAAATTAGGGCTAGGATTATAGGTAGACTTTGTTTAAGGGTTAGGGCTTCATTAGGGCAAGCATTAATATCACGTCTGGGGTTATAGTTAGAAATAGTTTTAGGGTTAAGATTATTAGGTTAAGGATTAGGTTTATGGATATGTTTAGTTTTAAGGTTCAGGTTAGGTTTAGCGTAATGTATAGGTTAGGTTTAGGAATAGATTAGGTTTATCCTAGTGTTAGCATTAGGGTTAGGATTGGGATTAGGACAATGGATAGGGTTACAGCTTTGGTTAGGGCTAGGTTTTTGGTTAATATTAAGGCTAAGGTTAGGGTTGGGTTTTGGGTTATGGCAAGAGTTAGGGTTAGGGTTAGGTTTAGGGTGTTAGGGCTAGATTTAGGGTTATGGTTAGGGTTAAAGGTAGTGTTAAGGCTCTTATTAGGGACAGGTTTTGAGTTAGGTTAGGGCTAGGTTTAGGGCTATAGCTAATGCAAGAACTAGGATTACAATTAGAACGAGTTTTAGGGTTAGGTTTAGGGCTATGTCTAGGTTTAGGTTTAGGTTTAGGTTTTGAGTGATGTTTAGAGCTAGGGTTAGGTATAGGATCAGAGTCAGGGTCAGGATTTGTTTTAGGTTTAGGGATAGGACTCAAATTAGAGCTTGGAATAGGGCTGGGTGTAGGCTTAGGGTTTGGTTTATGATAAGGTTAGGGTTATGGCTATGGCTTTGTTGTTTTGTAGGGCTAGGACTAGGTTAGGGCTAGTTTTAGGATTACCATTAGTATTTCGGCTTGTGTTAGTGAGAGTTTTAGCTTAGGGTTAGGGTTAGATTTAGAGTTAGGGTTAGATATAGTATTAGGGCTAGTGCTAGGGTTAGGGCTAATGTATAGGCAAGTGATAGGAATATGTTAAGGGATAGGATAGGGTTAGCACCTGAAATACGACTAGAGCGAGAGTTAGAGTTAGACTTAGGGGTATGGTTAGGTTAGGTTTAGGGGTAAATTAGGCCTAGGATTAGGTCTAGAGTTTGTATTAGGGTTAGTCTAGTTTTATGCTTAGGTTTAGATTTGGGATAGGGATAGGTTTAGGGGAAGGGATGGGTTTTGAGCTAGTTTTAGGGCTAGGTTGAAGGTTAGAATTTCAGTTAGGTCTAAGGTTATGGCTTGGTTTAGTAATAAGGCTAGGTTTAGGGCTAGGATGAGGGCTAGAGTTATGGCAAGTACTAGGGCTTGGACTAGTGTCAGGTCTAGGCTTATGTTAGGGAAAGATTAAGGGTTAGATTTATGGCTAGGTCTAGTGTAAGAGTTAGGTTTAGGGTAAGGGTCAGGTTTAGAGCTAGTGGTATTGTTAGGTTTAGAATTAGGTTTTTGGTTTGGTTTAGGTTAGGGTTTAGGTTTAGAGCTTGAATTAGCATTAGGGTTTGGTTGGGATAGTGTTGGTTTAGGTTTAGGGTTCATGTTAGGTGTAGGGTAATTGATATGGTTATAGTTAGCAAAAGGGTTAGGGTTAGGCCTAGGGATAGCCTTAGGGTTATTGTTGTGCTTAGGATAATCGATAGGGTTAGGGCTAGGTTTATGGTTAGTATTAGGGCTAGATTTAGGTTTAGACCTAGGGTTAGGGTTAGGTTTAGGTGTAGGGTATGGTTTAGAGTTTGAGCTAGGGTTAGCACTAGGTCAAGGTTAGGGTAAGTGTTAGGTCTAGGTTATAGTTACTGTTAGGTTAAGGTTAGTGTTAAGGTTAGGGCTAGGCTTATGTTTAGGATTAAGGTATTGAATAGCATTTGATGTCATGTTAAGGTTAAGGTTAGGTTTTGGCTTAAGGTTATGGTTAGGGATAGGTTTAGGGTTAGGTTTAGGGTAGTGGTTAGGGTTTGAGCTAGGGTTAGCTCTATGGCATGGGTTAGGTTTAGGGTTATGTTTAGGGTTAGGGTTTGGGTAGATTTAGGGTAAGTGTTAGGGTTATCATCAGGGTTAGAGATAGAGTTAGGGTAATGGGTAGGGTTAGAGTTGGGGTTAGGGTTAGAGTTAGGGTAATATGTAGGCTTAGAGCTAGGGTTAGGGATAAGGTTAAGTTTAGGATTAGGGCTATGTTTTATTTTAGGTTTAGGTTTAGACCATGGGTAAGTATTAGGGTTAGGTTAAATTTAAGGGTTAGGAATTGAGCTAGTGTTTGGACTAGGATGAGGATTAGGGTTAGAGTCAGTGTGAGGGTTAGGGCTAGGGTTATCATTAGGGTTTGGGTTTGGGTTAGGGTTAGCGTCATGGATAGAGTTAGAGGTAGGTTTTCACCTATGGTGATGTCTAGTTTCAGGGTTAGTGATATGGCTAGGTCTAGTGTTAGGGTTATGTTTTTTTGTTAGCTTAAGTAAACGTTTAGAGCTAGGGTTTGTGTTAGAGTAATGGTCAGTGTTCGGGTTAGGGTTAGGTTTATTTTAAGGCCAGCATTAGGACTAGGGTTTGGTCTAGGGGTAGGGTTAGTTTTTGGGTTAGGTTAAGGGTTATTATAAGGGCTAGAGATAAATTTTTGTTTAGGGCTAGGCCTAGAGTTATCACTAATTGAAGGATTAAGTGTAGGTCTAGGTCTAGTGTTAGGGTTAAGTTTAGGTATAGGGTTAAAGGTAGTGCCAATGTTAGGGGTCGATTTAGGGTTAGGGTCAGGTTTAGACCTATGGTTAATTTTAGGGTCAGAATAAGTGTCAGGGTTAGGGTTAGGTTTTGGGATAGTGATAGAGCTAGATTGAAGGTTAGGGTTAGGACTAGTAATAAAGTTAGGTTTTTGGTTAGGCTAAGAAATAGGTTTAGAACTAGGGTAGATTTAGGATTAGATTTTGGCTTAGTTTAAGTGAAAGGGTTAGCGCTAGTGTTAGGGCTAGGGTTAGGGCTAAGGTTAGGTTTAGGATTAGGGTTAAAGCTAGGGTTAGAGCTAGGATTAGGGCTAGGCTAGGTTTTTTGCTATCTTTAGGGCTATGGATAATATAAGATCTAGTGTTACAATTAGGGCTAGTTTTAGGGTTAGTGTTACCTCTAGGTTTAGTGTTTGGTTAGGTTTAGGGTTAGGTTATATTTAGGGTAATGCATAGGTTAGCAGTAGCGAAAGTGTTAGGGTTAGGCTGAGGGTTCGCCTTAGGGTTATGATTAGGTTTAGGTTTAGGGTAATGAATAGGGTAAGAGCTAGGTTTAGGGTTTGAGTTATGGTTTGTATTACGGTTAGGTTTAGTGTTAGATTTAGGGTTAGTGCAAGGATTAAAGTTAGGGTTAGGTTTCCGGTAAGGTTTAGGACTTGGTTTAGGTTTAGAGTTAGGGTTAAAGCTAGGGTTGGGGCATACATTAGGGCTAGATTTTGGGTTACTTTAGGGCTAATGTTAGGGATAGAGCTAATGTAAGAACTGGGGTTATTATTATGGCTAATTTTAGGCTTAAGGTTAGGGCTAAGTCTAGTTTTATGGTTAGGTTTAAGTTCAGGGTGATGTTTAGAGCTAGGGTTAGTGTTAGGTTCAGAGTCAGGGTCTGGGTTAGTTTTACGATTAGGGATAGGACTCTAATTAGGGATAGGCTTAGGGATAGATATAGGGTTCAGATTTGGTTTAGGTTAGGGTTAGGGTTAGTGCTATGTCTCATTATGTTTTAGGGCTAAGGCTAAAGTTAAAAGTAGTTTTACAATTAATGTTAATGTTATTGCTAGTGATAGGGTGAGTTTAGGCTTATGGAGTACATTTAGTGTTATGTTAATTCTAGGGCTAGGGCTATGGCTAGGGTTAGGGCTAAGGTTAGGTCTAGTGTTTGAGTTTCGGTAAGGGGTAGGGTTAGAACTAGGAATAGAGCTAGGGCAGTAGTTAGAGTTAGTCTTAAGGCTAGTGTTAGGGTTAAGTTTAGGGCTAAATTAGTTCTGAGAATATATCTAAGATTGGTGTTAGGGTTAGGCCTAGGGTTAGGGCTATGTTTAGGATTAAGTTTATGGGAAGTGATGGGTTAGAGCTACGTTTAAGGCTAGGGTGATTATTAGAATTGGGTTTAGTTCTATGGTTAAGTTTGTGTTGGAATTAAGGCTAGATTTGGTTTAGAATTAGGGCTAAGTATTGTTAGGGTTAGGACAAGTTTTAGGGATTGGGATAATGTCAGGTTTAGGGTTACGGCTAGGGATAGGGTTAGGTTCATGGCTAGGTCTAATGTTAGGTTTAGGGTAAGGGCCAGGTTAAGAGTAAGGTGTAGTTTTAGGTCAGGGTCAGATTTGGGGTTTGTGTTAGGTTAATTAGGGTTAGGGCTCAAATTAGCATTAGGGTTTGAATTAAGGTAAGGTTTATGGATAGGTTTAAGTTTAGGATTCAAGTTAAGATTAGGCTAATTGTTAAGATTAGGATTAGTGATAGGGATAGGGTTAGGTCTAGGGTTAGCATTTGGGTTAGGGTTATCATTAGGGTAATGAATAGCATTAGAGCTATTGTTAGGTTTAGGGTTTTGGATACGATTAAGGCTAGAGTTAGTGTTAGCATTAGGATAGGGCTAGGGTTAGGATTTGGGTTAGATTCAGGGTATAGGTTAGGTTGTGAGCTAGGTTTAGTGCTAGGGTGAGGGTTAGGTTTAGGATTATGTCTAGGGCTGGATTTACGGTTAATGTTAGGGTTAGGGCTAAGGTTATCTTTAGAGTTAGGTTAATGGATAAGATTAGATGTCAGGTTAGGGTTAGAGGTAGATTTAATTGTAGGGTTATTGTTAGGGATAAGATTATCATTAGAGTTAGGGTAATGGATAGGGTTAGATTTCAGGTTAGGTTTAGGTGTAGTTTTTTATTTAGGGTTAGTGTTAGGGTTTGGGAAGTGTTAGTGTTAGAGTAAGGGTTAGGGTTTTATCTAGGGTTAAGGCTACGATGAGGGTTAGGTTTAGGATTAGTTCTAAGATTAGGATTACAATTAAGATTAGAGCTAGTGTTATCATTAGGTTTAAGTTTCGGTTAAGGGTAATGGATAATTTTAGAGATAGTATTAGGGCTAGTGTTAACATTATATTTAGGGCTAGGATTATGTTTGGGTTTAGGGATAGGGATAGAGTTATGTTTAGGTTTCGGTTTGGGATTTTATCTAGTGTTAGGTCTAAGGTGAGGGTTTGGGTTAGGGTGTGGGTTAGGCTTAGGGTAAAGGATAAGGTTAGGTTAGGGTTAGGGTTACGATTTGGGCTAGATTTAGGCCCTAGGATTAGGGCTAGGTTTTGAGTTAGTTAGAGTTAATTTTAGTGCTATGGTAATGTAAGGATTATGTTTACGGTTATGGCTAGGTCTAGTGTTAGGCTTAGGTTTCAATTAGGGTCAGTTTTTGTAGCTAGTGTTAATGTTAGTGTCAGGGTCTGTGTTGGGATTTAGGTTAGGGTTAGGGCTAGATCCAGACTTAGGATTGGTTAGGTCTAGAGGTAAGGTTAGTGTTTGGCTTAGGTTAAGGGTTATCATGAGAGCTAGAGCTAGGGTTTCTTTTTAGGTCTTGCTTAAAGATATGGCTAGATTTAGGATTAGGTTTAATCTAGGCCTAGTGTTAGTGTTACGTTTAGATATAAGGTTATGGGTAGTGCTAGTGGTAGGGTTTGGTTTAGGTTCAACGTCAGAATCAGGGTCAGGATTAGCGTTAGGATTTTGGTTATGGTTATAACAAGAATGAGGACTAGGTTAGGACTAGTAATAGGTTTAGGTTTTGGGTTGTACTAAGGATTAGTTTTAGGTCTAGCATTAGCATTAGGGTTGGGGTTTGGCTAGGGTAAAGGATAAGAATAGAGCTAGGCTTCGGGTTAGGGTTAGGGCTAGTGTTTGGGTTAGTGTTAGGGTGAAAGCTAGGGTTAGGTATCAGATTTGGGCTAGGTTTTGGTTAGCATTAGGTTTAAGGTTATGGCTAGTGTATGATCTAGGGTTATGATTAGAACTGGTTTTAGATTTAGGGTTAGGACTAGGTCTAGTGTTAGGGTAAGGTTTAGGTTTAAGGTGATGTTTAGGGGTAGGATTAGTGTTCATGTCAAAGACAGGTTCAGGGGTAGTTTTAGGGTTAAGATTAGGACTCAAATTAGGGATAGGCTTTGGGATAGAGGTAAGGTTACAGTTTGGTTTGTGTAAAAGTTTAGGGTTAGTGTTATGGCTCAGTTTTTTTTTTTTTTTTTTTTTTTGGGCTAAGCCTATAGTTAGGGCTAGTTTTAGGATTAGTGTTAGGATTAGGGCTAGTGTAAGGATTAGGTTTAGGTATAGAAGTAGGGTTAGATTTAGAGTTAGGTGTAGATCTAGGGTTAGGGCAAGGTGTAAGTTTAGGGTTAGTGTAATTCTAGGCTATGGCTAGAAATAAGGTTACGGTAAGTGATAGGGTTAGAATTTGGGCTAGGCCTAGGGCGAGAGTGATAGTTAGTCTTAAAGATAGAGTTAGGGTTAGGTTTAGGATTAGGACTAGGGTTAGTGTTAGGGTTAGTCCTAGGGTTAAGGTTAGGGCTAGGGTTATTGTTAGGGTTAGGGTTTGGGTTAGGTTTAGGGTAAGCAATGTGGTAATAACTAGGTTTAGTGCTAGGGAAAGGGTTAGATTTAGGGTTAGGGTTGTGATTAAGGCTAGGTTTTGGGCTAGAATGAGAGCTAGTGTTCGTGTTAGGGTTAGGGCTAGGATTAAGGCAAGGGCTAATGTCAGGTATAGAGTTACAGTTAGGGGTAGGTTTCGGGTTATGTTTATTGTTAAGTCTAGTGTAAGGGTTAGATTTAGGGTAAGGGTCAAGTTTACAGCCATGTGTATTATTAGAGTCAGTGTACAGCTTAAGGTTTGGTTTAGGTTAAGGTTTAGTCTTCATATTAACATTAGGGTTAGAGTTAGGTTTAGAGTAATGAATAGGCTTAGGATTAGGGTTCAGGTTTGTTTTAGGGAAATGGATAGATTTAAGAATTGCAATAGGGTTAGGGTTAAGCCTAGGGTTAGCATTAGAATTAGGATTATGTTTAGGGTAATGGACAAAATTATTGCTAGGATTAGGGATAGGGTTATAGTTAGGATTAGGGCTAGGGTTAGGGTAGTGGATATAATTAGAGCTATGGTTAGGGTTATGGTTAAGGTTATTATTAGGGCTAATGTTAGGTTAGGGTTTGGGATAGGGCTAGTGTTAGGTTAGGGTTTGGGATAGGGCTAGTGTTATCTTAAGGGTAAAGATTAGGCTTTAAGCTAGGGTTAGGTCTAAAGAGAGGCTTAGGGTTAGGGTTAGGGTTAGGGTTAGGATTCGGTCTAGGGTTATACTTACAGGCTATGTTCAGGTCTAGGATTAGGGCTAGGTTTTGTGTTAAGTTTAGGCCTAGGGTTAGGGCCATGTGTAATGTAAGAGATAGGGTTCTGATAAGGGCTAGTTTTAGGGTTAGGGTTATGGCTAGCTCTAATGTTAGGATTAGGTTTTGGGTTAGGTTGAGCTTTGGACCTAGGATTATGTTAGGGTCAGGGCCAGTGATCAGGTTAGAGTTAATGTTGGAATTAGTGCCAGAATTAGGACTAGGGTTAGGTCTAGAGGTAGGGTTAGTGTTTGTGTTAGGTTAAGGGTTATTGTTACGGCTAGGGCTAGGACTAGGTTGTTGTTCACTAGGGCTTGAGATATGGCTATATTTAGGATTAGGTTTAAGTCTAGGGCTAGTGATATGTTTAGGTTTAAGTATAGGATTACCTTTATGGCTAATGTTAGGGTTCGGTTTCAAGTTAGGGTCAGGTTTAGACCAACAGTTAGTGTTAGGGTCAGAATAAGTGTCAGGGTAAGGGTTTGTTTTTGGGTTAGTGTTAGAGCTAGAATGAAGGTTAAAGTTAGGACCAGTAATAGGATTAGGGTTTGGATTTGGCTAAGGATTAGGGTTAGGACGAGGGTTAGCATTAGGTTTAGGGTTAAGCTTAAGGTAATCGATAGGGTAAGAGCTAGGACTAGAGCTATGGTTAGGGTATGGGTTATGGCTAGTTTTAGGGTTAAGGTTAATACTAGGGTTAACACCCGGATTATGGCCAGGTTTGGGGTAAGGTTGTGGCTATTGTTAGGCCTACAACTAATGTATAAACCAGGGTTATGATTAGGGCTAATTTTTGGGTAAGTGTTACGGCTAGGTCAAGTGTTAGGGTTAGGGTTACCATTAACGTGATGTTTAGAGCTAGGGTTAGTTTTATTGTCAGGGTCAGTGTTCGGGTTATAATTAGGGTTAGGGTTTAACCAAGAATTATCATTAGAGTTAGGTCTAGGGCTAGGGTTAGTTTTATGGCTAGGTCTAGTATAAAGGATAGGTTTATGGGTAGGGACAAGGTTAGAGCTAGGTATATTATCATAGGAAATGTCAGTGTAAGGGTTTGGATTAGGTTAAGGTTTAGGTTTAAGGCTCGAATTAACATTAGGGTTAGGCCTAGGGTAATAATAGGGTTAGATTTAGGGCTCAGGTTATGTTTAGTTTAATGAAATAGGTTAGGGTTAGGGATAAGTTTAGGGTTAGGACTAAGGTTACCATTAGAGTTATGGTTATGGTTAGGGTAATGGATAGGGTTAGAGCTAGTGATAGGGCTAGGGTTATGGTTAGAATTCTGGCTAGTGTTAGGGTAAGGTTTAGGGCAAGGTTCTTGGTTAGGGTTAGGTTTAGGGTTAGGGTTAAAGCTAGGGTTAAGGCTTGGATTAGGGCTTGGTTTGGGGTTTGGTTAGGGCTAGGGTTAGGGCTATGGCTAATGTATGAACTAGTGTTACAATTAGTGCTAGTTTTAGGGTTATGGTTATTGTTAGGTCTAGTGTTACAGTTAGGTTTAGGGTTAGGGTGATGTTTAAAGCAAGAGTTATTGTTAGGATCAGTGTCAGAGTCAGGGTTAGTTTTAGGGTTAGGGTTAGAACTCGAATTAGGGCTAAAGATAGTACTAGGCGTACCATTAGGGTTTTGTTTAGGTTAAGGGTTAGGGATATAGGTTGGTTTTGTATTAGGGCTAGGGCTACTCTTACGGCTAGATTATGGATTAGCATCAGGGTTAGGGCTAGTGTTAGGTTGAGGTTTAGGCTTAGAGTTAGGGTTAGATTTAGAGTTAAGGTTAGATCTAGGCTTAGGGCTAGGATTAGGGCTAGGGTTAGGGTGATGGTTAAGGTTATGGTTATGGTAACGAATAAGATTAGAACTAGGGATATGGCTAGGGTGAGAATTAGTGTTAGTTGTAATTGTAGTCTTAGGTTTTGGGTTAGGGCTAGGGCAAAATTAGGGTTAGGATTAGGGCTAGGGTTAGGGTTAGGTTTAGGGCTAAATTAGGGCTAGGATTAGGGTTAGGTTTAGTGTTAGGATTAGGGCTAAATTAGGGCTAGTATTGAGGCTAGGGTTAGTGTTGGGATTAGACCAAGAGTTTGGGCTAGATTTAGAATTAGCATTGATGTTAAGATTAATTTTAGGGGAATGGGTGCGTTTATAGCTAGCTTTAGGGCTAGGGTGAGGGTTTAAATTAGGATTAGAACTAAGGTTATGGTTCAGTTTAGGATTAAGGCTAGGTTTAGGGCTAGGTGAAGGGCTAGGGTTTCTGTTAGGATTATTGCTAGGACCAGGTCTAGGGCAAATATAAGGTCAGGAGTTAATGAGAATAATAGTTTTAGGTTTAGGTTATGGCTAGGTCTAGTGTAAGAGTTAGGTTTATGTTAAAGATCAGCTTTGGGGCTAGGGTTATTATTAGGATCAGGGTCAGGGTCAGAGTTATCATTTGGTTTTTCTAAAGGATTAGGGTTAGGGCTCAAATTAGCATTAGGGTAGGTTTAGGGTTTGCGTAATGGATAGGGTTTAGTTTAGGTTTCATTTAAGATTTAGGGTAATGGATGGGTTAAGTTTAGCAATTGGAGTATGGTTAGCATTAGGGTTAGGGTTATGTTTAGTGTAATTGATAGGTTTAGAGCTAGGGTTAGGACTAGGGTTATGTTTTGGATTAAGTCTAGGATTAGGGCTATGTTTAGGGAGAGGGCTAATGTATAATATAGGATAAGTTTTAGGGTAAGGGTAAGTTTTAGGTTTAGGGCTAGGGTTATGGTTAGGTTAGGGTAAGGGTTAGTGCTTGAGCTAGGGTTAGGGATAGGATGACTGTTAGGTTTAGATTTAGGTCTAGGTTTACATTTATGGATACAGTTAGGTTTAGTGTTAGGGATAGAGTTTTAATTAGGGTTAGGGTTAGGGTAATGGATATGGTTAGATCTAAAGTTCAGGCTAGGTTTAATATTAGGATTAGTGGTAGGGTTTGTGTTCGGGTTCGGGTTAGGGTTTAGGATAGAACTAGGGTTATGTTTAGTGTAAAGTTTAGGCTTTGAGCTAGGGTTAGGTCTAAGGAAAGGCTTAGGTTACGGCTAGGTTTAGGGCTAGGGTTATGCTGAGGGTTATGCTTAGAGCTAAGTTTAGGCCTAGTATTAGGGCTAGGTTTTGTGTTAGGTTTTGTATTAGGTTTAGGACAATGTGTAATGTAAAAACTAAGGTTATGTTTAGAGCTAGTTTTAGGGTTAGGGTTATGGCTAGGTCAAGTGTTAGGTCTAGGTTTTGAGTTAGTGTTTGGTTTAAAGCTAGGTTCAGTTTTAGAATCAAGGTCAGTTTTTAGGATAGGGTTAGGGTTAGGTTTAGATAAAGAATTAGCACTAGATTTAGGTCTAGGTGTAGGATAAGTGTTTGGTTAAGTTACGGGTTATTGTTAGGTCTAGTGCAAGTTTTTTGTTTAGGTCTAGGGCTAGAGTTATAGCTATATTTAGGATTAGCTTTTGGTCTATGTCTAGTGTTAGACTTAGGTATAGGTATAGGATTACCAGTAGGGCTAGTGTTAGGATTTGGTTTAGGGGTAGAGTCAGGTTTAGACCTAGGGTTACTCTTTGGGTCAGATGAAGGTCAGAGTTAGGGTTAGAGGTAGAATGATGGCTAGGGTTAAGACTAGTAATATGGTTATAGTTTAAGTTAGGCTAAGGATTAGGATTAGAACTAGGGTTAGCATTTGGGTTAGGTTTTGGCTTTGTGTAAGGAATAGGGTTAGAATTAGGCTTAGGGCTAGTGTTAGGTTTAGGGTTGGGGCTAGTATATAGGGTTAAACCTAGGGTTATGGCTCAGATTAGAGGTAGAAATTGTGTTAGGGTTAGGGCTATGGTAAGGACAATGACTAATGGATGGACTAAGGTTATGATTAAGGCTAGTTTTAGGGTTAGGTTAAGGCTATACATAGTGTTATGGTTAATTGAAGGTTAGGGTGATTTTTAGAGCTAGGATTAGTATTTGGGTCAGTGTCAGGGTCAGGGTTAGTTTTAGAATAAGTCTTAGGGCTAGTTGTAGGGTTAGGGTTTGATTTAGTTTAAGGGTTTAGATTAGTGCTGTGGCTTGGTTTTGGTTTATGGCTAGGGCTAGGAATAGGACAAGTTTTAGCATTAGTGTTATGGTTAGGGGTATTATAAGGGTTCGGTTTAGGCTTATTGTTACAGTTAAATTTAGAGTTAGGTTTAGATTTAGACTTAGGCTTAGATCTACTATTAGGAATAAGGATAAGGATAGAACTCGGTCTAGAGCTAGGGTAAGAGTTAGAATTAGTCTTATGGCTAGGTTTAGGGTTAGGATAGGATTAAATAAAGGCTAGGATTAGCACTAGGCTTTGGGTTAGGCCTAGGTTTAGGGCGAGGTTTAGGCTTAGGTTCTGTGTTAGGGTTAAGGATAGGATTAGAACAATGGATAATGTAAGAACTAGGGTTACCATTAGGGTTATCTTTATTGTTAGGGTATGGGTTAGGTTTAGTGTTAGGGTTAGGTTTAAGTTTAGGGTGATATTTATAACTAGGGTTCATGTTAGGATAGGAGTCAGTGTCAGGCTTAGCTTTAGGGTTAGAGTTAGGACTCAAATTAGTTCTAGGGTTACTGTTAGGGTTCAGTTTAAGGTGAGGGCAGTGATTAAAGCTAGGGTGAGTGTTAGGATATGAGTCAGGGTCAGGGTTGGTTTTACGGTTAGGGTTAGGACCCGAATTAGGGCTAGGGTTAGGTCTAGTTTTAGTGTTGCTGTTTGGTTTAAGTTAAGGTTTAGGTATATGGCTAATACTCGGTTTTGTTTTAGGGTTAGGGTTAGGGCTAGAGTTAGTGTTAGGCTTAGGCTTAGTGTAAGGGTTAAATTTGAAATTAGTGTTAGATCTAGGGTTAGGGCTAGAACTAAGGATAGGGCAAGTATTATGGCTAGGTTTAGGGTTATGGTAATAAATAGGGTTAGAACTAGGGCTAGGGCTAGGGTGACAGTTATTCTTACGGCTAAGGTTAGGGTTAGTGTTACAGATAGGGCTCAATTAGGCCTATGTTTAGGGCTAGGTTTACTGTTAGTTTAAGCCTAGGTTTTGGGTTAGGTTTTAGAGTTAGAGTTTAGAGTTTAGTTTTAGATTTAGGGCAAAGTTTGTGGTAAGAATGGTTTTAGAGCTAGGTTTAGAGGTTGGGTGAGGGTTGTAATAAGTGTTAGGGCTGTGGTTAGAGTTAGGATTATGATTAAGGTAGGTTTAGGGCTAAGATGAGGGCTAGGATATTGTTTTTTAGGATTAGGGCTAGGATTAGTGCTAGAGCTAATTTCAGGTCCATAATTATGGTTAAAGATATTTTTAGGGTTAGAATTATGGGTATGTCTAGTGTAATGGTTAGGATTAGGGTTAGGATCAGCTTTAGAGCTAGGGGTGTTATTAGGGTCAAATTCTGGGTTAGGGTTTGGGATAGGTTAAGGTTTAAAGTTAGATCTCGAATTAGCATTAGGTTTTGGGTTATGGTTATGTTAATGCATAGAGTTAGAAATCAGTTTAGGGCTGGGGTCATGGTTAGAATTAGAAATAGGTTTTGTGTTATGTTAGTGCTAATGTAAGTAGGGTTATGGCTAATGTAAGTACTAGGGTTATGATTACAGCTAATTTTAGTGTTTTAGGGCTAGGTTTAGTTTTAGGTTTAGGTTTAGGGTTAGGGTGATATTTAGACCTCATATTAGTATTATGGTCAGAGTAAGGGTCAGGGTTAGTTTTAAGGTTTAGCTTAAAACTCGAATTAAGGCTGGGGTTAGGGCAAGGTGTAGGGTTAGGGATTGGTTTAGGTTAAAGGTTAGGGTTAGAGGTTTGGCTCTGTTTGATTTTAGGGCTAGGGTTAGGGTTAGGTCAAATTTTAGGATTAGTGTTAGGGTTAGGGCTAGTGTTAGAATTAGGATTAGGCCCCTGCCTGTGGCACTCTCAGTGTATTATACAGGCCCGTGGGGACTCTGCCAGGCAGCCAGGTGGCCAGCTGCAGCCGAGGTCATCAGAGTTGGGCCGCCTCAGTCCTGCCGTGGGGACCTCATCTCTTCCTCCTGTGCAGTGGGCATGATGACAGTACCCAGCACAGGACTGTGGGGGCCAGGTGACCTTCTCACCAAGCCTCTGGCCCCACTGGGAGATGACTGGACACATGTGCCTGCTACTGTCACTCTTGGCACCTGGGCTTGTCGGTCCTCTTTGTCACTGTCACATGTGGTGTTTCTGATAATGAGAGCACTCAGGGCAGGGGGCCACAGACCCCAGGCACCCAGAAGGTCCAGGTCACAAAGGCCACTGGTCCTCCTCTGGTGACTGGTCCCAAGGACTATACTGCGTGTTGACAACCACAGCCCCAGGTCATGTCCCATGGTCTCCCGCTCTCCTGTCCTCTTATGGATGTCTCTGGAGCCATGGCTCGTGGTCCCCCTGGTTCCTCAGTGTCGCACTGCCCAGCGGCCCCCGCCTCTCCTCCCTGCACCTTGAGGCAGAGCCATCCAGGGCGTCCTCAGGGCTTGCAGACCAGGAGACAAGCGCTGGGTCGTCATTGTGTCCTGTTTGTCCAACCTGTTTTTAAAAACCCATTTTAAGCCAGGTGCAGTGGCCCACGCCTGTAATCCCAGCAGCTCGGGAGGCTGAGGCAGGAGGATGGTGAGTCCAAAGCCAGCCTCAGCAATGGTGAGGTGCTAAGCAACTCAGTGAGACCCTGTCTCTAAACAAAATACAAAATACGGTTGGGGTGGGGCTCAGTGGTCAAGTGCCCCTGAGTTTGACCCCTAGTACCAAAAAACAAAAAAAACAAAAAAACAAAAAACTAATTTTAACCATTTTTCGAAAATCGCAGTCCAATGCATGTGGGGTAAAAATTGCTACCGTGACCATGTTGAAGTGCAGAGTCTGGGTGTGAAGAGCATCCACATCCACGACAGCTGTCGGTTCCCTCATTTGGCCTGGATGGCACTCGGTGCCTCCTGAGTGGGGTCCCAGTGGTGACTGGCTCACACCAGTTGGCGTAATGTCCTTAGGACTCCTCCTGTTGCATCGGGGGCCAGATTGTCCTTTTACGGGCTGAAGACTATTCCTTGTGTAAACACACGACATTGCTTGTTCATTTCGTTTACCCTTGAACTCATCGGTGGGGTGCTTGCACCTTCTGGCGATTGTGAATAATGCTGCTATGAATGTGGGTGTGCAAATATTTCCTCAGGTCCCTGCCTCAATTCCTTTGGGAATAGTCTCAGGATTGGAATTACTGGATCAGATGGTAATTGCATTGTTAAATTTTCTGAGGCACTGCCCTTCTGGGTTCCATAGCGACTGTACCATCTGACCTTCCTCCTAGCCACGCACAAGGGTTCCGCTCCCCGCACAGCCTCACCAACATTTATTTTTGTTATGATTTATATATATATATATATATATATATATATATATATATATATATATATTTTTTTTTTTTTTTTTTTTTTGCTACTGGGGATTGAATCCAGGGGTGCCTAACCACTGAGGCACATTCCCAGCCCTTTTTGAATTTTATTTAGAGACAGGGTGTCACTGAGTTGCTTAAGGCCTCCATAAGTTGTTGAGGCTCTCTGTGAACTCCGATCCTCCTGTCTCAGCCTCTGGAACCACTGGGATTACAGGCGTGTAGGCTGTATCTATATAGCAGTGTGGTGAAGTATCATCTCACTGGTTTTGATTTGTACATCCCTAGTGCTTAGTGATGCTGAGCATCTTCTCCTGGGCATTTTGACCAGTTGTTTATCATCTTTGGAGAAAATGTGTAACCTAGTTCTTCACCTATGTTTTAATCAGGTTGTTGAGTTGTAAGAGTTCATGATGCAAGTTTACCTCCCATTGCCTTTTTATTCCATTAGTATACTTTGTTATGCAAATTTTTTTATTTTATTATTATTAGTATTATTATTAGTAGTAGTAGTATAGGAATTGAACCCAGGGGCACTTAACCACTGAGCCACATCCTCAGCCCTTTTTATTTTTTGAGTCAGGGTCTTGCTAAGTTGCTCAGGGCCATGCTAAGTTGCTGAAGCAGGCCTCAAACTTGCCATCCTCCTGCCTCAGCCTCCCAGTCCCTGGTACTACAGGCGTGTACCACAATGCCCCACAAAATTTTTAATTTTTATGAAGACCATCTTATCTGTTTTTTTTCTTTTATTGCTTATAAATCTTTTTAGGGTCATATCCAAGAAATCATTGTTGAAATTCTAGGCCATGAACTTTCTTCTCAGAGTGTTGCAGTTTTATCTGTGATATTTAGTTGGTCCACTTTGAGTTAATTTTTTGTCTGTAAAGTCCAGCTTCATTCTTCTGCATGTGGACATACCTGCGGGCTTCCAGCACCACTTGCTGAGAGGACTGACCTTTTCCATTAAATGGTCTTGGGGTCTTGTCAGAAATCACTGGAACGTATACACAGGAGGGTTTAATTCTGAGTCCTTTGTTCCTTTCCTATTGTCTTTAAAAGTGATTGCCAAGGCCACCCTGCTTTGATCACCGTAGCTCTCCATTTTGAAGTCAGTAATGTGAGACTTCCTCCTGGTTGTTCTTTTCCAAGATTGTTTTGTCTATTTGGTGTCTCTTGAGATTACCTATGAATTTTAAGGTGAATTTATTACTATCTGTTTAAAAATGTCATTGGAATTTCAAGGGTTGCATTGAATCTGTAGATGACAAGGCTGGGGACCAGCACTGAGAACCGGGCAGTGGGTACCCCACGGTGGCCTTTCCTCAGGGAAGAGCATTCAGGGACGTGGAAATCGGCGTCTGATCACAGCCAGGCCGCGAGGGAGGCATCACACTCCACAATGCGCCTGCAGGTTTTCCATCCTCCCTTGCAGCTGACCCACCAAGTAACCACAGAGCCACATGTATGAGCTCATTCAGAGCCTGGGACATGAAGGCTCAGGTGGCTTCCTTCGGAGGTCCAGCTGGAGTAGCACAGCCAGGATGAGGGTTCTGCTCCCAGGACTCCAAACCCAACACGCGTCCCAGTGATGGTGGGGGTGACGGTGGTGGCAACCCCAGTAATGCGCAGGGGGTCACCTCACCCAGGTGCTGTGGCTACAGGCGCTTTACAGACCAGGAGGCTGAGGTTCAGAGTGATCTTTAACTAGCCCAAAGTCATATGGCTAACGAGCAGGGCTACAACATGGCTTGACCCTGGCTGGCTCCAGGCCAAGGCGGAGGCCCGTCTCCTGGGGTCAGACAATCCAGAAAGCAGCCCAGAGGTCTGGGGTTTCAGGGATGTAGATGAGAAATTTCCAGAAAAGTGCTGGAAATCAGAAAGTTCACAGGTAGAACCTGAGTAGAGATGGGGATTGTTCTGAACTCCCAGGTCACTGGGGGAAGGGGCTGGGGTTCTCCTCCACCAGGCAGGAGAGCTGGGGTCCAAGGACACAAAAAGCCAGAGTGTCTCTCCTTCCACTTGCCCTCTTAAAAAGTCAGTAGGTTTTGCCAATTAAAATGTGTTTCAAGTAGTAAAAAGCCCCATGTTATTTTGATCCTATGAGACGTCAGAAAAGGAGAAGCATCAAAATAGTAGGTTATGGTTGCCCAGGGCTGGGGGGAGGGGAAGCAGGGAATGACTGTCACTAGGTTTTTTTAGGGTGATGAAAATGACTTAAAATTAGGGTTGACGGGTGCATCGTCATCCTGACATACTTACAACCATCAAACTGACCTCCTTAAAGGGGTGGATTTAATGGTCTATGAATTATGTCTCCATAAAAAAATAAAAAAATAAAATAAAAAAACTTAAATAAAAGAATTAGGATTAGGCTTCATTTTAGGGTTAAATTTAGAGTGAGGTTTTTATATAAGGTTAGTGCGAGGGCTAAGGATAGGGCAAGGGTTAGGACTAGGATTTGGGATAGGGTTAGGTTTATGGGAAGGGATAAAATTAGAACGAGTGATAGGGCCAGTGTGAGAGTTAGAGTTATTCCTAGGGCTAGGAATAGGGTTAGGGTTAGAAATAGGGCTAAATTACAGCTACAGTTAGTGTTAGATCTATGGTTAGAGCTAGTTTTAGAATTAGCATCAGGTTTAGGGCTAGTTTTAGGCTTAGGCATCGAGTTAGGGTTATATTTAAAGTTAGATTTCAATCTAGTGTTAAAGCTAAGACTAAAGATAGCACAATTGTGATGACAAGGGTTAGGGTTAGAGTTAGGGTTACATTTAGAATAAGGGATGTGGTTTTGGCTAGGTTTAGGGTTAGGGCAAGGATTAGTATTAGGTTTAGGGCTAGAGTTAGGGTTAGGGTAATGATTAAGGCTAGGTTTGTGGCTAGGATAAGGTTTAGGGTTTGTGTTATGGTTAGGGATAATATTAGGGCTAGGGTTAATGCCAGGTTTATGGTTATAGTTAGGAATAGATTTAGTGTTAGGTTTATGGCTTGGTCCAGTGTAAGGATTAGGTTTAGAGTAAGATTCAGGTTTATATCTAGGGTTAATTTTAGGGTCAGGGTCAGGGTTAGGGTTTGGTTAGTTTAGGGTTTAGGGTAATGACAGGGTTAGTTTTAGGGTTTAGGTTTGGTTTAGTGTAATGAATAGGGTTAGGGTTAGGCCTAGGTTTAGCTTAAGGGTTAGTGTTATTGTTAGGGTAATGGATAGGTTTAGACCTAAGATTAGGTCTAGGGTTATGTATAGGATTAGGGCTAGTTTTGGGTTAGGGTTAGGTTTACATTTATGGATGAAACTAGTTATAGGACTCGGATTAAGGTAGATTTTTGGTTAGGTTAGGGCTAGGATTCAGGTTATGGCTAATGTATAAACTAGGGTTATGGTTAGTGCTAGTTATAGACTTAAGGTTAGGGCTAGCTCTAGTGTTAGGTTGAGGTTTATGGTGATGAAGATGTTTAGAGCCAGGTTTAGTGTTAGGGTCAGAGTAAGGGTCAGGGTTATTTTTCGGGTTAGGGTTAGGACTAGAAATAGGGATTTGGTTAGGGCTAGCTGTAGGGTTAGGTGTTGGTTTAGGTTAAGGTTTAGGGTTATGGCTATGACTCGGTTTTGTTTTAGGGTGAGAACTAGTGTTAGATGTAGTTTTAGGATAAACATTAGCAATAGGGCTAGTGTTAGGTTTCAGTTTTGGCTTTGGGTTAGGGTTAGATTTAGAGTTAGTATTAGATCTAGGGTTATGGCCAGGGCTATGAATAGGGCTAGGATTACACCAAGGGTTAGGGCTAGGATTAGGGTTCTAGTAAGTGATAGAGTTAGAAATAGGGTTAGGTTTAGGTTGACAGTTGGAGTTAGTCTTTGGGCTAGAGTTAGGGTTAGGGTTAGGAATACGGCTACATTGTTGCTAATATTAGGGCTAGGGTTAATGTTAGGGTTAGGCCTAGGTTTTGGGCTAGGGATAAAATTAAGGCTATGTTCAGGGCTAGATAAGGGCTAGGGTTTGTGTTAGGGTTAGGCCTAGAATTAAGGCTAGGGTTAATATCAGGTCTAGGGTTAAGGTTAGGAATACTTTTAGGGTTAGGTTTATGGCTAGGTCTAGTGTAAGGGTTAGATAGGGTAAGAGTAAGGTTTAGAGTTAGGGAAATTATTAGGGTCACTGGTCAGTGTTAGGGTTTGGTTTAGGTTTGAGGTCAGGTTAGGGCTCGGATTAGAATTTGGTTTACGGCTAGTTTTAGTTAGTTTTTGGTTTAAGTTAAGGTTTAGTGTTAGGGCTATTGCTCGGTTTTGGTTTACTGCTAGGTTTAAAGTTAGGGCTAGTTTTACGATTATCATTAGGGTTAGTGCTAGTTTTAGTGTTAGGCTTAGGCTTAGATTTAAGGTTAGATTTAGAGTTACATTTAGGGCTGGGACTAACTTTGGGGAAAGTGTTAGGCCTACTGTTAGGTTTACAGTAGCAGATAGGGATGATAATATTTAGAGCCAGGGTTAACTTTAGGGTCAGAGTTAAGGTCAGGGTTAATTTTCGGGTTAGGGTTAGACTATAATTAGGTATAGGGTTATGGTTAGATGTAGGGTTAGGGTTTGGTTTAGGTAAAGGGTTAAGGTTACGGCTATGACTTGGTTTTGTTTTAGGGCTAGGGGTAGGGTTAGGGCTAGTTTTAAGATTAGTCTTAGGTAATTAGTCTTAGATAGTGTAAGTGTGAGATTTAGGCTTAGGTTAAAGGTTAGGGATAGGAGTAGAGGTATGGCTAGATTTAGTCTTAGGGTTAAGGTTAAATTTAGTGTTGGGTTTAGATCTAGGTTTTGAGATAGGGCTAAGTATAGGGCTAGGATAGGGCTACATTTAGGGCTAGGTAAATGGTGATGGTAAGGGATAGGGTTAGAACTAGGTATAGAGCTAGTGTGAGAGTTACTGTTGGCCTTAGGGTAGGGTTACGGTTAGGGATAGGGCTAAATTTCCGCTTGGATTAGGGCTAGGATTAGTATTCAGGTTAGGCCTAGAGTTAGGGCTACGGTTAATGTTAGGTTTAGGGTTAGGGTTAGGGTTAGGGTAAGATATGGGGATATAGCTACTTTTAGGTCTAGGGTGAGAATTAGGTTTAAGGTTAGGGTTAACCTTAGGGTTAGGGTTATAATTAAGGTGAGGTTCATGGCTAGAATGTGAGCTAAGTTTTCTATTAGGGTTATGTCTAGGATTAGAGCTAGAGCTAATGTCAGGTCTACGTAGGGTTAGGGATAGTTTTAGGGTTATGTTTATGGCTTGGTCTATTGTAAAAGTTAGGTTTCTTCTTAGGGTCAGGTTTAGAGCTATGGGTATTATTAGAGTCGGGGTCAAGTTTAGGGTTAGGGTTAGATTAGGGTTTAGGTTTATGGCTCAAATGAGTCTTATGTTTATGGATTTATAATTACACAATTAGGTTTAGAGTTCAGGTTAGGTGTAGGTTAATGGATAGGGTTAAGGCTAGTGCTAGGATTAGGGTTCCACCTAAGGTTAGCATAAAAATTATAGTTATCTTAGGTTTGAATAGGGTTAGAGCTAAGGTTAGGGCTAGGGATATGGTTAAAATTAGGTCCAGTGTTAGGCTTAGGGTTATAGTTAGTTCTAGAGATATTGTTACAGTTAGCTTTAGGCTTAAAGGTAAGGTAGGGCTTGGATCAGGGCTATGTTCTGCAATAGGTTAGGGCTATGGCTAATGTAAGAACTAGTGTAATAATTAAGACTAGTTTTATGGTTAATGTTAGGGCTAGGTGTAGTTTTAGGGTTAGTTTTAAGGTTAGGGTTAAGTTTAGAGCCAGGGTTAGTGTTAGTGTCAGGGACAGTGTTTTGGTAGGTTAATGGTTAGGGTTAAAGCCAGAATTAGGACTAGGGTTAGGTCTCGAGGTAGGGTTAGAGTTTGGGTTAGGGTAAGGGTTATTGTTAAGGCTAGGTCTAGTTTGTCTTTAAAAATAAAGCTATAGTTATGGCTAGATTTAGGATTAGGTTTAGGTCTAGGGCTAGTGTTTTAGTTAGGTTTAGTTATAAGGTTACCAGTAGAGCTAGTGTTAGGGTTTGGTTTAGGGTTAATTTTAGATTTAGACCTACGATTAGTGTTAGGGTCAGAATAATGGTAAGGGATAGGGTTAGGTTTGGGTTATGGTTAGATCTAGAATGAAGGGTAGGGTTAGGACTAGTTATAAACTTAGCTTTCAGTTAGGCTAAAAATTAGTGCTAAGAAGGTGGTTAGCATTAGAGTGAGGGTTTGGCTTAGGTAATGTTAGATCTAGGGTTAGGACTAAGGTTAGGATTAGGTTTAGGGTTAAAGCTAGTGTTAGGGTCTGGATTACAGCTAGTTTTGTATTAGGATTAGAGCTAAGTTATGGTTATGTCTATTGTAAGAAATAGAGTTATGTTTAGGGTTATTTTAGGGTTAAGTTTAGGGCTAGGTCTAGTGTTTGGGTTAGGTTTAAGGTTAGGGTGATATTTAGAGCTAGGTTTAGTGTTTGGATGTGAGTCAGGGTCATGGTTATTTATAGGGTTAGGGTTAGGTTTCTAATTAGGGCTAGGATTAGGGCTGGTGTAAGGTTAGAGTTTGGTCTAGGGTAAGGATTAGTATTAGGGATGTGGCTCGGTTTTGTTTTAGGTCTAGGGATAGGGTTAGGGCTAATTTTAAAAATAACATTAGAGTTAGAGCTAGTTTCAGCTTTAGGCTGAGGCACCATGTTAGGCTTAGTTTTAAAGATAGCTTTCAATCTAGAGTTACTTCTAGGGCTAAGGATAGTGCAAGGGTTATGACTAGGGTTTGGGCTTCAGTTAGGGTTATGGTTAAGGCTTGGGTGAGAAGTAGGGATAGATCTTGTGTGAGAATTATAGTTAGTCTTAATTCTAGGGTTAGGGTTAGGGTTAAGAATAGGGCTATATTTGGTCTAGGATTAGGGTTAGTTTTAATGTTAGGTTAGGGCTAGATTTAGGTTTATGATTAAGGCTAGGGCTAGGGTTAGGGTTTGGGTAAGGGTTAGGGTTTAAGCTATGGTTAGGGCTAAGGGGAATGTTAGGTTTAGTTTTAGGTCTAGGTTTATGGTTAGGGTTAAGGTTGAGTTTAGGGCAAGGGTTTTCATTAGGGTTAGGTTTAGTTTTAGAGTAATGTATTGGATTAGATGTAAGATTAGATTTGAGGTTAAGTTTAGGTTATGGTTAAATTTAGGTTTAGAGATAGGTTTAGTTTTGATTCATGGTAAGGTTTAGGATTAAGTTTATGGCAAGGGTTAGGTTAAGGGTTAGGTATAGGGTTAGGGTTAGGTTGTTATGATTACAGTTAGGGATAGGGTTAGGTTTAGGGATAGGGTTATGATTAGGGTTAGGGTTATGGTTAGGGTAATGTTAGGGTTAGAGCTAGGGTTAGTACTAGGGTTAAGGTTAGTAATAGGGCTAAGGTTAGGTTTATGTTTAGGAATCTGGCTAGGGTTATGTTAAGGCTAAGGGTTAGGCTTTGAACTATGGTTATATCTAAGTTGAGGGTTAGAGTTAGGCTACATTTAGGGATATGGTTATGCTTAGGGTAGGTTTAGGCCTTGGATCAGGGCAAGGTTTTGGGTTAGGTTTAGGCCCAGGGTTAAGATTATGTGTAATATAAGATATAGGGTTTTGATTAGAGTTAGTTTTAGTGTTAGGGTTGTGGCTATGTCTAGTGTTAGATTTAGGTTTTTGGTTAGGTTCAGGTTTAGAGCTAGGTTTAGTGTTAGTGTTAGGGTGAGTGTTCAGGTTAGAGTTGTGTTTAGGATGAAAGCCATATTTAGGACTAGAGTTAGATCTAGGGATAGATTTAGTGTTTGCTTTAGGTTAAGGATTATTTTAGGGCTAGGGCTCAGGGATTTTTTAGGTCTAGGTCTAGAGTTATGGCTATATTTAAGATTAGGCTTAGGTCTACTGCTGTTGTTAAGGTTAGGTTTAGGTATAAGTTTACTGGTAGGCTAGTTTTAGGTTTTGGTTTAGGGTAGGGTCAGATTTAAACTGAGGGTTTGTGTTATAGTAAGGATGTGAGTTAGAATTAGAGATAGAACTATGGCTAGGTTTAGGACTAGTAATAGAGTTAGGGTTTGGATTAGGCTATAGATTACGATTAGGACTAAGGTTAGTATTATGGATAGGGTTTGGCTTAGGGTAAGTGATAAAGTTAGAGCTAGGGTTAGGGCTAGTGTTATCGTTAGGATTAGAGATATGGCTAGGTTTAGGTTTAGGTTTACATCTAGGGTTAGGGCTCAGATTAGAGCTAGGTTTTCTGTTAGATTTAGGGCTAGGTTTAGGGCTATGGCTAATATAAGATCTAAGGTTATGATTACAGTTAGTATTTGGTCTAGATCTAGTGTTAACATTATCTTTAGTGTTATTGTGATATTTACAACTAAGGTTAGTGTTAGAATATAAGTCTGGGTCAGGGTTAATTTTAGGACTAAGACATAAATTAGTGCTAGAAGGTTATGGCTAGGTTTAGGGTTAGTGTTTGATTTAGGTTAACATTCTGGGTTAGGACAATGGCTCATTTTTGTTTAAGGGATAAGGCTAGGGTATGTCTAGTTTTAGGATTAGCGATAGTGTTAGGTCTAGTGGTAGGTTGAGGATTAGGCTTAGGGTTAGGGTCAAATGTAGAGTTATATTGAGATCTAGGGTAGGGTCTAGGGCGAGGGTTAGGGCTAAGGTTAGGGCTTGTGTTAGGTTTATTGTAATGGATAGGTTAGAATTAGAAAAGGGGCTGGAGGAAATTTAGTGTTAGGCTTAGGCCAAGGTTTGGGGTATATTTAGGGTTAGGGCTAAATTAGGGCTAGGATTAGTGCTAGGTTTAGAGTTAGGGTTATCCCTATGGTTAGGGCTAGAGATATGGTTAGTTTTAGGGTTAGGGTTAGTGATAGGTTTAGGGGAAAGAATGGGGTTATACCTAAGTTCAGATCTAGGGTGAGGGTTAAAATTAGAGTTAGGGCTAGAATTAGGGTTTGGGTTAGGACTAAGGCTAAATATAGGCCTAAGATGAAGACTAGTGTTTGTGTTAGGGTTAGGGCTAGGATTAGGGCTGGGGTTAATGTCATGTCTGGGTTTATGGTTATGGTTAGTTATAGGGTTAGGTTATGGCTAGGTCTAGTGTAAGGGTTAGGTTTATGTTAACTGTCAGGTTTTAAGCTAGGTATATTATTAGGTCAGAGTTCGAATAGGGTTTGTTTTAGGTTAAGATTTAGGGTTAAGTCTTGAATTATCGTTAGGGATAGGGTTAGGGTTCAGGTTAGGGTAATCAATAGTGTTAGGTTTCAGGTTCAGGTTAGGTTTAGAATAATGAATAGAGTTATTTTTACAATAGTTTTAGAGTTCGGCCTAGGGTTAGCATTTGAGTTAGGCTTATCTTTAGGGTAATGGATAGGAATAGTGCTAAGGTTAGAATTAGGTCTAGGGTTAGGGTTTGGCCAAGGGTTAGTGTCAGGGTTAGGTTTGGTGTAATTGTTAGCGTTTGAGCTAGGATTAGGGCTAGTGTGAGTGTTAGGGTTAGAGTCAGGGCTAATGTTAGGGTTAGGGTTAGTGTTATGTTTAGATTAAGGTTAGAGTTTGAACTAGAATTAGGGTTAGGATGAGCGTTAGGGTTAGGGTTAGGTCTAGGCTTATGGTTAGGTTTACAATAAGGGCTAGGTTTAGGGCTGGATAAGGGCTAGGTTTTCTGTGAGGATTATGGCTTGCATTAGGGCTATGGGTAATGTAAGAGCTAGGGATACAGTTATGGCTAGTTTTAGGGTTAGGGTTATGAATAAGTCTAGTGTTCTAGTTAGGTTTGGGTTAGGATAAGTTTTAGTGCTAGGGTTTGTTTTTGGGTAATGGTCATTGTTTGGGTTAGCGTTAGATTTAGGATGACAAACAGATTTAAGACTAGCATTGGGTCTAGGGATAGAGTTAGTCTTTACGTTAGGTTAATGGTTATTGTTAGGGCTAGTGCTAGGTTTTTGCTGAGATCTAAGGCTAGATTTATGACTTCATTCAGGGTTACACTTGGTCTAGTGCTAGTGTTATTTTTCAATTTAGGTATAGGTTTACCAGTAGGGTAGGGTTAGGGTTCGCTTTAGGGTTAGTGTCAGGTTTAGACCTAAGGTTAGTGTTAGGATCAGAATAAGGGTCAGAGTTAGAGTTAGAGCTAGAATGAGGGCTAGGGTTAGGACTAGTAATATAAATAGCACTTTAGGTAGGATTAGGATTAGGGTTAGGACTAGGGTAGCATTAGGGTGAGGGTTTGGCTTAGGTTAAGGGTAGAGTTAGAGGTAGAGTTAGGGTTATGGTTAGGGTTAATGTTAGGTTTAGGGTTAAACCTAAGTTTAGGGTTTGGAATAGGGTTAGGATTTGTGTTAGCATTAGGGCTACATCTAATGAAAGAACTAGGATTCTCATTAGGTCTAGTTCTAGTGGTAGCGTTAGGTCAATGTTTAGAGCTAGGGTTACTGTTAGGGTCCATGTAAGGGTCAGGGTTATTTCTAGGTTTAGTGTTAGGACTCAAATTAGGGCTACATTTAGGGATAGGTGTAGGGTTAGCATTTGGTTTAGGTTAAGGGTTAGGGTTAGGGCTATGTTCTATTTTATTTTAGGGCTAGGGTACTGTTAGGGCTAGTTTTCCAATTAGCATTAGGGTTAGGGCTAGTGTTAGAGTGAGATTTAGGCCTAAGGTTTGGGTAAGATCCAGGTCTAGGGCTAGGGTGAAGGTTAGGGCTAGGGTTGGGGCTATGGATATGGATAGGGTTTGGGTTATGCTAACAGATAGATTTAGAATTAGGAATAGTGCTAGGGCGAGAGTCAGAGTTAGTCATAGGGCTAAGGATTGTGTTAGGTTTAGGCTTAGGGTTAAACTAGGGCTAGATTAGAGCTATGGTTAGTGGTAGGTTTAGGCCTAGGTTTAGGGCTAGTGTTAGGGTTAGCATTAGGGTTAGGGTAAGGTATGAAGTATCATCTATATTTAAGGCTATGACAAAGCATAAAATTAGGGTTAGGGCTAGGGTTCATGTTAGGGTTATGATTAAGTATAGGATTAGGGCTAGGATTTGTGTTAGGGTTAGGACTATGATTAGGGATAGGGATAATGTCAGGTCTAGGGTTAAGCTTAGGATAGTTTTAGGCTAAGGATTATGGCTAGGTCTATTGTAAGTGTTAGGTTGAAGTTAGGCTCAGGTTTACACCTAGGGATATTATTAGGGTCAGAGTCAGGGTTAGGGTATGGGTTAGGTGAAGAATTAAAATTAGGGCTCAAATTAGCATTCAGGTTAGTGTTAGGGTTAGGGTAATGGATACGGTGAAGTTTAGGTTTAAGGTTAGATTTAGAGTAATGGACAGGTTTAAGGTTAGGGATAAGGTTAGGTTTAGGCCTAGGGATAGAATTCAGTTAGGGTTATAGTTAGGGTAGAAATTGGATTAGAGCTACAGTTAAGACTATGGTTATGGTGAGGTTAGAGCTATGGTTAGAGTTAGGACTATGGTTAGAATTTGGTTATGGTTATCGTTAGGGTAATGGATAAGTTTAGAGCTAGGGACAGGGCTAGGATTATGGTTAGGATTAGGGTATGGTTTGAGTTATATTTTGGGTGAGGACAAGGTTTAGGTTTAAGGTTAGGTTCAGGTTAAGTGTTAGGGCTAGGGTTAGGGTTAGGGTTAAAGCTAGTGTTAGGGCTCTGATTTGGTCTAGGTTTTGAGTTAGGTTAGGGCTATTTAGGACTACGACTAATGTTAGAACTAGGGTTATGATTAGGGCTGGTGTTAAGTTTATCATTATATCTAAATCTAGTGTGGAGATTAGGATTAGGTTGATGGTGATGATTACAGATAGGGTTTGTGTTACTGTCAGAGTCAGGATCAGTGTTACTGATCTGGGTTAGGGCCAGACTCAAATTCAGGCTAGGGTTAAGGCTAGGCATTGGGTTAGGGTTTGTGTAAGGGTTAGGGTAAAAATTAGGGATAGGTCTAATGTCAAGTCTAGGATTATGGTTTGGTTAGGTTTAGGGTTAGGGCTTTGTCACAGTTTTGTTTTACAGCTAGGGCTACATTTAGGATTAGCCATAGTGTTAGTGCTAGTGGTATGGTGAGATTTAGGCTTAGATTTATTTTTATGGTTAGATCTAGGTTTAGGGCTAAGGTTAGGGCTAGTGTTAGGGTTATTAACAGATAGAGTTAGAACTAGACATAGGGCTTGGGCGAGAGTTAGAGTTAGTCTTTGGGCTAGGGTTAGGGTTAGGTTTAGTGTTGGGGCTAAATTACGGCTAGATTTAGGGCTATGGTTAAGCTGGGGATAGGTCTAGTGTTAGGGTTAGGGTTAGGGTTAGGGGAAGGGATGGGGTTATAGCTAGGTTTAGGGCTTGGGCAAGGTTTAAAATTAGCCTTAGAGCTAGGGTTAGGATTAAGGTTATGTTTAGTGCTAGGATGAGGGTTTGTGTTAGGGCTAAGACTAGGACTAAGATTAGGGATAGGGCTAATATCAGCTCTAGATTTATGGTTAGTGTTAGTTATAGGGTTAGGTTATGGCTAGGTCTAGTGTAAGGGTTAGGTTAAGGTAAGGGTCAGGTTTAAACTAGAAGTATTTTTAGGGTGAGGGTCCAGATAGATTTTGGTTCAGGTTAAGTTTTAGGGTTAAGGATTGAATTAATTTTAGGGTTAGGGTTATGGATAGGGTAATGGATAGGATTTGGTTTAGGGTTCAGGTTAGATTTAGAGTAATTATTAGGGTTAGTGTTAGTGATATGGTTAGTGTTATGCCTAGGGTTAGCATATGAATTAGGCTTATATTTAGGTTAATGTATAGAGTTAGAGCTAAGGTTAGGGCTAGGGATAAGGTTACGATTAGGGCTAGGGTTAGGGTTAGGCCTAGGGTTAGTGTAAGGTATTGTTTTAAAGTAAGTATTAGTATTTGATCTAGAGTTAGGTCTTGGGTGATTTTAGGTTAGAGTCAGGGCTAGGGTTATGGTTAGGATTATGTTTAGGTTAAGGGTTAGAGTTTGAGCTAGTTTTAGGGCTAGAGTGAGCATGGGATTAGTCTTAGGTCTTGGATTATTGTTAGGGTTATGTTTAGGGCTAGGGTAAGGGCTAGGTTTTGTGTGAGGTTTAGGGCTAACATTAGGGCTATGGGAAATATAAGAGCTAGGAATATGTTTATGGCTAGTTTCAGGGTCAGGGTTATGCATATGTCTAGTGTTAGGGATAGATTTTGGGTTAGGATTAGGTTTAGAGCTAGAGTTTGTTTGGGATTAAGGGCAATTGTTCAGGATAGGGTTAGGTTTAGGGTTATTGCCAGAATTCCAACTTGGGTCTAGGGATAGGGTTATTCTTTAAGTTAGGTTAATGGTTATTGTTAGGGCTAGGGCTAGGTTTTTGTTTAGGGCTAGGTCTAGATTTATGACTATATTTAGGATTAGGTTTGGTCTAGTGCTAGTGTTACCATTAGGTTTAAGTATAGGTTTACCGGTAAGGGTAGTGTTAGGGTTCGGTTTAGGGTTAGTGTCAGGTTTAGATCTAGGGTTAGTGTTAGGGTCAGAATAAGTGTCAGGGTTAGGATTAAGGTTAAAGCTAGAATGAGGGTTAGGATTAGAACTAGTAATAGAGTTAGGTTTTAGAGTAGGATAAGGATTAAGTTTAAGACTAGAGTAGAATTAGGGAGAGGGTTTGGCTTAGGGTAAGGGATAGGGTTAGAGGTATGGTTAGGTTAGGGTTATAGTCAGGGCTCAGATTAGGGCTAGGATTTGTGTTATCATTAGGGCTATGGCTAATATAAGAACTAGTTTTCTGATTAGGGCTAGTTCTAGAATTAGCGTTAGGGAAATGTTCAGAGCTAGGGGTGCTGTTAGGGTCTGACTCAGGGTCAGGGTTATTTCTATGTTTAGGGTTAAGACTAAAATTAGGGCTAAGTTTAGGGATAGGTGTAAGGTTAGTGTTTGGTTTAGCTTAAGGTTTAGGGTTAGGATTATGGCTGGATTTTTTTTTTTTTTTTTAGGGCTAGGTTAGGGTTAGGGCTAGTTTTCCAAATAGCATTAGGTTTAGGGCTAGTGTTTGAGTGAATTTTTGGCTTAAGGTTAGGGTTTACCACCAGGTTTAGGGCTAGAGTTATGGTTAGAGTTAGAGTTGGGGCTCGGGATAGGGCTAGGTTTTGGGTTATCGTAAGAAATAGGTTTTGAACTAGGGATAGGGCTAGGGTGGTTGTTAGCGTCAATCTTAGGGCTAGGAATTGAATTAGATTTAAGATTGTGGTTAATTTAGGGCTAGGATTATCCCCAGGGTTTTGTTATGTTTTGTCCTAGAGTTAGAGCTAGGGTTAGCATTAGGGTTAGGGTAATGTATGATGTTACAGCTACTTTTTGGACTAGGGCATGGGATAAAATTAGGGTTATGGTTCCAGTTAAAGTTAAGATTAGGATTAAGGCTAGGCTTAGGGCTAGAATTAGCAGGTAAGGTTTGTGCCATGGTTAGGGCTAGTATTAGATCTAAGGCTAATGTCAGTTCTAGGGTTATGGTTAGGGTTAGTTTTAGGTTTAGGTTTATGATCAGGTGTATTGTAAGGTTTACATTGAGGGTTAAGGTCAGGTTTATAGCTAGGGGTATTATTAGGGTCAGAGTCAGGGTTAGGGTATAGGTTATGTTAAGGTTTAGGGTTAGGCCTAAAATTAGCCTTAGTGTTAGGGTAATGGATATGGTTAGGTTTCAGGTTCAGTTTATGTTTAGAATAATGAACAGGGTTAGGGTAAGGCATATGGTTAGAGTTAGGCCTAGGGATAGAATTGGTTAAAGATATTGTTCAGGTAATGGATATGATTAGAGCTACAGTTAAGACTAGGATTATGGTTAGGTTAGGGCAATGGTTAGGGTTAGGCCAAGGTTAGAATTTGCTTAGGGTTATGGTTAGGGTAATGGACAAAATTATATCTAGGTTTAGGGCTTGTATTATAGTTAAAAATAGGGCTATGTTTCAGTTTATGTTTCGGGCTAGCACAAGGTTTAGTTTTAGGGTTAGATTTAGGTTAAGTGTTAGGGCTAGGGCTAGGGTTACGGCTATGATTGAAATAGGGTTAGGCCTCGAATTAGGGCTAGGTTTTGGGTTAGTTTAGGGCTAGTGTAGTACTATGGTTAATGTAAGAACTAGGGTTACAATTAGGTCTAGTATAAGGGTTAGCATTAGGACTAGTTCTAGTGTTTATATTAGGTTTAGGTTTAGGGGGATGATTAGATATAGGGTTAGTGTTAGGGTCAGAGTCAGGATCAGTGTTACTTTTAGGATTAGGGATAGGACTCAAATAAGGGCATTGATTAAGGCTAGGTGTAGAGTTAGTATTTGTGTCAGGGTTAGGGTAAGAATTAGGGATAGGACTAATGTCAGGTATAGGGTAACATTTAGGTTAGGGTTAGGTTTGGGACAATGGCTCAGTTTTGTTTTAGAGCTAGGGCTAATGTTAGGGCTAGTTTTGGGATTAGCAATAGTGTTAGGCTTGTAGTAAGGTGAGGTTTAATTTTATATTAATTGTTATGTTTAGATCTAGGTTTAGTGCTCGGGCTATGGTTAGAGCTACAGTTAGGGCTGATGTTACAGTTATAATAACAGATAGCCTTAAAACTAGAAAAAGGGCTAGGGCCAGAGTTAGAGTTAGTCTTAGTGCTAGGGTTAGGGGTGGGTTTAAAGTTCAGGCTAAATTAGGGCTAGGATTAGTGCTTGGGTTAGTGTTAGGATTATTGCTAGGGTTAGGTTTAGGCCTAGTTTTTTTTTTTTTTTTTTTTTTTTTTAAGGTTAGGCTTAGAGTGTTAGGATATGGGCTAAGTTTAGGGCTAGGCAAATGTTAGGTTTATAGTCAGGTCTAGGGTTACAGTTAGGGTTACGGTAAGGCTAGGTTAAGGGCTAGCATAAGGCTAGATTTGTGTGGTGTTTATGGCTAGCATTAGGGCTATCAGTTAGAGTTAATCTTAGAGTTAGGGCCAGAATTATGACTACTGTTGGGTCTAGGGATTGGGTTAGTCTTTGGGTAACATTAAGGGTTATTTTTATGGCTAGTGCAAGTTTTTTTTTTAATTATTGCTTGTTCAAAACATTACAAAGCTTTTGACATATCATATTTCATACATTTGATTCAAGTGGGTTATGAACTCCCATTTTTACCCTGTATACAGATTGCAGAATCACATCTGTTACACATCCACGTTTTTAAATATTGCCATACTAGTGATTGTTGTATTCTGGAACCTTTCCTATCCTCTACTATTCCCCCTCCCCTCCCCTCCCATCTTCTCTCTCTACCCCATCTACTGTAATTCATTTTTCTCCCTTATTTTTTCCTTTCCCCTCACATTCTCTTATATGTAATTTTGTATAACAATGAGTGTCTCCTTCCATTTCCATGCAATTTCCCTTCTTTGTCCCTTTCCCTCCCACCTCTCATCCCTATTAAATGTTAATCTTTTTATCATGCTCTTCCTCCCTGTTCTTAGTTCTTAGTTGCTCTCCTTATATCAAAGAAGACATTTGGCATTTGTTTTTTAAGGATTGGTTAGCTTCACTTAGAGTAATCTGCTCTAATGCCATCCATTTCCCTGCAAATGCCATGATTTTGTCATTTTTTAGTGCTGAGTAATATTCCATTGTGTATAAATGCCACATTTTTTTATCCATTCATCTATTGAAGGACATCTAGGTTAGTTCCACAGTCTAGCTATTGTGAATTGTGCTGCTACGAATATTGGTGTAGCAGTATCCCTATAGTACGCTCTTTTAAGGTCTTCAGGGAATAGTCCGAGAAGGGCAATAGTTTGGTCAAATGGTGGTTCCATTCCCACCTTTCCCAGGAATCTCCATACTGCTTTTTTAATTGGCTGCACCAATTTGCAGTCCCACCAGCAATGTACAAGAGTACCCTTTTCCCCACATCCTTGCCAGCACTTGTTGTTGTTTGACTTCATAATGGCTGCCAATCTTACTGGAGTGAGATGATATCTTAGGGTGGTTTTGATTTGCATTTCTCTGACTGCTAGAGATGGTGAGCAGTTTTTCATGTATTGTTGATTGATTCGTATTGGTTAGAGCTAGGGCTAGATTTATGATTATATTTAGGATTACGTTTGGTCTAGTGCTAGTGTTACTGTTAGGTTTAGGTACAGGTTTACTGGTAGGGTTAGGGGTAGTGTTCGGTTTAGGGTTAGTGTAAGGTTTAGTTCTAGGGTAAAAGTTAGAGTCAGAATAAGAGTCAGGGTTTGGGTGAGAGTTAGAGCTAGAATGAGGGCTAGGGTTAGGACTAGTAATAGAGATGAGGATTTAGTAGGCTAAGGATTAGTGTTAGGACTAGGTAACATTAAGGTGAGGGTTTGGCTTATGGAAAGGGATAGGTTTAGAGTTAGGACTAGGGTTAGGGATAGGTTTAAGGCTAGGGTTAGGATTAGGGTTAGTCTTAAGTTTAAACATAGGTTTAGAGCTTGGATTAGTGCTAGGATTTTTGTTAGTTTTAGGGCTACGTCTAATGAAAAAACTTGGTTTCTGATTAGGGCTAGTTCTAGGGTTAGAGTTGGGACAATGTGTAGAGCTAGGGTTAGTATTAGGATCTAAGTCAGGGTCAGGGTTACTTCTAGGGTTTGGTTTATCACTCAAATTATGGCAAGGTTTAGGGCTAGGTTTAGGGTTAGTGTTTGGTTTAGGTTAAGGGTTTGGGTTAGAATTATGGCCCAATTTTTTTGGGGGGGGCTAGGTTAGGGTTAGGGCTAGTTTTCCAATTAGCATTAGAGTCAGGGCTAGTGTTAGGGTGGCTTTAGGCTTAAGCTTAGGGTTAGATTCACTTTTAGGGCCAGGGCAAAGATTAGGGCTAAGGTTGGGGCTAGGAATAGGGCTAGAATTTTCGTAATGGAAAGGGATGGGTTTACAACTAGGGATAGAACTAAGGAGAGCATTAGAATTGGTCTTAGGGCTAGGGCTAGGGATAGGTTTAGGGTTAGAGCTAAATTAGGTCTAGGATTAGTGCTAGGGTTAGTGTTAGGTTTAGGCCTAGGTTTACTGCTAGGGTTAGGGTAAGATATGATGTTACAGCTACTGTTTGGGCTATGTCAAAGGATAAAATTAGGGATAGGGCTACAGTTAAGGTTATGGATGGGAGTAAGGCTAGGCTTAATGCTAGGATTTGGACTCGGTTTTTATGTTAGGGTTAGGGCTATGATTAGAGCTAGGGCTAATGTCAGGTCTAGGGTTATGGTTAGGAATAGTTTTAGGGTTAGGTTTATAGCCATATCTATTGTAAGGGTTAGGTTGAGTGTTAGGGTCAGCTTTACAGCTAAGGTATTTTTAGGTTTAAAACCAGGGTTAGGATATGTGTTAGGTTAAGGTATAGGGTTAGGGCTCAAATTAGCATTAGGGTTAGTGTTAGGGTTAGGGTAATGAATACAGTTATTTTTATGGTTCAGTTAAGGTTTAGGGTAATGGACATACTTAGGGTTAGGGATAGTGTTAAGGTTAGGCCTAGGGATAGAATTCAGTAAGGATTATGGTTACAGTAATGGATAGGATTAGAGCTACATTTAGGGTTAGGGTTATTTTTAGGTTAGGGCTACGGTTCATGTTAGGCCTAGGGTTAAAATTCAGTTATGGTTATGGTTTTGGTTAGGGTAATAAAAAGATTAGAGGTATGTTTAGAGTTAGGGTTATGGTTAGGATTAGGGCCATGGTTCGGGTTAGGTCAAGGTTTAGTTTTTTTTTGCAAGGTTTAGGTTAAGTGTTAGGACTAGGTTTAGGGTTAGGTATAGGGTTAAAGCTAGGGCTAGGGCTCAGATTAGGGCTAGGTTTTAGTTTAGGTTAGGGATAAGGTAGGACTATGGCTATTGTAAGAACTAGAGTTAAGATTATGGCTAGTTTTACAGTTAGCATTATGTCTATGTCAAGGTCTTGTGTTTACATTAGGTTTAGGTTTAGGGAGATGATTAGAGATAAAATTAGTGTTAGGGTCAGTGTCAGGATCAGTGTTACTGATCAGAGTTAGGGATAGGACTCGAATTAAGACTCGAATTAGTATTAAGGCTAGGTGTAGGGTTAGGTTTTGTTTGGGTTTAGGGTAAGAATTAGGGATAGGGCTAATATCAGGTCTAGCGTTACCGTTAGGCTAGGGTTAGGGTTAGGACTATGTCTCAGTTTTATTTTAGAGCTAGGGCTAGGTTTAGGGCTAGTTTTAGAATTAGCAGTAGTGTTAGGGCTAGTGGTAGAATGAGGTTTAGCCTTAGATTTATTGTTATGGTTAGATCTAGGTTTAGGGCTAGGGACTGCATTAGGGTTAAGGTTAGAGCTAGTGTTAGGGTTATGGTAATGGATAGGATTAGAACTATAATAAGGACTGGGGTGTGATTAGAGTTATTCTTTTGGCTAGGGTTAGTGGTAGGTTTTGGTTTAGGGCTAAATTAGGGCTAGAATTTGTGCTAGGGTTAGTGTTAGGGTTAGGCCTAGGGTTAGGGCTAGGGCTATGGTTAGTGTTAGTGTTATGGTTAGAGTTAGATTTAGGGGAAGTGATGGGGTCATAGCTAGGTTTAGATCTAGGGTTCAGTTTAGAATTTTATTTAGTGTGAGGTTTAGGGTTCATATTAGGATTAAGGCTAGGTTTAGTGCTGGGATGATGGTACGTGTTAGGGCTAGGGCTAATGTCAGGTCTAGGTTCAAAGAAAGTGGTAATTTTATGGTTAGGTTATGGCTAGGTCTAGTGTAAGGTTTAGGTTCAGGGTAAGATTCAGGTTTAGAGCTAGGTGTTTTATTAGAGTCAGGGTCCTGGTATGGTTTGCATAGTTTAAGGTTTAGGGTTTAGTTTAAGGTTTAGGGTTACGGCTTGTAATAGCATTAGGGTTCAGTTTAGGATTAGAATAATGGATAGGGTTAGGTTTAGAATTCAGGTTAGGTTTAGAGTAATGGATATGGTTGTTGTTAGCGATAGGGTTAGTTTTAGGCCTAGGGTTAGCATTTGGTTTAGGCTTATCTTTAGGTTAATGAATATGATTAGAACTAAAATTAGGGCTAGGCGTTAAGGTTAAGATTATGGCTAGAGTTTGGCCTAGAGTTAATTTCAGGGTTAGGTTTAGAGTAAGTATTAGGGTTTGAGCTAGGGTTGTGTCTAGGGCTAGGGTTAGGGTTAGAGTCAGGGCTAGGGATAGGGTTAGGGTTAATGTTATGGTTAGAGAAGGGGTTAGAGTTTGAGCTAGGTTTAGGACTAGGGCATGGGAAAGGGTTAGGGTTAGGTCTATGGTTACGGTTAGGGTTACAATTAGGGCTTGGTTTAGAGCTAGGATAAGGTGTAGTTTTGTGTGATATTTATGGCTAGCATTAGGGGCATGGGTAATATAAGAGCTCAGGTTATGGTTATGGCTAGTTTTAGAGTTAGGGTTATGGATAAGTCTAGTGTTAGGGTTAGATTGGGGGTTAGGATAAGTTTAGAGCTAGGGTTTGTGTTAGGGTAAGCCTCAATATTTGGGTGAGGGTTAGGGCCACGATTAGGAATAGCATTGGGTTTAGGGATACGGTTAGTCTTTGTGTTAGGTCAAGGGTTATTGTTAGGGCTAGTTCAAGGCTTTTGTTTAGGGTTAGGGCTAGATTTATGACTGTATTTAGGATTAGGTTTTTTGTAGTGCTAGTGTTACGGTTAGTTTTAGGTATAGGTTTACTGGTAGTGGTAGAGTTAATATCCGGTTTAGGGTTACTTTCTGATTTCAATCTAGGGTTAGTGTTAGGATCAGAATAAGGGTCAGGGTTTGGGTTAGGGCCTGAAGTAGATTGAGGTCTAGGGTTAGGACTAGTAATAGAGTTAGGGTTTCGGATAAGCTAAGGATTAGTGTTAGGACCAGGGTAACATTACGGTGAGGGTTTGGCTTAGGGTAATGAATAGGATTAGATGTAGGGTTAGGATTAGTGATAGGATCAGGGCAAGGGTTAGGGTTAGGTTTAGAGTTACTGTTAGGTTTATGTTTAGTATTTGGGTTGTGGTTTGAGTTAGTGTCAGGGTTAGGGTTAAGGTTAGGGTTAGTGTTAGTGTTTGGTTTAGTGTTATAGTTAGGTTTAGGGTTACTGCTAGGTTTAGGGTTATGGTTAGTGTTAGGTTTAGGGTTAGGACTAGGTGAGTGTTAGGGTTAGGGTAAGGGTTAGGGTTATGATTAGTGTTAGAGTTAAAGTTAGGGTTAAAGACAGGGTTAAGGTTAGGGTTAGGGTTAGTGTTAAGATAGGTTTAGTTTATCATTAAGTTTAGTGTTAGGTTTAGTGTTAGGATTTGTGTCAGGGTTAGTGTTTGTGTTAAACTTAAGGTTCCAGTTAAGATTAGGGCTAGGGTTAGGATTAGGGTTACGGTTAGGGTTAGTGTTTGTGATTGGGTTAGTGTTAGGCTTAGGGTTCTGGTTAGATTTAGGGTTAGTTTTAGATTTAGGGTTAGGTTTGGATTTAGGGTTGATGTTAGGTTTAATGTTAATGTTGGTGTTCGGTTAGGGATAGGATTTGTGTTAGGGTTAGGTTTATTGTTATCATTAGTGTTAGGGTTAATATTAGAGTTAGATATAGGGTTACAGTTAGGGTTATGGTTAGAGTTAGGTTTAGTGTTAGGTTTAGGTTTATGTATAAAGATCGTTATAGGGGTAGGGTTTGGGTTAGGGTTAGGATTAGATTTATGTAAGAGTTAGGTTTAGGTTAGGGTTAGGGTTATGGTTGTCTATGGTTTGGGTTAGGGTTACTGTAAGGTTAAGGATTTGTGGTTAAGGATAGTGTTTTGGTTAATGTTAGAGTTATAGTTAGAATTAGGTTTAGGGTTCGTATTGTAGTTAGGTGTAGGGTTAGTGTTAGTATTACATGTAGGTTTACGGTTAGGGTTAGTGTTAACATTAGGGTTAGGTTTAAAGTTAGGATTAATGTTTGGGTTAGTGTTAGAGTTAGGTTTAGGCTTAGTGTTAGGGTTAGTTATAGAGTAAGTGTTAGGGTTAGGGTAACATTTATGGTGAAGTTTAGTGTAGTGTTAGTGTTCGAGTTAGTGTTAGTGATAGGGTTAGGATTAGTTTTAGGGTTAGGGTTAGTGTAAGGCTAAGATTTTTGTTAGAGATAGGGTTAGTGTTAGGGTTAGTGTTAGTGATAGGGTTACAATTAGGTTTAGGTTAATGTTAGAATTAGGGTTAGGGTTAATGTTAGTGTTACGGTTAGGGTTAGGCTTAGGGTTAGGTTTAGGGTTAATTTTAGGGTTAGTGTTAAGGTTAGGGTTAAGGTTAGGGTTAGGTTTAGTGTTAACGTTAGTGTTAGGGTTATGGTTAGGGTTAGGTAAGTGTTAGGTTTAGTGTTAGGTTTGTGTTAAGATTAGGTTAGAGCAGCGGTTAGGATTAGGGATAGGTTTAGGGTTATTATTAGGGTTAGTGTTAGTTTTAGGTTTAGGATTAGGGTTTGTGATACGGTTAGCTTTATTGTTAGGGTTTGAGTTAGGATTAGGGATAGGTTTAGGGTTAGTGTTACGGATAGGGTTAGGGTTAGTGTTAGTGTTACGATGAGGGTTAGGCTTAGGATTTGGTTTAGTGTTAGGTGTAGGGTTAGGGTTATGTTTAGTGTCAGTGTTATGGTTAGGGTTAGGTTTAGGGTTAATGTAAGAATTAGAATTAGGGTTAGGATTAGGGTTAGGGTCAATGTTATGGTTATGATTCGGGTTACGGTTAGGGTTGGTGTTAGATTTAGGATTAGGTTTAGGGTTACTGTTAGGGTATGTTTTAAGGTTAGGGTTAGGTATTGGTTAGGGTTAGGGTTGTGGTTTGGGTTAAGGTTTATGTTAAGATTAGGGTTAGGGTTTGTGTTAGGATTAGGGTTAGAGTGTGGGTTTTAATTAGGGTTACTCTTAGGATTAGGGTTAGGGTTCATGTGAGGGATAGGGCTAGGTTTTTTGTTAGGGTTAGGTAAAAATTTTTGGTTAGTGTTAGGGTTATTGTTACAGTAAGTGTTAGTGTTAGGGGTATGATTAGTGTTTTGCTTAGGGTTATAGTTCAGTTTATTTTTTGTGTTAGAGTTAGGGTTAGGGTTTGTGTTAGGGTGAGGTTTTGGGTTAGGGTTAGGGTTGTGTTAGGGTTAGTGTTAGAGTTAAAGTTAAGATTAGGATTAGGGTTAGTGTTAGAGTTAGTGTTAGGGATAGGGTTGCGGTTAGGTTTAGTGTTAAGGTTTGTGTTAGGGTTAGGTTTAGAGCAGCGGTTAGGATCAGGGATAGGTTTAGGGTTATTATTAGGGTTAGTGTTAGTTTTAGGTTTAGGATTAGGGTTTGTGATACGGTTAGCTTTATTGTTAGATTTAGTGTTAGTGTTAGATGTAGGTTTATAATTAGGTTTAGTGTTAGAGTGAGGGTTAATGATAGAGTTAGGGTTAGGTTTAAAGTTAGTATTATTTAAGGGTTAGGGTTATTGTTAGGTTACAGGTTAATATTAGGATTAGGGTTAGTTTGAGAATTAGGGTGAGGATCATGGTTAGGAATCAGGATAGGGTTAGGGTTAGTTTAAGATTTAGGATTAGGGTTAAGATTAGAGTTAGTGTTAATGTTAGAGTTATAGTTTGTGTTAGGTTGAGAGTTAGGGTAGATTTTGGGTTAGGGTTAGGGTGAGGGTTATGGTTGCATTAGGGTTAGAGTTAGGGTTAGGGTTACGGTTAGGGTTAGTGTTAGGTTTAAAGGTAGGGTTAGGTTTAGGTTTAGGTTTAGGTTTAGGTTTATTATTAGGGTTAGCGTTAGTGTTAGTATAGGGTTAGGGTTAGGGTTAGTGTTAGGTGTATGGTTAGGTTTGCGGTTAGGGTTAATGATAGCATTAGCGCTAGGTTTAGGTTAAGAATTAGGTTAGGGTAAGGGTTAAGGTTAGGGTACGGATTAGGGATAGATTTAGGGTTAGCTTTAGAATTAGAGTGAGGATAAGGGATAGGGATCGAGTTTGGATTAGGGTTAGTTTAAGACTTAGGATTAGGGTAAGTGTTAGGGTTACTTTTAAGGTTAGTGTTAGGATTAGGGTTATGGTTTGTGTTAGGTTGAGGGTTAGTTTTAGGGTTTGGGTTAGGGTTAGGTTAGGTTTATGGTTTGATGAGGGTTATAGTTAAGGTTAGGGTTAGTGTTAGGGTAATGAATAAGGTTAGGCTAAGGGTTAGGCTTAGGTTTAGGGTTAGTGTTAGGGTAATGAATAAGGTTAGGCTAAGGGTTAGGTTTAGGGTTAAGGTTAGTGTTAGGTTAAGGATTAGGGTTAGGTTTAGGACTAGGTTTAGAATTAGTGCTAGTGATATGGTTATTATTAGAGTTAAGGATAGGGTTAGGTTTAGTTTAGTGTTAGGTTTAGGGTTAGGTTTATGTTTAGTTATATGGCTAGGGTTCATGTAACATTTAGGGTTCTTTGGTGGGTTTGGGATGGCATTTGTGTTAGGTTAGGGTTATGTTTATGGTTAGGGTTAGTGTTACATTTTGAGTTAGGGTTAAGGTTAGTGTTTGTGTTATGGTTATGTTTAGTGTTAGATTTTGTGTTATGTTTAGGGTTTGGTTAGTGTTAGGTTTAGAGTTAGGGTTAGTGTTAGTGTAAGATTTAGGGTTAGGTTTAGTGTTAGTGTTAGGTTTATTGGTAGGGATATGTTTAGGGTGAGTGTTAGGCATAGAGTTCAGCTTAGGCTTAAGGTTAAGGTTAGTATTAGGGTTAGGTTTAGGTTTAGGGTGTTAGTTTAAGGGTTAGGGTTATGCTTAGTTAAGGGTTAAGGTTAAGGTTAGTTTAGGGTTAGGGTGGTGGTTTGGGTTATGATTTGTGTTAAGGTTATCATTAAGGTTAGGGTTTGTGTTAGGTTTAGGGTTACTTTGTGGGTTTCTTATTTGGGTTACAGTTAGGATTATGGTTAGTGTTCGTGTTATAATTAGGGTTATGGTTAGTGTTAGGGTTAGTGTTAGTGTTAGGGTTAGTGTTAGGTTTAGAGTTAGTGTTAGGGTTAGTGTTAGGGTTTGTGATAGAGTAAGGTTTATGATTAGGTGCACCATTAGGGTTAGGGTTAAGTTTAGTGTTAGGGTTAGTATTAAATTTAGGATTCGGATTAGTAATCTGTTAGGGTTAGGGTTATGTTAGGGTTAGGTTTATGGTTTGGGTTAGGGTTTGTGTTAGGGTTAGGGTTAGGATTAGGGATAGGGTTAAGGTTAGAGTTAGGGTTATGGTTAGCATTAGGGTTAGGGTTCGTGTTTGATTTAGGGTTAGTGTTATCGTAAGTGTTAGGGTAAGGATTAGTGTTAAGATTAAGTTTAGGGTTAGGGTTAAGATTAGTCTTTGGTTTAGAGTTAGATTTAGGTTTTAGTGTCAGTGTTTTGGATAAAATTAGTATTATGATTAGTGTTAGGTTTAGGTTAGGTTTAGGATTACACTTAGGTTAAGGTTAGGTTTAGGGTTTGGGTTAGGTTTAGTGTTTGTGTGAGGGTTAGGGTTATGGTCAGTTTAGGGTTATGGTTAGGTTTGGGTTCGTATTGGGGTAAAATTTGTGTTAGTGTTAGGTTTAGATTAAGGGTTAAGTCTAGAGTTATTGTTAGGCTTACAATTAGAGTTAAGGTTAATGATATAATTAGAATTAGGGTTAGGTTTATGGTAAGTGTTGGGTTAGGTATCAGTTTAGGGTTAGGGTTAGTTTTAGGGTTTCATTTAGGATTAGGTTTAGCCATAGGATTAAGGGTAGGGTTAGGGTTAGGGTTAGTTTTAGGGTTAGTGTTAGAGTTCATGTTAGGGTTAAGGTTAGGTTTAGTGTTAGGGTAAGGGTTAGGGTTTGATTAAATGTTAGGGTTAGTGTTAGTGTTTGGGTTAAGGTTAGGGTTAGGGTTAGTGTTAGGTTAAGGGTTAGTGTAAATTAGGGTTAGGATTAGGGTTAGATTAGGGTTAGGCTTAGGATTAGGGAAAGGGTTGTTAATAGAAATAGGATTAGTGTTAGGTTTAGGAATAGTGTTAGGGTTCAGGTTACAGTTAATATTAGGGTTAGGGTCAGTGATAGGATATGGTTTAGTTTTACGTGTAGGGTTATAATTATAGTTAGTGTTAGTGATAGAGTTATGTTTAGGGTGTGAGTTAAGGTTAGGGTTAGTGTTAGAGTTAGTGGATTAGGGATAAGTTTTGGTTAGTGTTAGGGTTAGTGTTAGAATTGGGGTTAGGTTTGGGTTTAATTTTCCTGTTAAGGATAGGTTTAGTGTTAGATTTGCATTAGGGTTAGGGTTCTGCTTAGGGTTCCTGTTAGGCTTAGGGTTAGGGTGTTAGGTTTAGGTTTAGGGTTAGTGTTAGAGTTTGTGTTAGGGCTACAGTTAGGGTTAGTGTTAGTGTTTTGTTTAGTGTTATAATTAGGTTTAGGTTTAGCATTAGGGTTAAATTTTGGGTTAGTATCAGGATTAAATTTAGGTTTAGTTTTAATGTAAGGGTTAGTGTTAGGGTTAGTGTTAGGGTTAGGTTTATGGTTAGGTTTAGGGTTAGGGTTATGGTTAGTGTAAGTGTTTTGGTTACTGTTAGGGTTAGTTTGAGAGTTAGTTTTATAGTTTGGTTTAGGGGTAGTGTAAGGTTTATGGTTAGGGTTAGGGTTATGATTAGTTTTAGGGTTAGAGTTAGTGTTTGGGTTAGGTTTAGGGTTAGGGTTATATTTAGAGTTAGGATTTGGGTTAGGATTAGGGTTAGTGTTAGGTTTCTGTTAGGGTTACGGTAAGTTTAGGATTAGGGTTATGGTTAGGTTTAAGGTTGGTGTTATGGTTAGGGTTAGGTTAGGTTTAGGGTTAGTGTTAGGGTTATGTTTAGGTTTAGTGTTAGTGTTAGGGTAAGGGTTAAGGTAAGGTTTAGGGTTGGGTTAGATTTATGATTAGAGTTAGTTGTAATGTTACGGTTAGCCATAGGGTTAGTTTTTTGATTAGGATTATGGTTAGGTTTAGGTTTAGTGTTAGCGTTAAGTTTGGGTTAGTGTTAGGGGTAGGGTTCGGTTTAGGGTAGGTGTTAAATTTAGGTTTAGGTTTAGGTTTAGGCTTAGTATAATATTTTGTTTGGGGTAAGGGTTAGCATTAGGTTTAGGGTTTTAGGGTTAGATTAGGGTGATTGTTAGTGTTTGATTAGGGTTAACGTGAGTTTTAGGGTTAGGTTTAGGGTTATGATTACATTTAGTACTACTATTAAGGTTTTGGTTGGGTTGAGTGTTAGGTTTAGAGTTAGGGTTAGGGTTAAGTTTAGTGTTAGGTTTAGGGTTAGTGTTATGCTTAGGGTTATGGTTATGGTTAGGATTAGGGTTATGTTTTGGTTTTGGGTTAGGGTTAAGTTAGGATTAGGATGAGGGTTTGGGTTAGTTTTAGGCTGTCATAATGAATTTTTGTTCCATTTTTGTTTCATTTTTTCTCAGTTTTGTTCTGCATTATCTTAGTGAGGGATATCTTTGTCACAGAAATATGGAATTAAAAATTAGTGAGAACCAAACTGAAAGGGCATTAAGTAAAGTTCTAGAGGAAGGGGCATCTCAGCAAACTCAAGAAAAGTTAGGGCATACGTTAAGATGATACAAATGTGTAGCCCATGGTTCATTAATGAGGGGTTGTTTAATATATCACAATGGAACTCTAATGCTGAAGATTTAAAAAAGATACAGAAGGAAAGCCCAGGAACTCTGCCAGTGGGCACATTACTATTATGGACGTTGGTACAATCTTGTTTGCTTAGTCTAGGAGAAGACATCTTATATCAAGTAAAAGAGGAGTCCTCTGAAGATAATCAGAAAGCGGAAGAAAGTTTAGAGCAGAAAAAGCCATCAGGGGAAAAATTACAACAGGAGACTGCTACTAAAACCTTTCTATCACAAGAGGGCATAAGTGTCCAACCAACACTGCCACCTCCATATCCTGGGAGGACCCCAATATCCATAGTTGATAGATGGGAAACTGAGACAGGACCTCAAATATTAGCATGCCCTGTATTTGAGCACGAAGGAGGGCAGCGAATTCATCATGCTTTAGATGTCAAAACAGTGAAGCAGCTAAAAGAGACTGTAACACCTATGGTCCTCAAGCAACTTTCACTGTAAGCATGGTCGAATCCATTACCAACTTGAACATGACGCCAGCAGATTAGACTAGTGTGTGTAAAACTGTGCTAAATGGAGGGCAATACCTGTTATGGAAGGTTGCCAATGAGGAATTATGCGAGGAGATGGCTAGGCAAAATGCAGCAGCCGGTTATCATCAGAGAAATGTTGTTAGGAAAGGGAACTTATGTGGGTAAGCAGCAACAAATTGGATTGCCATATACTTACAAATTGCTGTAGATGTGGTTAGGGTATGGAAGACTTTACAAGGACATGGAGGTTTACAAGGTCAATTATCTAAGGTAATACAAGGAGCTAATGAACCTTATACTGAATTTGTAGATAGGCTTATTCAAACAGCTACCAGAGTTTTTGGGAAAACAGAACAAGCAATGCCATTAATAAAACAACTGGCTTATGAGCAGGTGAATTGTTGGTGCCAAGAAGTCATTAGACCATGGAAACATGAAGATTTAAACACATATATGAAATTATGTAGAGACATTAATGAACAAGGGCAAGTCTTGGCAGCCACAGTACAACAGGCTTTAGATGCCAGGCCAAAAACATGCTACAATTGTGAACAAACAGGACATTTTAAACGGAATTGCCCCATAGGAGGAGGGTTTAACAAAACTACATATCAAAGGAGTAGAATACTGGGTATTTGCCCACAATGCTGTAGAGGGAGACATTGAGCTAATGAATGCCATTCTCAAACCACCATAGAGGGTACTCCATTATCAAAAAACGAACTAGGACCAGGTCTCTATCCACGATATCATGGAGAAAGGTATTGCCAAAAAATGGACAGGGGGCCCAATGCTCTGGGGCCCACAACCACAAATATAGGGGGCACTGGAGGAACCCAGCAACACCATCAGGGTAGTGCCCAGGAAAAATTTTCCATTAAATCCCTCACTAGATAAACCAGAGGAAGCACAGGACTGGACATCTGTGCCTCTGCCAGAACAGTACTAACTCCAGAGATGGGTGTTCAAATCATTCCCACAGGGGTAAAAGCGCCTCTTCCCAAAGGAACAGTAGGCTTATTATTGGGACGCAGTTCTTCTACTCTAAAAGGACTTATGATAAACCCTGGGGTAATTGATCCCAATTATGAAGGTGAAATAAAATTTATAGCCAGTTCTCCTAAGGGTATATCAGTAATTTCACTAGGAGATAGAATAGCACAGTTATTAATAATACCCAGTCTAAATGATAAATTTTCCAGCCGTACTATAGAAAAAGGTTCCAGGGGATTAGGCTCCACAGGTGTAGATTGTGCTATGCTTTCTATAAATTTAGATTCCCACCCATGCTAAAACTAAATATTCAAGGACATGAATTTAATGGGCTTCTGGATACAGGTGCAGACCTTAGCATCATCTCTCGTCAAGAATGGCCAAAACATTGGGCGTTAAAACAAGCCACTCAAACGCTTTGAGGCCTAGGAGTGACAACTAATCCCCATAGAGGTTCTATGTTATTAGATTGGAAGGATCCTGGAGGATGTAAGGGAAATATACAGCAATATGTATTGGATCATCTTCTGGTGAATTTATGGGGACGATATGTCCTAGATCAATTAGGACTAACATTAACAAATTACATCAATTCAAGGGCATCCACTATTATGGCTAGACAAGGTTTTAGAAAACAAAAAAGATTATGAGAACAAGAACAAGGTATAGCAGTACTAATACAAATAGATCAAGGAACAGACAAACATGGATTGGATTTTCAGGAGGGGTCACTGAGACAATAAAAGTTACTTGGAAATCAGAAAGACCAGTATATTTTCCTCAGTGGCCCCTGACTAAAGAAAAGATACAAGCAGCCCATGACCTGGTCAAACAGCAATTAGCGGAGGGACACATACAACATTCTCTATCTCCCCATAATACTCCCATTTTTGTCATCAAAAAAATGTGGTAAATGGAGATTATTGCAAGATTTAAGAGCCATTTATAATGAGATGATTACTAGGCGAACTGCTCAATCGGGGATTCCCCAATTGTCCGCTTTGCCTAAAACCTGGTATGTTTTAGTTATAGATATTAAAGATTGTTTTTTTTTTAATTCTAATTCATCCTGAGTATAGTCCAAATTGCATTTACTATCCCTGCACTGAATCATGAAAGTCCTGATCAGAGCTATGAATGGAAAATACTTTGTCAAGGGATGGCTAACAGCCTAACTATGTGTCAAAATTATGTTAACAAAGTAATCCAGCCACTTAGAAATCAAAATCCTGAACTACAAAAATTTCACTATATGGATGATGTATTATTAGCACACAAACATAAAAACATATTGCTAGAATATTATGCCACACTTACAAACTTATTAAAAAAATATAATCTAGAGATAGCAATAGATAAAGTACAATTAAATTTTCCAATTAATTATTTAGGAGTTCTATTGTCCTCAACCATGGTCCGTCCACGGAAAATTCAAATACGAGTAGATCAACTCAAATCACTTAATGACTTTCAAAAGTTATTAGGAGATATAAATTGTATAAGGCCTTATCTAGGCATACCAACAGGAGAGGTGGGACCTTTATTTGGTATCCTAAAAGGTCCATCAGATACAAATTCACCCCAAATGTTAATGTCTGAAGCAAGAAAGGCGTTAAAAACCATTGAAACATATATGGATAATATGCATTTGGATAGAATTGACTTAAGTTTTTGTTTATTATTTATTGTAATGCCAAAAAAATATTCCTACAGGAGTATTTTGGCAAGAAGGTCCATTATTATGGATACATTTATCTTATTTTCCTAATACTATTCTTACTAGGTATCCTGAGACTGTAGGACAATTAATACTCAAAAGAATAAAAGCAGCAAAGGGAGTGTTTGAAATTTCTCCCAATAAAATTATTACTCCATAATACTATTGATCAAATTGATGAGTTAGCTAATGAGTTAAATTATTGGGCAATAATCATGTGCAAATCTAATGTTTCATTTGAGAACCACTTACCATCTAATCCTTTGTTGTCTTTGTGGTCATCGCATCCTGTAATTTTTTCCAAAAATGACAAGAAACACACCTATCATAAATGCTCCAAATATATTAACTGATGGCTCAAATAATGGTACAGCAGAAGTAGTTACACCTGATCAAACTTTTACATTTTTAATACCCAAACAATCAGCTCAAAAGGTAGGGCTTAATGCAGTATTACAAGCTTTTTGTGAAATGTTCCAGGCCAGACTGCGGCAAGGGTTCAGGTTAGGGTTAGGGTTAGTTTTAGAACTAGTGATAAGGTTAGGGTTAGGGATAGTGTTAAGGAAGAATTATGGTTTGTGTTAGGGTAAGGTTTAGGTTTAGGTTTGCATTAAGGGTTAGGGTTAAAAGTAGATTTAGTTTTAGGGTTAGGGTTAGTTTATGTTTAGGGTTATGGTTAGGTTTAGGTTTAGTGTTTGGGTTAGTGTTATACTTAGGTTTAGGGTTAGTGTTAGGTTTAGAGTTAGGGTTAGTGTTACACTTAGGTTTATGGTTATAAAGAGGGTTAGAGTGAGGCATAGGGTTAGGCTTAGTGTTAGTTTTATGGTTACTAGTAGGTTAGGTATAATGTTGGTGTTATGGTTAGTGTTATTGTTAGTGTTAGAATTAGGGTTAGGGTTAGGGTTACGGTTATGGTTAAAATTCATGTTAGGGTTAGAGTTAAAATTAGTGATAGGTTTCGGTTTAGGTTTAGGGTTAGGGTTAGTGTTATGTTTAGGATTATGGTTAGGTTTAGGATTAGTTTTGGGGTTAGTGTTAGACTTATATTTAGGGTTAATGTAACATTAGAGTAGCGTTATGGTTAGGGTTATGGTGAGGCTTAGGGTTATTGTTAGGTTAGGGTTAGGGTTAGAGTAACTGTTTGGGTAAGGATTAGAGTTAGGTTTATTGTTATTGTTAACATTAGGTTTAGGTTTAGTTTTAGAATTAGGGTTAGTGTTCGAGTTAAAATTACCGTTCGGGTTAGGTGTTGTGTTAGGGTTAGTTTTAGGGTTTGTGTAAGGTTTAAGTTTATGGTTAGTGTTAGGTCTAAAGTTAGTGTTAAGGTTAGGGTTAGGGTTAGGGTTAGCAGAAGGTTAGGGTTATTTTTAGGGTTAGAGTTACGTTTTGGTTTAGGATTAGAGAGAGTTAAGTTTAGTGTTAGTGATAGGGTTAGAGATAGGTTTAGGGTTAGGTTTAGGGATATGATTAGGATTAGGTTTAGGTTTAGGGTTAGGGTTAGTGTTAGGTTTAGGATTAGGTTTAGCAGTAGGGTTAGGGTTAAGGTAAGTGTTTATGTAAAGATTAGGGTAAGGCTTAGGGTAAGGTTTGGTGTTAGGGTTAGGGTTATGTTTAAAATTTTTGTTAGTGTAGGTTTAGGGTTAGGGTTAGTGTTAGGGTTTGTTTTAGAATTTATCTTAGGGTTATGTTTAGGATTACTTTTTAAATTTCCAGTAATGGTTAGGATTAGGATTAGGGTTAGGTTTAGGGTTAGGTTAGTGTTAGGGTTCGGGAAAGCGTTAGAGTTAGTGTTATGGTTAGGTTTATGATTAGTACTAGATTAGGGTTAGGGTTAGGATTAGGGTTCCTGTTAGGGTTAAGTTTAGGATTAGTGTTAGATTTAGGTTTATATTTAGGGTTAGGTTTAGGGTTAGTGTTAGAATTAGGTTTAGGTATAGGGCTAGCATATGGTTAGAATTAGGGTGAGGGTTACGTTAGGTTTAGGATTATGGTTATTTTTAGGGTTAGTTGTTGGGTTAGGTTTATGGTTAGTTTTATGTTTAGAGTTAGGGTTAGAGTTAAATTTAGGGTTAGTGTTAGTGTCAGGGTAAGGTTTGCTATTAAGGTTAGGTTTAGGGTTAGGGTCATGCATTGTGTTAGGATTAGGGTTATTGTTACTGATAAATTTACAGTAAGGTTTAGGTTTAAGTTTATGGTACAATTTTGGTTTAGGGTTAGGGTTAAGTTTAGAGTTAGTGTTATCTTTAGGGTAAGGTTTAGGGTTAGTTTTCAGGTTAGGTTTTAGGTTAGTGTAAGCTTTAGGGTTATGGTTTGTGTTGGGGTTATGGTTAGGTTACGGTAAAAGTTTGGATTAGAGTTAGAGTTAGGTTTAGGTTTAGGGTTAAGTTAGTGTTAGGGTTAAGATTAAGGTTAGTGTTAGGATTGGGGTAAGGGTTAAGTTTAAGGTTAGTGTTAGGTTTCAGGTTAGGGTTTGGTTAAATTAGAATTAGGGTTAGATTGTGGTTCATGTTAGAATTAAGGTTAGGGTTCGTGTTAGGTTTAGGTTTAGGGTTAGAGTTAGGGTTAGTATTAGTGTTAGGTTTAGGGTTAGGGTTATATTTAGGGTTGGGGTTAGGATTAGTGTTAGTCCTAGGGTTAGGGTTAGGTTTAGTGTTAGAGTTAGGGTTAGGATTAGGTTAGGTTTAGCGTTAGGGTTTGGGTTAGTGTTAGGGTTAGAGTAAGAGTTAGGTTAAGATTAGTGTTAGGGTGAGTGTTAGAGTTTGGGATGAATAAGTGTTAGGCTTAGATTTATGGTTAGTGTAAGGATTACGTATAGGGTTTGTGTTAGATTTAGGTTTAGGTTTAGGGTTAGGTTTAGGCTTAGGCTTAGTATTAGGGTTAGGTTTATGGTTAGGGTTATATTTAGTGTTAGGGTTGTGCTTAGGATTAGTGTTAGTGTTATGGTTAGGTTAGGGTTAGGTTAGTGTTATGGTAAGGATTAGCGTTAGGTTTAGGTTTCGTGTTTGCTTTAGGGTTAGATTTAGGTTTATGGTGTGGGTTAGGGTAAAACTTAGGTTTACTGTCAGGTTAGGTTAGGTTTAGGGTAAGGGTTAGGTTTAGGGTTTGTGTTAGGGTTAGGGTTAGTGTTAGGGTTTGAGTTAGGGTTATTATTAGGTTTAGTGTTAGGTTTAGGGAGCGGGTGAGGGTTAGGGTTAGGGTTAGGTAAGGATTAGGGTTAGGGTTAGGTTAGGTTTAGGGTTATGGTTTGGTTAGGGTTTGTGTAAGAATTAGGATTAGCGTTAATGTTAGGGTTACATTAGTGTTAGTGTTTGGGTGAGTGTTAGGTTTAGGATTAGGGTTAGGTTTAGGTTTCGGGTTATTGTTAGGGTAAGGGTTAGGGATAGGGTTAGGATTATGTTTAGGTAAGGGGTAGGTTTAGGGTGAGGGTTGTGGTTAGGATTAGGGTTAGGTCTAAGGTTAGGGTTAGAGTTAGTCTTAGGGTTAGTTTTAGCAATAGGGTTAGTGTAAGAATTACTGTTAGCATTAGCGCTATCATTCGTGATAGGGTTAGGATTAGGTTTAGGGTTTCTGTTAGGGTTAGGTTTAAAGATATTTTTAGGTTAGTATTGGGGTTAGAGTGAGGCTTAGGGTTAGTTTTAGGGATACGTTTCGGTTTAGGGTTAGTGTTTGGGTTGGTGTTAGGGTTAGTGTTAGGATTAGTATATAGTTAGGTTTAAGGTTAGTGTTAGGTTTAAGGTTAGGTTTAGGGTTAGTATACGGTTAGGGTTAGGGTAAGGGTTAGTGTGGAGATTTGAGTTTGAATTTATTTTAAGGTTAGAGGTATGGTTAGGGTTAGTGATATGTATGGGTCAGTGTTAGGGTTATGTTAGGGTTAGGGTTATGGTTTGGGTTAGGGATTTTGTTATGTTAGGATTATGGTTTCATTTGGGTTAGGATTAGGTTTAGGGTTAGGGTTAGGGTTAGTGTTAGGGTTAGGGTTTGGGTTTGGGTTAGGTTTAATATTAGGTTATGGTTAGGTTTAGGGTTAGTGTTAAGGTAGGGTAAGTGTTAGTTTAAGGGTTAAGGTTAAGGTTGAGTTTAGTGTTAGGCTTAGGGTTAGGGTTAGGGTTCAAGATAGGGTTTGGGTTAGGTTTTGAGATAGGTTATGGTTACTTTTTGGGTAAGGATTAGGGTTAGGTTTAATGTTATCATTAGATAGTGTTAAGTTTACGGTTAGTTTTAGGATTATGTTTAGCGTTATGGTGAGGGTTAGTTTTTTGGATTAAAATTAGAGTTAGAGTTTGGGTTTGGGTTATGTTTAGGGTTAGTTTTAGTGTTAGTTTTAGGATTAGGGTTAGGGTTAGTGTTTGGTTTAGTATTAGGATTAGAGTTATGATTTGTGTTAGGGTAAGTGTTATTTTTATGGTTTGTGTTAAGGTTAAAGTTAGATTTAGTTTTTCAGTTATGGTTAGTAAGAGGGTTAAAGTGAGGCATAGGGTTAGGGTTAGGATTAGTTTCAGAGTTATGGGTAGGTAAGGGTTAGTGTTAGGTTTAGGGTTAGGGTTAATGTTAATGTTAGGTTTAAGGTTAGGGTTAAGATTGGGGTTAGTGTTAGGTTTAGGGTGAGGGTTAGGGTTTGTGATAGGGATAGGTTTTGCCTTAAGGTTAGTGTTAGGATTAGGGTTAGGAATAGTGTTAGTTTTAGTGTTAGGATTAGGGTTAGGTTAAAAGTTAGGAAACGATTAGGGATAGTTTTATGTTAGGTTTAGGGTTATGTTTGAGGTTAGGGTTTGTGATAGGATTATGGTTAGTGTTAGGGTTAGGGTTAGTTTTAGGGTTAGGGTTACATTTAAAGATAGGTTTAGGGTTAGGGTTATGGTTAGTTTTAGGGTTAGTTTTAGGATAAGGGTTAGGTTTATGGTTACTTTTAGCGTTAAGTTTAGTGTTAGGGTTAGTGTTAGGGTTAGGGTAAGGGTAAGTGTTCGTGTTTGGGTTAGGGTTAGTGTTAGTGTAAGGTTTAGGGTTAGGTGTACGGTTAGGTTTAGTGTTACATTTAGGGTTATGTTTAGGGTTAAGATTAGTGTTTGGGTTAGTGTTAGAGTTAGGTCTAGAGATAGTGTTAGAATTAGGTTTAGGGTTAGTGTTAGTTTTAGGGTTAGGGTTAAGGTGAGGCTTAGGTTTAGTGTTAGGGTTGGGTTAGGGTTAGGCTTAGAGTGATTTTTTTGGTTAGGGTTGTGTTTAGGGTTTGTGTTTGGGTTAGGGTTAGCCTGATGGTTATTGTTAGTGTTTGCGTTAAGTTTAGAGTTAGATTTTGTGTTAGGTTTAGGGATAGTTTTAGGGTTAGTATTATCATTATGTTTAGGGTTAAGTTTTTTCTTACTGTTAGGGTTAATTTTAGGTTATTGTTAGTGTTAGGGATAGGGTTAGGGCTAGTGTTAGGGATACAGTTAAGTTTTGAGTTAGTGTTAGGATTTGGTTAGGGTTAGCTTTCGGTTATGGTTATAGTTAGGGTTAAGGTTGGGGCTTTGTGTTATGGTTAGGATTAGGGTTAGTGTCGGGGTTAGGGTTAAGTATAATGTTAGGGTTAGGGTTAGAATTAGGGTTAGAGTAAGTTTCAAGGTTAGGGTTAGGGTTATGGATTCAATTTGTTTTAGTTTAGTGTTAGTTTTAGGGTTAGGGTTAGTGTTAGTGTTAGTTTTAGGGTCAGGGTTTGTGTTGGGGTTATAGATAGTGTTATAGTTTGGGTTACGATAAGGGTTAGGATTAGGGTTAGAGTTAGGTTAGGGTTAAGGATAGGGTAAGGTTTAGGGTTAGTGTTAGGTTTAGGGTTATGGTTAGGTTTACGATTAGTGTTTGGGTTAGGGTTAGTTTTAGGGTTAAATTACAGTTACGGTTAGGTTTGGGTTCATGATTGGGTTACCACTCATGCTAGGTTTAGGTTTAGGGTTAGAGTTAAATTTAGGGTTAGTGTTAGGATTATTGTTAGTGTTATAGTTTGGGTTAGGATAAGGGTTAGGATTATGGTTGGAGTTAGGTTAGTGTTAGGGTTAGATTTAGTGTCACATTTAGGTTTATGGTTAGGTTTAGGATTATTGTTTGGTTTAGGTTTTGTTTTACAGTTAAATTTGGATTAGGGTTCGGGTTATGGTAGGTGTTATGGTTACCATTGGTGTTAGGTTTAGGTTTAGGGTTAGGGTTTAAATTAAGGTTAGGTTTATGGTTAGCGTTAGTGTTTGGGTTAGGGTTATAGTTAGGTTTAGAGTTTCTGTTAGTGTTAAGGTTAGGGTTAGTTATAGGTTTAGGGTTAGGGTTAGGTTTAGGTTTAGGGTTAGGGTTACAGTTAGAATTAGATATAGGGTTTGGATTAGGATTAGGTCAGCATTAGGGTTAGTGTTAGAATTAGGGTTATGGTTAAATTTAGTGTTAGAATTAGTGTCAGGGTAGGGATAGGGTTAAGGTTTGTGTTAGGGTTTGGGTTAGGGTTAGGGATAGGGTTATGGTTAGTGTTAGGGTTAAGTTTAGGGTTAGTGTTTGGATAGGGTTGGGGTTAAAATTAGGGTTAAGGTTAGCGTAAGGTAAAGGTGTAGGGTTAGGGTGAGGTTTAGAGTTAATGTTAGGGTTATGGTTACCTTACGGGTTAGTGTTAGTGTTGGGTTAGGGTTATGGTTAGATTTAGGTTTAGTTTTAAATATTCATTTAGTGTTAGTGTTAGGTTTAATATTAGGGTTATTGTGAGGGTTAGGGTTAGAGTTTGGGTTAGGTTTAGGGTTAGGTTTATTGTTACAGTTACAATTATAAATAGGGTTATGTTTAGGTAAGGTTTAGGTTACGGGTTAGGGTTATGGATAGAATAAGTTTTAGCTTTAGGGTTTGGGTTAGGGTTAGTCATAGGTTTAGTTTTAGCCTTAGGTTTAGTTTTAGGGTTAGGGTTACAGTTAGGATTAGGGTTATAGTAAGGCTTAGGAATACGGTTAGGTTTAATTTTAGGGTTATGTTTAGGTTTAGGGTTATGGTTATGGTTAGGATTATGCTTAGATTTAGAGTTAGATTTATGGTTAGGGTAGTGATAGGGTTAGCATTGGGGTAAGAGTTTGTGTTAACATTTGAGTTAGGTTTAGTGTTAGGTTTATTGTTAGGTTTAGGGTTATGGTAAGGGAATGTTTACAGTTAGAGTGAGAAAGTGTTAGGGTTAAGGTTTGGGTGAGGGTTTGTGTTAGGGTTAGATTTAGGGTTAGGTTACATTAGAATTAAGGATATGGTTTGGGTTAGGTTTAGGTTTAGGGTTAGTGTTAGGGTTAGGGTTAGGTTTAGGGTTAGGGTAAGGTTTAGTATTAGGTTTATGGTTAGGTGTATGGATAATGTTAGATTAGCATTAGGGTTAGTGATAGTGTTAGGTTATGGTTAGGTTTAGGTTTAGGGTTCCTGTTAGGGTTATGGTTAGGTTTAAGGTTAGGGTAAGGGTAAGTTTTAGGGTTAGGTTTAGGATTAGCGTGAGGCTTAGGGTTAGTGCTATGTTTAGGTTTCGGGTGAGAGTTAGTGTTAGGGATAGGTTTAGATTTTGGGTTAGGATTAGTGTTAGGGTTAGGGCTAGGGTTAGGTTTAGGGTTAGTGTTAGGTTACAGTTATGGTTAGGGTTAGTATTAAGTTTAGGTTTACGGTTAGGGATAGCGTTAGTGTTTGGGTTTGGTTTATAGTTAGGTTTAGGTTTAGTGTTAGGGTTTGAAATAGGGTTAGTATTAGGTTTAGAGTTAGGGTTAGGGAAGGGGTTAAGTTTAGTGTTCGGGTGAGGATTAGGGTTAAGGTGAGGTAAGGGTTAGTGCTAGGTGAGGTTTGGTTTAGGGTTATGGTTTGGATTAGGTTTTGTGTTAGAATTAGGGTTAGGTTTAAGGTTAGAGTTGCATTCGGGTTAGAGTTAGGGTGAGGGTGAGGCTTAGGATTTGGGTTATTATTAGGGTTAGGGTTATTGTTAATTTAGAGTTAGGGTTAGGTTAGGGTTATGTTTAGGTAAGGTTTAGGTTTATGGTTAAGGTTACACTTAGAATCAGGGTTAGGTTTAAATTTAGTGTTACGGTTAGTCTTAGCGTTAGTTTTAGTGTTCGTTTTAGTATTAGTGTTAGGGTTAGGGTTATCATTTGTGATAGGGTTAGGATTAGGTTCAGGGTTTGTGTTAGGGTAAGGGTTAGGGACAGTTTTATGCTTAGTAATAGGTTGGAGTGAGGCTTATGTTTAGTTTTAGGGTTACGGTTAGGGTTAGGGTTACTGTTATGGTTAGGGTTATGGTTAAGTTTAGTTTTAGGGTTAGGATGAGTTTTAGGGTTAGTGTTAGGAATAAGGTTAGGTTTAGGGTTAGGTTTATTATTAGGTTTTTGATTCGGTTTATGTTTAGTGATGAGGTTAGTGTTAGTGTTAGCTTAAGGGTTATGTTTAGGGTTAGTGTTAGTGTTAGGTTTAGAATTAGGGTTAGTGTTATGGATAGTGTTAGGGTTAGGGTGAGGCATAGGGTTAGTGTTAGTGTTAGAATCAGGTTTCGTGTTAGGATTTGGATTAGTGTTAGGGTTAGGGTTAGGGTTATGATTAGTGTTAGGTTTAGAGTCAGGTTTAGGGTTAGTGTTTGGATTAGGGTTATGGTTACAGTTTGTGTTAGTGTTAGTGTTAGGGTTTTGTTTTGTTAGAGTTAAGGTTAGGGTTTTTTTAGGGTTACAGTTAGTGTTATGATTATGGTTATGGTTACTGTTATGGTTAAAGTTAGGATTAGTGTTAGGTTAGCGTTAGGGCTAGTGTTAAATTTAGATGAGGATTATTGTTAGGTATAGGGTTAGGATTAGTGTTAGGTTAGCATTAGGGTTAGTGTTAAATTTAGATGAGGATTAGTGTTAGGTTTATGTTTAGGTTGAGGTTTAGATTTAGGGTGAGGGTTTGTGTTAGTGTTAGGATAAGTGACAGGTTTAGGTTTAGGGTTAGGGTTAGTGTTAGGATTAGGGTTAGGGTTAGTGTTTCGAATAGGTTTAGGGTTAGGGTTAGTGTTAGGTTTTGGGATAGGTTTAGGTTACTGTTTGGGTTAGGTTTCGTGTTAAGTTTAGGGTTAGGGTTAGGGTTAGGGTCAAGTTTAGGGTTAGGTTTAGGGTGGTGGGTAGAATTAAACTTAGGGTTAGTGATAGGGTTAGGTTTAAGGTTAGGGTTAGGTTTAGTGTTAGGATTAGGTTTAGGTTTAGGGTTATGGTTAGAGTTATGATTAGGTTTAGGTTTTGTTTTGGGGATAGGGTTAGTGTTAAGTTTAGTGATAGGGTTAGGTTTTGGTTTAGTGTTAGTGTTAGAATTAGGCTTAGGGTTAGTGCTAGTATTAGGGTTAGTGTTAGGTTTAGGGCTAGTGTTATGGTTAGGGTTAGGGTTAATCTAAGTGTTATGATTTAGTGTTATTGTTATGGTTAGGATTAGTTTTAGGGTTAAGTATAATGTTAGGGTTACAGATAGGTTTAGGGTTAGTGTTAGGGTTAGAGTTAGTGTTAGTGTTATTGTTTAGGTTACAGTTAGGTTTAGGGTCAGTGTTAGGTTTTGGGTTAGGGTTATGGTTACGTTTAGTGTTAGGGATAGGGTTAGTGTTAGTGTTAGAGTTAGGTTTAGTGTTAATGTTAGGGTTATGGTTAAGGTTAGGGTTTGTGTTATGGTTTGGGTTAGGGTTATTGTTAGGGTTCATGTTAGGCTTAGGGTTATTGTTAGGATTAGGTTTTGGGCTAGGGTTAGTGTTAGTGTTACAGTTAGTGTTAGGGTTAGGATTAGTTTTGAAATTATGGTTAGAGGTATGTTTAGGGTTAGTGTTAGGGTTAGTGTTAGTTTTAGGCTGGGCTGAGTTTTATGGTTAATGTTAGGTGTAGGGTTAATTTTAGGGTTAGTTTTAGGGTTATTGTTAGGGTTAGTGGTACAATTATGGTTAGTGTCTGGGTTTTGGTTTGGCTTAGTGTTCAGGTTAGGATTCGTGTTAGGGTTACAGTTAGTGTTAGAGTTAGGGTTGGTGTTTCAGTTAGTGTTAGGGTTAGGGTGAGGTTTAAGGTTACTGTTAGGGTTAGGTTTAGGGTTTGTATTTAGAATTAGATTTACGATTAGAGTTATGCTTAGGATTAGGGTTAGGGTTAAGATTAGTGTTAGATTTAGTGTTAGGGTTAGGGTTAGGGTTAGAGATAGGTTTGGGGTTAGGGTTAGATTTAGTGTTAAGTTTAGGGTTAGTGTTAGTTTAGGGTTACGGTAATTGTTAGGGTTTAAGTTAGATTTAGGGCTAGTGATAGGTTTAGGATTGCATGTAGTGTTCGTGTTTGGCTTAGGGTTGGGGATTGTGTTAGGGTTAGTGTTCAGGTTAGGGTTGGGTTTAGGTTTAGTGTTAGGTTTAGAGTTAGGGTTAGTGTTAGGATTAGGCTTAGTATTAGGATTAGGTAAGTGTGAGAGTTAGGGTTAGGTTAGGGTCAGGGTTATAGTTTATGTTAGGGTTTGTGTTAGGTTTAGGGTTAGGTTTAGGGTTGGTGTAAATGTTAGCATTAGGGCTAGGTTTAGGGTTAGTGTAAGATTTAGATTTAGCGTTTGTTTTGGGGTTAATTTCAGTGGTGTGGTTAGTGTTTTTGTTCATATGAAGGTTAGGGTTAGTGCTAGGTTTAGTGTTAGGTTTAGGGTTACTGTTAGGGTTAGGTAAGGTTAGCGTTAGGGTTATGTTAGGGTTATGGATATGGTCTTATTTATATTTAGGTTTAGGTTTACAGTTCAGGTTAACCTTAGTTTTAGTGTTCATGTTAGTGTTAGTGTTTGTCTTAGTGCTATGATTAGGGTTAGGTTTAGTGTTAGGGTTATGGTTAGGTTTAGGGTTAGTGTTAGTGTTAGGGTTAGGTTTAGTGTTAGTGCCTGGGTTAGGGTTAGGTTTAGGGTTTGTGTTAGGGTTGGGTTACTGTTAGGGTTAGGTAACTTTAGAGTTAGGGTTATGTTAGTGTTATGGTTATGGTCTTATTTATATTAAGGTTAGGTTTACAGTTTAGGTTAACCTTAGAGTTAGTGTTTAAGTTAGTGTTAGGGTTAGTCTTAGTGCTATGGTTATGGTTAGTGTTAGTGTCTGGGTTAGGGTTAGGTTTAGGGTTTGTGTTAGGGTTAGGGTTATGGTTAATGTTAGGGATTGTGTTAGGGTTATTGTTAGGATTAGGTTAAGGGTTAGGGTTAGGGTTAGTGTTACAGTTAGGGTGAGGTTTAGGATTAGTGTTAGGGTTAGGGTTAGACTTAGGTTTATGGTGTGGGTTAGTGTTAGTGTTAGTGTTAATGTTAGGGTTAGTGGTAGACATATGTTTAGGGTTATTGTCTGTGTTTGAGTTATGCTTAGTGTTAAGGCTAGGTTTATGGTTAGGTTTACAGTTAGGGTTATGGTTAGAGTTGGATTTTGGGTTAGAATTTGTGTTAGGTTTAGGGTTAGTGTTAGAGCTAGGTTTAAGGTTTGTATTATGTTTAGAATTAGGGTTAGGGTTAGGGATAGAATTACAGTTAGGTTTAGGGTTAGGTTTAGGTTTAGGGTTAAGATTAGTGTTACATTTGGTGTTAGGGTTAGGTTTAGAGATAGGTTTGTGGTTAGGTTTAGTGTTAAGTTTAGGATTAGTGTTAGGTTTAGGTTTGTTTCTTATTAGGGTTTGGTTTAGGTTGAGGGGTAGTGATAGGGTAAGAATTGCAGTTAGGGTTACTGTTAGGGTAATAGTCTTATGGATAGAATTAGGTTTAGTCTTATGGTTAGGGTTAGGTTAAGGTTTAGTTCTAGTGTTAGGGTTAGGCTTATTGTTAATGTTAGGGTTAGGGTTAAGGTTAGGGTTTGTGTTATGGTTAGGGTTAAGGTTATTGTTAGGGTTTCTGTTAGGCTGAGTGTTATTGTTATTGTTAGGATGAGTTTTAGGGTTAGTGTTACAGTTAGTGTTAGGGTTAAATTTTGTTTTAAAGTTATGGTTAGAGTTAGGTTTAGGGTTCATGTTAGGGTTAGTGTTAGTTTTAGGCTAAGCTGAGTTCTAAGGTTAATGTTAGTTGCAGGGTTAGTTTTAGGATTAGTTTTAGAATTAGGGTTGGGGTTTGGTTAGTATTAGGGTTAGGGTGAGGGTTAGGGTTAGTGTTAGGGTTAGGTTTAGGATATGTATTTGTTTTAGGATTAGGTTTACGATTAGAATTACGGTTAGGATTAGGGTTAGGTTTAGGTTTAGCTTTAAGATTAGTGTTAGATTTAGTTTTAGTGTCATGGTTAGGGTTAGAGATAGGTTGAGGGTTAGGGTTAGGTTTAGTGTTAAGTTTAGGGTTAGTGTTGGTTAAGGGTTACAGTTCTTGTTAGGGTTAAGTTTAGGTTTAAGGGTAGTGATAGGGTTAGGATTGCATGTAGGAGTTGTGTTTGGGATACGATTAGGGATTGTGTTAGGGTTAGTGTTAGGGTTAGGTATAGTGTTAGGGTTCGTGTTAGATTTAGGGTTAGTGTTAGGTTAGCATTAGGTTTAGGGTTACAGTTAGGATTAGGTTTAGGGTTAATGTTAGTGTTAGGGTAAGGGTTTAGTTGTGGGTTTGGTTTAATGATATGGAAAGGCTTAGGGTTAGTTTTAGTGTTAGGTTAGTGTTAGGGCTAGTGTTAGGGTTAGGATTAGGGTTAGGGTTTCTTAAGGGTTAGCATTAATGTTAGGTTAGAATTAGAGTCATGGTTTGGGTTAGGTTTTGTGTTAGGATTAGGGTTAGGGTTAGGGTTCATGTCAGGTTTAAGGTTAGGGTTATGGTTAGGGTTAGTTTTAGGGTTAATATTAGTGATAGTGTTAGAGATATTTTTGGGTTATGGTTAGTGTTAGGGTTACTGGTAGGGTTAGGTTTAGGAATCGTGTTAAGTCTAGGATTAGGCTTAGGGTTAGCTTTAGTGTTAGGGATAGTGTTAGTTTTAAGGTTAGGGGTAGTGTTAAGGTTAGGTATAGGTTTATAGGGTTAAAGTTAAGTTTAAGTTTAATGTTAGTATTAGGATTAGGGATACTGTTAGGGTTAGTGTTAGGTTTAGTGTTCAGTTTAGGCTTAGTGTTAGTGATAGGTTTAGTATTAAAGTTAGTGTTAGTTTTAGAGTAGGTATGGGTTAGGGTTAGGATTAGGTTAGGTTTAGGTTTATGGTTTCAGTTAGTGTTTTTGTTAGGCTTAGCATTAGGGTTAGTGTTAGGGTTATGGTTAGGGTTAGGTTTCGTGTTATGGTTAGGTTTATGTTTAGGATTAGTGTTAGGGGTAGCATTGGAGTTAGGTTTATGGTTAGGGTTAGTGTTAGGTTTAGGTTTAGGCTTAGGGTCAGGGTTAGGGTTAAGTTTAGGGTTTTGGTTATTCTTAGGGTTAGAGTTAGAATTAGGGTTTGCATTAGCGTTAGGGTTAGGGTTAGTGTTAGGTTTACATTTAGTGTTAGGGTTAGAATAATGGTTAGGTTTAGGGTACAGTTGGATTAGTGTTTGGGTTAGGGTAAGTGTTAGACTTAGGGTTAGGATAAGAGTTAAGGTTTGGTTTAGAGTTACGGTTAGTGTTTGGGTTAAGGTTAGGGTTTGGGTTAGGTTTAGGGTTAGTGATAGGGTTATGGATAATTTAGGGTTAGTGTTAGCACTAGGTTTAGGGTTAGGGTTTGTGTTAGTGTTAGAGTTAGGATTTAGGTTAGGGTTAGTGTTAGTGTTTGGTTTAAAGTTAGTGTTAGGGTAATATTAGGTTTAGGTTTAAAATTCAGATTAGTTTAAGCATTAGGGTAAGATTTATGTTTAGGGTTAATTTTAGAGTTAGTGTTAGGGTTAAAGATAGGGTTTTTGTTTAGTTTAGGGTTAGGGTTAAAGTTTTGTTAGGGTTAGGTTTAGGGTTAGCATTAGTGTTAGGGTTGGGTTAGGGTTAGGGTTTGTGTTAGGGTTAGCATTACAGTAGGTATAGGGTTAGTGTTAGGGGTAGTATTAGGGTTAGGATTAGGGTTAGGGTTAGTGTTAGGGTTAGTGTTATGATTAGGGTTAGTGTTAGGCTTAGGTTTAGTGTTTGTGTTAGTGTTAGGGTCAGGGTCAGGGTAAGGGTTAGGGATAGGGTTTAGATTAGTGTTAGGTTTAGGGTTAGACTTAGAGTTTGTGTTAGGGTTAGGGTTCCAGTTAGGGTTAGAGTTTCAGTTAGGATTAGTGTTAAGGTTAGAGTTAGTGTTAGTGTTAGGTTTTGCATTAGGTTTTGTGTTTGGGTTAGTGTTTGGGTTATGTTTAGGAATGGGTTAGTGTTAGTGTTAGGATTAGGGTTAAGATTTATTTTAGGTTTAGTGTTAGGGTAAGGGTTAGGTTTAAGTTTATTTTTAGGGTTAGAGATAGGGTTAGGTTTAGGGTTAGTTTTATGGTTAGGGTTAGAGTTCTTCCTAGGTTTAGGGTTAGGGCTAGGCTTAGGGTTAGGATCAGTGTTAGTGTTATGGTTAGAGTTAGGGTTAGCAATAGTGTAGGTGTTAGGGATAGGTTTAGGGTTAATGTTAGGTTTAAGTTTAAGATTAGGGTTATGGATAGGGTTAGTGTTAGGGTTAGCAATAGGTTTAAGTTTAGGATTAGTGTTAGGTTTTGTTTTAGGGTTAGGGTTTTGTGAATGTAAGGGTTAGTGTTTGGTTTAGGGTTACTGTTAGGGTGAGGGTTATGGTTAGGTTTAGGTTTGTTGTTAGGTTAGTGAAATGGTTAGGGTTAGGATTTGTGGTTGTGTTAGTGTAAGGGTAAGGTTTTCGGTTAGAATAACAGTTGTTGTAAGGGTGATTGTTAGGTTTAGTGTTAGGTGTAGTATTAGGATTAGTCTGGGGTATTGTTAGTGTTATAATTTGGGTTAAGTTTAGAGTTAGGGTTAGTGTTAGGGTTAGTGTTAGGGTTTATGTTAGTTTTAGGGTTAGTGTTAGTGTGAGGATTATAGTTAGGTTTAGAGTTATGGTTAGTTTTAGGGTTAGTGTTAAGGTTAGTTTTAGGGTTAGGTTTAGTGTTAGGGTTAGGGTATAGGTTGGTTTTAGGATTAGGTTTAGGGTTACTGTTAGAGTTAGTGTTAGGTTAGGATTAGGGTTAGTGTTAGGATTAGTGTTAGGTTTAGTGTTTGTATTAGGGTTAGTGTTAATGTTAGGGTTAGGTTTAGTGTTAGTGTTAGGGTTAGGTTTACACTTAGGGTTAGGATTAGTGTTAGGGTTAGGGTTATAGTTAAGTTTAGGTTTAGTGTTAGGAATAGGCTTAGGGGTTGGTGTAGGTGTAGAGTTAGTGTTAGTGTTAGGGTTAGTGTTAGGGTTCTTAGGGTTAGGTTTAGGGATAATGTTAGGTTTAGGAATAGGTTTACGGTTACTGTTAGGGTTAGTGTTAGGTTTAGGTTTAATCATAACGTTATGGTTGACACAGGGTTAGTGTTATTGTTTGAGTTAGGGTTAGGGTTTGTTTTAGGGTTAGTGTTAGGTTTAAAGTTTAGGTTAGGGTTAGTGTTAGGTTTAGGTTTAGGTTTAGTGTTTGTGTTAAAGTTAGGGTTAGGGTTATGGTTTGGGTTGGGGTTTTGGAAAGTTTAAGGATTAAGTTTAGGGTTAGGGTTACGGTTAATTTTATGATTAGTGTTCGGGTTAGGTTTTGTGTTAGGTTTAGTGTTAGGGTTAGGGGTTGTGTTATGGTTAGGTTTAGGGTTAGTGTTACAGATAGGATTAGGCTTAGAATTCGGGTTTGATTAGGGTTACTGTTAGTCTTAGGTTAGGGTTTTGGTTAGGCTTAAGTTTTGTTTTAGGGTAAAAGTTAATGTTAGATTTAGGATTACTATTAGGTTTAAGTTTAGGTTTAGGTTTAGGGATATTCATAGTGTTATGTTTGGTGTTAGGGTTAGTGAAAGGGTTAGGGTTAGTGTTAGAATTAGTTTTAGGGTTAGGGTTAGGGTTAGATTTACAATTATGTTTAAGTTTAAGTTAAAGGTTAGATTTGGGTTTAGTGTTTGGTTTATGGTGATGTTTAGATTTAGGGTTAGTGTTAGGAATAGGGTTAGGTTTAGGGTTAGATTTAGGGTTAGGTTTAGGGTTAGGGTTAGTGTTAAGGTTTTAGTTTGCCTTAGAATTTCGGTTAGGATTAGTATTAGGGTTAGGTTTGGGGTTAGGGTTAGGATTATGGTTCGGGTCAGTTTAAGTTTTAGGGTTAGTGTTAGGTTTAGGGTTAGTGTTACAGTTAGTGTTAGTTTTAGAATTTGAGTAAGGGTTAGTATTTGTGTTAAGTTTAGGGTTAGGGTAATGCTTAGTGTTATGGTAAGGGTTAGGATTTGGGTTACTGTTAAGGTTAGGGTTGTTACTGTTAGGGTTAGGGTTAGTTTTAGGCTTAGTGTTAGGGTTAGGTTTAGTATTAAGGTTAGGCTTACACTTCGGATTAGGGTTATGGTGAGAGTTAGGATTAGTGTAAGTGTTTGGGTTAGGGTTAGTTTTAGGGTTAGTGTTAGATTTAGGTTTAGGTTTAGAGTTATGGGAAGAGTTAGGTTTAGGGTTAGTGTTAGCAATAGGGTAAGTGTTAGTGTTAGGTTTAGGGTTAGGGTTAGGGTAAGTTTAGGGTTCATGTTTGGGTTAAGATTCAGGTTAGTGTTAGTGATTGGGTTAGTGTTAGGTTCATGAATAAGGATAGTGTTCGGGTTAGGGATAGGTTTAAGGTTAATGTTAGGCGTAGGGTGATGGTTAGTGTTATGGTTAGTGTTAGGGTTTGGTTTATGTTTAATGTTAGGGTTAGGTCTAGGGTTAGGTTAAGTGTTAGGGTAAGGGATAGGGTTAGGGTTAGTGTTGAGTTTACAGTTAGGTGTAGTGTTACTGTTAGGTTAGGGTTAGAATTAAGGCTAGTGTTAGGGTTAGGTTTAGGATTAGTATTCGAGTTAGTAATAGGTTTAGAAATATGTTTAAGGTTAGTGTTAGTGATAGGGTTAGGGTTGGGGTTCGATTTAGTGTTAGGGTTACGGTTAGGATTAGTGTTAGAGTTAGTGCTAGTGTTAGGAATAGGGTTAAATTTAGTGTTAGGGTTAGTGTTAGGGTTAGATTTATTGTTTGGTTAGAATTAGAGTTTGTGATAGGGTTAGGGTTAGGGTAGGTTTAGGTTCAGGATTACTGTCAGGGTAAGTTTAAGGGTTAGGATTATGGTTACAGATAGAGTTAGTGTTAGGGTTTGGGTTAGGGTTAGTGATAGGTTTAGTGTTAGGGTTAGAATTAGTTTTAGGGTTAGTGTTAATGTTAGGATTAGTGTTAGGGTTTCTGTGAGGGTGAGGATTAATGTTAGGTTTAGAATTATGATTAGAGTTAGGATTAAGGTGAGGGTTAGGGTTAGGAGTAGGTTTGGGTTAGGGTTAGAGTTAAGGTGTGTGTTAGGGTTAGATTTAGGGTTAGGATTTTGGTAGTGTTAGTTTTAGGGTTATCATATTTAGCGTTAAGGTTAGGTTTAGCCTGAGTTTTAGGATTCAGGTTAGGGTAAGGTTTAGGTTAGGTTTAGGGTTAGGGTTAGTGTTAGGTTTAAGTTTACAGATCATCTTAGTGTTATGGTTAGGAATAGTGTTAGTATTAGACTTAGGTTTAGGATTAGTGTTAGGGTTAGGGTTAGGAATAGGGTTAGAAATAGTGTTAAGTTTAGATATAGGTTAAGGTTTATTATTAGGGTTAGGGTTAGGGTTAGTATTAGGTTTAGGGTTAGGGTTAGGGTTACGGTTAGTGATAGGGTTATGGGTGGTTTAGGGATAGTGTCAATTTTAGGGTTAGGGTTAGGGTTTTTCTTAGGGTGACATTTAGGTTTAGGGTAATTATTAGGGTTAGAGTTAAGGTTAGAGATACGGTTACTGTTAGGGTAAGGTTAGGGTTTGGGTTAGAGTAAGGTTAGGGTTTGTGTTAGAGTAAAGTTAGGGTTAGGGTTAGTTTAAGAGTTAGATTACGGTTATGGTTACGGTTAGTTTTAGGGTTAATGTAAGGGTTAGGGTTAATGTTTGTGTTAGGTGTTGTTTTAGGGTTAGGGGTTGTTTTAGGGTTAGGTTTAGGGTTACAATAAGGGTTATTGATAGGACTTGAGTTAGAGTTAGAATTAGGCTTAGGGTTAGGGTAAGTGTTAGGGTTACAGTTAGGCTTACTGTTAGTTTTGGTTTTGGACTAGGGTTAGTGTTTTGGATAGATTTAGTGTTATGTTTAGGTATATTGTTTGTGTTAGGCTTAGGTTTAGTGTTAGTGTTAGTGGTAGAGTTATTGTTAGTTTATGGTTATGGTTAGGGTTAGGGTTAGTGTTAGGGTTAGTTTTAGGGTTAGTGTTTAATTAAGGGTAAGGGTGAGGGTTAGGGTTAGGGATAGCTTTACAATAAGGGTTATGGATAGGGTTAGGGTTAGTGTTAGGGTTAGTTTTAAAGTTAAAATTAGGGTTAGGATTAGTGTTAGGATTTGGGTTAGGGTTAGGTTTAGGGTTAAAATTACAGATAGGATTAGGATTAGATTAAATTTTAAGGTTAGAGTTTGTTTTAGGGTTATGTTTAGGATGAGAGTTAGTGTTATGGTTAGAGTTAGGTTTAGTGTTAGGTTTAGGGTAACAGTTAGTTTTAGGTTTAGGGTTATGGTTAGGGTTATGGTTAGTGATAGGGTAAGGATTAGGGTAAGGGTTTGTGTTATGGATAGGGTGATATTTAGGGTTGGGGTTATTGTTAGGATTACGTGTTATGGTTAGTGTTATGTTAAGGTTAAGGGTTAGGGTTAGGTGTAGGTATAGGGTTTGGGCTATAGATAGGGTTAGGGTTAGTGGTAGGGTTAGTTTTAAAGTTAGGATGAGCATTAGAGTTAGGGTTAGGCTTTGTCTTAGGTTTAAAGTTAGAGTTTGAATTACAGATAGGTTTACGGTTAGATTAAGTTTAGGGTTAGAGTTAGTGTTAATCTTAGGGTTAGGGTTAGGGTTAGTGATAGGGTAAAAGTTCGGGTTCTGGTTAGTATGAGCGTTAGTGTTAAAATTAATATTAGGGTTACGTTACGGTAATGTAAGATTTAGGGTTAGGCTTGAATTAGGTTTAGGGTCATAATTTTGTTTAGGGTTTCTTTTAGGGTTAAGTTTAGTTTTAGATTTACGGTTAGGTGTAGGGTGAGGGTTAGAGTTAGGGTTAGTGTTATCATTACGGTTAGGTTTAGAATTAGTGTTAGAGTTAGAATTAGGGTTAGGGTTAGGGTTAGGGAAAGGGTAAGTTTTAGGGTTAGTGTTAGGTTCTAAGATTAGTGTTAGAGTTAGTGTTAGGGTTAGCGTTGGTGTTAGTGTTAGGTTAAGCTTAATGTTAGGGTAATTTTTAGAGTTATGGTTAATGTTACAGTTACAATTAGGGTTAGGGTTTTTTTTAGGCTTAGTGTTAGGGTTTGTGTTAGGGTTAGGGTCAGTTTTAGGCTTAATGTTAGGGTTTGTGTTAAGATTAGTGTTAGTATTAGGGTTAGGTTTACAGTTTGGATTAGGGTTAGGTTTACAGTTTGGATTAGGGTTAGGGTTACAGTTATGTTAGGGTTAGTGTTAGGATTAGGGTTAGTGTTAGGGTTAGTGTTAGGGTTAGGATTAGGGTTAGGTTTAGGGTTAGGGTTAGGGTTAGAGTTATGGTAAGGGTTAGGTTTAGGGTTAGGATTAGCGTTAAGGTTAGTGTTAGGGTTAATGTTAGGGTCTGTGTTAGTTTTAGGGTTAAAATGAATGTTAGGGTTAGGATTAGGTTTAGGTTTATTATTTGGGTTACTGTTAGTGATTGGATTATGGTTAGGGTAAGGGTTATGGATAGTGTTAGTGTTAGAGTTAGGTTGAGTGTTAATGTTTGGTGAAGGGTGAGGGTTAGTGTTATCGTTAATGTTAGGGTTTGGTTTAGGTTTATTGTTAGGGTTAGGATTAGGGTTAGAGTTAGTGTTATTGTAAGGTTTAGGGTTAGTTTTAAGTTTACGTTTAGGTTTAGGGTTAGGGTTAGTTTTTCTGTTAGGTTAGGGTTATAATTAGGGTTAGTGTTAGTGTTAGGGTTAGGTTTATGATTAGGGTTTGGGTTAGTGATAGGTTTAGGAATATGTTTAAGTTTAGTGTTAGTGATAGGGTTATGGTTGGGGTAAGGGTTAGTGTTAGGGTTATGGTTAGAATTAGTGTTAGAGTTAGAGTTAATGTTAGGGATAGTGTTAATTTTAATATTAGGGTTAGTGTTAGGGTTAGGGTTTATGTTAGAATTATGGTTAGTGTTAGGCTTACGTTTAGTGTTAAGGTTAGGGTTAGAGTTATGATTAGTGTTATGGTTAGCATTAGGGTTATGGTTATGGATACAGTTAGTGTTACTGTTAAGGTTAGGGTTAGGGTTAGGGTTAAGTTTACTGTTACGTTTAGTGTTAGGGTTTCTGTTAGGGTGAGGGTTAAGTTTAGGTTTAGGTTTATGGTTACCCTTAGGGTTTAGGTTAGGCTTAGGGTGAGGGTTAGGTTTGGGTTTGTGTTAGGATTAGATTTAGCATTAGTTTTTGGGTATGGTAAGTTTAAATATTATCATTAGATTTAGGGTTAAGTTTAGTTTTAAGGTTAGTTTTAGGGTCAGGGTTAGGGTAATATTTAATTTAGTGTTAGCGTTAGGTTTAGGTTAGGGTTATGGTTAGCATTAGAGTTTGTGTTAGTGTTACAGCTAGTGTTACGGTTAGGGTTAGGGTTAGGGGTAGTGTTCAGGAAAGGGTTAGGTTTAGCATTTTTGTTAGGGTTATTGTTAGGGTTAGGTTTTTTTAGGGTTCGTGATGGGGTTAGGGTTACAGTTAGGATTTGGGTTAGAGTTAATATGAGGGTTAGTGTTAGGGTTAGTGTTAGTGTTAGGGTGTGGTTTAAGGTAGGGTTAGTGATTATTTTAGGGTATATGTTAGTGTTAATGTTAGGGTTCGGGTTAGGGTTAGTGTTAGGTTTAGTGTTATAGCTAGGTTTAGGCTTTATGGTGGGGTTAGGTTTAGTGTTAGGATTAGAATTAAGTTTAGGATAAGCATTTAGTTTGGGGTTAAGGTTAGGGTTAGTGTTAGATTAAATATTAAGGTTAGGCTTAGTGGTAGATTTAGGGTTAGTGTTAGTGTTAGGTTTAGGGTTAGTGTTAGTGTTAACGTTAGGTTTAGGTTAGTGTTAGGGTTAGTATTACTGTAAAGGTTAGTGTTATTGTTTTTTTAGGGTTAGAGTTATGTTTAAGTTTATATTCAGTGTTAGGGTTAGTGTTAGGTTTAGGATTAGGGTTAGGGTTAGTTACAGGGTTAGGGTTGAATTTAGGGTTAGTATTTGGGTTAGGGTTAGATTTTGTCTTAGAGTTAGAGTTATGGTTAGGTTTTAGTTTAGGGTTAGTGTTAGGTTTAAGGTTAGAGTTAGGGTTAGTTTAAGTTTTTGTTAGGGTTAAAGATAATATTAGGGTTGGTTCATGGTTAGAGTAACGTTAGAGTTAGGTTAATTGTTTGGGTTAGGTTTAGGGATAGAGTTAGGGTTAGGTTTTGGATTAGGGTTATGGTTATGGTTAGGTTTAGTCTTAGGGTTAGTATTAGGGTTAGATAAGGTAAGGATTTGTGTTTGTTTGGATTAGGGTTATGGTTAATGTTAGGGTGAGGTTTAGTATTTGTGCTATGGTTAGGTTTAGGGATAGTCTTAGGTTTTCTTTTAGGTTTAGGGTTAGTGTTAGGGTTACAGTTAAGTTTAGGGTTATGGTTAGGGTTGGTTTAGTGTTTGGGTTAGGAGTGGTGTTAGGGTTAGGTTTGGGGTTTGTGTTGGGGTTAGGTTTAGGTTTAGTGTTAGGTTAGAGTTATGGGTAGGGTTAGTGATAGGATTAGGGTTAATGTTAGTGTTGGGGTTTGCATTAGGGTAGTTTTTGGGTTAAAGTTAGGATTCAGATTAGGTTTGGGATAGGGTTAGTGTTAGGGTTAGGGTTAGGGTTAGCAATATTTTTATGTTTAGAGATAGGCTTCGGGGTAGTGTTACAGTTAAGGTTAGGCTTAGGGTAAGTGTTATGGTTAGCATTAGGGTTAGCTTTATGGTTAGTGTTTGGGTTATTGTTAGGTTTAGGTTTAGGTTTAGGGTTAGGTTTAGTGTTAGGGTTTTGGGTTAGGGTTTGTGTTTGTGTTTGGGTCAAGGTTAGTTTTAGATTTACCTTTATCTTTAGGGTTAGTGTTAGGATTAATGTTAATGTTAGGGTTTGGGTTAGGGTTATTTTAGTGTTAGTGTAAGTGTTAGTGTTAAGGTTAGGGTTAGTGATAGTGTTAGGGTTTGTGTTAGGGTTAGAGTTAAGGTAAGTGTTAGTGTTAAGTTAGTGTTAGGGTTAGGGTAAGTGTTAGGTTTTGGGTTAAGGTTTCTATTACTGTTAGGGTTAGGGTTAGTGATAAAATTAGGGTTAGGGTTAAGTTTAGGGTTAGTGTTACTGTTAGGGTTAAGGTTAGGGATAGTGTTAGGTTTAAGAATAGGTTTAGGGTTACTGTTAATGTTAGGGTTAGGTTTAGGTTAGTGTTATGGTTAGGGTTAGGGTTAGACTTAGGGTGTTAGGTTTAGTGTTAGGGTTAGTGCTAGGGTTAGTGTTAGGGTAAGGGTTAGGGTTAGGGTTAGGGATAGGGTTAGTGTTAGGGTTAGAGTTAGTTTTGGGGTTAATTTTAGTGTTTAATTTTGCATTAGAGTTAGTGTTAGGGTTAGTGTTAGGGTTCAGGTTAGGTTGAAGTTTAGAGTTAGTTTTAGGGTTAGGGTTAGAGATAACTTTAGGGTTAGTGGTAGTGTTAGAGTTCGGATTAGGCTTAGCGTGAGTGTTAGCGTTAGGGTTAGGTTTAGTGTTAGTGTTTGTGTTAGGGTTAGGGTTAGGGTTAAGTAGATTTTGGGTAAGGGATATGTTTAGATTTAGTTTTAGGGTTAGGATTAGGGTTATGGTTATGGTTATGGTTATGGTTAGGTTTAGAGTTAGGTTTAGGATTACTGTTAGTTTTAGGGTTAGTGTTAAACTTATTTTTAGGCTAAGAATTAGGGTTAGGGTTAGGGTTAGTTTTATGGTTAGGTTAGGGTTAGGGTTAATTTTAGAGTTACTGTTAGAGTTAGGGTTAGGATTACTGTTAGGTTTAGTGTTAATGTTTGAGTTAGGATTAGGGTTATGGTTACAGTTTGAATTAGTGATAGGATTAGGATTGGGTTTAGGTTTGCTGTTAGGTTTAGGGGTGAGTTAGTGTTAGGTTTACTGTTATAGTAAAGGTTAGGGTGAAGGTTAGTGTTAGTGTTAGGGTTAGGGTTAGGTTTCGGGTTAGTATTCATGTTAGGTTTAGGGTTAGTGTTGGGTTTAGGGTTAGTATTAGGGTTAGGTTTAGGTTTGGTGTAAGGTTTAGGGTTAGTGTTAGGGTTAGGATTATGGTTAGTGTTAGTATTCGGGTTACAGTTAGGGTTAGGGTTAGTTTTAGTGTTAGGGTTAGTGTTCAGGTTAGTTTTATGTTGGGGTTAGAGTTAGGATTATTGTTATTGATTGTGTTAGGGTTAAGGTTAAAGTTATGTTTAATATTAGGTTTAGGGTTCTGGTTCGTTTTAGGGTTAGCTGCAGGGTTAGTGTTAGTGTTAGGTTTAGGGTTAGGGTTAGTGTTATGTTTAGTTTAAGGATAGGGTTAATGTTATGATTAGTTTTAGGGTTAGGGTTAGTGTTATGGTTAGAGTTAGAGTTAGGGTTAGGGTAAGGGTTAGTGTTAGGTTCATGAAATAATTTAGGGTAAATGTTAGGTTTAGGGTTAGGTTTACTTTTAGTGTAACAAATAGGGATAGAGTTAGGGTTAGTGTTAGATTTAGGGTAATGGTTAGGGTTAGTGTTATGATAAGGTTTAGGATTTGGGTTACATTAAGTGTTAGGGTTATTTTAAGAGTTAGGTTTAGTGTTAAGTTTAGGGTTACAATTAGAGTTAGGTTTAGGGTTAGGGTTAGTGTTAAGGTAAGGTTTAGGATTAGGGTTAGGGTAAGTGTTAAATTTAATTTAAGAATTATATTTAGGGTTAGGTTTAGGATTACTTTTAGGGTAAATGTTAGGGTTACAGTTAGGGTTAGGGCTTATGATAGGGTTAGCTTTAGGTTTAAGTTTAGGGTTATGGATAAGAGTTGGGTTAGAATTAGGGTTAGGTTAGGGTTTGGGTAAGTGTTAGGATTACAGTTAGGGTTACTGTTAGTGTTAGGTTTAGGTTTAGGGTAGGGTTAGAGTTTGTGTTAGGGTTAGGTTTAATGTTAGGTTAGGGTTAGTGTTAGGATAAGGGGTACGTTTAAGTTTAGGGTCAGTGATAGGCTTAGGTTTGGAGTTATTTTTAGTGTTAGGGTTATCATTAGGATTAGGATTAATGTTAGGTTTAGGGTTCGGTTTAGGGTTAGATAAGGTTAGGGTTATTGTTAGGTTAAGTTTAGAATTCTGGTTTGGGTTATGGTTTGCCCTCGGTTTATGGTTAGTGTTGGGTTTAGGGTAAGGTTTATGGTTAGGGTTAGGTTTAGTGTTATGTTTATGGTTAGGCTTTGTTTTAGGGTGAGTGTTAGTTTAGGATTGGGATTACGGTTAAGATTAGCATTAGGGTTAGGGTTAGTGTTAGGGTTAAGGTCATTTTTAGGGTTGATATTAGGGTGTGCATTAAGTTTAGGTTTTATTAGGGTTGAATTAGGTTTAGGTTTAGGGTTCGGGTTAGGGTTAGCCTTAGGGTTAGGGTTAGTTTTAGGGTTAGTGTTAAGGTTAGGTTTAGGGTTAGTGTTAGGATTCAGGTTATGGATAGGTTTAGGGTTAGTGTTAGGGTTAGGATTAAGGTTAGGTTTAGGGTTACAGAACGTTTTAGGTTAGGTTTAGAGGTAGGATTAGAGTTAGGGGTAGGGTTAGTGTTAGTGTTAGGTTTGCCTTAGGGTTAGTGTTAGAGTTATTGTTAGGGTCAGTGTTTGGGTTGGGTAAGGTTTAGTTGTAGTGTTAGTGTTAGTGTTAGGTTTGCGTTAGGGTTAGTGTTAGGGTAATTGTGTTAGTGTTTGGGTTGGGTAAGGGTTAGTGTTAGTGTTAGGGTTTGTCTTAGGTTAGATTTAGGGTTAGGATCAGAGTTAGGATTAGTGTTAAGGTTAGGGTTAGTTTAAGTGTTAGGTTTAGGGTTAGGGTTCGTGTTATGGTTAAGGTTAGGGTTAGGTTTAGAGTTAGTGTTATTGTTAGGATTTAGGTTTAGCACTAGTGTTAGGATAGCTTTATGATTAGTGTTAGGGTTAGGGTTAAGTTTAGGTTTAGTGTTATGTTTAGGGTTAGGGTTAGGGATAGGGTTAGTGTTAGAGTTAGCCTTAGGATTAGGTTTAGATTCAGTTTTAGGGTTAGCATTATGGTTAGGTATAGTGTTAGTTTTAGGAATAGTGTTAGAATTAGGGTTAGTGTTAGGGTTAGGGTTATGGTTAGGTTAGGTTTAGATTTAGTGTTAGGGTTAGGGTTACCGTTAGGGTTAGTATTAGTGTTCTGGTTAGGGTCAGGTTTAGGGTTAGATTAAGGTTTTGGGTTAGTTTTAGCATTAGGTTTAGGTTTAGATTTATGGTTAGAGTTAGAGTTAGTGTTTGGGTTTGGGTTAAGGTTAGTGTTAGGTTTAGGTTTAGTGTTAGGTTTTGTGTTTGATTAGGCTTATTTTTAGGTTTTGGTTTACATTTAAGATTAGGGTAAGGTTTAGGGTTTGTTTTAGGGTTAGTGTTTGTGTTAGATTTAGTGTTAGGTTTAGTGTTAGGGTTTTGTTTTGGATTTTTGTTTGGGTTAGTGTTAGGTTTAGTGTTAGTTTTATGGTTATATTTAGGATTAGGGTGTTAGGATTAGTGTTAGTGTTAGGTTGTGTGTTATAGTTAGAGTTAGGGTTAGTGTTACAGTTAAGGTTAGGGTTAGTGTTAGGTTTTCTGCTAAGGTTAGAGTGAGGGTTAATGTTAGTGTTAGTGTTAGTGTTAGTTTACGGGTTAGTGTTAGGTTTAGGGTTAGGTTTAGGTTTAGGGTTCAGTTTAGTGTTAAGGTTCATCATGGTGTTAGGGTTAGAGTTAGAGTTAGGATCTAGTTGATACTTTGAAGGAATAATGGGTACTCCAGTCCTGCTTGGGCCCCCAAATTTCATTCTTCTAGGCTGAAGCGTCATTTTCAGGAACATTTTTAATTTTTGATATCACTTTGTTTTCCCCTATACGGATAGAGGCAGTTGGAACTCTAAATGAAACATGGTTTGTGCTAGCTGCTTGAAACTTGACATACTCAATTAGCTCTCAGTTTTCTCTCTATGCTTTGTTCTCTGTTGAATTAGCCCTAACAGAGGCATGGGAAAAACACTTATATTTGAACACAATTGCCAAGGTTCCACAGAACTCAGAGGAAATATTTTTTCATGTCATATTGTTGATACTTTGAAGGAATGATTGGTACTCCAGTTTTACTTGGCCCTCCAATTTCATTCTTCTAGGTTGAAGCGTTCTTTTGCAGAAACACTTTGAATTTTTAGGTTTCACTTCGTGTTCCTCTATAGGTATAGAGGCAGTTTGAACTCTAAATGAAACATGGTTTCTGCTAGCTGTTTGAAACTGGACACACTCAATTATTTGTCAGTGTGCTCTCTATGCTTTGTTCCCTGTCGAAGTGGTCCTAACAGAGGCAAGGAAAAAACACTTGCATTTGAACACATTTGCCGACCTTCCACAGAACTCCTAGCAAACATTTTTACACCCGAACTTGTTGATAGTTTGAAGGAATGATCAGTACTCCAATCTCACTTGACCCCCAAATTCCATTATTCTAGGTAGAAAGATTCCTTTGCAGGAACACTATGAATATTTAGGTTTCACATTTCTTTCCCCTATAGGGATGGAAGCAGTTGAAACTCTAAATCAAACATGGTTTGTGCTATCTGTTTGAAACTTGACACACTCAATTAGTTCTCAGTGTGCTGTCTATGCTTTGTTTCCTGTTGAAGTAGCCCTAACAGAGGCATGCATAAAACACTTTCATTTGAAAGCGTTTGCCAAACGACTTTACTGGAATCTCAGCAAATATTTTTTCACAGGATCTTGTTGATACTTTGAAGGAATAATCGGTACTCCAGTCATATTTGGTCCCCCAAATTTCATTGTTCTAGGTTGAAGAGTCGTTTGTAGGAACACTTTGATTTTTTAAGTTTCACTTTGTTTTCCACTATATGGATAGAAGCATTTGGGACTCTAAATCAAACATGGTTTGTGTTAGCTGCTTGAAACTTGACACACTCAATTAGTTATCATTGCACTCTCTACGCTTTGTTTCCTGTTGAAGTGGCCCTAACAGAGGCAAGGAAAAAAAAAAAAACACTTGCATTTGAACACATTTACCGAGCTTCCACAGAACTCTGAGCAAATATTTTTACACCCGATCTTGTTGATACTTTAAAGGAATTATCAGGACTCCACTTGCACTTGGCACCTCAAATTTCATTATTCTAGGTTGAAGCATTCCTTTGCAGGAACACTTTGAAATTTTTGGTTTCACTTCGTTTTCCCAGATAGGGATAGAGGCAGTTTGAACTCTAAGTCAAACATAGTTTCTATTAGTTGCATAAAACTTGACACACTCAATGAGTTCTCAGTTCGTTCTCTAAGGTTTTTCCCTGTTGAAGTAGCCCTAAGCCAAATCAATGAAAAAGCACTTTCATTTCAAAGCATTTCCCAAGCTTCCACTTAACTTCGAGTTTACTGGAATCTCAGCAAGTATTTTTTCACCTGATCATGTTGATACTTTGAAGGAATAATCGGTACTCCAGCCATACTTGACCCCCCAATGTCATTCTTCTAGTTTGAAACATTGTTTGCAGGAACACTTTGAATATTTAGGTTTCACTTCATTCTCCCCTATAAGGATAGAGGCAGTTGGAACTCTAAATCAAACATGGTTTGTGCTAGCTGCTTGAAACTTGACACACTCAATTAGTTCTCAGTGCACTCTCTATGCTTTGTTCTCTGTTGAAGTGGCCCTAACAGAGGCAAGGAAAAAACACTTGCATTTGAATACATTTGCTTAGCTTCCACAGAACTCCAAGCAAATATTTTACACACGATCTTGTTGATACTTTGAAGGAATGATCAGTACTCCATACACACTTAGCCCCCTAAAATTTATTATTCTAGGTTGAATTATTCCTTTGTTGGAACACATTAATTTGTGCTTTCACTTCATTTTCCCCAGTAGGCATAGAGACAGTTTGCACTCTATATCAAATATACTTTTTACTAGCTGCTTGAAACTTGACACCCTCAATTAGTTGTCAGTGTGCTCTCTACACTTTTTTCTCTGTTGAAGTAGCCCTAGCAGAGGCATGGAAAAAACACTTTCATTTGAAAGTGTTTGCAAAGATTCCATTGAAATCCGAATTTACTGGAATATCAGCAAATATTTTTTTTTCTGATCTTGTATTTTGAAGGAATGATCAGTACTCAAGTCTCACTTGACCTCCCAAATTTCATTATTCTCAGTTGAAGCATTCCTTTGTAGGAACACTTTGAATGTTTTTGTTTTGCTTCGTTATCCCAGATAGAGATAGAGGCAGTTTGAACTCTATACCAAATATAGTTTTTACTACCTGTTTGAAACTTGACACTTTCAATTAGTTCTCAGTGCACTTTTTAAGCTTTTTCCCTGTTGAACTAGCCTCAAACAAAGCCAAGGAAAAACAGATTTTCATTTGAAAGCATTTGCCGAGCTTCCACAGAACTCCAAGTTTACTGGAATATCAGCAATTTTTTTTCACCCAATCTTTTTGATATTTGGTGGTAATGATCAGTACTCCAGTTGCACTTGGTCCCCCAAATTTTGTTCTTATATGTTGAAGCGTTCCTCTGCAGGAACAGTGTAAAATTTTAGGTTTCACTTCGTTTTCCCCTTATGGAGATAGATGAATTTGGAATTCAAAATTAAACAGGGTTTCTGCTAGCAGCTTAAAATTTGACACACTGAATTTGTTCTCAGTGTGCTCTGTATGCTATGTTTTCTCTTGAAGTAGCCCTAAGCAGAGTCACTTGACAGTGAAGGAAAAATCACTTTCATTTGAAATTGTTTGCCAATCTTCCATAAACCTCCGTGTTTACTGAAATCCCAGCAAGTATTTTTTTCACCCAATCTTTTTGATACTTGCCAGTAATAATCGGTAGTCCAGTCACACTTGACCCTCCCCCAAATTTCGTTCTTCTAGATGGAAGAGCTCCTTTGCAGGAACACTTTGAAATTTTAGGTTTTACTTCATTTTTCCCTATAGGGATAATGCATTTGGAATTCTAAATCAAACATGGATTCTGCTAGTTGCTTGAAATTTGACACACTGAATTAGTTCTCAATGTGCTCTCTATGCTTTGTTCCATCCTGCAGTAGCCCAAAGCAGAGGCAAGGAAAAAACACTTTCACTTGAAATCGTTTGCCAGGCTTCCACAGAACTGCAAGTTTACTGAGATCTCAGCAAATATTTTTTCACCCGAACTTGATGATACCTTGCAGGAATCATCAGCACTCCAGCTGCACTTGGCTCCCCAAATATCGTACATCTAGGTTAAAGCGTTCCCTAACCATAAGCTTAACCACAATATTAACCATAACTCTAAAACTAACATTCACCACAACACTAAACCAAACCCCAACTCTAAAACTAACCATAAACCTAACCCTAAGCCTAACGCTAAACATAACAATTACCCAAATCCTATCCCTAACCCAACTCTAACACTAACCCTAATCCTAACCCTGACCCTAAACCTAACCCTAACCCTAAGCCTATTTCTAACCCTAATATTAACACTAACTCTAACCCTAAACCTAACACCACCCCTAACAAAAACCCTAACACTAACACTAACACTAATTCTAAAATTAACAATAACCCTAACAAGCATCCAAATAATAACCATAAACTTAACCCTAAACCTAACACTAATCCTAACCTAAACCTAACACTAACCCAAATGCTAACACTCACCCAAAACCAAATCCTAACATTGAAATTAATCCTAACCTAACTCAAATGCCAACACTAACCCTAACCCTAAACTTAACCCTAAAACTAACCCTAACCCTAAACCTAAACCTAATACTAACACTAAGTCTTACCCTAACCCCAAAACTAAAACTAATCCTAAACCTAAACCTAACACTAACACTAAACCTAACCCTTCCATTCACACTAACATTAACACTAACCCTAAACCTAATCTTAACCCTAACACTAAGCCAAACTCTAACCCTAGTACTAACACTGACACTAAAACTAAGTATAAACCTAAACCTAAACCTAATACTCACCCTATACCTAACCCTAAACCTAACACAAACCCTAACCCTAACCATAAACCTTATTCTAACCCAAACACTTACACTAAACCTAAACCTAATCCTAACCCTAACTTTAAACCTAACTGTAAATCTAACCCTAACACTAATACTAACATTAACACCAAATCTAACCTGAAACCTAACCCCAACACTAACCCTAAACCTAAACTTAACCCTAAAACTAACACTAACACTAACCCTAAAATTATTAGTAACACCAACCCTTACCCTAACCCTAACACTAAAACTAATCCTAAACCTAACCCTAACACTAACACTAAACCTAACCCTTCTCTTAACACTAGCCCTATCCCTAACACTAAAGCTAAACTTAACCCTAACACAACTCAAACACTAAACCTAACCCAAACTAAAACTAATATAAACCTAAACCTAAACATAATCTTAATCCTATCCCTAACCCTAAACCTAACACAAACCCTAACTATAAACCTAATTCTAACCCTAACACTAACCCTAAGCCTAATCCTAAACAGAACATTAAACCTAACTCTAAATCTAATCCTAACACTAATACTAACACTAACCCTCAATATAACCTGGAACCTAACACCAAACCTAACCCTAAACCTAATCTTAACGCTAAACCTAACACTAACCCTAATCCTAACACTAACCCTACATTTTACCCAATCCCTAAGCCTAAAACTAACCCTAATCTTAACCCGACCCATAACATTAAACTTAGCACTAACACTAACTCTAACCCTAAAACTAACCTTAACCCTAATCTAACCCTATTATAATCCCTAACAAAAACCCTAACCATAACCATGACACTAATAATAGCCATAATACTAACTGTAACCCTTTCCCTAACACTAACACTCACCCTAAAACTAACCCTAACCCTAACCCTAACCCTCATGCTCACCCTAGACCTAACACTACCCCTAAAATTAACACTAATCTTAACCCTAACCCTAACCGTAACCTTAAGCCTAACTCTAAACCGAACAATAAACCTAACCCTAACCCTAAGCCCAACCCTAAACCTAAACCTAATATTAACCCTAACCCTAACACTAGCCTTTTCTGTAACCCTAAACTTAGCACTAATACTAATATTAACCCTAACAATTACTCAAATCCAAATCCTAATTCTAAACCCATACCTAACACTAACCCTAAACCTAACCCTAAACCTAAAACTAAAAATTACCTTTTCCCTAACCCTAACCTTATCATAAACCCAAACCCTATGCCTAACCCTAAACCTAACACTAACCCTCACCCTACCCAGCACTAACAGTAACCCAAATATTAACCCTAACCCTAATCCTTACAATAACTTTTACCCTAAATCTAACCCTAACCCTAACACTAACCTCAACCCTAACACTAACATTACACTTACCCTAACTTTAACCCTGACCATAACCCTAACCCTATCTTTAAACCTAAACCTTACCCTAACCTTAAACCTAATCCTAACTCTAACACTAACCCTAACAATAACCTGAAACCTATTCTAACCTAACCCTAACCTTAACACTAACTCTAATGCTAAACCTAACCCTAACAGAACCCTAACACTAACCCTAATTCTATCCCTAACCCTAAACCTATTCCTTACCCTAACCCTAAACCTAACCCTAAACTTTACATTAATTCTAACCCTAACCTTATCCTAAACCTAATACTTACCCTAGCACTAACTCTAACCCTAACCCTAAATCAAACCCTAAAACTAACCCTAATTTTAACCCTAACCCATAACCTAACACTAACACTAATCCTATCCTTAGCCCTAATACTAACAGTAACACTAATCCTAACCCTAACCTTAACACTAACCCTAACCCTAAACCTAAAATTAACACTAACTCTAACACTAAACCTAACACTGACCCTAAACCTATTCCTAATCTTAACTTTAACCCTAACCCTAACACTAATTTTAACCTGAACCCATAACCTAACACTAACCCCAATCCTAAATTTAACCCTAAAACTGACACTAACACTAATCCTAACCCTAACCCTAACCTTAACCCTAACATTAAACCTAACCCTACCCTTAACACTAACACTAACTCTAACACAAACCTAACACTACACGTAACACTAACCCTAATTCTCACCCTATCTAACACTAACAATAAACCTCAATCTAACTTTAAACCTAACACTAACACCAACCATAACCCTAAACCTAAACCTAACACTAATTCTAAACTTAACCCTAAGGATAACATTAACCCTAAACCTAACCATAAACCTAATACTAACCTTAACAGTAAAATTTTCCCTACCCTAACCCTACTCCTAACACTAACCCTAATTCTACCCGTATATAAAACTAACATTAACACTCAATCTAACCTTAAACCTAATGCTAACCCTAACCCTTACCCTAAAACTAACACTAACCCTAACCTTAATCCTAGGTCTAACCCTAAAAATAATCCTAACCCTAACACTAAACCTAACCCTAACACTAACACTATCCCTAACCCTAACCCAAACACTTTCACTAACCCAAACCTAAACCTAACTCTAACACCAACCCTAACACTAACTCTAAATCTAACCCTAATCCTAACTCTAAACATAACACTAAACTAAATTCTAACCCTACCCCTAAATCTAACACAAACCCTAATCCTAACCCAAACACTAACCCTAACCCTAAACATAACACTAATCCTAACCCTAACACTAAACCTAACCCTATTTCTAACCATAACATAAACCTTAATCCTAACCTTAAACCTAACACTAAGCCTAAACAAAACCTTAATACTAACCCAAACACTAACTCTAAAACTAACACTAACCCTAACAAAAATCCTAACACTTACCATAAGCTTAACCCTAAACCTAACACTAACAATAACCCTAACACTAACACTAATCTTTACCCTAACCTTAACACTAACACTTATTCTAATCCTAACCCTAATACTAAAACTAAACCTAACTTTTCCCCTAACACAAACCATATCTATAACCCTAACCCTAAACCCAACCCTAAACCTAATCCTAACTCTAACCCTAAAAGTACCCAAACACTAACCCTAACCCTACCACTAACACTAAAACTAACTATAAGCGTAAAGCTGAACCTAATACTAATCCTAAGCCTAACTGTAAACCTAACCCTAACCGTAACCCTAACCCTAATCCTAAACCTAATTTTAACCCTAATATTAAACCTAACTCTATATCTAACCCTAACACTAACACTATCACTAATCCTCAATCTAACCCTAAACTTAACAGGTAACCTAACACTAACCCTAATCCTAAACCTAAAGCTAACAGAAACCCAAACTCTAAACATAACCATAACATCAACCCTATCCGTAACAATAAAATTAACCCTCACCCTAACCCTAAACCTAAATCTACACATAACCCTAACTCTAACCTTAACTCTAACCTAACCCTAACAGTAAACCTAACACTAACCCTAACCATAACCATAACAATAACCCTATTCCTACCACTAATGCTAATCCATACCATAACCCTAACACTCAACCTACCACTAAACATAACCCTAAAACTAACACCGACCACAAACCAAACACCTACCCTAACACTAATCCTAACTTTTAACACAAGCCCTAACACTATCCATAAACCTAATCCTAAACCTAAAACTAACCCTATCCCTAACCCTAAACCAAAACCTAACTCTAACACTAAACTTAACCTAAAACATAAATTTGACACTAGGCCTAACTCTAAACCTAACCCTAACATTAACCCTAAACCTAACACTAATCTTAATCCTAACCCTAACCCTAATAATAATACTAAAACTAACACTAAACCTAACTCTAACCCTTACTCTAGTCCTAACACTAATCCTATACCTAACCCTAACCCTAACCCCAACTCTAACCCAAACACTAACCGTAACCCTTACTCTAACCCTAAACCTAACCCTAACCCTAACCCTAACCAAGCCTAACAATAACACTAACCATAGCCCTAACTATAACCCTAATACTAACCTTAACCCTAAAACTAAACCTAACACTAATCCCTAACCCTAACCCTAACAGTAACAAAAACACTAACCCTATCTCTAAACCTAACCAATAACACTAACCCTAACACGAACCCTAAACCTAACCCTAAATCTAACCATAACACAGACTCTAAACCTAACCATATCCCTAAAAATAATCCTAAATCTAACTCTAAACCTAACCCTTTTCTTAACCCTAACCCTTAAAAAAAACTTACCCTAAATCTAAACCTAACACTAAATTTAACCCTATCTCTAACTCTAACCCTAACACTAATGTTAACACTAACCCTAGTGCTAATTCTAACACTAACACTAAACCTATCACTAACCCTAGACCTAACTCTAACACTAACCCTAATGGTAACCCTAATACTAACCCTAACACTCACCCTAATCCTAACCCTCGCACTAGCACTAATCCAAACAGTATTCCTAACCCTAACTTGAAACCTAACTCTAATCCTAACACTAACTGTAACTCTAAACCTAACCGTTAACCTAACCCTAACACTAAAACTAATCCTAAACCTAAACCTTTCCTAACCCTAAACCTAACATTAAACCTAATATTAATACTAATGCTAAACATAACCCTAACCCCACCCAAACCCTAAACCTAACCCTAACCAGAACTTTAAACCTAAACCTAACCCTAATTCTAACCTTAACTATAACCCTAAAACTAACTTAAACCATTACCCTCACACTAATGCTAACACTAACCCTCACCCTAACCCTAATATAACACTAATATTAACCCTAAAACTAACACTATCCCTAAAACTAACATTAACCCTAACCCTAACACGAAACCTAACCCTAACCCTAAAACCAACTCTAACCCAAACACTAACCCTAACCCTAACTCTAACCCTAAACCTAACACTAACCATAACCCTAACCCAGCCTAACATTAACACTAAACATATCCCTAACAATAACCCTAATACTAACCCTAACCCTAACTAAACCTAACTGTCGTGTCCCCTCGCCAGCAAGGAAGACAAGACACAGGATTCTTCTTCAGCAGTTTATTCAGGACCCTTGAAGTAAGACAAAAGACCCCGAGCAGTCGGTCTGCCCTAGCTAAAGTTCCCAGCCCTGACAATGTACTAGCGCCACGTGGAAAAAGCTGATAGATACACAAAAGCGGAAACAAGCCAGAGCCCAGCTCCACAGCCTTACAAGGAGTTGTTTACTTCCACAACTCTAACTGCTAAGAAATCAGAAGCAGGAAACCAGTGCCATATTCAGGGTGTGGTCGCCGGCTCCCAACAGCTCTCCCTTTTCTGTTTGCAAGCAACAGGTAAAAGTAGAGGTCCTATCTCCATTGTGCAAAATTGGCCGTAATTAATGGCACTCTCCTGAGGGGCGCCTCCCCAGGCGAGTCACCATTCCGACCGATACCTTTTTCATGGAGGTGGGGCGAGCGGCATCAAACCCACATGCAATAGGACATGCTTTTCTTGGGACTCAAACCTAGAGTTCCCAAGTGCAGTGCCTTGCTTCACACCCTGTGCTGTGTCGGTCACTTGAGCATGGCGAGCCATGCTTGAGGAGACTGTCCTGCTTCCAATGCAGCAAAGGCTTGTATGAGCATAAGATTCTGCACCTGCTGCCGCCTGTGCATATGAAACAGATACCACAGGCACAAGACAATGGCAAGTACCAGGACCACAGCCAGTGCACCCATGCCTGCCCATTGTTTCAAGAGACCAAAAGATTTAGATAACCATGAGATTACATCTTTCATGGGAGCAATGTGGACTCGCGTATTATTTACTCTAACAATTTCTTGTCTCAACAGCATAGTCAGGTTATCAAACTCTGCTGACCAGACCCCTGTAAGCATAGATCCCAGTTTTCTAGACAAATTAGCGGCCCTAGTCAAGTTATTGAAAGCTAAGGGAGTAATGCATAGTCCATCCATGGGTAGTAAACACCCATGAGTGAGTACTTGTCTCAAAATGTCCACTTGGTCTTGTAGCAGATCCACCCGCTGGTTTAGAAGCACAATACCACGGTGCAGTTGGTGATTTATCATAGTCTGAGCCGTCATGGCTGTTGCAGCAGTACCCGCAATCTTGTTCACAGCATCAGCAGTAGGCACAGCAGTAGCGAGAGCCGCGGCGGCAGTGGCCGCCACAACAGCAGAAGCTGCAATGGCTGCCACAATGGCTGCAGTTATACCAAAGTCTCTTTTGTTTCTTTGCAATAATACAGGTAAATCATCATCATCAATAGACACAGGTAAAGGCAAGTAAGAGGGCACACGTACTACCACAACAGAGTCCTCCAAAGAGGCATTCCAGCATTGTACAAGTCTACACGTCTGGTTAGAACAATTGAGTAAAAGAGATGAATAATTGAACACCAATAACATGAATGGGGGCCATACACACACAGGTGTTGGTACAAACCTAAATAGGTCACTGCAATTGACTTTCACTTGCTCTTCAAAAGTACCAGCAGAAGCATTGTAAGTGTAGTTACACTTTTGAACACTACCTCCATCAATAAATCTGAGGGCATTAAGTTGTGAGCAGGCGCCCAAACGAGTGCATAATACCCAGGAGTCAAAAGGATTCGAGAAAGCAGCTTGAGTAGGATTATTATAAGTGAAATTGAACCCTAGAAAAGTAGCATTCTCATAAGTGGTCATTAAAGAAAAGGAATAGGTTTTGTTAGAGTTAATAAACAGAGGGGTCAATGAGCCCTGACATCCAGTCCAAGCTGGTGAACCAGTTTTTATGGCTTTACAATGGGGCAACAATGCCAGTTGTTGAGGAATAGAAATATTGGCTTTCAATACCTTAGCAGGAAAAACACCATTGATTACAGTAGCATTACCATTTGAGCCCCGGGAACCATTACTATCAAACCAGCCCAAAGATTGATTGGTTAACATAATGCAAGGTATGGAATCAGAATGATTAACATGTGTGGAGAAACACAATGTGTCAAATAATGACACAGTAGAAAAGTTATCAATAGCTGCTACAGTATCCATAGGCAAGGTCGGCCAATCCATGGTAGCAGAACCATTAGTAGTGAAGAAAAATGGAAGTACACCAGCTTGAGAAGTAACGGGCAATGGATATGGCCACGTCTTTACCACCGCCCAGAGGAGTCGTTCTGCAGTCCAGACGACCTCATGTCTGATCATCATCATCAGGAGAAGCATCAAGCACCTCATCTTGTTCAAGTTCATTCTTCCTCTCTGACGGAGTTTGAGGAACTTTCCGCACGAGGTACTCTGGCACCCACAACTGTTCTGTACGGTCCTGTGGGAAAACACAAACAGAACCTCGTGCCCATGCCAGCATGGGATCAGGCCCATACCATTGTCCAGAAAGTACATCTTTCCACTTAACGTGCCCAAAGTTCGGGGCAGAGGGCGAACAGTGCCTAGTTGCAGCAGAGCGCCCTTGGATGTCCAGATTCAAAAAATTAATAGTGAATAGAGCCAAGGAGAGGCGCTCTTTTGGGGTGTGGCCTAAGCCAATTCCCCCTTTTTGTTTTACTAGCATCTCTTTTAGAGTCTTATGAGCATGCTCTACAATACCCTGACCTTGTGGATTATAGGGTAAACCATGGACAAGCTGGATACCCATCTGGTTGCAGAAGGAAGAAAATTGTCGTCCAGTATACGCTGGGCCATTGTCTGTCTTAATGGTTTGTGGTAATCCCCAGGCTGCCCAGGCTTCCAAGCAATGTGTGATAATATTTCCAGCCTTTTCACCAGACAAAGCAGAAGCATGGATAATGCCAGAACAAGTATCTACAGACACATGGACATATTTAAGTTTGCCAAAGTCAGGAACATGAGTAACATCCATTTGCCATATAGTTAAAGGCCGCAAACCACGAGGATTTACGCCCACAGAAGGGGGATGATGTAAAATGATACAATTAGGACAATCCAATACAATCTGCCGAGCATCAGCACGGGAGATAGTAAAGCGCTTCTGGAGTGCTCGTGCTTTAATATGAAATTTACTATGAAAGTTTCTAGCTTGATCTAAGGAGGAAACAGGGAACATCCAAGAAGGTTGAGTAGCAAGATCAGCTTGGCATTGCCAGCAGAAAGAGCACCCGGTAAACCTGTGTGGGCTCGAATATGCAAGGGGTGAAAACAGGCGGAGCGATTTCAAATCAATGTTTGAAGGTGTAGAAAAAGGGAAGACATTACTCCTGATGTGTGTATGGGACCTACAGCTTCCAACACTTTTAAAGCTTGAACTACATAAACAGAATCTGAGATTAAATTAAAAGGAAACGGACATTGTTCAAATACTTTTATGACAATTTGTAGCTCCACCCATTGTGGATTGCCAGGAGCAAACTGATGTTGGATAGGAGGTTGATCATTTACCACATAGGCTCCAATACCAGTTTTAGATCCATCTGTAAAGATATTTGCAGCTCCTGGGATAGGCGTAGAAGAAGTGATTTTAGGGAAAACGATAGGATGTTCTTTAACAAATGTAATAAGAGGGTATGAAGGATAGTGATTATCTATCTCTCCTAGAAAAGAGCATCATAATATAGCCCAATTATCCAGGTTAACACACAAAACTTGAATTTGTTGACACGTATAAGGGACAATCACAGACATTGGAGGAAAACCAAAAAATTGTATACTTTGTTGTATCCCTAACATAGCTAAAGAAGCAACCGCATCAGGATAGTACTCAAGGGATTTTCCAGGGGATATACGTGGATGTATCCACAACAAAGGACCATCTTGCCACAAAACTCCAGTAGGTTTCCGTACAGTGGCGAGCACACATAATTGAAGAGGCTTATCCCCTTGAAGCCTGCAAAGGCTAGCATGTTGTATAGCCTCTTCCACCTTAAGCAACGCTGACCTGGCTTCCTCAGTAAGATGTCGAGGGGAAGTAAGATCTGAATCACCTTTAAGAATTTCATATAAGGGTTTTAACTCAACATTGGGAATATGCAAGTAGCCCCTAATCCAATTTATGTCACCCAATAATTTTTGAAAATCATTTAAAGTATGTAAATTATCAGTCCTAAGAGTTACCTTTTGGGGTGTAATAGTTTCACCAGAGATATTAGCACCAAGATAATCAATAGAGTCTCCTGTCTGTACTTTATCAGGTGAAATAAGCAAACCCTTTAATTGTAGTAAATGTACTAAATCAGTATAAGCCGCCTCCAACATACATTTGGTCTTGGCTGCCAGCAATATATTGTCCATATAATGTATACATTTTAGCAATGGATACTTTTGTCTGAGTGGAGCAATGGTCGCCCCCACAAACATTTGACACATGGTAGGACTATTGGCCATGCCTTGAGGTAGAACCACCCATTCAAACCTCAGATCGGGCTCCTCATGATTGCGCGAAGGCAAAGTAAAGGCAAAACGTTCGGAGTCCTGAGGATGTAACGGAATGGAGAAAAAACAATCTTTAATATCTATGCATATCACTGGCCAATATTTAGGAATGGTTGAAAGTAAAGGCAAACCTCTCTGAATGGGCCCCATAAGCTGCATTTGAGCATTAATGGCCCGTAGATCATGTAACAACCGCCACTTTCCAGATTTTTTCTTGATAACAAATATGGGTGTATTCCATGGAGAAGTGGAGGGTTTTATATGTCCCAACTTTAATTGTTCTTGTACTAAAGTATGAGCCGCGGTCAATTTCTCAGAGGAGAGCGGCCACTGAGGCACCCACACCGGCTCCCCTGATTTCCAGGTAATGGGCACCTGATCCTCAGCAGCCCCTAAGAAAAACCCAGCCCATGTCTATTAAATTTTTGTTAAGTTCTAATGGGTGTCTACGTCCTTGCAATTTTTTTCCTAATCCTAAACCTGGCCTATATCCCATGTCTTGCATTATCTTCTGGGCAACTACTGAGTATTCATTACTAAGTTGAAACCCCATGTCCTTCATAAGATCACGGCCCCATAGGGAGATTGGGAGATCAAGCACGTATGGTTGAAAAGTGCCAGAATGTCCTTCAGAATCCTTCCATGATAAATGCCTACAACTGACTTGTGGAGCTTGAGCGTATCCTAAACCTCTTAGGGATTGATCTGAGATTTGCACCGGCCACCCTTTTGACCAGTCCTTTTGTGCAATTATGCTATGATCTGCCCCAGTATCTAGTAGTCCTAAAATTGATTTGCCTTCTATAGTTAACTTTAAAGTAGGACGGTCACTCATATCCAAGGACAAATAAACACAATTCCCTCTGGTGGCTCCAATCTCATCACTTGTCCTTAAAAAGGAATCAGCAGGAAAATGGGTATGTAAACTGGGTAAAATTAACAATTGAGCAATCTGGTCTCCTGGGGAAATGGAAACAATACCTTTTGGAGCTTCCACCATAACCTTTACTGCTCCCACCGTATCCGGCTTAATAATCCCAGGGAAAATGTGAAGGCCTTGTAAAATAGAGGAAGCACACCCAATCAATAAACCCACAGTACCAGGTGGCAAAGGTCCTTTAAAGTCAGTTTCCACCAGTTGGATTCCCATTTTAGGTGTTAATACGAGTCTGGAGGCTTAACAGAGGTCCAATCCCGCGGCACCTGTAGTGGCTCTCCGCGAATTTTGGGATGGCACAGGCCATGACTCGTTCTCCATTGCCCCATATATTTGCGGGCCCTGGGGTCGGGGGCCCCCCCGGCCATTTTTTGACACGTTCCTATCTTGTAGGGGCTGGCCATGTATATCTTTGACAGATCTACACTCATTAGCCCAATGCTTTCCTTTTTTACATCTAGGGCACAAGCCGGGCTGAAGGCTAGCATAATTGGACTCAATTTTAGGTGTTCCCCTTTTATTAGGACATTCTCGTTTAAAATGTCCTTCTTGACCACACTTAAAACACTTTCCGGCAATAGGGCTGGACTTACGAGAGAGTTGAAGAACAGCAGCAGCAAGGCCTGCATTAGTTAACGGCCCGCCTATCTCTCTACAGACTTTCATCCAAGCCTCTATGCCTTTATTTTTATAGGGAGTAATAGCTGCCATACATTCTTTAGTACATTGCTAAAAAACAAGTTGCTTAATCAAAGGCATGGCTCTATCGGGATCACCAAAGATTTTTCCTGCAGCATCCACCATCCTAGCAACAAAGTCTGAGAAAGGTTCTGTAGGGCCCTGTATAATTTTAGTCAGATTGCCAGACACTTCTCCTCTATTTGGGAGTGACTTCCATGCACGGATACAAATGTTATTAATCTGTTCATATACTTCAGGAGGATATCCCATTTGTTGATTGGCAAACCTGCCCTGCCCCCAAAGCATATCTTTATCCCAGGCGGGGTGTCCCGCCACATGATTTTGTGCAGCCTGCTCTACAGCGCCCTCTAGCATAAATGCTCTCCAGTCCAAATATTTGCCTGGGGAGACAAAAGCGCGCACCAGACTAGCCCAATCTGAGGGGGTCATGCAAAATCTGTAAGCCCCTCTATCTGAGTAAGAGTGAAAGCAACATCTACACCATAAGTGCGAATGGATTCTGCCAAGGTTTTAACTATTTTAAAATCTAAAGGCTCATGGTATCTTCCCCTATTAGCGTCCTGAAAAACCGGGTACACTAGTCCCATGTTTGTATTAACTGTTCCCCAAACTTGTGTATGAAAAGTTCTCCCGGAGCTTTGGACTCCCCCCACATATGGGGGCGGTGCAACAGGCACTGCATCTTCTTCTAAAATCTCAACCACCTCTTCAAAATTAGATTTATCAAAATTAGATTTATCCCCCTCCTCACGTTAGGCTTTCATGCTTTGTGCCTCCTTTTTCCTCATTTTTACTTTTATCTTACGTAGTTGCTGTAACAATATATCAAGGTCCTCAGAACTTTCTGAGCCGCTTGTGTCCTCAGGCGTTTTTAATTCGGTCAAGTCTGGATAGAGCCATCTCCTATTTTTATTCTCAGGCTCTTCTGCCTTCTCACTACTCTTACTTTTAATGCTCTCTGCCACTTCGCTATGTGACCCCTCAGATTTTTCTTCATGCAATCGTTCGAGAACTGTCTGACCCTCACCCACAGCCTCCTGGCATTTACTCTCTGTTATACATCCTCGAACCAGCTTCCAAAGTGGTATAATGCCACCCTCTAAAGTACCTTGCTCATAAGCGAAATCCAGATCTTTCCCTAATTTGTACCAGCTAGGAATCGTAAGACTCCCCGAAAAAGCAAACCATGGAGCCGCTGTATCAGCTTCTCTTAAAAACATCTGCAAAGTGCTCTGCTTTACCTTAAGTCCTTTTGAACGTAGCAACCCATCCAGGGCCAACAAAATTGGGCTTGAAGATGTAGCGCCCATAATGTTTTCAGAGCTATAAAGAAAGTGAAAGTACAAAAGCCCCGCTCTCTCTTTGTCTACAGAGGAGCGTCCCGTTCAATTAAATCCCCACTCTCTCTTTGTCTACAGAGGAGCGTCCCGCTATTTGTTTGCTGATTCCCACTTACCTGGGAACTTACTGGTGCACCACCCTGGCTGCCGAAAGTTCTGAATCCCGGGTTCGAGGAATATTCTTCCCCGTATGGGCCACCAAATGTCGTGTCCCCTCACCAGCAAGGAAGAAAAGACACAGGATTCTTCTTCCAGCAGTTTATTCAGGACCCTTGAAGTAAGACAAAGACCCCGAGCAGTCGGTCTGCCCTAGCTAAAGTTCCCAGCCCCGCCAATGTACTAGCGCCACGTGGAAAAAGCTGATAGAGACACAAAAGTGGAAACAAGCCAGAGCCCAGCTCCACAGCCTTACAGGGAGTTGTTTACTTCCACAACTCTAACTGCTAAGAAATCAGAAGCAGGAAACCAGAGCCATATTCAGGGTGCAGTCGCCGGCTCCCAACACCTAACACTAACCCTAACACTAATGCTAACATTAACCTTAACACTAACCCTAAAGCTAACCCTAACTCTAACCCTAACACTAATGTTAACACTAACCCTAGTGCTAATTCTAACACTAACACTAAACCTAACACTAACCCTAAAACTAACCCTAACACTAGTCCTAACAGTAACCCTAACACTAACCCTAACACTCACCCTAACACTCACCCTAAACCTCTCCCTGGAACTAGCACTAATCCTAACACTCACCCTAAACCTATCCCTGGAACTAGCACTAATCCTAACACTATCCTAAACCTAACACTAACCCTAACCCTAAAAGTAACACTAATTCTTACCCTAAACCAAACACTAAAACTGATCCTAACCCTAACCCTAACATTAACAATAAACATAAACCTTCCCATAACATGAAACCTAACCCTAACACTTAAAACCCTAGTGCTAACACTAAAACTAACATAACCTAACCCCTAATACGAATCCTAACCCTAACCCTAAACCTAACACTAACCCTACCCCTAACCATAAATCTAATTCTAAACCAACCCTAACACTTACCCTAAACCTACCCCTAACAATAACATTAAACCTAACTCTAAATCTAAGCCTAACACTACTACTAAAACTAACCCTCAATCTAAGCCTAAATCTAACACCAAACCTAACCCTAACCCTAATCCTAAACCTAAATCTAATACCTACCCTAAACTTAAATCTAACCATAACATTAACCCTATCATTAAATTTAAATCTAAGCCTAATCCTAACCCTACCCCTAACCCTAACACTAATACTAACACTAAACTAAACCTAACTCTATACATAACTCTAACACTAATGTTAACCCTAACTTAACTCTAACACTAACCATAACTCTAAACATAATACTAACCCTAACCCTAAAACTATACCAAACACTAACACTAATGTTAACTCTAACATAGCACTAACTGTAACACAAACACTAACCCTAACCATAAACGTTACACTATATTTAAACCTAACACTAAACAAGGAACATGGCGGCTGGCGCGGAGAGATCAAGTCTCTGACCTCTTCAGCTGTGCAGGCATAGGGAGTCGTAAACAGCCTAAATCTGTTTGCTCAGGATCACTAGGCAATGCTGAGCTGACGTGGATCTAGGGCGAACAGTCTGGGCCTCTCAGAACACACACCGAGCCCAGATCGGCTGAATTCAAGCTCCCGTTTGCCTGCTTCCCACAGACAAACAGCTGCGACTCAGCAGTGATCCATCCGGCTGAAACAATTGGTCGGCCCTTCTGATCCTATGGAGGTAAATGCCAACCGAGCCTTCATTGGTAGCGGCCACAGGTTTGAAACGGGGCTTGGGAGAGACAGTAAGGACCCACCCATTGCATTGGCCACCCGGCAAAGGGAAACAAACTGTCGCCATTTGCAAGAGATACCACCATGGCAGAGAACTGACATCATCAGACTGTGGCGGAGGAGATAACTTCATTGAATCCTGCGGCTACAGTGACTTCTTCACTTACCTTCAAATACCTTTCCTCCCAAGCATCAAATAAATTTATAGGAGTAAACAGTAACTCAGCAGTCAAACAGAACAAGAAGTAACATGAGCAGCTTCAAAAAGCAAGGAAGAAAAGGAGTACAAACAATGCAGGACAGCCTAAATATTCAGGAGGACCTAGAGTCATCAGAAAAATGGTCATATAAAGAACTCATGGAACACCTTAGACAGATGGAATGGAACCTTAAAGAGGATACGAGACAGCAAATTCAAGCAGCGAAAGAACACATTGAGAATGAGTTACATAAACAGATAAAAGAAGTTAAGCATCTTTATCAGGAGATAGAGATTATAAAAAATAATCAAACAGTAACTCTAGAAAGGAAGGAAACGATAAACCAAATTAAAAACTCAATTGAGAGTATCACTAACAGAGTGGATCAAGTAGAAGACAGAACGTCAGATAATGAAGACAAAATATATCATCTTGAAAAGAGTCTAGCCAACTCAGAAAGGCTGGTAAAACATCACAAGAAAAACATCCAAGAGTTATGGGATAACATAAAAAAACCAAACTTATGAGTCATCGGGATAGAAGAAGGTACAGAGATTCAAACCAAGGGAATGAGGAACCTGCTGAATGAAATAATTACTGAAAACTTTCCAGAAATAGAAAAGAAAACAGATATACAAATTGAAGATGCATACAGGACACCGAGCACACAAAATCACAGTAGACCAACGCCAAGACACATTGTTATGAAGATATCCAATATACAGAACAAAGAGAAAATATTAAAAGCTACAAGAGAAAGGAGGCAGATTACATTCAGGGGTAAACCAATTAGGTTAACAACGGATTTTTCATCACAGATGCTGAAAGCAAGAAGGTCATGGAACAATGTTTTTCAAACACTGAAAGACAATGGATGCCAACCAAGAATTCTGTATCCAGCAAAATTAAGCTTCAGGTATGACAAAGAAATAAAAATCTTTCATGATAAACAAAAGTTAAAAGAATATGCAGCCAGAAAACCAGCATTGCAAAGCATTTTGAGCAAAACACTACACGAGGAAGAAATGAAAAACAATAACCAAAACCATCATAGGGAAGAGCCTTGGTAAAGACAGAGGGCGAGGGGAAAGATAATCATGGAGAAACAAACTAAATTTTTTTTTTAAAAAAGGATAAATAATCAAACATGGTTGGAAGTACAAACCATATATCAATAGTAACTCTGAATGTTAATGGCTTAAACTCTCCAATAAAGCGACATAGGCTGGTATCATGGATTAAAAAAACAAATCCAACAATATGCTGCCTCCAGGAGACACATCTGATTGGAAAAGACATACACAGGCTGAAGGTGAAAGGATGGGAAAAAATATACCACGCACACGGTCCTCGTAAGCAAGCAGGGGTGGCCATCCTCATATCGAATAAAATCGACTTCAAGACTAAGTTAATCAAAAGGGATAAAGAAGGACATTATATACTGTTAAAAGGAACCATTCACCAACAAGACATAACAATTATCAATATCTATGCACCAAATAATGGTGCCGCAGCATTCATAAAACAAATACTCCTCAAGTTCAAGAATCAAATAGACCACAACACAATAATTATGGGTAACTTCAACACACCTCTCTCACCAATGGACAGATCCTCCAAACAAAAATTGAATAAAGAAACTATAGAACTCAATACCACAATCAATAACCTAGACTTAACTGACATATATAGAATATATCAACCATCATCAAATGGATATACTTTTTTCTCGGCAGCACATGGATCCTTCTCAAAAATAGACCATATATTATACCATAGGGCAACCCTCAGTAAATATAAAGGGGTGGAGATAATACCATGCATTTTATCTGATCACAATGGAATGAAACTGGAAATTAATGATAAAAGAAGGAAGGAAAAATCCTACGTCACATGGAAAATGAACAATATGTTACTGAATGATCAATGGGTTACAGAAGACATAAAGAAGGAAATCAAAAAATTCTTAGAGATAAATGAAACTACAGACACAACATATCGGAATCTATGGGACACATTGAAAGCAGTTTTAAGAGGGAAATTCATTGCCTGGAGGTCATTCCTCAAAAAAAGGAAAAACCAACAAACAAATGAGCTCACACTTCATCTCAAAGCCCTAGAAAAGGAAGAGCAAAACAACAGCAAATGTAGCAGAAGGTAAGAAATAATTAAAATCAGAGCAGAAATCAATGAAATTGAAACAAAAGAAACTATTGAAAAAATTAACAAAACTAAAAGTTGGTTGTTCGAAAAAATAAATAAGTTCGACAGACCTTTAGCCATGCTAATGAAGAGAAGAAGACAGAGAACTCAAATTACTAACATACGGGATGAAAAAGGCAATATCACAACTGATGCTACAGAAATACAGAAGACAATTAGAAATTATTTTGAAAACCTATATTCCAATAAAATAGAAGATAGTGAAGACATCAATAAATTTCTTAAGTCTTATGATTTGCCCAGACTGAGTCAGGAGGATACACACAATTTGAACAGACCAATATCAATGGATGATATTGAAGAAGCCATCAAAAGACTACCAACCAAGAAAAGCCCATGACCGGTTGGGTATACAGCAGAATTTTACAAAACCTTTAAAGAAGAATTAATACCAATACTTTTCAAGTTATTTCAGGAAAAAAAAAAGAGGGAGCTCTTCCAAATTCATTCTATGAGACCAACATCACCCTGATTCCGAAACCAGACAAAGACACCTCAAAGAAAGAAAACTACAGACCAATATCTCTAATGAACCTAGATGCAAAAATCCTCAATAAAATTCTGGCAAATCGAATACAAAAACACATCAAAAAAAATGTGCACCATGATCAAGTAGGATTCATCCCTGGGATGCAAGGATGGTTCAATATACGGAAATCAATAAATGTTATTCACCACATCAATAGACTTAAAGATAAGAACCATATGATCATCTCGATAGATGCAGAGAAAGCATTCGACAAAGTAGAGCATCCCTTTATGTTCAAAACATTAGAAAAACTAGGGATAACAGGAACTTACCTAGACATTGTAAAAGCTATCTATGCTAAGCCTCAGGCTAGCATCATTCTGAATGGACAAAAGTGAAAGGCATTCCCTCTAAAATCTAGAACAAGACAGGGATGCCCTCTATCACCACTTCTATTCAATATAATTCTCGAAATACTGGCCAGAGCAATTAGACAGACGAAAGAAATTAAAGGCATAAAAATAGGAAAAGAAGAACTTAAATTATCACTATTTGCAGATGACATGGTTCTATACCTAGAAAACCCAAAAGGGTCTACAAAGAAACTACTAGAACTAATAAATGAATTCAGCAAAGTGGCAGGATATAAAATCAACACGCATAAATCAAAGGCATTTCTGTATATCAGCGACAAAACTTCTGAAATGGAAATGAGGAAAAACACTCCATTCACAATATCCTCCAAAAAAATAAAATACTTGGGAATCAACCTAACAAAAGAGGTGAAAGATTTATACAATGAAAACTACAGAACCCTAAAAGAGAGAAGTAGAAGAAGATCTTAGAAGATGGAAAAATATACCCTGTTCATGGATAGGCAGAACTAACATCATCAAAATGGCGATATTACCAAAAGTTCTCTATAGGTTTAATGCAATGCCAATCAAAATCCCAACGGCATTTCTTGTAGAAATAGATAAAGCAATCATGAAATTCATATGGAAAAATAAAAGACCCAGAATCGCAAAAGCAATTCTAAGCAGGATGTGTGAATCAGGCGGTATAGCGATACCAGATTTCAAACTATATTACAGAGCAATAGTGACAAAAACAGCATGGTACTGGTACCAAAACAGGCGGGTGGACCAATGGTATAGAATAGAGGACACAGAGACTAATCCACAAAGTTACAACTATCTTATATTTGATAAAGGGACTAAAAGCATGCAATGGAGGAAGGATAGCATCTTCAACAAATGGTGTTGGGAAAACTGGAAATCCATATGCAACAAAATGAAACTGAATCCCTTTCTGTCGCCATGCACAAAAGTTAACTCAAAATGGATCAAGGAGCTTGATATCAAATCAGAGACTCTGCGTCTGATAGAAGAAAAAGTTGGCTCCTATCTACATATTGTGGGATCAGGCTCCAAATTCCTTAATAGGACACCCATAGCACAAGAGTTAACAACAAGAATCAACAAATGGGACTTACTTAAACTAAAAAGTTTTTTTCTCAGCAAGAGAAACAATAAGAGAGGTAAATAAGAGAGGCCTACATCCTGGGAACAAATTTTTACTCCTCACACTTCAGATAGAGCCCTAATATCCAGAGTATACAAAGAACTCAAAAAATTAGACAATAAGATAACAAATAACCCAATCAACAAATGGGCCAAGGACCTGAACAGACACTTCTCAGAGTAGGATATACAATCAATCAACAAGTACATGAAAAAATGCTCACCATCTCTAGCAGTCAGATAAATGCAAATCAAAACCACCCTAAGATACCATCTCACTCCAGTAAGATTGGCAGCCACTATGAAGTCAAACAACAACAAGTGCTGGCGAGGATGTGGAGAAAAGGGTACTCTTGTACATTGCTGGTGGGACTGCAAATTGGTGTGGCCAATTTGGAAAACAGTTTGGAGATTCCTGGGAAAGCTGGGAATGGAACCACCATTTGACCCTGCTATTGCCCTTCTCGGACTATTCCCTGAAGACCTTAAAAGAGCATGCTACAGGGATGCTGCCACATCGATGTTCATAGCATCACAATTCACAATAGCTAGACTGTGGAACTAACCCAGATGCCCTCCAATAGATGAATGGATAAAAAAAATGTGGCATCTATACACAATGGAGTACTATGCAGCAGTAAAAAATGACAAAATCATAGAATTTGCAGGGAAATGGATGGCACTAGAGCAGATTATGCTTAGTGAGGCTAGTCAATCCCTAAAAAACAAATACCAAATTTCGTCTTTGATATAATGAGAGCAACTATGAACAGAGAGGGAGGAAGAGCAGGAAGAAAGGACTAACATTAAACAGAGACATGAGATGGGAGGGAAAGGGAGAGAAAAGGGAAATTCCATGGAAATGAAGGGAGACCCTCATTGCTATACAAAATTACATATAAGAGGTTGTGAGGGGAATGGGAAAATAAACAAGGAGAGAAATGAATTACAGTAGATGGGGTAGAGAGAGAAGATGGGAGGGGAGGGGAGGGGGGATAGTAGGGGATAGGAATGGTAGCAGAATACAACAATTACTAGTTGAGCATTATGTAAAATTGTGGATGTGTAACCGACGTGATTTTGCAATCTGCATTTGGGGTAAAATTGGGAGTTCATAACCCACTTCAATCTAATGTATGAAATATGATATGTCAAGAGCTTTGTAATGTTGTGAACAACCAATAAAAATTAAAAAAATAAAAAAAATAAAAAAAATAAAATTTCATAAATCAAATCCAAAGTAAAAAAAAAAAAACAAAAAAAAACCTAACACTAAACTTAACCCTAATCTAACCTTAACAATAACCCTAAGAGTAAGTCTAACACTAAAAATAACCCTAAACATAAGACTAAACCTAACCGTAATACTAAAATTAACCCTAACCTAACCCTAACATTAACCCTAATACTAACCATAACACTAATCCTAGCCCTAGTACTAACCCTAACCCTTTCCCTAACACTAACACTCAACCTAAACCTAACACTCACCATAAACCTAACATTGACCCTAACACTAACACTAATTCTAACCCAAACACTTACCCTAGCCCTAACCCAAAGCCTAAAACTAAACCTAAACATAAACCCAAACCTAAGCCTAACTCTAAAACTAACCCTATCCCTAAACCTAACCCTAACACTAAACCTAACCCTAACACTAAACCTAAACCTAAACTTAACCATAAATTTATCCCTAACCCTAACACTAACCCTAACCCTAACACAAACCCTAACCAAAGCACTAACATTAACACTAACCCTAACACTAACAGAAATCCTAACTCTAACCCTATACCTAAAACTAATCCTAACACTAACCGTATCCCTTACCACAACTCTTACCCTCTCACTAACCCAAACCCTAACCATGACCTTAAACCTAACACTAACCCATATCCTAACCCAGCCCTAACATTAACACTAATCATAACCCTAACACAAACCATTATACAAACACTAACCCTAAACCTAAACCTAACACTAACCCGAAACCTAACCCTAACTCCTAACCCTGAACCTAAATCTAACCCAAACCTAACTCTATCCCTAACCTTAACCCGAATTGAAAAATGAACTCTAATCCTAACCTTAATTCTAATCCTAAATAATAAACCAAACCCTAAACCTAATACTAACACTAATCCTAACCCTAGCCCTAACACTAATATTAACCCCAAGCCTAACACTTACCCTAAACCTAGCTCTACAATTAAACCTAAAAATCACCCAAACACTTGCACTCACACTAAACATAACTCTAACTCTAAGGTTAACCCTAACCCTAACCCTAACCCAAACCCTAAACATAACACTAATCCTAATTCTAATCAACACCTGACGCCAATGCAAACGCTATCCCTAACTCTAACCGAAAGCTAAATTAAACCTAATCTAACACCCTAAAACTTAACCAACCCCTAAACCTAACCCTAATCCTAACTCTAACTCTAATTCTAATATTAACCTTAAAAGTTACCCTAACACTAACTCTAAACGTAAACCTAACACTAGCCCTTACCCCCAAACCTAACAATCACCCTAACACTAACAGTAACCTTAAACCTAAAACTAAACCAAACCCTAACCCTAACCCAAACTCTAACAGGAAGCCTAACCCTAATATTAACACTAACACTAGCATTAACCTTATTCCTAACACTCACCCTAACTCTACCCTAAACATAACCCTAACATTAATGTTACCCTAACCCTAACCATAACCATATAATTAATGGTAACCATAACCCTAACCCTTATTCTAACACTAACCCTAACACTAACTCTAAACCTAACAATAACTCTAACCCTAACCATAGCCTTAACCCTAACACTAACTCTAAACTTATCACTAAACCTAAAACTAACCCTATTCCCAACCCTAAACGTAACAGTAAACCTAACTTTAACCCTAACCCTACACAAACCCTAACCCTATCCAAAACCATAAACTAACAATAACCCTAACAATATCTCTAACCCTTATACTAGACCTAACCATATACCTAACTTTAACCCTGTTAATAACCCTAACCATAAAACTAACCCTATACCCTAATCATAACCATAACCATAACCCGAACCTGACACTAACCCTAACCCAACAAGAACCCTAATTCTTAACCTAACCTTAACACTAACACTAACCCTTAACCTAATCCTAACCCTAACCCTAATAATAACCCTTACTATAATCCAAAACCTAATGCTAACCCTAACTCTAACCCTACCCCTTAGACTAAACCTAACGCTAAATGTAAAAGTAACCCTAACCATAACCATAAACCAAAGACAAACCTTAACTCTAGAACTAACACCAACACTAAACCTAACCATAAATCTAAATCTAACCCTAACACTGACCCTCATCCTAACCTTAAACCTAACCCTAACCCTAACACTGACCCTTACCTAAACCTAACTCTAAGCCCAACACTAAAACTAACACTAAACCTAACCCTAACACTAAAATTAATCCTAACCATAACCCTCACACTAACCCTAGCCCTATGCCCATCCCTAAACATAATCCTAACCCTAAACCTGACTCTAACACTCAAGGAAACCCTAAACAAAACATTAAACCAAATATAACCACAACCCTAACCATAACACTAACACTAACCCAAACCCTAACCCAAACCCTAACCCTAACATTAACTCTAACCCTAAACTTAACCCTAACACTAATCCTAACACTAATCTTAACTCTAACACTAACCCTAAAACTAACTGTAACCCTAACCCTAAAGATAAACATAAAACTAACCCTAACCCGTACCCTAGGATTAACTCTAACACCAATCCTAACCCTAACCCTAACTCTAACACTAACCCTAACCCTAAACCTATCTTGAACCATAACACTATCCCTAACATTAACCATAAACCTAACCCTGCCCTAAGACTAATCTCAAATCTAAGCCTAACCCTAACACTAACCCTAAACCCTAACTCTAACAATAACACTAACCCTAAAATTAACCCTAAACCTATATCTAAACCTGACTTTAACACTAACACTAACCCGAACCCAAATTCTTACCCTAATGCTAACCCTAAAACTAAACCTAACATTAACCCTAACACTAAAAGTAACCCAAACCCCTACTATAACACTAACCGTAACACTACCCTAACCCAAACTCAAATCCTAACCCTATTCTAAACCTAACCTAACCCTAACACTACCCTCACACTAACCTGAACCCTAACACTAACCCTAACCCTATCCCTAACAATATTTTAAAACTAACCCTAAAACTAACCCTAACACAAATTCTATACCTAACATTAACTCTAACCCTAATTCTAACCCAGCACAAACCCTAACCCTATCCCTAACACTAACAATAACCCTAACCCTAACACTAACCCTGAAACTAATCCTAACCCTAACCTATTACTAACACTAACCTTATTCTTAACCCTAAACCTAACAGTAACCCTAACCTTAACCCTAACCCTACAGTAACCTTAATCCTGACAATAACACTAAAACTAACCGTAACCCTAACCCTTCTACCAAACCTAACCCTAATCCAAACCCTAACCCTATCTTTAACACTAACACTAACCCTAACCCTAAGACTAACCCTAACTCTAACCCTAACCCGAAAGCTTACACTAAACCTAACCCTAACAAGAACCCTAAATCTAACCCTAACCCTAACCCTAACCCTAACACTAACCCTAACCCTAACCCTAACCATAACGGCAAACTAATGCTAATCCTAACCCAAGTTTTAATCTTAACACGAATCCTAATGCAATCCCTAATCCTAACTCTAATGCTAACCCCAACTGTAACCATAACACTAACCTAACCCGAACCCTAACACTAACCCTAACCATAACCATAACCATAACACTAACACTAACACTAACCCTAACCCTATCACTGATCCCAATTCTAACCCTTATGCTAAACCGAACTCTAAAACTAAACCAAACCCCAAATATAAAGCTAAACCTAACCCTAAACTAAACCTAACTCTAACCATAATCCTAACGCTAATACTAACCATAAGCCTAGTCTTATCCCTAACACTAACCCTAACGTGATTCCTAACCTAACTCTCATGCTAACCCTAATGGTAACCCTAGCACAAACCCTAACCAAAACCCAAACCCTAACACTAACCCTAACCCTAACCATAACACTGACACCAACCCTAATTCTTACCCTAATCCTAATACAAACCATATTCCTAACCCTATTCCTAACCCTAAAACAGACCCTAATTCTAACGCTAAACCTAACCCTAACCCTAACACTAAACCTTTACCCTAAACCTAACCCTAACCCTAACAGTAACTTAAACCTACCCTTAACCCTAAGCCCAAATTCTAAAACTGAACCCAACCTTAACACTTACACTAACATTAAACATAACCCTAACCCTAACACTGACCCTAACCTAAACTCTAACTCTAACCATGACACCAACATTAACCATTACCTTAATACTAAACCTAATCCTAACTGTTACCCTAACCCTAACCCTAAACTTAATACTAAACCTGACCCTAACCATAACCCTAAACGTAACACTAATACTAACCATAACCCTAACTCTAACAATAACACTAACCCTACACTTAACCCTAACACAAACCCTAATCCTAACCCTAACCCTAACACTATCCCTAACCCTAAGCCAAACCCGAACCCTCACAGTAACCCTAACCCAATCCCTAACCCTAATACTAACATTAACTTTAACCCTCATGATAACCCTAACCCTAACACTAACCCTAACCCAAATTTGAACCCTAACACTATCTCTGACCCTAAGCCTAACCCTAAACCTAACCCTAATATTAACCCTAACCCAAACCTTAATCCTAACACAAACCCTAATGTTAACCTGAACATTAACACTAAACTTAACCCTAACACTAACCCTAACCCTAACACTAACACTGACCTTAAACCTAACACTAACTTTAGCCCTGACTTTAAGTCTAACCCTCATCCTTTCCCTAACCTTAGCTCAAACGCTATAACTTACCCTAAACCTAAACTTGACACTAACCCTAGGCCTAACCCTAATGCTAGCCCTAATCCTAAACTTAAACCTAGCCCTAAACTTACCTCTAACAGTACCCTAAAGATAAGCCTAACTGAATGCTAATCCTAGGCCTAACGCTAACTCCATCGCTATCACTAACCCTATTCATTACGCTAAACATAACCTGAACCCTAAACCTAATCCTATCTATTATCCTCAACCTAATCCTAATCCTAATGCTAATTCAAGACTTAACCCTAAACCTTAACCTAAAGCAAACCCTATCTGGACCCTGAACTTAATAGTACACCTAGCTTTAAACTTGGCCCTTACCCTAAACCTAATCCTTACACTAGACTTAGCCATTACCTAACCTAAAGCTAAAATTAACCGTAAATATAGACCTAACATTATCCCTAGTCCTAATCCAATCTGTAGTCCTAACACAAACCCTCATCTCCTAGCCCTAAACCTAGCCTTAAATTAACCCGAACTCTAATCCTAGCCCTAAATATAGCTATAAGTCCATTCCTTCTTCTAAAACTAACTATAATCCTAAACCTAACACTAACCCTGTCTCTAACCCTAACCCTAGGCCTAACACTAACAGTAACCCTAGCACTAATCCTAGCACTAATTTAGCCCTAACCCTAAACCTAACCCTCTCCCTAAACCTAAGACTAACTCTAACTCTCACCATAGCTGTAACCTTAATTTTAAATGTATCCCTTCTGATAACCCAACACCTATCCCTATTCCTAGCCCCAACCCTAGCCCTAACCTTCACCCTAGCCCTAAACCGGGATCTAACCCTAAACATAAGCCTAAACCTCACCCTAACACTAGTCTTAACCCTAATGCCAATTGGAAAACTAGCCCTAACCATAACCTAGCCCTAAAACAAAACCGAGACATAACCCTACACCAAATCCTTAACCTAAACCAAACCCTAACCCTATACCAACCCCTAAACATCGCTCTAATTTGAGTCCTAACCCTAACCCTAGAAAAAAAACATGACCCTGACCCAGACCCTAACACTAAACCTAGCTCTAAACATTGCCCTAATTCTAAACCTAGAACTATCCCTAATTGGAATCCTAGTTCTTACATTAGCTGTAGCCCTAATGCTAACAAAAATCCTAGCCCTAATCTGAGCCCTAACCTGAAATTTAACCCTAACCCTAACCCTAAGCCTAACCAAACCTCAACCCTAACCCTAACCATACCTCATCCCTAAGCCAAACCCTCACCCTATTGCTACAGTAGTCCTAAACCTCATCCTTAGCCTACCTCAAACAATAGCTCTATTACTAGTCCTAACCCTGCCCTCATTCTAGCTCTAACTCTAAACCAAATCATAACCCTCTCATTGACTCTTATTCTGACCCTAACACTAACCTTAAGTCTAAATATGATCCTAACCCTAAAGCGAACCCTAACCCATTTCCTACTGGTAACCTATACCTAAACCTAACTGTAACACTAGAAATTAGATTAGGGGTTGCGTTATGGTTAGGCCTAGGGTTAGCGTTAGGTTTAGACTTAGGGTAAGTGTTACCATTTGAGCTAGGGTCATGGCTATGGCGATGGTTAGGGCTAGAGTCAGGGCTAGGGATAGGGTAACGGTTAGGGTTTTGTTTAGGTAAGAGTTAGAGTTTGAGCCAGGGTTAGGGCTAGGGCGAGGTTTAGGGTTAGTGTCAGGTCTAGGGTTATGGTTAGGGTTAGGATTAGGGCTAGGTTTAGGGCTAGGATAAGTGCTAGGTTTTGTGTGAGGTTTATGGCTAGAGTTAAGACTATGGTTAATGTAGGATCTATGGTTATGGTTATGGCTAGTTTCTGGGTTAAGGTTATGGATAAGTCTAGTGTTAGGTTAGCATAAGGATTAGAGCTAGGGTTTTTGTTGGGGAAAGTGTTATTGTTTGGGTTAGGTTTAGGTACAAGTTTTGGTCACATTTAGGGCTAGCTTTGGGTTTAGGCATAGGGTTAGTCTTTGTGTTAGGTTAAGAAATAATTTTAGGGCTAATGCTAGGTTTCTATTCAGGGCTAAGGCTAGATTTATGACTCTATTTAGGATTAGGTTTGGTATAGTATTAGTGTTACTGTTAGGTTTTGGTATAGGTTTACCGGTAGAGGTTGGGTTATGGTTCGCTTTAGGATCAGAATCAGGTTTAGAACTAGGGTTATTGTTACGGTCAGAATAAGGGTCAGGGTTATGGTTATGGTTTGGGGTAGGGTTAGAACTAGAAAAAGGGCAGGGTTAGGACTAGTAACAGAGCTAGTTTTGGGGGTAGGCTAAGAGTTAGGTTTAGGACTAGGGTAGCATTAGGGTGAGGGTTTGGTGTGGGGTAAAAATTAGGGTTAGAAGTAGGGTTAAGGGTTGGTTTATTGTTAGGGCCAGGGTTAGGGTTATGGTTAGGGTTAAACCTATGCTTAGGGTCGTGTTAGGGCAAGGATTGTTTTTAGCATTAGGGCTACCACTAATGTAAGAACTAGGATTCCAATTAGGGCTAGTTCTAGGGTTAGCATTACGGTAATTTTTAGAGCTATGTTTATAATTAGGATCTGCATCAGGGTCAGCGTTTTTTCTAGGGTTAGGTTTAGGACTCAAATTAGAGGGCTAGGTTTAGGGCCAGGTGTAGGGTTAGGGTTTGGTTTAGGTTAATAGGTTCTGTTTTGTTTTGGGGCTAGAATAGGCTTAGGGCTAGTTTTCCAATTGGCATTAGTATTAATGCTAGTGTTATGGTGAGTTTTAGGCTTACGTTTAGGGTTAGACAAAGGTTTAGGGCTATGACGAAGGTTAAGGCTAGGGTTTGAGATAGGGATAGGGTTAGGTTTTGGGTTATCATAAGGGATAGTTTTTAAATTAGTGATATGGCTACGGAGAGAGTTAGAGTCAGTCTTAGGTCTAGGGAGAGGGTTAGGTTTTGAGTTAGGGCTAAATTAGGGCTAGAATTAAATCTAGGGTTAGTGTTATTGTTAGGGCTAGGGTTAGGCCTAGAGATATGGTTAGTGTTAGGGTTAGGGTTAGAGTTAGTTTTAGAGGCAGGGTTGGGTTTATAGCTAGGTTTAGGGCTAGGGTTGGGGTTCGGGGTAGGAATAAGTCTAGGTTTTGGGCTAAGATGAAGGTTTCTGTTAGGGCTAGTGCTTGGGTTAGCACTAGAGCTAATGTCAAGTCTAGGTTTTTGGTTATGTTTAGCTTTAGGATTAGGTTATGGCTAAGTCTAGTGTAAGTGTTAGGTTTAGGATAAGGGCCAAGTTTAGAGCTAGGTGTATTTTTAGGGTAAGTGTCTAGGTAAGGTTTGATTTAGGTTAAGTTTTAGGGTTAAGGCTTGAATTAGCTTTAGGGTTAGGGTTAGGGTAATGTATAGGGTTAGGTTTAGGGTTCAGGTTGTTTAGTGTAATGTATAGGGTTAGTGATAGTGGTAGGGTTAGCATTAGGCCTAGTGTTAGCATTTGGTTTGGCTTATCTTTAGGGTAAACTTAGAGCTAATGTTATGGTTAGGGTTAAGGTTAGCATTAGGGCTAGGGTTAGGATTAAGCCTAGGGTTATTGTTAGTGTTAGGCTTAGGGTAAGTGTTAGCATTTGAGCTAGATTTAGGGATAGGGTGAGGGTTAGGGCTAGAATTTGGGCTAGGGATAGGTTTAGGATTAGGGTTATGTTTAGGTAAGTTTTGAGTTGAGCTAGGGTTAGGGCTAGTGCAAATGTTATGTTTAGGGTCAGTTCTAGACTTATGGATAGGGTTATGACTAGGGCTAGTTTTACAGGTTGGATAAGGTCTAGGTTTTGTGTGAGGTTGATGGCTAGCATTAGGGCTATGTGTAATATAAGACCTAGGTTTTTGGTTATGGCTAGTTTTAAGGTTAGGGTTATCTATAAGTCTAGTGTTAGGGTTAGGTTTTGGGATAGGATAAGGTTTAGGGCTAGGGTTTATGTTAGGGTAAGTGTCAGTGTTTGGGTTGGGTTTAGGTTTAGGTTTATGGCCAGATTTAAGTCTAGCTTGGGTCTAGTGATAGGATGAGTCTTTGTGTTAGGTTAATGGTTATTGTTAGGGCTAGTGCAAGTTTTTTCATCAGTGCTAAGTTTAGTTTTATGACTCTGTTTAGGATTAGGTTTGGACTATACCTCATATTACAGTTAGGTTTAGGTATAGGTTACCAATAGGAATTTGGTTAGGGTTCGCTTTAGGGTTAGGATTAGGTTTAGACCTAAGGTTAGTGTTGGGGTCAGAATAAGGTACAGGGGTAGGGTTATGATTTGGGTTAGGGTCAGAGCTAGAATGAGGGCAGGGTTAGGACTAGTAATAGAGGTATTGTTTGGGGTAGGCTAAGGATGGGGTTTAGGACTACTGTAGCAATAGGTTGAGGGTTTGACTCAGGGAAAAAATAGGGGTAGAAATACGGTTAGGGTTAGGGTTAAGGTTAGAGCTAGGCTTAGGGTTAGAGTTAGGGTTAGGGTTAAACCTAAGGTTAGGGCTCAGATTAGGGCTAGGATTTGTGTTTGCATTTGGGCTAGAGCTAATGTAAGAACTAGGAATCCAATTAGGGCTACTTCTAGAGTTCCCATTAGGACAATGTTTCGAACTAGATTTAATTTTACCGTCTGGGTCAGGGTCACGGTTTTTTCTAGGGTTATGGTTAGGATTCAAATTAGGGCTAAGTTCAGGGCTAGGTGTAGGGTAATTGTTTGGTTTAGGTTAACAGTTTTTTGTAGGGTTATGTCTCATTTTTTTTTGTTGTTGTTGTTGTTTGTTTGTTTGTTTGTTTGGTTTTTTTTTTTAGGGCTAAGTTAGGTTAAGGGCTAGTTTTCCTATTGGCATTAGGGTTAAGGCTAGTGTTAGGGTGAGGTTTAGGCTTAAGTTTACGGTTAGATCCAAGTTTAAGGCCAGGGCAAATGTTAGAACTAGGGTTGGGGCTAGTAATAGGGCTAGATGTTGGGTTATTAGAATAGATAAGTTTAAAATTTGGGATACGACTATGGTGAGTGTCAGAGTTAGACTTAGGGCTAGCAAGAGGGTTAGGTTTAGGGTTTGGACTAAATTAGGGCTAGGATTAGTGCTAGGGCTACTGTCAGTGTTAGGGCTAGTGTTAGGGCTAGAGATAGGTTTAGTGTTAGGTTTAAGATTACAGTTAGTTTTAACCTAAAGCTAAACATAACCAAAAACCTAGAATTGACATTAGCCCTAGTCCTAACCCAAGCACTAGCCATAACAGAAACCCTCATCCTAGCCCTAAACCTAGCCTTATTCCTCACCCGAACCCTAACCCTAGCCCTAAACCTAGCTATAAACCCATCCCTTACCCTAAAACTAACTTTACCTTAACCCTAACACTAACCCTATTTCTAGCCTTAACCCTAGCCCTAACACTGACACTAAGCCTAGAGATAATCCTAGCCTTAATTTAGCCCTAACCCTAAACCTAAGCCTCTACCTAGACCTGAGACTAAATCTAACTCTCACCATAGCGGAATCCCAACTATCCCTTATGATAACCCAAAACTTAGCTCTATCCCTAGCCCAAACCCTAGCCTTAACCTTCACCCTAGTCCTAAACCTGGGTCTAACCCAAAACATAAGCCTAAACCTCACCCTAAAACTAGCCTTAACACTAATGCTATTTGGAAAAGTAGCCCTAACCCTAACCTAGCCCTAAAACCAAACAGAACCATAAGCCTACACCTAACCTTTAAGATAAACCAAACCCTAACCCTATACCTAGCCCTAAATGTAGCCCTAATTTGAGTCCTAAACCTAACCCTAGAAAAAATCCTGACCCTGAGGCAGATCCTAAAATTAACCATAACTCTAAACATTAGCATAATGTAAACCCTAGAACTAGCCCTAATTGGAATCCTAGTTTTTACATTAGCTGTAGCCCTAAAGTTAAAAAACATCCTAGCCCTAATACGAGCGCTAACCATAGGTTTAATCCTAAACATAACCCTAACCCTAGCCCTAACCCTAAATATACCCCTAACACTACTTATAACGCTATTTTTTATCCTATACCAAACCCTCACCCTAATGCTATCCTACTCCTTAACCTGACTCTTAGCATACCCCAAACACTAGCTCTATTACTAGTCCTAACCCTGCCCTCTTTCTAGCTCTAACCCTAACCCAATCCTAACTCTAACCCTGATCCTTACTCTGACCCTAACAGTAAACCTAGCTCTAAACCTTACCCTGATCCTAAAGCAAACCCTAACCCAACCCCTACCGGTAAACCTATACGTAAATCTAACAGTAACACTAGCACTAGAACAAACCTAATCCTAAATAGAGTCATAAATCTAGACTTAGGCCTAAGGAAAAACCTAGCACTAGCACTAACAATAACCCTTAACCTAACACAAAGACTAACCCTATCCATAGACCCAAAGCCAGTCTTAATTCTGGTCCTAAACCTAAACCTATCCCTAACCCGAACAAGGACACTTACCCTAACCTAAACCCTAACTCTAAACCTTATCCTTACCCAAAACCTAACCCTGACAGTAGACTTATTCAAAACTCTAAAATTAGCCAATACCATAACCCTGGTTCTTACATTACCCATAGCCCTAATGCTAGCCATAAACCTCACACAAAACCGAGCCCTTATCCTAGCCCTAAACCTAGCCCTAATCATAACCCTAATCATAACCCTAGACCTTAACCTAACCCTATACCTAGCTTTAGCCCTAACCCTATCTCAAACTCTAACCCTTACTTATACATTAACCTAACCTTTACTATGGTCCTGACTCTAGCACTAAAACTCACCCTATCCCTCAAACTAGCTAAAATGCTAACACTTACACTAAGCCTAACCCTGACTCTATCCCTAGGCCTAAGCCTAACTCTAGCCCTAATGCTAAACTTAACCCTAGCCATAAAATTAGATCTAACGTTACCCTAAAGATAAGCATAACCAAATGTTAACCCTAAGCCTATTGCTAACCCTATCACTATCACTAACACTATCCATTATGCTAAATCTAACCTGAACAATAAACCTAACCCTATTCATTACTCTCACGCTAATCCTAACACTAATGCTAATTCAAACCTTAACCCTAATCCTTAACCTAAAGCAAACCCTACCTGGACCCTGACCCTAATAATACACCTAGCTTTAAACTTGGCCCTTACCCTAAATATAACCCTTTCACTAGACTTAGCCATAAGCTAATCTTAAAGCTAAAATTAACCATAAACCTAGACCTGACATTAGCCCTAGTCTTAATCCAAGACCTAGCCCTAACACAAATCCTTATCCTAACCCTAAACCTAGACTTAATCCTAACCTAAATCCTAACTTTGGCCTTAAACCTAGCTATAACTCCATCCCTTCACCTAAAACTAACTCTAACCATAATTCTATCACTATCCCTATCTCTATCTCTAGCTCTAGCTCTATGCCTAACACTAACACTAATCCTAGCACTAATCTTACTCCTACTTAAACCTAACCCTAAACCTAAACCTATCCCTAGCCCTGAGACTAACTCTACCACTCACCCTTGCCACATCCCTAAATTTAATCCTATCCCTTACGATAACCCCAAACCTAGCTAATCCCTAGATGAATCCCTAGCCTAACCTTTGCCCTAGGCCTAAACCTGGATGTAAACCTAAATGTAAGCCTAAACCTCACCCTAAAACTAGCCTTAACCCTAATGGTAATTGAAAAACTAGCCCTTAACCTACCCTAGCCCTAAAACAAAACCGATAAATAACCCTACAACTAACCCTTAACCTAAACCAAACCCTAACCCTAAACCTAGCCCTAAACCTAGTTCTAATTTGAGTCCTAACACTAATCCTAGAAAAAACAGTGAATCTGATTCACACCCTAACACTAACCATAGCTCTAAACATTGCCCTAATTCTAACACTAGAACTAGCCCTAATTGGAATCCTAGTTCTTACATTAGCTGTAGCCCTACTGTTAACACAAATCTTAGCCATAGTTCGAATCCTAACCCTAGGTTTATCCTAACCCTAACCCTAACCTAACCCTAATCCTACCTCTAACCTATTTTTTACCCTAAGCCAAAACCTCACCCTAATGCTACCCTAGTCCTAAACCTAATCTTTAGGTGACCACAAACATGAGCTTTATTACTATTCTCAACCCTGCCCTCATTCTAGCTCTAACCCTAACCCAAACCCTAACCCTAAGCCTGACCCCTATTCTGACCCTAACACTAACTCTAGGTCTAAACCTGACCATAAACTTAAAGCAAACCCTAACCCTACAACTACTCGTAAACCTATACCTAAAACTAAATGTAACACTAGCACCAGCCCTAATGAAAAACCTAGCACTAGCCCTAAAAATATTCCTGAATCTAATACAAAAACTAACCCTATGCCTAGACCCAAAGTTAGTACTAAATCTGGCCCTAAACCTAAACTTAACCCGAATACAAACAATGAACTTTACCCTAACATAAACCCTAACTCTAAACCATATGCTAACCCAAAAGCTAACGCTAACACTAGATTTATCTATAATCTAACCCTAAAACTAGCCATAATCATAAACCTTGCTCTAACATTACCCATATCAGCCATAAATCTGACACAAAACCCAGCCCTTATCCTAGTTCTAAACCTAGCCCTAATCGTAACCTTAACCATAACCCTAGACCTGAACCTAACCCTAAGTCTCGCCCTAGCCCTAACCCTAGCTCAAACTTTAATATTTAATTAAACACAAACCTAACCCAAAAAATAATCCTAGCCCTGACTGTAGCCCTAACCCTCAATCTAGACCTAACACTTGCTCAAATGCTAAGACTTACCCTAAGCCTAAACCTAACATTAACCTAGGCTTAACCTTAACCCTAGCCCTAATCTTAACCTTAACCCTAGCCCTAAACTTACCTCTAACATTACCCTAAGGATAAGCCTACCCAAATGCTAACCCTAGGCATATCATTAACCCTATCACTATCACTAACACTATCCATTATGCTAAACCTTACCTAAACCCTAAACCTAACCCTATCCATTACCCTCACTGTAATCCTAACCATAACGCTAATTCAAGCCTTAACACTAAAACTTAACACAAACCAAACCCTACCTGGACCCTGACCTAAATAATACACCTAGCTCTAAACTTTATAATACACCTAGCTCTAAACCTAACCTTTACACTAGACTTAGCGGTAACCTAAACCTAAATCTAAACGTAACCATGAACCTAGACCTGACATTATCCCTAGTCATAATGCAAGCCCTAGCACTAACACAAACCCTCATCTTAGCCCTAAACCTAGCTTTAATCTTAACCCAAACACTAACCTTAGATCTAAACCTAGCTATAACCTCATCCCTTCCCCTAAAACTAACTCTTTTCCTAACCCTAACACTAACCCTATCTCTAGCCCTAACCCTAGGCCTAACACCAATACTAACCCTAGCACTAATCCTAGGCCTAATTTAAACCTAACTCTATCCCTAGCCCTAAGATTAACTCTAACTCTCACCATAGCCATCTCTCTTATTTTAAACCTACCCTTCTGATATCCCAAAACCTAGCCCTATTCTTAGCCCCAAACCTAGCCTTAACCTTCTTTCTAGCCCTAAACCTGGATCAAACCCTAAACGTAAGCCTAAATCTCACCCTAACAGAAATCTTAACCCTAATTCTAATTGGAAAGCTAGCCCTAAACATACTCTAGCCCTAAAAAAATACCGAGCTATAACCCTACCTCTAAACCTTAACCTAAACCAAACCCTAACCCTACACCTAGCCCTAAAGCTAGCCCTAATTTGAGTTCTAACCCTAACCCTAGAAATAATCCTGACATTGACTCAGACTTTAATACTCACCCTAGCTCTAAACATTGCCCTAATACTAACCCTAGAATTAGCCCTAATCAGAATACTAGTTCTTACATTAGTTGTAGCTCTAAGGTTAACACAAATCCTAGCCCTAATCTGAGCCCTAACGCTAGGTTTAATGCCTACCATACCCCTAACCAAACATCAAACACTATCCTATATTATATGATAAACCCTAACTTTAATTTTACCCTAGTCCTAACTCTATTCATTAGCCTACCCCAAACACTAGCTCTATTTCTAGTCTGACCCTAGCCCTCATACTAGCTGTAACCCTACCCCAAACCCTAACCCTAACCCTGATACTTATTCTGACCCTAACACTAACCCTAGGTCTAAACCTGACCCTGATCTTAAAGCAAACCCTAACCTAACCCCTACAGTTAAACACGCTTAATCCTAACTGTAACACTAGCACTAGACCAAACCTAATCCTAAACAAAGTCATAAAACAAGCTCTAGCCCTAAACAAAAATCTAGCACTATCCCTATCATTAACCCTTAACCTCACACAAAGACTAAACCTATCCCTAGACCCAACAGTAGTCCTAATTCTGGTCCTAACACTAAACCTAATTCTAACCCGAACAAGGACCCTAATATAAACTCTAGCTCTATAACTTATCATAACCCAAAACCTAACCCCAACACTAGACTTATCCATAACCATAACCCTAAAACTAGCCATGAACAGAACTCTAGCTCTTACATTACTCATATCCCTAAACCTAGTCATAAACCTCACAAAAAACCTAGCCCTAATCATAGCCCTAATCATAACTCTTACTGTAACCCTAAACCTAATCCTAAACCTAATCCTTGACTTTTCCCTGATTCCCTAACCGTAGCTCAAACTCTAACCCTTACCTAAACATACCCATAAACATAACCCCAAACCTAGCCCTAACTCTAGCCCTAGCCTTCGCCATAGTCCTAACCCTAGCTCAAATGCTAATACTTACCCTAACACTAACCCTAAGCCTAACTCTAACATTAGCACTAAACCTAAACTTAACCCTAGCCATAACCTTAGCTCTAACATTACCCTAATGATAAGCCTAACCAAATACTAACCCTAGGACTAATGTTAACCATATTGCTAACACTAACCCTACCTATTACCCTAAACCTAACCTGAACCCTAAACATAACCCTATTCATTACCCTAACCCTAATCCTAACCCTAAATCTTTATTTTATTTTATTTTTTTATTGGTTGTTCACAACATTACAAAGCTCTTGACATCATATTTCATACATTAGATTGAAGTGGGTTATGAACTCCCAATTTTACCCCAAATGCAGATTGCAGAATCACTTCGGTTACACATCCACAATTCCTAAATCTAATTCAAGCCTTAACCCTAAACATTTACTTTACCAATAGGCCTAATGCTATCCATAAACCTAGCATTAATCTTGTCTCTATCTTATTCTCTTCACTAGCATGGCTAAGGATCTGTCGATTTTATTTAATTTTTCAAAGAACCAACTTTTAGTTTTGTCAATTTTTTCAATTGTTTAATTTGTTTTGATTTCATTAATTTCAGCTCTGATTTTAATTATTTCTTGCCTTCCACTTCTTTTGCTTTTGTTTTGTTCTTCTTTTTCTAGGATTTTGAGATGAAGTATGAGATCATTTATTTGTTGGGTTTTTTTCTGTTTTTAAGAAATGAACTCCAAGCAATGAATTTTCCTATTAGAACTGCTTTCTATGTGTCCCATAGATTCTGATATGTTGTATCTGTGTTTTTATTTATCTCTAAAAATTTTTAAATTTCCTCCTTGATGTCTTCTATAACCCATTGATCATTCAGTAACCTATTGTTTATTCTCCAAGTGATGCATGATTTTTCCTTCCTTCTTTTATAATCATTTTAAGTTTCATTCCATTATGATCAGATAAGATGCATGGTACTATCTCTACTCCTTTATATTGTCTAAGAGTTGCCCTGTGACATAATATATGCTCTATTTTTGAGAAGGATCCATGTGCTGCTGAGAAAAAAGTGTAACTGCTTGATGTTGGGTGGTATATTCTATATATGTCAATTAAGTCTAGTTTATTAATTGTGTTATTAAGTTCTATAATTTCCTTATTCAACTTTTGTTTGGAAGATCTGTCGAGTGGTGAGAGAGGTGTGTTGAAGTCTCCCATGATTATTAGGGATGAAAAAGGCAACATCACAACAGACACTTCAGAAATACAGAAGATAATCAGAAATTATTTTGAATCCTTATACTCCAATAAAATAGAAGATAGTGAAGGCATTGATAAATTTCTTAAGTCATATAATCTGCCCAGATTGAGGCAGGAGGATATAGACAACCTAAACAGACCAATATCAATTGAGGAAATAGAAGAAACCATAAAAAGACTACCAACTAAGAAAAACCCAGGACTGTATGGGTATTCAGCAGAGTTTTACAAAACTTTTAAAGAGGAACTAATACCAATACTTTTCAAGCTATTTCAGGAAATATAAAAAGAGGGAGAACTTCCAAATTCATTCTACGAGGCCAACATCACCCTGATTCATAAACCAGACAAAGACACTTCAAAGAAAGAAAACTAAAGGCCAATATCTCTAATGAACCTAGATGCAAAAGTCCTCAATAAAATTCTGGCGAATCGGATTCAAAAATATATCAAAAAAATTGTGCACCATGATCAAGTAGGATTCAACCCTGGGATGCAAGGATGGTTAAATATACGGAAATCAATAAATTTTATTCACCACATCAATACACTTAAAAATAAGAACTATATAATCATCTCAATAGATGCAGAAAAAGCATTCAACAAAGTACAGCATACCTATATGTTCAAAACTCTAGAAAAACTAGGGATAACAGGAACATACCTCAACATTGTAAAAGCAATCTATGCTAAGCCTCTGGCTAGCATCATTCTGAATGGAGAAAAATTGAGGGCATTCCCTCTAAAATCTGGAACAAGACAGGGATGCCCTCTCTCACCACTTCTGTTCAACATAGTTCTCGAAACACTGGCCAGAGCACTTAGACAGACGAAAGAAATTGAAGGCATAAAAAAAGGAAAAGAAGAACTTAAATTATCACTATTTGCAAGTGTATACCTAGCAGACCCAAAAGGCTCTACAAAGAAACTATTAGAGCTAATAAATGAATTCAGCAAAGTGGCAGGATATAAAATCAACACACATAAATCAAAGGCATTCCTGTATATCAGCGACAAATCCTCTGAAATGGAGATGAGGAAATCCACTCCATTCACAATATCCTCAAAAATAATAAAATACTTGGGTATCAACCTAACAAAAGAGGTGAAAGACTTATACAATGAAAACAACAGAACCCTAAAGAGAGAAATAGACAAAGATCTTAGAAGATGGAAAAATATACCCTGTTCATGGATAGGCAGAACTAACATCATCAAAATGGCGATATTACCAAAAGTTCTCTATAGGTTTAATGCAATGCCAATCAAAATTCCAACAGCATTTCTTGTCGAAATAAAGAAAGCAATCATGAAATTCATATGGAAAAATAAAAGACCCAGAATAGCAAAAACAATGCTAAGCAGGAAGTGTGAATCTGGCGGTATAGCGATACCAGACTTCAAACTATACTACAGAGAAATAGTAACAAAAACAGCATGGTACTGGTACCAAAACAGGCGGGTGGACCAATGGTACAGAATAGAGGACACAGAAACCAATCCACAAATCTACCACTATCTTATATTTGATAAAGGGGCTAAAAACATGCAATGGAGGAAGGATAGCATCTTCAACAAATGGTGCTGGGAAAACTGGAAATCCATATGCAACAAAATGAAACTGAATCCCTTTCTCTCGCCATGCACAAAAGTTAACTCAAAATGGATCAAGGATCTTGACATCAAATCAGAGACACGGCATCTTATAGAAGAAAAAGTTGGCTACGATCTACACGCTGTGGGATCGGGCTCCAAATTCCTCAATAGGACACCCATAGCACAAGAGTTAATAACTTGAATGAACAAATGGGACTTACTCAAACTAAAAAGTTTTTTCTCAGCAAAAGAAACAATAGAGAGGTAAATAGGGAGCCTACATCCTGGGAACAAATCTTTACTCCTCACACTTCAGATAGAGCCCTAATATCCAGAGTACACAAAGAACTCAAAAAATTAGACAATAAGATAACAAATAACCCAATCAACAAATGGGACAAGGACCTGAACAGACACTTCTCAGAGGAGGACATACAATCAATCAACACGTACATGAAAAAATGCTCACTATCGCTAGCAGTCAGAGAAATGCAAATCAAAACCACTCTAAGATACCATCTCACTCCAGTAAGATTGGCAGCCATTATGAAGTCAAACAACAAATGCTGGTGAGGATGTGGGGAAAAGGGTACACTTGTTCATTGTTGGTGGGACTGCAAATTGGTGCAGCCAATTTGGAAAGCTGTATGGAGATTTCTTGGATAGCTAGGAATGGAACCACAATTTGACCTAGCTATTCCCCTTCTCGGTCTATTCCCTAAAGACCTAAAAAGAGCATGCTACAGGGACACTGCTACATCGATGTTCATAGCAGCACAATTCACAATAGCAAGACTGTGGAACCAACCTAGATGCCCTTCAGTAGACAAACGGATAAAAAAAAATGTGGCATTTATACACAATGGAGTATTACTCTGCATTAAGAAATGACAAAAATCATAGAATTTGGAGGTAAATGGATGGCATTAGAGCAGATTATGCTAAGTGAAGCCAGCCAAGCCCTAAAAAAACAAATGCCAAATGTCTTCTTTGATATAAGGAGAATAACTAACAACAGAGTAGGGACGAAGAGCATGAGAAGAAGATTAATATTAAACAGGGATAAGAGGTCGGAGGGAAAGGGAGAGAGAAGGGAAATTGCATTGAAATGGAAGGAGACCCTTAGGGTTATACAAAATTACATACAAGAGGATGTGAGTGGAAAGGGAAAAATAGTTCAAGGGGAAGAAATGAATTACAGTAGAGGAGGTAGATAGAGAAGAGGGGAGAGGGGAGGGGAGGGGAGGGGAGGGGAGGGGGGATAGTAGAGGTTAGGAAAGGCAGCAGAATACAACAGACACTAGTATGACAATATGTAAATCAATGGAAGTGTAACTGATGTGATTCTGCAATCTGTATATGGGGTAAAAATGGGAGTTCATAACCCACTTGAATCAAAGTGTGAAATATGATATATCAAGAACTATGTAATGTTTTGTACAACCAACAATGAAAAAAAAAATTAAAAAATCTTGTCTCTACCATAAACTAGAACTAACCCTAACACAAACCTTTGCCCTAGTCCTAACCCTAGCTCAAGCTGTAACACGTACCCTAAACATAACCCTAACTCTAACCCTAATCCTAGCCCTGACTCTAACCCTCGCCATAGCCCTAACACAAGCTCAAACACTAACACTTATTCCAAACTTAATCATAATTCTAATCCTAGTCCTAATCCTTATCTTAGTTCTAGGCCTAAACTTAGCTCTTACCCTATCCAAGAATGAATCAACTCCAAAAGCAGTGAAGTACATAAAAATAATTAAAATCAGATCTGAAAACAATGAAATTGAAACAAAGAAGCAATTTAACAATTGACAAAATGAAAAGTGGGTTCTTTGAAGAAGTATATAATATATATAAACCCTTATCCATGCTACTGTATAGGAGGATAGAAAAACTCAAATTACTAAAGACCATGATGAAAAAGGAAATATCACCATGAACACTACAGAAATACAGAAGACAATTAGAAATTATTTAGAAAAGTTGTACTCCAATAAAACAGAAAATATCAAAGATATCAAAAAAATTTCTAGAATCATGTGATTTACCCAAACTGATTTAGGATGATATACACAAGGTAACCAGATCATTTATCAAGCAATGAAATAGAAGACACATTAAAAAAAAAAAAAAACTCAAAAAGCACACAAGCATGCACACACGAAAACACACACACAAATAAATAACCCAATCAAAAATGGGTCAGGGACCCGAACAGACACTTCTCTGAAGTGGATACACAATCAATCAACAAACATGAAAGACTGTTTGTTTCTATCAATCAGAAATACAAACCAAAACTACTCTAAGATACCATCTCAGTCCAGTAAGAATGGCAGCTATTATGAAGACAAACAACAATAATGGTTGGTGAGGATGTGGGGGAAAAGGCACACTCATACACTGCTGGTGGGAATGCAAATTGGTGCAACAAATATGGAAAGCAAGATGGAGATTCCTTGGAAAGCTGGGAATGGAACCACCATTTGACCCTGCTATTCCTCTTGGACTGTACCCAAAAGAGCTAAAAACAGCATACTACAGGGACACAGCCACATCAATGTTTATAGCAGCACAATTCACAGTAGCTAAACTGTGGAGTCAACATAGATGCCCTTCAGTGGATGCATGGATTAAAAAAAATGAGGCATATATACACAATGTAATATTACTCAGCATTAAAATAGAACAAAATCATGGCATTTGCACATAAATGGTTGGCAATGGAGAAGATAATGCTAAGTGGAGTTAGCCAATCCCCTCCCCAGAAAAAAATGTCCAATGTTTTCTCTGATAAGGAGGCCGAATCAGTGGGTAGGGAGGGGGAGCATGGGAGGAATAGATAAATTCTAGATAGAGCAGAGGGGTGGGAGGGAAAGGGAGGAGGCAGGGGATTAGCAAATATGGTGGAATGTGATGGTTATCATTATACAAGTGCATGTATGAAGACTTGAATTGTGTGTCAACATACCTTCTATACAAATACAAATGAAAAATTGTGATATGTGTGTTAAGAATTGTAATGCAAAAAACTTACATGCATAATGACATAAATTGATGTGACCATGCTTTATATACAGAGATATGAAAAATCATGCTGTGTGTGTAATAAGGATTATAATGCATTCCACTGTTGTCGTGTGTTTTAAAAAACAATAAAACCTTTAGAAATATATAAAAATAAATAAATAAATAAATAATTCATGACCTAAAAAACATATGAAAAAAGAAAGGAAGAAAGAAATTGTGAGATAGGATGCCTGTGGTGCTACACACCTGATATATCCAGTGGTCTGGAGGCTGAGGCAGGGGGATCACAATTGTGAAGCTAACCCCAGCAACGGAGTGAAATCCTGCCTAAATTAAAAAAAAAAAATAGGCAGTAGTAATTTTAAAAAATTAAAGTAAAAAATTTTAAAATTTAAGTAAAAATGTAAAAACGGCTGAAGATATAGTTCAGTAATAGGACACCCTGGTTCCAACCCCCCAGTTTTACAAAAGAAGAAAGAACAACAAGAAGAAAGTTTTTTTTCCCAAAGTTACATAAAATTTTAAATCTATAAATAATTGTATATATGAAAACAAAAATTCTATTCATCAAATGACTCCATAAAAGAATACAAGGAGCAGTGACAGATAAGAAACCAATTGCCTCGCCTTTAACCAAACACTTGTAAGAAAGGAGAACAGACTGTGAGAGAAACGCAGGGAAGAGCCGTGAACAGCCCCTTCAAATAGCAGGTATCTAAATGTCCCATCACAAAGAAATCAACGTCTTTAGAAAGGAGAGACTGTACAACAAACTCACATGGTATACACAAATTGAGACAGTGTTGAAGAACATGTGGGATTTTCATGAAGGCAAGATGGAGTCTGAGCCCCCCTCACTATTTATTTGTGGAAGCTGTTTTGCTAGGGAGCATCCAAGGCTCCCAGAAACAGACGTCAAAACTACAGCACCTGTTCAAATGGGTACACAGCATGCTCTTCCAGAGCCAAGACCTGGGGCCTGGTGACAGAGGATGTCCATTTGGAAATAGATAAATAATAAATTATGGAAAATAACCATTTCTGGCAATCAGCCACCTTTTGTTTGCCATTTGGCGTACAGTTTGACAAATACTATGAAACACTGTGTCAGTTTTATTTAGATGTCACATAAATGTTGCATTTCACACATACTCATACTTACAAAGTACATCTTCAGAATCTAAAAAATGCAAATGCAGATGAGCACATAACAAACTAAATTACACACACTGGGAATAGATAGGACTCCTCATGATAAAGAGCATTGCTTCCCTCAGGTTCATCTAGGATAACACCCCATCAAACTTTCATCATGATTTCCTTGTAATTGAAGAAGGGACCAAAGCAAACAGTTTGAAAATTCTCCTGGAAGGTTAAATTGATATGCAATTAGCCAAGAATTTTGAACTATAAGAGCAAAAGCAGGAGCTATCAATACCAGGCACTAACACATATTATAAAATCATCATATTGCAGTGATTTTAGGACCAAAAAAAGATCACAATGCAGAAATTTCATAGATGACTTCATATGTATGTAAATGTCATTTTTATTATGAAGTGCAATGAAAAGGCCTAGATAAATGCAACCATATCCAGCAGATGATTTGATATGAATGAACAAGACAACCCAGCATGAAGGGAGGTGTGGGAATTGGAGGCACAGAGCACTGGTAGGGCTTGGGTGCAGGATGTGTGTGGTACTTTATTACTCTCCAGCACCCCAAAGAAGCACATATTGAGTAGGATTATGTTTCAAAATTATAACAGAATAGGAGGCTTCTGGATTCTCTCCACACATGGATACAGCAAACAAATACTTCTGTTTTGAGTCCCTATTAAATAAAGTTATACATGGATTGAGAGACCTATGCATTGGACCACTGAAAAAATATCTACCATCCGAAGGGCAGGCAAAGTTGGGGTACACTTGGGCATTAGGCCTGCCTTGAGCAATGTGCCACATAATTGGGAGAGAATACCCCAATCCAGTGTCACCCAGGGTAGAGGAAGATTGACTGGGGTCACAAATGGAGCACATGGGACACTAAATGACTTGTAGCTGGAAACGCAATTTGTCTGGTGCTCATAGAAGAAAGATCTGGATATACACAAGTAACAGGATGAGAGGAAAGGGGTGGTTTTCTATGGCTGTGCTAGGTCATGAGTTTTATCCATAGGACCAGGGCAGAAGGGAAATGATGTCTCAAGGATGCCAGTTTATCCCTACAAGGGATTTGCCAGCATGATCTGCAAACTGTGGTTGCTAACAGTTGAGCTCCTCCCTAGCCAGTCCCTAAGGGTAGACAGGACAAATGCAGTCCGCCCAGCAGCCCTGCCTGAGCCCTCTCCCCACTACCTCAGTAATAAATCCATGCCTGATCAGTTCTTTCTGGAAGGAGTATGTCGAGGCACTCAGGGTCCAAACATTTTTCCCCATCTCATGGATTCCATCCTAACCCACCAAGCTTTGGGAGCAATGGCAACTGTGCATGTGCATATCTCCCTGGATCACAAAGGAGGGGCTTCACATTGATGTCTGAGTATTTACCTGTGCTACAATCCACACAAGGAGTGAAGCAAAAGGGGTCAAAACCCTGATTCTTTCTAGAATAGGCTCACACCACCTTCCTGCAGTGAGCACAGGCAGCCTGGGTTCTAACCAACAGGATTTCAGTCACAAGCTAAGTAGGAGAGCTTCTGCAGCCTGAGTCCAGCTGTGGGAAAGGCTGCTATCAAACAGGCAAAGGAACTAGTCCTCCAACGACGTGGGTATGGAGAAAGAGACCCGCTCACATGGGGCTAGAATATCAGTTTAGTGCAGCCATTTTTAAAAATAGCATGGAGTTCTTTAAAAGCTAACAACCACTCTGGATGCATTTCCAAAGGAAGTTGAACCAGTGTGTTAATAAATGGCCACATTCCCAATGATGTTCAAGTATCCACAGGAACAAGGACGAGGGAACATCTGAAGTGGCTTTTGGATAAGGAGACTCCTCCCAGCCACAGGGCCATCACCTACTCCCCTGAGAAACTACTTCCCCTAAATGCACCTGCTCATAGGTCCACAGGTGGCTGATATTTACCAGATGCTCAGGAGACCTCAGATGAGCCAGGTGTGGGATCCTCATGTCAGGCAGAGCCAAACCAGGACCAGGAAAATATCACAGAGGGCATGAGACCCCTAGGAAATTCAGTCCACAGGGGGGACCCTCAGCCCAAAGACATTCTGACAAGGTGTCTGGCCTGGGAGAGAAAGAGGGAGTACACATGCTACACACCCATGTGCGTCTGCGCGCGCGTGCGCACGCACACACACACACACACACACACACACATTTTTACTGGAAATGGGGACAGGGGACTTGAATTTGAGGAATTCATTGATACAAGTGTACAGATTTCGTCTGGGAGACGGGGTTGTGGATCTGCCATTTTCCTTCCCTTACATTTAGAACATTCAGGGGGCCCCAGGCAGGAGGGCCACACCTGTAATCCCAGCCACTCAGGAAGCTGAGGTATAAGTTCAAGGCCAGACTCAGCATCTCAGCATCTGTCAGGATATAAATGATAGAAAATAAAAGGGATATAGCTCTGTGGGAAAGGACCTCTGCATTCAATCCACTATGCTCCCCATGCCCCCCCAAAAAGAATGAAAACCTCAGGGGTGAGAAAAACCTGAGATCCCTGCATATCCCAGCCCCCTTGGGTAGGAAAAGGGCCCACGAACTGGTGATTCTCACAGTCCCAACACTCTGAAATCCACCAGAGAAGAAATTCAGGGAGAAGACTTGAGCTGCCAATTTGTACAGGAGATACCCATGTGTTTAATAATGAGAATAAAAGAATCCAACATCTTTAGAAACCCGAGAAATGTAAAATAAAATCCTATCAGAGACAAAATGAAATAGTATCAATGATGATGGGAAACAAAATAATTCTAATAAACTGAAAGAGTTTTAAGTGCTTCTTAACTATTTGTAGAAACTGTTTTGCTAATAAAGACACATGATAGACCCCCGCTGCAGGGACTTGCTGAAATCAGTTCATAGGACCAGGATAATACATTAATAGTCATGGTACATTCAGCTTAAATATAGTATAAAATACCATGGGTAAGTTTTACACGGGTGCCATATGCATGAGGTATTATGTATAACTATATAATAAACAATCCAGCATGCTTTACTTTTAATGGAAGGATCCAGTCCTAAAATTCATCCACAATGTTAAATCTATGTAAACTTAACCAAGAAACTTTTGAATTATAAGAGAAAAAGAGTTATTACCTAACATGTACATTGTGGAGCTGTACTGTTACAATTATCATCTAGGAGTCATGATGTCAATAAAGTCCACCCATGAACCCACATGGATGTGAAAATCCTATACTTAATTGCAATGGAAAAGTCATTATCAATCAAACCCTAACAAGGCCAATCTCAGCAACTTAACTAGACCCCCGGTCAGAATAAAAACTAAAAACTACCAGGGAGAGAGCTCAGTGGTAAAGCACCCCTCTGTTAACTACCAAAACACAACATCCACCAAAAAAACAAACAAACAAAAAACAATAAACTCCACAAAACTAGCTTAGGAATAGGCAAGGTCCCTGTTCACCGCAGCTTCCCTCCTGCAGGAAAATGGTGTTTGGAAAATTGATTTTTTGGGGGGGAGGTGGGTGCTGGGCATTGAACTCAGGGGCACTCCACCACTGAGCCCCATCCTCAGTCCTATTTTGCATTTTATTTGGAGGCAGGGTCTCCTTGAGTCTCTAAGTGCCTCACCCACTTGCGGAGGCTGGCCTTGACTTTGCAATCCTCCTGCATCAGCCCCCACCCCCAGCAGCTGGGGATGACAGGTGTGCGCCATTGCCTGGCTTGGAGATCGGATTTTTCTAGTGGTCCCACCTGTCAATCACCACAGCCCAGAAAGACGCCAGGCTGCCTTGCTCACCTGCCAGATAGATAGGACTTGAGCAGGGTCTGAGGCTGCCCCAGGGGATGGGGAGGCTGCCAGGAGTCTTAGCCACTGTCATGCTCTCCACCCGGCTGGCCAGGGGGACAGAGGGGCACTGTCCCAAATGGGCTCAGGCCTGTGGTTGCAGAGAGCCCCCAGAGTCAGGGTGGGCCAACTCGGGTTCCCCCCATAGCTGGTCCCGCCAGATGGACTCCCTGCCCCGCCTCCCTCCTGAGCCTCCCTGTCCAGGCACCAGGTGCCACTGCACACTCACCATCTCCTGGTGCCCAGCAGCCAAGCCTGCCCTGGGGAGCTTCAGATTCTGCATGGCAGGGCCACCCGGGATCCTGGGAACAAGCGAAGCCTGGAGTCCAACTGCAGGAATCTGAGTGGAACCAAGGACCACGGAGAAATAAATCCCATTCCAAGCGTGGAGGCCCGCCCCCTGCTGCTGGCTACGCTCAGGATTGGACAGCGTTCAGCACAGGGGCTTCTGATTGGACAGGCAATCAGTCAGTCTCAGCTCTCCCGAGTCTGAGCCCAGGGAGCTTTCTTTTAGAGTGACAGGAAGGTGATAGCCGCTCCAGGCAAGGAGGAAACAAGAATGGCAGGGTTTGGGTGCAACTTTTTTCATTTTTCTTTTCCTTTTGATGTCTCAGCATTGGGTTAGGGTTAGGGTGACCAGAATTCTAAGTTCTGTTGGGTTTGATGTTAGGAAATTGAAGTCAATTCTTGAAAGTTTCATCACCTGGATCTCTTCCTATAATAAGTCCACCCAAAGCATCTTCGAAAGGCTGTCTTGTCCTTTGTTTATCTGTGCAAAATTCTCCAAGCAGAACTGGCCTTTTGCCCCATAGGAACTGCCCAGTGCATCATGGCCTGCGCTGGTAGAGGCTCACTGGGGGACTGGCAGGTGCCCTGGAGGAGTTTACCACCCAGTTGGCAGGGTGAGAGCTGATGTTCCTCCAGCTGAGATGAATCTATTGGAGCCCACATTTAGGCTGGAGGCAGAGTGAAGAGATCAGCACAGAAGAGACTCTGAGAGTGCAGACCTGAGTAAACAGCAGCTGCACCAGGACTCCCTGCCTCTCTGGCTCACTGGGGGTTGAATTCAGAGGCCTCGAACTCTGAGCCCCTTCCCCAGCCCTAGTTTGAATTCTATTTAGAGACAGGGTCTCACTGAGTTGCTTAACATCTTGCTTTTGCTGAGGCTGCGGTGGCCACAGGATGACAGCCTTGCACAAATCAAGGCCACCCTGGGTGCTCTCCCTGGTTCCCGCCAGTCCCCTGGATCCCAGGCAATGGGATCCTGCCTCCTCCTAAAGCCAGAGACCCCCTGCCCAGGTGTGCATCCTTAGTATCAGCTGAATACTCTGCACTTGACAAGAAAAAAGAAAAAAAAAAGACAGACCCTACCTGCTTGTCTTGATGCAAACAAAGCTGATGTGTTTCCAAAGAGAGCTCTGGTCTTGTCCCCCCAATTCAGTGGTGCAGAAAGTCACATAATACAGAGGAGACTTCTCCTTAAGAGGGGCTCAAAGGTCTCTCTCTTTAAGGAAAAACAATTTGCCTTTGATTGGGAGTCCAGGAAAGCCAATTCCAGGTTTTTCTAATTTTGAAAATAACTCCATAGACTCCAATGCACCCTGTTCTTCTCTGCCTTAGTTAACCATGGATGCCTCGAGTTTACCTCTCCCCTGGGACCTCTGCACCTGCAGATGAATGGGGGGTCCTTTATTCTCCATGCAGTGCCCTGAACCTCCACCATCCCACAGGCTCCAACACCTTTGACAGCATCCAATGGGGGAGCGGTTTAGAAAATTCTGGAATGTACCTAAAGACATTTCCTCATCCAGCTATGATGCTATCAATTTGGTCCTATGTTCCTTTTCAGTATGTTTTATCTGTTTCTCTTTTATTGGTTCTTGTTAGTTATACATGCCCATAGAATCCATTTTGGTAAAATTATCCAAACATAAAATATACATTATTCTCCTTAGGACCTCATTCTTGTGGGTAGAAAACATGGGCAAATTCAATTAGGTATTTTCATATATTTAAATAGGAACATTATGGTCCTTTCATGCTACAGTATTTCCTGTTTTTATCTCCCCACCCTTCCTGTTGCTCCCCTTTGTCTAATCTACTGAACTTCTCTTTGTGCCAGCCCCCTTCCTTGTGATGTAGATAACACATACCAGGGTAAAACATGTGACCTTTGGTTTTGGGGAATTGCCTTATTTTACTTTAGCATGATATATCCAGATCCATTCATTAACTGTCCAATGTTATGAAGTCATCCTTTTTTAAAGCTGAGTAATATTCCACCATGTATACATACCACAATTTCTTTATCTATTCATCTGTTGATGGGCATTTAGGCTGGTTCTGTAGCTTAGCTATTGTCAGTTGTGCTATCATGAACATGGATGTGGCTGTGTCCCTGTAGTATGCTGATTTTAAGTCCTCTGGATATATTCTGAGGAGTGGGATAACTGAGTCAAATGGTGGTTCCAGTCCTAGTTTCTTGAGGATTCTCCATCCTGCTTTCCAGAGGGGTTGCACCAATGTGCAGTGCCTCCAACAAGGTGTGAGCATTCCCTGTCCCCCACATCCTCACCAATTTATTGTTACTTTATTCTTGATAATTGCTATTGTAACTGGAGTGAAAGAGAAGCTCAGTGCAGTTTTAATTTGCATTTCCCTAATTGCTAGATATGTTGCGTTTTCAGTATTTATTTTTAAAATTTTTTTTTCTATTCAAGTCAGACCCAATACCTTTATTCTATCCATTTCTTTTTCTGTGGTGCTGAGGATGGAACCCAGGGTCTCACACGTGCTAGGCAACCACTCTACAGCCTAGCCTCACCCCCAGCCCTTATTTTCAGTATTTTTTACATTTGCTTCTCAGTAACAGCAGCCCAGTTATTTGGGGGACCAGTTTTGCTGCATTTGTGAAATGGGAACATTTCTCTTGAAGGAAAACTGAGAAGGTCAAGCCACATGCCCAGGATTCCAGGGTTGAGCAGTACATAGTGGTCTTGCCCAGGATGAGGAGAAGATTATGTGGCTGAGAAGAGGGAAAGAGCCAGGGACCCCCTGAGGCCAGAACCCCTTCTTCCCCCATGAGGGAAATGATTAATTATTATTGCTGTTACTTTTCTTCACCAAAATGTGAAATTTTCCTAAACTACCAGATCCACTAAATTTAGGTCCCTGGATGGAGCTCAGATTTGTCTTGAGAGGCAAGGAAAAGTGAAAAACCAACCCAGTGGTTCCAATACCAACAAGCTAGACCTTGGGATCCTTGGAGACAAAACACTGGGTTTTACCCAATAATTAACAATTCAACAGCACCCGACACCCAATTAATGGGGGACACAGAATTGGATCAGTGGGTGTGGGGGTCTGTGGGTGGCCAGCTGCAGGAGCTTGCCTATGGGTGCATTCCTTGCATCTGGGAGGTTTTTCAACACCAATGAGAAACAAAGTGGTGAGAACACTGGCAAAACCCTCTGCAATATTCTAGCCAGGAAAATCCATAAGCACTTTAAAAGCATCTTAATGTTTACCCTCAGTCAAATGTGCCTCAATCAGAATGAAACCATTTAAAAAGAGTTGTCAACATGAAAAGTTTCTGAAATCTGCTGGTTTGTGAATCACTGCAAATCCATATGAGTCCATGGCTAAATACATAAGTAAAAATAAAAATCTAATAATGAGCATTTTCTTAAATCTTCTATCCTGAAAACACTGCCCTATTTGCTTTGATAACTAAATGACCATTTAATCATTCCTCTAGCAACACTTGAGGTATATAAAGAACTGTGGAACACGTCTGGTTGGGACAGAAATGTTGAGATACCAAAAAGAAAGTTACTTTGAACCTCAAAAAAAAAAAAAAGATTCAGAAATCACCAGAATGCAGGAATGCCTACAAAATATTTGAAATTAAAAACAAGGAACTGGGGTTGGGGCTCAGTGACAGAGCACCTGCCTAGCACCTGTGAGGCACTGGGTTTGATACTCAGCACCACATTAAATAGAAATATATAAAATAAAGGTATACTGTCCAACTAAAAACCATTTTTAAAAACAAAGATCAGATTTATATAAGAAAAAGCAACTCTCTGCAATGCAGCATTTCTCCTAGACCAGCTTCCTGGACCCCCAAATACTAGCATGATATGAGAAAGCTTGTAAAAATAGGTGAGAAATTACAGAAGTCTGATCTGGCCCCATCTCTAGTCCAGCCCCTCTTAAATGTCCCTCTCCAAATAGCAATACCTCAGACCACGTTTTTGCTGTCTCTTTAGAGCTTTCTCACATTTTTCCCTTTCTTTCTTCTTGTGATGCTGGGGACTGAACCTGTGACCTCGTGCATGCAGGGCAAATACACTACTGACCTAGCTGTATTCCCGGGCTCCTCATGTTCGTTCCTGAATGTGGATCTGTTTTCTAAATAGGTCTGTCCATGTGCCTCACAATTGAAGTTCTTTTCTGCCATAAAAACCAAAGAACAGGCCATTAGGTGGAATTCCGCGAGCCAAGCCCACAAGGACCCTTGGGCCAAGCACGGGATCTCAGAAGGGGAAGGAAGCGGTACAGTCCCATCCCCCACAGCGGACACTCCACCAAGGCAGTCAGCGGCCACTATCCGGGAAAGCTGAAGGATACACCGCCACTCTCCTTCAGAGTGCAACATCAAAACAGGTCGGTGTCATTCAGCTCACCCCCCAGACAGCGGGAATTCGCATAAAATCTCTCCTAGGCTTGCCGGGAGAGGGAGTATCAAGCTGAGCCTCCATAAAGACTAGGGGGAAACTAGAGACACCTGACCTCCAACCCCTCCTCCCAGTACCAGCCAAAACGAAACCTGGCTAGCCAGCGCTGGGGGAGGGGCAAGCAGGAAAAATCAAAGTGATAGAGTGCCAGGGATCCCAACAGCCTGCAGCAGGGCCCGGGAGATCCAGGCCAACTGATTCGCGCGGCCTGCCCTGCAGCTACAGAAGGCGTGGCGCCTCAGTGAAGCCATTAATTAGCAAGCAGGGAGGTTAGGGACTGCCATTAGGTGGAATTCCGCCAGCCAAGCCCACACGGACCCTTGGGTCGAGCACGGGATCTCAGAAGGGGAAGGAAGCGGTACAGTCCCATCCCCCACAGCGGACACTCCACCGAGGCAGTCAGCGGCCACCATCCGGGAAAGCTGAAGGATACACCGCCACTCTCCTTCAGAGTGCAACATCAAAACAGCAGACACTCCATCCAGGCAGTCAGCGGCCACCATCCGGGAAAGCTGAAGGATACACCACCACTCTCCAACAGCTTGCAACATCAAAACAGCCAGCAGCAAGACCCCGGAGATCCAGGCCAACTGATTCGCGCGGCCTGCCCCGCAGCTACAGAAGGCATGGTGCCTCAGAGAAGCCATTAATTAGCAAGCAGGGAGGTTAGGGACTGCCATTAGGTTGAATCCCGCCAGCCAAGCCCACCGCCCATGCCCGGAACAGGCCCAGCGACCTGCCAGCATGGTAGTCACAACACCCCAATTGGAATAGGGACAGAGTAGAGCCGCCTTCCACTCCCTGAACAGGCCCAGAGAGCCGCCAGCGTGATAGACACGTCACCCCAATTGGAGTAGGGGCACAGCCGCCGCCCGCACCTGCAAGGGAGACTTTTCAAGTATACAAGAGCAACATAAATAAATAGGGGGTAAATTTCAAAAACACAACAGTTGTACCAAGCAGAAAGAAACGAGAGCAGTATGAAAAGACAAGGAAAGAAAGGACCAAAAGCAATGCAGGTCAACTCAACTTTAGAAGAGATAATAGCTGCAACAGATGGAATATCAGATAAAGAGTTCAGGATATATATGCTTCAGATGATCTGGAGTCTCAAGGAAGACATGAGACAGCAAAATCAGACAATGAAAGATCACATTGACAAACCAATCCAGGAAGTAAAAGATCAATTTCACAGGGAGATAGAGGTAATAAAAAACAAACAAATAGAAATTCTAGAAATGCAGGAAACAATAAACCAACTTAAAAACTCAATTGAGAATACGACCAGCAGAATAGATCACTTAGAAGAGAGAACATCAGACAATGAAGACAAAGTATTTCAACTGGAAAAGAACATAGACAGCTCAGCAAGTCTGCAAAGAAACCATGAGCAGAACATCCAAGAATTATGGGACAATATCAAAAGACCAAATTTAAGAGTCATTGGGATACAGGAAGGCACAGAGCTCCATTCCAAAGGAATAAACTGTCTATTCAGTGAAATAATAGGAGAAAACTTCCCAGAATTGAAGAATGAGACAGAATCCCAAATCCTAGAAGCCTACAGGACACCGAATGTGCAAAATCATAAGAGATCCACACCTAGACACATTATAATGAAGATGTCCAACATACAGAATAAGGAGAGAATTTTAAAAGCTGCAAGAGAAAGAAAGCAGATTACATTCAGGGGTAAACCAATCAGGATAACAGCTGATCTCTCAACACAGACTCTGAAAGCTAGAAGATCCTGGAATAACATATTTCAAACACTGAAAGACAATGGGCTCCAACCAAGAATCGTGTATCCGGCGAAATTAAGCTTCAGGTTAGAAGATGAAATTAAAACCTTCCACAATAAACAAAAGTTAAAAGAATTCGCAGCTAGAAAACCATCTCTTCAAAAAATCCTTGGCAAAACATTACAGGAAGAGGAAATGGAAAATAACATTGAAAACCAACAATGGGAGGTAGGACAGTAAAGGGGGGAAAGTAGTCAAAGAGGATAACAAATGAGGTTTTGTAACATCAATAAACAAATATGGATAGAAGAACAAACCATATCTCAATAATAACCCTAAATGTTAATGGCTTAAACTCACCAATTAAGAGACACAGGCTAGTAGAATGGATCAAAAAACAAGACCCAACAATATGCTGTCTACAGGAGACGCATTTGATAGGAAAAGATATACATAGACTGAAGGTGAAAGGTTGGGAAAAATCATATCACTCATATGGACCGCGGAAACAAGCAGGAGTGTCCATACTCATATTTAATAAAATAGATTTCAAGCCAAAGCTAATCAAAAGGGATATAGAGGGACACTTCATACTGCTCAAGGGAACCATACACCAACAAGACATAACAATCATAAATATATATGCCCCAAATAATGGTGCAGCTGTGTTCATCAAGCAAACTCTTCTCAAGTTCAAGAGTCTAATAGACCACCATACAATAATCATGGGAGACTTCAACCCACCTCTCTCACCACTGGACAGATCTTCCAAACAAAAGTTAAATAAGGAAACTATAGAACTCAATAACACAATTAACAACCTAGACTTAATTGACATATATAGACTATACCACCCAACATCAAGCAGTTACACTTTTTTCTCAGCAGCACATGGAACCTTCTCAAAAATAGACCATATACTATGTCACAGGGCAACGCTTAGACAATACAAAGGGGTAGAGATAATACCATGCATCTTATCTGATCATGATGGAATGAAACTGAAAATCAATGATAAAAGAAGAAAGGAAAAATCAAGCATCACCTGGAGAATGAACAATAGGTTGCTGAGTGATCAATGGGTTTTAGAAGACATCAAGGAGGAAATTAAAAAATTCCTAGAGTTAAATGAAAACACAGACACAACATATCGGAATCTATGGGACACATTGAAAGCAGTTCTAAGAGGAAAATTCATTGCTTGGAGTTCATTCCTCAAAAAAAGAAAAAACCAACAAATAAATGATCTGATACTTCATCTCAAAATCCTAGAAAAAGAAGAGCAAAACAACAGCAAAAGAAGTAGAAGGCAAGAAATAATAAAAATCAGAGCTGAAATTAATGAAATTGAAACAAAAGAAACAATTGAAAAAAATGACAAAACTAAAAGCTGGTTCTTTGAAAAAATAAATAAAATTGACAGACCCTTAGCCATGCTAACGAAGAGAAGAAGAGAGAGAACCCAAATTACTAGCATATGGGATGAAAAAGGCAATATCACAACAGACACTTCAGAAATACAGAAGATAATCAGAAATTACTTTGAATCCTTATACTCCAATAAAATAGAAGACAGTGAAGGCATAGATAAATTCCTTGAGTCCTATGATCTGCCCAGATTGAGCCAGGAGGATATAGACAACCTAAACAGACCAATAACAATAGAGGAAATAGAAGAAACCATCAAAAGACTACCAACTAAGAAAAGCCCAGGACCGGATGGGTATACAGCAGAGTTTTACAAAACCTTTCAAGAGGAACTAACACCAATACTTTTCAAGCTATTTCAGGAAATAGAAAAAGAGGGAGAACTTCCAAATTCATTCTACGAGGCCAACATCACCCTGATTCCGAAACCAGACAAAGACACTTCAAAGAAGGAAAATTACAGACCAATATCTCTAATGAACCTTGGCGCAAAAATCCTCAATAAAATTCTGGCGAATCGGATTCAAATACATATCAAAAAAATTATACATCATGATCAAGTAGAATTCATCCCTGGGATTCAAGGCTGGTTTAATATACGGAAATCAATAAATGTTATTCACCACATCAATAGACTTAAAAATAAGAACCATATGACCATCTCAATAGATGCAGAAAAAGCATTCAACAAAGTACAGCATCCCTTTATGTTCAAAACGCTAGAAAAATTAGGGATAACAGGATCATACCTCAACATGGTAAAAGCAATCTATGATAAGCCACAGGCCAGCATCATTCTGAATGGAGAAAAATTGAAGGCATTCCCTCTAAGATCTGGTACAAGACAGGGATGCCCTCTCTCACCACTTCTGTTCAACATAGTCCTCGAAACACTGGCCAGAGCAATTAGACAGACAAAAGAAATTAAAGGCATAAAAATAGGAAAAGAAGAACTTAAATTATCACTATTTGCAAGTGACATGATTCTATACCTAGCAGACCCAAAAGGGTCTACAAAGAAGCTATTAGAGCTAATAAATGAATTCAGCAAAGTGGCAGGATATAAGATCAACACGCATAAATCAAAGGCATTCCTGTATATCAGCGACAAATCCTCTGAAACGGAAATGAGGACAACTACTCCATTCACAATATCCCCCCCAAAAATAAAATACTTGGGAATCAACCTAACAAAAGAGGTGAAAGATTTATACAATGAAAATTACAGAACCCTAAAGAAAGACATAGAAGAAGACCTTAGAAGATGGAAAAATATACCCTGTTCATGGATAGGCAGAACTAACATCATCAAAATGGCGATATTACCAAAAGTTCTCTATAAGTTCAATGCAATGCCAATCAAAATCCCAACAACATATCTTGTAGAAATAGATAAAAGAATCATGAAATTCATATGGAAAAATAAAAGACCCAGAATAGCAAAAACAATACTAAGCAGGAAGTGTGAATCAGCCGGTATAGCGATACCAGACTTCAAACTATACTACAGAGCAATAGTAACAAAAAGAGCATGGTACTGGTATCAAAACAGGTGGGTGGACCAATGGTACAGAACAGAGGACACAGTAACCAATCCACAAAACTACAACTATCTTATATATGATAAAGGGGCTAAAAGCATGCAATGGAGGAAAGATATCATCTTCAACAAATGGTGCTGGGAAAACTGGAAATCCATTTGCACCAAAATGAATCTGAATCCCTATCTCTTCCCGTGCACAAAAGTTAACTCAAAATGGATCAAGGAGCTTGATATTAAATCAGAGACACGGCATCTGATAGAAGAAAAAGTTGGTTATGATCTACACGCTGTGAGATCGGGCTCCAAATTCCTCAATAGGACACCCATAGCGCTAGAGTTAACAAATAGAATCAACAAATGGGACCTACTCAAACTAAAAAGTTTTTTCTCAGCAAAAGAAACAATAAGAGAGATAAACAGGGAGCCTACATCCTGGGAACAAATCTTTACTCCACACACTTCTGATAGAGCCCTAATAACCAGAATATACAAAGAACTCAAAAAATTAGACAATAAGATAACAAATAACCCAATCAATAAATGGGCCAAGGACCTGAACAGACACTTCTCAGAGGAGGACATACAATCAATCAACAAGTACATGGAAAAAATGCTCACCATCGCTAGCAGTCAGAGAAATGCAAATCAAAACTACCCTAAGATACCATCTCACTCCAGTAAGACTGGCAGCCATTAGGAAGTCAAACAACAATAAGTGCTGGAGAGGATGTGGGGAAAAGGGCACTCTTGTTCATTGCTGGTGGGACTGCAAATTGGTGCAGCCAATTTGGAAAGCAGTATGGAGATTTCTCGGAAAGCTGGGAATGGAACCACCATTTGACCCAGCTATTCCCCTTCTCGGTCTATTCCCTAAAGCCCTAACAAGAGCATGCTACAGGGACACTGCTACATCGATGTTCATAGCAGCTCAATTCACGATAGCAAGACTGTGGAACCAGCCTAGATGCCCTTCAATAGATGAATGGATAAAAAAAAAATGTGGCATTTATACACTATGGAGTATTACTCTGCATTAAGAAATGACAAAATCATAGAATTTGGAGGGAAATGGATGGCATTAGAGCAGATTATGCTAAGTGAAGCTAGTCAATCTTTAAAAAACAAATACCAAATGACTCCTTTGATATAAGGGGAGTAAACAAGGACAGGGTAGGTACGAAGAGCTTGAGAAGAATATTTACATTAAACAGGGATGAGAGGTGGGAGGGAAAGGGAGTGAGAAGGGAAAATGCATGGAAATGGAAGGCGATTCTCAGGGTTATACAAAATGTCATATAAGAGGAAAGGAGGGGTAAGACAAGATAATACAAATGGAAGAAATGATTTACAGTAGAAGGGGTAGAGAGAGAAAAGGGGAGGGGAGGGGAGGGGAGGGGGGATAGTTGAGAATAGGACAGACAGCAGAATACATCAGACACTAGAAAGGCAATATGTCAATCAATGGAAGGGTAACTGATGTGATACAGCAATTTGTATACGGGGTAAAAGCGGGAGTTCATAATCCACTGGAATCAAACCGTGTAATATGATGTATTAAGAACTATGTAATGTTATGAACGACCAAAAAAAAAAAAAAAAAAAAACCAAAGAACCTACTTTTTCTTAGCTGATGTCCCTCTCTCTCCTTAGAATCCCTTCCCATCACATAACTCTCACAGCCAGAGTCAGACTTGAGCTTTGGAATTGTGTGTGGTTTTTATTGGTTGGGGTCTGATATCACATACATCACTGGATGGAGAAAACCAGCAGCTATGCATTTTTTTTTAATATGCAAAGAACAAGTTTTGGTAGCACATGTCTGTAAGGCCAGGCATTTGGAAGGCTGCTTCAGGAGGATCACAAGTCAGAGGCCACAGTTGGCCTCTTAGCAAGACCCTGCCTCAAAATAAAATATTCAAAGTTCTCACACTGGGTGAGTCTTCATGAAAATTGAAGGGTCAGAATTCCTTTTTCAACAGTCTCCCTTTAGGATGCTGTGTGTAGGTGTGTGACCGTTACCTTTTAACAGGACCTAGAGCTGTTGCTGGTGTCCACCCATATTAATAAATGGATCAAATGAAGTGAGTAAATAAGTAAAGCAATCCAAGATCTGACACTGTAGCTGGTTGTGATCCCAGGGATATGGAGGTTAGGTTGTGTTTCTTGGCTCTTGTGCTCTTGCAAGAGAGGATTTTAGATAATACATAAAATGTAATCAAAGTAGAGCAAAGCCCATTGGCCCAGAAATTACTATCAAAAGGGAGGGAGGAAACAGTGAGGCTTCTCTGACATCTCTAGATCTCACACCCCTTTGCTCCTCAAGTTTATGGGAGATGCTGTGGGTGACTCCAGAGGCCTGCACATGGACCAATTAAACTCTTAACTGGCAGTAGGATGACATCCTGTTTGTAGGTTCCTACTCCACATGGTCTTCTCCAGAGACACCAAAGCAAAACCCGAGTCTGTGTGTGTGTGTGTGTGTGTGTGTGTGTGTGTGTGTGTATGTGTGTGTGTGTTTGTGAATTTCACTATAATAAAAATTTTATTATGGCAGCTGTTATGAAGACAAACAACAAGTGTTGGGAAGGATGTGGGTAAAATAGTACACTCATACACTGCTGGTGGGACTGCAAATTGGTGCAGCCAATATGGAAAACAGTATGAAGATTCCTTGGAAATCAGAGAAGGGAACAACCATTTTACACAGATATCCTGTGGAGCCAACCTAGAGACCTTTCAGTGGATGAATAGATAAAAAATATGCGTTATATATACAGAATAAAATTTTATTCAGCAATAACAGAATAAAATCATGTGTGTGGGGGAGATTATGGTCTTGTTCTCTTGGCTTCTGACTTGTAGGGGATAGTTTTTCTGAGATTCTCACCAGTATCTTTGCCTTTGTCAAAAGGGTATTGCAACTTACTTGTGTTTCTTGCTATCTAACTTTTGTGGTTTTCCAATATGAGGTATGAGGTAGAAGTGGATTTTAAGTGGATATTTTTAATGTAGGAGTTCACTAATTACTATTAGAAGCAACAGATGAGCTCATAACAGTAATAAAATTTAATATCATCAGTTATTTATGTGCATAAGAAAATAAGTAGCAAACAGAAAATTCAAGACAGTTCTAATGACCATAATATCAAAATCAAAATACTTGGGAATATTTCAAGAAATGTGAACACTTGAACATTTAACATGGCTTGTTTTTATAAAATATACCATTATCCCTAAGCCACCTTCTTTTTTGTGGTGACCCTAACTCATAGAAATAACGTAGGAATTAAAAACTTTCCCATGTGATCCTAAGGAGAGGACTTAGGTGTGTTTTACCAGTGAGGTCTATCATCATCCCATTTTTATTTTTCTTTGAGATAGGGTCTTGCCAAGTTAGTGAGGCTAGACTCAAAGTTTTGACCCTCAAGTCTCGGCTTCCAGGGCAGCTGGGGTGACATGCATGTGCCATCACAACCCTGGTACGGATTAGTCTTTTTTGTTTTCTTTAGTTGTAGTGGACACAGTAACTTATTTTATATATTTATTTTCATATGATGCTGAGGATTGAACCCAGTGCCTCACATGTGCTAGGCAAGTGCTCTAACCCTGAGCCCCATCCCCAGGGATTAAATTCTTGACTTTAATATTATAGATTGGCTCAGGATAATATCTAGGTTTGCAAACGTGTATAATGTCCCCATTTTATGAGTAGAAGGTAGAGGCCACAATGAGAGAAAATGTCTATCCTTATCCTTGGAAGAGGAACATTAACTGTGGATTCACCTGCAATTTAGTATTTGAGGATTGCTCAGATATTAAAAATATAAGCAAAAGAGACATGAGATCAAGGCTCTGAGGAAGGGGGAGTAGGTATTTCAAATTGTGAGGCACCAGACTGAGAAAAACAATACTAAGCTACCAGGGTATGGAGAACAGTTTCCCTCAGATTTAACTGTAGGATCAAGATCAAAGAAGAAAATAAACCATTTACTGGGTACATTTTAAAAAGATGATCATGGGTAGGACTTGGTCAGAAGTCATCATTATCACACCCCACCCACACACATTACTTCCCTTTTACGTCTTCCTCATTTTAGCACTCAAGCCAACATTCACTCCTCAATGTGCATCCTTGCATGAAGAGGAAGGACCAAGCCACAGTACCCTGGGGATCACAATGGGCAGATCTTTGCCTAGCTTATGGCAGAAACTAGCAAAGAAATGGCAGGGTTCAGGAACATCTCTGTCTCTTTTGTCTCACAAACAAATAACTAGAGATTTCAATTATAAATTGATGGATGAAGTGAACTTGGTATGATTGGGTCAAATATTTGGAACACCGACAATATAAATGTTCAGCAGCTTTAATGTCTTATTTCGTTTTTATCTTTGTTTTTGTTTTTAATGCTGTGGATTGAGCCCAGGGGCACTCAACCTCTCAACAACATTCCTGATGTTTTTTTTTTTTTTTTTTTGTAATTTAGTTACAGACAGAGTTTCACTGAAATGCTTTGTCCTTTCCTAAGTTGTAGAGGCTGGCTTTGTATCAGCCTCCAAAGACACTGGAATTACAGTCATGCACCACCACACCTTGCTATGGTTTTATTTCATTATTTGCACAAGAGCAGTTTTTCATTAATATAACCTACTGAATGCTCTCAAAATATTGCACTTTGTGAAAGATTCAAAGAAAGAGCTTATTAACTTTATATTAACAAACTTAAAGAATATGATTTTTCTTATGCCTTGGCTTCTTTTAAATTGATAAAATCATGTTAGTACATATTTTTCTAGTTTCTTTATTCTTTTTTTTGGGGGGGGGTATACTAGGGATAGGTCCCAGTATCACTCAACCATAAAGCCACTTCCCCAGTCATGTTTAATTTTTTTTTAGAAACAGGGTTTCACTGAGTTGTATAGGTCCCTATTAATTTGCTGAGGCTGTCTTTGAACTCGTGAATTTCCTGCCTCAGCCTCCCAAGCCATTGGGATTGCAGGTATGTGCCCCCACTCCCAGTTTCTTCAGTCTTTTGTAGTTGTTGCTTTCTTTTGTTGCATAAATTCAAGTTGAATAACAGTATGTTTAACAATACAGATATAGAGAAAAGCCAGTGGTGTAGGTAAGCAATTGAACATACCACCAGAAAGTATATTATATATTCACCATGGTGTATTACTCAGCCATCAATACAAACTCCTCAAATGGTCAGCAAAATAGATGAAATTGGATGATGTCATGCTAAGTGAAGAAATACACAATAGTGTTACATCTCATATGTTAATATAATATCATGTGCAAGTACAATAGTGATTAGTATGGCTGAGAAGTGTGTGTGGGGGCATCAAGGGCAGAAGAGGATGTTTGGATATTATAAATACATGTATCTGCATATATCTAAACATCACACTGAATCCCATAAGTATGTGCAATTGCTATATGATGATAAAACCCATCATCTCTCATAATTATCAAATTCTGCACTAAAAACACAATCCTGCTGTATTTTGGAATTTCCATTATAGGATGCAATTTTATTGATGATGCTCCCTGAAAACAACACGGGTCTCCCTACACATGCATTCTATTTTCTTCCACGCTCTGAATATAGAGTATACAATGTATTTCTGCATCTGAATCATCTCACTTATCCTAAAGTCCTCCAGCTTGTCTGTGTTATTGGAGAATATTCTTTTGTTTCTGGGGTTTCAACCCAGGGTTGCCTTACCAGTGACAGAAATCCACCATCATTTTCTTTTTCAGTTTAAGACAGAATGTTACCAAACTACTAAGGCTGGCCTTCACATTTTGGCAACACTGCCATATACATCATCCTTATTCTAAAGTTGAGTAATAAGTGAGGTGTGGAGACACATTTCTTTTGTCATGCTAGGGACTCGATAGGCTGAGGAAGGAGAATCACTATCTTGGAGACAGCCTTTGCATCTTGGTGACACCCACTGCACCTTAAAAGACCTTGTCTCAAAATAATGGTAGAAAAACTGAAAAGGTTATTTATGTATGTTGATTCATTTTTGTGTAAACACAATGAAAAATCTCTCTTTCTCTATTATCTGTAATATACCATAGGTTCTTCTTCCTGAGTTACTCTTTGGAAATTTAGGTTGTGGATAGTATGGTGGTTAACTTGGGAGGGTAGATATTCCTAATGATGGATTTTATTTCCTTCAACTGTTGAAGTGGTTAATGTCAGATGTCCATTTGAGTGGATTGAGATACCCAGAGAATTGATATGGAAGATCTCTGCAGGTGTCTGTGAGTGTGCTTCCAGAAGGCTGAGTCAGAAAGCATGGAGAATGCCAGTAATGAACATATATATTGGTATTCAATAGGTTTGATTTGAAAAAAAAGCAAGAGAAGCAGTCACTCTCTTATGCTCCAAGCTTCTTGAAGTCTCCTTTGGGGACTTGCACCATTGGCTCTATCTGGGTCTTTTTAAAATTTTTTATTTGTTTTAATTAGTTATCCATGACAGTAGAAAGCATTTATATACTTTGATGTATCATACATAGATGGGATATAATTTCTCATTTTTCTGAGTATACATATTGTAGAATCACATGGGTCATACAATCACATACATACATAAAGCAATAATATCTGTTTCATTCTCTTTCTTATCCCCACATCCCCTGCCTTCCCCTCCTTTCATTTTCCTCTACCTAATGTATGTTAATGCTATTTTTTCTTTTGCATTACAATTCTTAATACACATATATACCACAGTTCTTGTATCTTTTTTATGTAACGTATGTTGACACCCAATTCAAGTCTTCATACATGTACTTTGGATGATGTTGTCCATTACATTCTACCATCCTTGCTAATCCCTGTCCCCCTACCTTTTTCTCCCACCCCTCTGCCCTATCTAGAATTCATCTATTCCTCCTACGCTCCCCCTGCATACTCCACTATGAGTCAGCCCCCTTATGTCAGGGAAATATTCCACATTTGTATGTAGTTTTTAGAGGGAGGGCATTGGCTAACTTCACTTATCATTATCTTTTCCAACTCCATCCATTTACATGCAAATCCCACGATTTTATTCTTTTATTGCTGAGTAAAATTCCATTGTGTATATATGCCACATTTTTATTTATTTATTCATCCACTGAAGGACACCTATATTGGCTCCATAGTTTAGCTATTGTGAATTGTGGTGCCATAAACTTTTATGTGGCTGTGTCCTTGTAGTATGATGTTTTTAAACCTTTGTGCTTAGACTGAGGAGCAGGATAGGTGGGTCAAATGGAGGTTCCCTTCCCATATTTCCAAGGAATCTCCATACTACTTACCAAATTGGATGCATCAATTTGCAGTCACACCAGCAGTGTATGAGTGTACCTTTTCCCAGCATCCTCACCAACACTTATTGTTGTTTGTCTTCATAATAGCTGCCATTCTGACGGAAGTGAAGTGATATCTTAGAGTAGTTTTATTTGCATTTCTCTGATTCCTACAGATGATGAGGTTTTTTCATATATTTATTGATTGTGTATCCTCTCCTGAGAAGTATCTGTTCAGGTCCTTAGCCCACTTGTAGATCAGGTTATTTGTTTTTTTTCATCTACCAGGATCATTTAAGTCCTCTGTCCTGGACCACAGCTGCTTCATTTTCTTCCTCATATTGTGAAGCTTCCAGCTTCATGGACTGAGCTGTTACCAGTTTCCCAGTGTTGCCATCCTGTAGGCAAACAATTGGTGACTATTACTCCCATGATTATGTGAGTAAATATAATAAGCTCCCTTCTGTATACATATGTACATTTTTTGTGTATTCTATTTTTCTGAAGAATCCTAAAAATAGAGGCATATTTTCATTGTCTGGGTCATATGGCATCTCTAGTTCTTATTTTTTGAAAAAACCCTTATAGTTTTTTAATGTCTACTCAAATTTATATTCCTGGCAAGGATGTCCAAATGATTCCTTTTCTGCATATCATCTGCAGTATGTGTTACCTACCAACATTTTGAGGATTGAGCCCATAAGCATGTGATTATATCTCATTGTGATATAATCTGAAAGCATAAGAATTCCAGAAGAAAATGATAATTTTTTTTTTTTTGCCATTGGTATTGGCAATGGTTTTAGATAGAATATGCAGAGACTCTGCAAGGAAAGACAGCTGAGACTATATAAAGCTAAAAATGCTTCTATACAGCAAAGAAATCAATCAATGAATTGTAAAGTAGACTGGGTTAAAGAAAACCGATTCTAGCCCCATGTCTGAAAAAGCTCAACATCCGAAATATAAGAAACTTACACTACTCACCAAAATTTAATATAAACCCCTCATAACCTAATTTAAATATGGTAAAATTCTTAGATTCTGCTCTAAAAATTAAAAAAGTTTGTAAAGACGTATGAAAGTTAGTCGAGATCACGTATTAGGCTACATAAAATGATAAGTTAGCTTTTCTGCTTTATTTGCCTCACAGGATTATGTGGGTACTCTCTCCATTATTCACAGGGTATCTTGAGATCAATTAGCAAAATGCCAGGTTCTCATTTTCCCACATTATGCTTCCTCATTATTCCATGTTAATTGCCAAGAAAATCTAGAGCCTGGAAAACAACAAAATATAGATAAATTGCTAGATAATCATCAACTTTGAAAATTACTTCAGAAATAAATAGAATACATTAGTAGACCCAGATGTGAACAAATATAATATGGACCTACAAATCAACATTTAACTTTACAGCTGCTCAAATAATACTTGCAGTTATGCTGATATGGGAGCACATGCCACTAGTCTTCACTACCTCAAGGCAACAGCAGGAGGAGGATTTAGGCTAAGGAATTTGAGGCCAACCTGGCAAAAACCCAGCTCTAAAAATTGACCCACCAAAAAACCAAACAGTAATCACATTTTTTAAAAGGAGGCTTCACGGGTGATTTCTATGAAATATGTAATAACGATAACTAACAATATTTCATGATAAAGTCTAAATATAGAAGAAGAAAATTGACTAATTCTTTCTGTAAGGCCAGAAATATCAGCTTACACAGCATAAGAATAGAAACTGCAGACCATCTTTTTATAGATGTTGATGCAGATATTCAAAACCCCTAGCAAACTGAGAACAACAACAAAAAGAAAGATTGGACTTCATGACCAAGAAGGACATTATCATATGGGAAGTTTCAAAAAATCATTTTGATAGAGCGAAGCTTTTGTCAAATCACTTACCAAATTACTGTAAAACTTATGGCCAATTATGACCACAGGAATATTCTTTTTCAATCCACTTAAAGGCAGCTATGAACTGTTTTCATACTTAATGGTGTGAACTGAAGTGTTTATCAATTTATTTTTAGGAAAAAAGAGTACGTTTTTCTAACTTCTAAATATTGTTTGAGAATATTAAATGGGATTTTATACATCAAAAATCAAATAGCCTATGCAGATGATACTATTATTTCTATAATGTTTCTAAGCAATATCCATGAACTAATGAAGCATAAGAATTAGTTCAATAATGTCATGGGTTAAATGGTCAACATTAAATCATTTAAATTATATACAGTAGCAATGAGCAGTGCTAAAATCAACACACAATCCATTAAAAAATATAGGGAAAATAATCTAAATGAAAGTATTAACAAAATAATTGTTCACTGCAACTTAAAAAATTAAGGTGAAAGTAAAATGCAAAAAAGATCATGGAAACAAAATGGGAAAACTGTTAATATTCAATGATTAAAAGTTTGATTTGGGGTTTTAATGGTCCATAGGCTTCCTCCAGATTAGTGCGTGGGGTGGGGCCAGGCTTCCTCCTCTGGTCTGGCCTCGCGGTGCTGGGCTTCGTCCTCTGATCTGATATGTATTCTATATATGTGAGTTAAGTTATTAATTGTGTTATTGAGCTCTATAGTTTCTTTATTCAACTTTTGTTTGGAAGATCTACCCAGTGGTGAGAGAAGTGTGTGAAAGTCACCCCAGATCACGTTGTGGTCAATTTGACTCTTGAACTTGAGAAGAGTTTGTTTGAAAATAGGTGCCCCATTTTGGGGGGCATATATATTTAAGATTGTTCTGTCTTGTTGGTATATGGTTCCTTTGAGCTGTATAAGATGTTCTTCTTTATCTATTTTGATTAACTTGGCTTAAAGTCTACTTTATTTAATATACGTATGGAGATCCCTGCTTGCTTTCAAGGTTCATGTGAGTGTTATGTTTTTTCCCAATCTTTCACCTCCAATTTGTCTTTTCCTGAGTCTTCTGGAGGCAGAATACTGTTGGATTTTTTTTAAATCCAGGCTTCTAGACTATGTCTTTTGATTGGTGCATTAAGCCACTAACATTTAAGGTTACTATTGAGACATGGTTTGTATTTCTAGCCATCCTTGTTTATTTTTGCTACTTGACTTGAAGTGTTAATTATTGTTTAGTTTTTAATTAGTATCTACATATAGGACCCAGCATTTTAATTGAACATGTGTAGTGATCAAATCAGTGCAATTTCTACCTTCTAAAATATCATTTTGGTGTTTGAAACCTGTTAACTCTTTTTAGAATGTCTACAGTCTAATAATTACTTGTACGAAATAAACTATGTGCTGTAAAACCTAAGAGTTACTTTTCCCTCTTAACTGCTTTTTGGCATTCCTTGCCATCTGTCTTTATTTTCATTATTGTTGGTTGTTCAAAACTTTACACAGTTCTTGATATATCATATTTCAGACTTTGATTCAAGTGGGTTATGAACTCCCATTTTTACCCCATATACAGATTGCAGATTCACATCAGTTACACTTCCATTGATTTACATATTGACATACTCAAGTCTGTTGTATTCTGCTGCCTTTCCTATCCTCTACTATCGTCCCTCCCCTCCCCTCCCCTCCCCTCTTCTCTCTCTACCCCCTCTACTGTAATTCATTCCTCCCCCTTGTATTATTTTTCCCTTTCCCCTCACTTCCTCTTGTATGTAATTTTGTATAACTATGTGGGTCTCCTTCCATTTCCATGCAATTTCCCTTCTCTCTCCCTTTCCCTCCCACCTCTCATCCTTGTTTAATGTTAGTCTTCTTCTCGTGCTCTTCTTCCCTAGTCTGTTCTTAGTTACTCTCCTTATATCAAAGAAGACATTTGGCATTTTTTTTAGGGCTTGGCTAGCTTCACTTAGCATAATCTGCTCTAATGCCATCCATTACCCTCCAAATTCTATGATTTTGTCATTTTTTAATGCAGAGTAATACTCCATTGTGTATAAATGCCGCGTTTTTTTTATCCATTCGTCTATTGAAGGGCATCTAGGTTGCTTCCACAGTCTTGCTATTGTGAATTGTGCTGGTATGAACATCGATGTAGCAGTGTCCCTGTAGCATGCTCTTTTTAGGTCTTTAGGGAATAGACCGAGAAGGGGAATAGCTGGGTCAAATGGTGGTTCCATTCCCAGCTTTCCGAGAAATCTCCATACTGCTTTCCAAATTGGCTGCACCAATTTGCAGTCCCACCAGCAATGAACAAGAGTGCCCTTTTCCCCACATCCTCTCCAGCACTTATTGTTGTTTGACTTCATAATGGCTGCCAATCTTACTGGAGTGAGATGGTATCTTAGGGTGGTTTTGATTTGCATTTCTCTGACTGCTAGAGATGGTGAGCATTTTTTCATGTACTTGTTGATAGATTGTATGTCCTCCTCTGAGAAGTGTCTGTTCAGGTCCTTGGCCCATTTGTTGATTGGGTTATTTGTTATCTTATTGTCTAATTTTTTTAGTTCTTTATATACTCTGGATATCAGGGCTCTATCTGAAGTGTGAGGAGTAAAGATTTGTTCCCAGGATGTAGGCTCCCTATTTTTCTCTCTATTGTTTCTTTTGCTAAGAAAAAACTTTTTAGTTTGAGTAGGTCCCATTTGTTGATTCTAGATGTTAACTCTTGTGCTATGGGTGTCCTGTTGAGGAATTTGGAGCCCGACCCCACAGTATGTAAGTCATAACCTACTTTTTCTTGTATCAGATGCTGTGTCTCTGATTTGATATCAAGCTCCTTGATCCATTTTGAGTTAACTTTTGTGCATGGTGAGAGAAAGGGATTCAGTTCCATTTTTTTGCATACAAATTTCCAGTTTTCCCAGCACCATTTGTTGAAGATGCTATCCTTCCTCCATTGCATGATTTTAGCCCCTTTATCAAATATAAGATAGTTGTAGTTTTGTGGGTTGGTTTCTGTGTCCTCTATTCTGTACCATTGGTCCACCTGCCTGTTTTGGTACCAGTACCATGCTATTTTTGTTACTATTGCTCTGTAGTATAGTTTGAAGTCTGATATAGCTATACCACCTGATTCACACTTCCTGCTTAGCATTGTTTTTTTTTTTTTTTTATTCAGGGTCTTTTATTTTTCCATATGAATTTCATGATTGCTTTCTCTATTTCTACAAGAAATGCCATTAGGATTTTGATTGGCATTGCATTAAACCTATAGAGAACTTTTGGTAATATCGCCATTTTGATGATGTTAGTTCTGCCTATCCATGAACAGGGTATATTTTTCCATCTTCTAAGATCTTCGTCTATTTCTCTCTTTAGGGTTCTGTTGTTTTCATTGTATAAGTCTTTCACCTCTTTTGTTAGGGTGATTCCCAAGTATTTTATTATTTTTGAGGATATTGTGAATGGAGTGGTTGTCCTCATTTCCATTTCAGAGGATTTGTCCCTGATATACAGGAATGCCTTTGATTTATGCATGTTGATTTTATATCCTGCCACTTTGCTGAATTCATTTATTAGTTCTAACAGTTTCTTTGTAGAGCCTTTTGGGTCTGCTAGGTATAGAATCATGTCACTTGCAAATAGTGATAATTTAAGTTCTTCTTTTCATATATATATATATGAGAGAGAGAGAGAGAGAGAGAGAGAGAGAGAGAGAGAGAGAGAGAGAGGGAGAGAGAGAATTTTTAATGTTGATTTATTTATTTTTATTTTTTTGGTTCTCGGTGTACACGACATCTTTGTTGGTATGTGGTGCTGAGGATCGAACCTGGGCCGCACGCATCCCAGGCGAGCGTGCTACCGCATGAGCCACATCCCCAGCCGAATCTTTTCCTATTTTTATGCCTTTAATTTCTTTCGTCTGTCTAATTGCTCTGGCCAGTGTTTCGAGAACTATGTTGAACAGAATTGGTGAGAGTGGGCATCCCTGTCTTGTTCCAGATTTTAGAGGGAATGCCTTCAATTTTTCTCCATTCAGAATGATGCTAGCCAGAGGCTTAGCATAGATTGCTTTTACAATGTTGAGGTATGTTCCTGTTATCCCTAGTTTTTCTAGAGTTTTGAACATAAAGGGATGCTGAACTTTGTCGAATGCTTTTTCTGCATCTATCGAGATGATCATATGGTTCTTATTTTTAAGTCTATTGATGTGGTGAATAACATTTATTGATTCCCGTATATTAAACCAGCCTTGCATCCCAGGGTTGAATCCTAGTTGATCATGGTGCACAATATTTTTGATGTGTTTTTGTATCCGATTTGCCAGAATTTTATTTAGGATTTTTGCATCTAGGTTCATTAGAGATATTGGTCTGTAGTTTTCTTTCTTTGAAGTATCTTTGTCTTGTTTAGGAATCAGGGTGATGTTGGCCTCGTAGAATGAATTTGGAAGTTCTCCCTCTTTTTCTATTTCCTGAAATAGCTTGAAAAGTATTGGTATTAGTTCCTCTTTAAAGGTTTTGTAAAACTCTGCTGAATACCCATACAGTCCTGGGCTTTTCTTAGATGGTAAACTTTTGATAGTTTCTTCTACTTCTTCAATTGATATTGGTCTGTTTAGGTTGTCTATATCCTCCTGTCTCAATCTGTGCAGATTATATGACTTAAGAAATTTATCGATGCCTTCACTATCTTCTACTTTATTGGAGTATAAGGATTCAAAATAATTTCTGATTATCTTCTGTTTTTCTGAAGTGTCTGTTGTGATATTGCCTTTTTCATCCCGTATGCTAGTAATTTGAGTTCTCTCTCTTCTTCTCTTCATTAGCACTGCTACGGGTCTGTCGATTTTATTTATTTTTTCAAAGAACCAACTTTTAGTTTTGTCAATTTTTTCAATTTTTTTGTTTTGATTTCATTAATTTCAGCTCTGATTTTAATTATTTCTTGCCTTCCACTTCTTTTGCTGTTGTTTTGCTCTTCTTTTTCTAGGATTTTGAGATGAAGTATGAGATCATTTACTTGTTATTTTTTTTTCTTTTTTTAAGGAATGAACTCCAAGCAATGAATTTTCCTCTTAGAACTGCTTTCAATGTGTCCCATAGATTCTGATATGTTGTGTCTGTGTTTTCATTTTACTCTAAGAATTTTTTTTAATTTCCTCCTTGATGTCTTCTATAACCCTTTGATCATTCAGTAACCTATTGTTCATTCTCCAAGTGATGCATGATTTTTCCTTCCTTCTTTTATCATTGATTTTCAGTTTCATTCCATTATGATCAGATAAGATGCATGGTATTATCTCAACCCCTTTGTATTGTCTAAGAGTTGCCCTGTGACATAGTATATGGTCTATGTTTGAGAAGGATCCATGTGCTGCAGAGAAAAAAGTGTAACTGCTTGATGTTGGGTGGTATATTCTATATATGTCAATTAAGTCTAGGTTGTTAATTGTGTTATTAAGTTCTATAGTTTCCTTATTCAACTTTTGTTTGGAAGATCTGTCTAGTGGTGAGAGAGGTGTGTTGAACTCTCCCATGATAATTGTATGGTGGTCTATTAGACTCTTGAACTTGAGAAGAGTTTGCCCTATGAACATAGCTGCACCATTGTTTGGGGCATATATATTTATGATTGTTATGTCTTGTTGGTGTATGGTTCCCTTGAGCAGTATGTAGAGTCCCTCTTTATCCCTTTTGATTAACTTTGGCTTGAAATCTATTTTATTTGATATGAGTATGGACACTCCTGCTTGTTTCCACGGTCCATATGAGTGATATGATTTTTCCCAACCTTTCACCTTCAGTCTATGTATATCTTTTCCTATCAAATGCGACTCCTGTAGGCAGCATATTGTTGGGTCTTGTTTTGTGATCCATTCAACTAGCCTGTGTCTCTTAATTGGTGAGTTTAAGCCATTAACATTTAGGGTTATTATTGAGATATGGTTTGTTCTTCCAGCCATATTTGTTGATTAATGTTACTAAACCTGATTTGTTTTCCTCTTTGATTATTTCCCCCCCTTTACTGTCCTACCTCCCCCTGTTGGTTTTCATTGTTATTTTCCATTTCCTCTTCCTGTAATGTTTTGCCAAGGATTTTTTGAAGAGATGGTTTTCTAGCTGCAAATTCTTTTAGCTTTTGTTTATTGTGGAAGGTTTTAATTTCATCTTCCATCCTGAAGCTTAATTTGCCAGATACACGATTCTTGGTTGGAACCCATTTTCTTTCAGTGTTTGAAATATGTTATTCCAGGATCTTCTAGCTTTCAGAGCCATCTGTCTCTTAAAACAGATATAAAAAGTTTTTCTCGTTTGTGGTTCTTTGTGATGAACTTTTTCAGCTTCAACATGTTATAGGGATGTTGCTCAGGGGTTGAATGCCCCTGAGTTCAAACTTCATCATCGTACCCCCCCCCCAAAAAAAAAGAAGAATGTCTGGGGAGTGAGTCTCAGACTTTGGATTTATAACAGCTTTCATGGAGGTTCTAAAGTGTAGAACTAGTATACAATGAGTGTTATGGGCCAAGCTCTGGGTTGGATGTGCATGCATTTGAATGCAGGTTTTATATATATTTATATATATTATAGATTTGATGTTGATCTAATGACGGAATATTTCCTACACAAGGCATGTATTTGCTTTAGTTAAAGTCTGAAATAGTAGATATATATTTTAAATAATCTGCAGCTACATATTGAAAAATAAATTCATCAGAAAATCATGTATGTGAAGCTAGATCTTTTCATAACTCTTTAGAACATGTAGACCTATAAGGCAACATAGAAAGGTGAACAATAAAACTGAAACATTCATGAACTTGGGATGCCATTTAAAAATCTGAGGTGAATGTTGGTCCACATTCTGACTTCCATAACAAGACCCCTACAGCACAAAAATTAAAAATCAAGAATACATAAAGGGGATAGATTCAAACTAAAAAGCTGCTTCTCAGCAAAAGAAACAAGAATGTGAAGAAAGAACCTACAGATTTTATACAAATCACTTCAGTCAGAATGGCAATCATCAATAGTACAGGCTACAATAAATGTTGGTGAGGTTGTGGGTGAAAAGGAACACTCACACATTGCTCATGAGATTGACTCCAAATTGGTGCAACCACCATGGAAAGCAGTATGAAGATGCCTTGAAAAACCAGAATGGAAACATTATTTGACCCAGCTATACCTCTCTTTGGACTATGCCCAAAGGACTTAAAAACAGCATACTACAGGGAATCAGCTGCACCAATGTTTATAGCAGCACAATTCACCTTAGTTAAACCATAGAACCAACCTATGTTTTCTTCAACAGATGAATGGATAAATAAAATGTGACTTTATATATATATATATATATATATATATATATATATATTCCCCCACCAATGGAATATTACTTAGCTTTAAAGATGATTGAAACTATGCCATTTGGTGGTAAAAGGATAGAGTTGAAGAATATCATGCTAAGTGAAATAAGCCCCACCCCCCCACACACACAAACACAAAGGCCAAATGTTCCCTCCAATAAGTGTATGCTAACTCACAATGGGGGTGGGGAAGAATAGTTATTTAAATTAAGTAGAGAGGATTGCAGGGAGGGGAGGGAATATGGGTATAGACATGATGGTAGAATGAAACAGACATTATATATAATACATAATATATATAGATGCTAAAGCACTCAACAAGGGAGGGGGAGAGAATAGAAATTCAGGGGATTAGACAAAGTTGGATTGAAGAAAAGAAAAGGGAAATAGGAGTACAAATGACAGCAGAATTAATCAGACACAACTTTTCAATGTTTATATATAAACACACCACCAGGGAAGGTCCATACCATGTACACCTGAAGAATGAAATGCTAAGTAAAATGAGTTTTACTCCATGTATAATATGTCAAAATTTGCTCTATTATCATGTATACCTAAAAAGAGTAAGAAATTTTAAAAATGACAATGGAAAATTTGTATACTGAGAAGGTTTGTGCGTTAAAAACTCTTCAATGAATGGTAATATCATTAAGGTTAAATAAAAGTATAAAAAAGTACCTTGAGCCCATAGAAAACAACAATGGTAAATAGAGTTGCACAAGTCATTCTGCACAACTAGCTATAACCACAAAATTTTTGGTTTACAACTCTTTTCTATTTGTTTTACAAAGCAGCACAAGAACAATACTTACAAGTTGAGAAGAGAGGATACATTACATAGCAGTGTTATGAATACTATGAATAGTGCTGTGGGCACTCAAAGAAAGCATTCTCAATTTCCTCTCCCGTGCAATAAAAAATCATGCAGATGAAAAATACACTACTTACTGATTAGATAACACATACATGTGTTTGTGACATAAAGTATGTGGGCAGCTGCTCAACTTCACAGGTCAGATCCAATAGATAAGGAAGACACTTTCTTCACACAAGACAGTGTTTCCTTGAGTAATACTATGAAAGCAAGAGAGAAAGCAAAAGTAACAGACACAGGCAACTGTATTGCCAGACTAGGAAAACCCAACCACTGAACCTATGTACTACGGAGTTTCAAAGAGCTTTTCAGGGTCCTGACTGGGAAGTGCTGGGCAGAGCATCCTCTCCACAGGTGAGAGTCTGAAGTCTTGTTCTAACTTGTATTAAAAGTGAAGCCAAATAAATACAAGTTAGAACAAAGAAAACTTCATTCTAACATCTTGCATTACCTGGTGATCCCCTGAAGAGCACCAAGTCCTCCCAAGAACAGGTCAGATCCTAGAGGAGGGAGTGATAGCATTGAGATGACTAAATAAATTGGATTCCAATGAGTGAGCCACCGAGCCAGATGCATTGAAAAATCAGCATTCTTTATCTATTTCACCAAGGACAGCAGACATCATTCAATAAAGAAAAGGGAAGATCTTTAGTATTTTCCTTAGACCTCTAGGACTGAATCTTCCCTCCTGGCCTTATAAATAGTTTAAACTCTCATATGTAAAATGAAGCCAGTTTTCTGCATAAAATAATGAGATAAGCATGAAACCTAGATATTTACCCTTTGGAATAAAGAATGGTGTGCATATTATTCTCCTAGAACTTGTCATTATATTTCAATATTTATTTTCCCCAATAAAGATAAATGAAATGTTGGTGGGTGGTGTTTTGTTGACCCAAAAGGCTCACATATGAAGAGAATATTGTGTTATTACTTTTTGAACAGAACTTGTAGATGAGAGTCTAGAGGTTTATTTCAATCAATTTTTTTTCTCTCTCTGTGGTGTCATGGGCTCTTGGAGTTATAAGATCTGAGGAGGGACATGGTTAGTTTATAGTATCTTATAATTACTGGGTTGCAGAGGGTTCTGGGAGACCACGATACATGCTATCTATTGTATAATCCAATAAGTGTAACAAACATTATACTGTAAGTTATTAAGTAGAACCAAAGGGTCTACAAAATCCAAATATATAATGAAATTAAAATGTGGGGACATAAATGCTCCTACAGTATATCTTTTTCTTTTTACAGTCATCATTTTACATATTTCTAGTTAAATTTTCTACTGGGTATCCAAAACTAAAGAGGTGGTCCCAAATTGTGATGTTTATCCTACACTAGAGGTGAGTCTAGTCACCTCAGTGATGAACATAATAGAATTCATGAGGAATTGCATGGTTTCTTCAGTCCAAGAGTCAGGATGGGCCTATAGACCATGTGGATTCCCCAGGAAACATTAAGACTGTTTCCCCCTTCAGCAATCCTCCTTTATTGCTTGAATATGCACGTTGGCTCCTAGTCTCTTGGGTCTTTCTCCTTTCCCTGATTGGGAGCTTGTATAACTCTCCAGAGTTGTAGATCCCTTAGGGTGTACTGCTACTGTATAAGGTGAAATGTTAAACTCATAATTCAAAATAGGGATATCTAGGCATTATTTTAGTATCCCTAGGTCCTTCCTATAACTCTCTTAATTATCGCAAAATTACAAACAAGAGATTATATAATTTACATAAATAATATTTTCCAAATAATACTTGATTAAACATATGAAATAATTAATGGAGACGTTATAGCATTATTTACCCAATAGAATGTTTTACTATTGCATCGATCCATTAGCAAAGTGAATACAGGGAGATGTGTAACCTAATAACATCATTAAATGCATGACAAGTTTAACATTAAGAAATTCACACTTTATTTAGCAACAGATTGCATCTGTAATGAAATATAAGTAAAAACGCTCTGTAAAACTGGCATGGTGGACCATGCTGTGACCCTAGGGATGTGAGACGCTTTGCAAGTTCAAAGTCAGGCTCCATAACTTAGTGAGGACCTATGGAACTTAGCAAACCCTATCTCTAAATAAAAAAGAAAAAAAATCTGAGAATGTGGTTTACTGATTAAGTGCCCCTAAGTTTAAGGGGCTCTGAAAATTTTAAATTTTAAATATCATATAAATCTTAAGAGACTTCTGAAATAATATACTCTGAGTATTATTATTTCTCCAGTTGTGAAAAATGAGACTCTTTAGTAATTGTTGATTTATACTAAAATTATATCATTTTAGGGATGCACAATTCTATACTTGTATTTCCTTATTTCTACAATATCAGCTAAAGATGTTAAGAACATTTTCAGCAAATGTCAAAAGCAATTACCCATTTTCTACATTTAAATGACTTTTTTTCCCTCCTAGGTCCCAAATACTTCACAGGATGGGCTATAGATAAGAAACTTACTACAATCTTTATATTTGTCAAGGTGTTTTTGTAAATATTTTGCTGTTATCTAAGGTACACACTTTGGACAAATGCTACTCCACATGTGCTAGAGATATAAGGTCAGAAATTTAAAAATGTCGGAAATTTGAATACAGTCTTGGACACATTCTTTGGGTTTCTATATGCTATAAATCCTCCAGAGTTTTAAAAATGTTGGATCAATGGCCAAAAGCTTTGCAAAAATTTTTCCACATGTCCTTTCGTATGAATAATGAGGTGCTGAGTAGCGTGTGAACAACTATTGGAGACTCTGTCACCTATTTCACATTTATATGATTTCTGTGCTGTCATATCTCTGGTGTGAAATAGTGTTGAACTACTGTGAAATAGGGTTGATTCATCCTTAAAGACACTGATGCAATGTTTTCATTGTAAAACTTCTCCAGTATAAAATCTATAATGTTTAGTAAGATGTGATCTTCAATATTAAAAGCTTTGCCATTCTTCACATTTATAGGACTTCTCTCTAGTATGGGTTCTCTGGTGTCGAGTAAGTGATAATTGTTGATTAAAATCTTTGCCACATTCTCTACATTTGTAGGGCTTCTCTCCAGTGTGTATTCGCTGGTGCTGAGTAAGTGATGATATGGGATTAAAACTCTTGCCACACTCTTTACACTTGTAGGGCTTCTCTCAGTGTGGTTTCGCTGGTGATGAGTAAGTGATGATTTTTGACGGAAACATTTGCCACACACTTTACATTTGTAGGGCTTTTCCCCAGTTGGATTCTCAGGTGCCGAGTAAGTACTATTTTTTGATTAAAACTTTTGCCACATTCTTTACATTTGTAGGGCTTCTCTCCAGTGTGGATTATCTGGTGCTGAGTAAGTGATGATTTTTGACTGAAACTCTTGCCACACACTGTATATTTGTAGGGCTTCTCTCCAGTATGAATCCTGTTGTGGTAATGGAGATGTGAGTTTGTATTAAAACTTTTGCCACATACTTTACATTTGTAGTGCTTCTCTCCAGTATGAATCCTTTTGTGACAATTATGATGTGAGATGCTATTAAAAGCTTTTCCACACTCTTTACATTTGTAGGGCTTCTATGCAGTGTGGATTTGCCTGTGCTGAGTAAGTGATGATTTTTTCACTAAAACTCTTGCTACACACATTACATTTGTAGAGTTCCTCTCCAGTATGAATCCTGTTGTGGCGATCAAGATTTGAGTTTCTATTAAAACTCATGTCACACACTTTACATTTGAAGGGCTTCTCTCCAGTATGAACTCTCTGGTAATTTTTAAGGCTTGGTTTTTGAATGAAACCTTTGCAAAATTGTTTACATATGTAGGGCATCACTCCATGGTGTGTCCACTGGTGACAAATAAGATTGGAGCTTTTATTAGAAGTTTTGTCACATTCTTTGCATTTGCATGGCATATATTCTGTATGAACACTGTGATGTTGTGTAAAGTTCTTGAGTGCATTGCATTCTTCACATTGGTAGGTCTTCTCTGCAGAATAAATTTTTTGGTGTTGAATAAGTGTTGAAAAACTTTTTAAGGCTTTCCCACACTTTTTACATTTACAGGTCTCTCCATCAGTATAAATCTTCTGATACTTAACAAGTTGTAACTTTTCACTAAAAGTTTTTTCACATTCTTTAAATTTGTAGAATTTATTACTGTCATAGTATCTGCTGTGATAAAACATATAGCAAAGCATTTGCTTGCTCAATATCTTCTATACTTATAGGGTTCTCTTTCTCTCTAAATTTTCTTGCATTAAGCAAGCTATGCACTGTGGTTAAGAGCCCTTTCACATATCTTACACTTGCAGGTTTTGACTTGGGTATGAATATTTTAATGAATACTAGTTTTTGATCACTAAAGCAAGACTTTCCCATATTTTTCATCTTGGTAAATTTCCTTCAGAAAAGGACTAGGATTTCTCTATATTCTCTATATTCATAATTTTTATCACCAATGTAAATATACTCAGGGTAGAGACATGGCTTATTGTGTTATTATAGCATTATCTATATAGTGCACTTTCCAGAAATCTGTATCAGATTTGTCATTGAGCAAAAGTGGGGAAGTAGAAACTTTTCTACAATTCTTAATATTGTTCATTTGGGCACAAGGATAAATTAATCTTTTGTTTCATAAAAATGGACATTTTATAAAGAAACCCCCAAAAGGATCACTTTTAGAAATATCTTTTCTGTGCAAATGTTTGACTGGAATTTTAAATCAGTGCTACTTTTATAATTGGCCAAGTTAAAAACTGATGCATGGACTAGATTTCAAATTTTCCACATTGCCTTTCAGTTAAAAAATGGCTGTGGATTTATTCTTAAAGACATATAAAACTCCTCAGAATAATTGGAATACATTGAATTTTTATTTCAGATATTAATTTTACCTGGTGTCTTTTGACCATAAAATTTTAATCATAAATAGGGACTACTGATTGATTTTGTCTATTATAATACAATTTTTGAACTTTACTCTCACCTATATTTTCCTATTGTTTTCTTGGTTGTAAATAGTCAAAGTCACATTTTCCATATCTTCCTTCTCTCTTTTACTCCCTGCTCTGGTAAAATTTATCGAGGATGATGAGAAGTCATGGCTGTAATAAATAAAAATAACAAACATGTTTACTTACTGTACTGGGCTGAGTATATTTTGCAAACCTAAGAAATTACAGCAAAAAATAACATCAGCAGGGGAGTGGATTATTAAGTCCAAGTCCATCATTACTGTAGAAATTTATAAATAAAATAAAAATACACGCAGAAAATTACTTTGAAGATTTTCCTATTAATCTTTGTGTTCACAGTATCCAAGATGAGTACATTACTATGGAGAGTAATATAGTAGAGAAAAATACATTGTGTTACACAAAAATTTTCCTCTTTCAGAATATATATAAAAAATCTACCAACTTACTTCTGTTTCATTAAATATAAAATTATGAAACATGTGAATATTTGGGGACTGTTCAAAAAGGGCTTCCTGCTTACCCACAGGAAAAAAAAAACATGGCTAAATCAACTGTAAGTAAAGTTATGAATCACTCAAAGGGAATAGTCAATTATCATTTAAAAGAAGTTTACTGAACTAAACCATCACACAAAAAATAGAATAAAAATTAGTCAAGAATTGTTAATAGTAATAAGCAGAAAATGTAGGTTTAAAGACTTTCTTTAGAAAACGTCTGAAAGAGTCAGGGGTGGTTGTACATAGCAACATAAGAGTTTGAGCTAGAGCATCAAAATTTGAAGGCCAGACAAAGTAAAAAATGCAAAGTGCTAAATCGCCCTTAAGTTCTCTTTCCAGTACTAATAAAAACATCTCGGAAAATAGAAAAAAAATGAAACATCCAAGCAGCTCAGTTTTCTCCAAGTTGTAAAGACTCAAAGTAGGTTTTAATCCAAGTTTCAAAACTCAGAATACTGAGAGCATCCAAGAGAAAAAATGGGTCACCTAGAAATGTGTAACTATATAATTGTGAAATTCTATAGTCACAACACAGGAAGAAATTCGAGTCTATCTATATTCAAGGGATGAAAGAATAAAATTATCAACCAAGACATTATATTCACAGCTACTACCTTTCAAAAGAGAAGGAAAATGAAGACTTTAAACATATAAAAATAAACACTGGATCTGTTCTCCAAAAAGTAATAAATGTAATCTTTCATAATAAAATGTAAGTGAATAGCATCATAAATCATATGAAATTTTAAACATTTCTTGGCAAAAACAATTCTATTTTATTGTAATGACAGGTCATAGAACATGTAATTTTGCAATACAATTTGAAAGAAAAAAAGCATAACAACAATACTGTTAATACGCATATATACCTGTAACAATAATATACTTTTAAAAGGACACATAAATATATACTATTTTTTTAATAAAGTGAAGTCAAGTTGATACTCATACAAAGTATGAATAGGAGATTCTTCATTTTTAGAGTTTTTTGTTGGCAAATGCAAGATTACAAAATTCTGATCAAAACAAAACTTGGATATCTGAATTAACTCTAAATATTGCAACTGTAGGTAGTCTACAGGATTTGCTAAATCTAAGCACACAAACGTACTGAAAGCAAAAGGATATAATAATAACACATACAAAAGTGATTGAACAAAACCTGGGCTGTCTAAATTATAGTACACAAAACATTGTTTAAGACAGTTATAGGACATAGAAACCATTTCAAATTAAAAAAAAAAAAAACTTTAAAAGAGACAAAAGAGTGACAAGGACCCTTTCACTTAGGTTCTGAATTAAGAGTAAATACATTCGCTATGTACTTCATACTTCCCAAACACACAAAGAAAACACAGAGAGGGTTGAATGAAAACAAAGAATCACTGTCATACTAAGAGACATAAATCCCCAAAAACTTACTGAAAAGGGAAATAGAGTGAAGCAAAATGATAATTGCAAAGCATAAGACTTTGAAAATATTTTGAAACTACTATAGACTTATAGAATCCCTGTTCTTAATCACAAGTGGGATATTATGCTGGTTAGATCAATTTTATGTATTAAAACAAAGGCTAATAAATATTTAAATGATAGTTATTTTGTAACCAACATGGAGTAAATATTTGAAATCAAAAGTGGTAGGGATTTTCAAAAATCCCTAAATATGTGTCAGTTGATTGAACACTCTTGGGCATGCTGTTGTTCAAAATTGAAAGATTAAATTTAAAGATGTTTATACTACTTAAAGTTAACTAGAGGCTCTATGTAGTTTTCATCAACCTCCCATTGTTAAAAATATTTTTTTTTGCAGAGTAATCTATTCTTTAAATTGTATGAATATACCCCCAAATACAAATAAGACTATTTCCCTGCTAAAAAAATATACTAAAAGTTACAGCGTTCAATTGTAAATGCAAACATGGAGTCAGGTAGACGGACTTCTTAGTGAGTGTGGCAATAAGCCCTCACATCAATAGCAAATTAAAAACATTGCACACCAGTGTTGTTACATTGTTATTCAACAGAGCCATCATGGGGCACGCAAACCAAATATCCTTTGAAAAGAACGATGAGCCATATTGGAATATAGAAACTATAGAATTTTGAAGTCAAAAATTTATTATAATTATATATTTTACAAAATATATGTACACTAGGTTAACTGAAATGTCACAGAAAGAATACTGCAGAATTCTATGAACATGACATCTCTAAACTAAAAAGGAAGCTTTCTGGACAAAAGAGAATAGTTTTGTGATGAGGAGACAGAAATGAGCCCTTGATTCCTAGGCATTTTTTTTTTTTTTGAAATGTAAACTTTGTAGAGATATATTGCCTAACAATTTGAATTACTGTTACTGAACTGTATATTTAAAATTTTGGAGACAGTAAGTTTTATTTTGGGGTTTTGATTACAATAAAAATTAAAAGAAAGAGAATTGCAACATTTCTCAAAGCTACATTTAAAATAATGTGGTCTTTATCCTATAAATAAGAACAAGCTCATCCATATACAAATGATGAGTATGCATGTAATCTCAGCTACTAGGAAGTCTGAGGCAATTGAATTGCAAATTCAAGACATCCTCAATAACTTAGTGAGAACCTCTCTCCAAATATGAGTGAAAAGGAGGTTGGGGTGTAGTTCAGCATGAGAGTATCACTGCCATCAATCCCCATTGCACTTATGCATTGAAAACTTCAATTTCTATGTACATGGGCAGAAAGAAAAGCCAATCAAGATAAAATACAAAAGTCATGGACAAAAGAGGTTTAATATTTATACAAGCAAAAGCACATATAATATTATTGGCAATACAAACAAGAATCATACATACCTTAGTTTGTGAAGAAATTAACTGATAAAAGGAAACCCAGGCTATAACAGGGAACCTACTGTACACAATTAAAAAAAGAAAAAAAAGTAAATTATAAATATCTGCAGATGTATTATTTTATAAATCCTCTAACTCAAATAAAACTTACACCGTCTCTCAAAAAAGCAGTCTTTGTCCAACTTGACATTCATTCCATGGCAGATAATTTCACAGAAAATCCATTACACATATCAGAAAGAACACTGATAAGGAAATTTTAATGAAAAAATGTACAAATAAGATTAGAGAAACTGACTTATGATAGTAATGTATTACAATGGGTGGACCTAGAGGTCTCCAGAAATGTGCAAAACTTTCCTGCAAATAATGGAAGAAGGGCTGGAGTTGTAGAGTAGTGTTAGAGAGCTTGCCTAGCATGTGTGAGGCCCTGGGTTCAATTTTCAGCACCATATATGGATAAATAAGAAATTCATTAACAACTAAAACTAATTTTTAAATTATGGAAGAGCTGTCAGATAATATTGACACTCACAAGGCAAGGGGAGTGTTTTGTTGTTAATTTGAATGTATGGAGATATTACTGGAGGAAAAGCAGGATATTACATAATTTTAAAGCACAAAACACAGGACAGGTTTTTCTGATAACAAGAGAAAGAATTCAAAGCTTCTCAAAAATATTTCCTGCTGGATAATGTCTCAATGAAACTTTTTGAATTTAGGTTTCCTCCCCTACCTCAAATATGTCCTCTGCTATATGTGGGCCACAGGATTTGACATCACTGCATTCCTCTAACTCAACCATATGTCAAATGTAAGATATATATCATGCCACCAAAGGAAAACATTAAGGATGAAAATAAACATCATTAACATTTTCTTGTCAGCACCAAGAACTACCCCATCATTTTAATTGAAAGCATAAATCTGCAACACATTCATGTGGAGAAGTACCCAAATGACATATTTCAAGGGAAGAAAACTAAATAATGATAATTAGGAATTTTGAAGGAAAGTTATGCTCACCCACAAAGACTAGGTTGCTGTAGTTCTCCAACATCACTTCTCTATATAAATTCTGCTGAGCAGGATCCAGGCATTCCCATTCCTCCTTAGAGAAATCAATACCCACATCCCCGAATGTCAATGACTCCTGAAATAAAAATTGTTAGATCAATAGAAAATGGACCAAATCTTATTCAGTATTTAATTTGAATTAAGGGTTAGTAGAACTGACTGTATGTAGGAGAGTGACTTTAATTATGTAATAATATACTTTCCATTATCTAATTCAGAGGAAAATACATAAGTCCAAAAACAGTACATATTTTCCATATCAGAGTGAAGTGAAGGATATATACCATAAGCCAAGCACTGAATAAAAGCCCAACTCCTAACTTTTCTGCCATCAGTGAATGTGAAATTTGGCGGACATTCCAGATGCAAATCAGACTTCTCAAAGATATTCTCACAAGGTGATTGTGCACAAGGGAGACAAAAAGACTGGTAAAAAAAGCTTTTAAAAACAGTCTGGTTCCTATTCTCTCTGCTTTCTATCCATGAGATAGATCGAGATCCCCAATACAATTAGGTTCAAGTATCATCCATGACACATTCCCAATGTTTAAAATATTCATAAAATATTAATGTTGGGAGACATGTAAAGTGACACTTCCACCTCGTGAAAAGACAAACTTGAAATATTTCAAGTACTTTAAGCAGTTCAATGAGTGAATCAATTTGGTACAATAGAATGAACAATGGGTTACAGAAGACTTCAAGGAGGAGATTAAAAAATTCTTAGAGGTAAACAAGAACAGACACAACATATCAAAATCTCTTGGTGACTATGAAAGCCGTACTAGGAGGAAACTTCATTGCATGGAGTTCATTCCTTAAAAGAAGGAAAATGTCAATAATTGATCTTATACTTCATCTCAAATCCCTAGAAGAACAAATCAACATCAAAAGCAGTAGAAGGCAAGAAATAATTGAAATTAGAACTGAAATTGAATTAAAAGAAACAATTAAACCTTGACAAAAAGTTGGTTCTCTGACAGATCCCTAGGTATGCTAATGAAAAAAGGAGACAGAAAATTCTAATTACCTGCATACATGATGAAAAAAGCAATATCCCAACAGACACTACAGAAATAGAGAGGATATTTAGAAATTATCTTGAAAATATATACCCCAATAAAATAGAAGACATTGAAGGCATCAACAATTTCTTAAGTCATATGATATACCCAGATTGAATCAGGAAGACATACACAATTTCAACAGACCAATATTAAATGATGAAATACAAGATGCCATCAGAAGCTTACCAAGAAAGCCCAGCACCAGATAGATACACTGCCAATTTAAACAAGACCTTTAAAAAGAAACTCAAAAATACCAATATTCTTCAATTTATTTCAGAAAATACAGAAAGAAGCAGCACTTCCAAACTCATTCAATGAGGCCAAAATCACCCTAATCCCCAAACCAGGCAGGGACAAATGAAAGAAGAAAACTTCAGGTCAATATCTCGAATGAACATAGATGCAAAAATTCTGAATAAAATTCTGCCAAATTAAATACAAAAACATATTAAAAGGTCGTGCACCAAGATCTTGTGGGGTTTGTTCAAGAATACAGGGTTGGTTCAACATATATAAATCAATAAAAGTAATTCATCACATCAATAGACTTAAAAATAAGAACCAAATGATCATCTCAAGAGACACAGAAAAACGATTTGACAAAATACAGCACCCTTTCATGTTCAAAAAATTAGAAAAACTTGAGATAACAGGAATATACCTCACCATCATACTGGCTCTGTACATTAAGCCTAAGGCCAACATCATTCTAAAGGGAGAAAAACTAAAGGCATTCCCTCTAAAAACTGGAACAAGACAGGGGTGCTCTCTCTCACCATTTCTATTCAACATATTTCTTGAAACCCTGGCCAGAGCAATTAGACAGATGAAAGAAATTAAAGGAATAACTACATGAAAAGAACTTAAATTAGCACTATTTGCTGTCAATGCGATTCTATACCTAGAAGACCCCAAAAGCACCACCAGAAACCTTCTAGAACTAAAAAGTGAATTCAGCCAAGCAGCAGGATATAAAATTAACACACATTAAACAAGGCATTTCTGTATATCAGGGACAAAGTTTCAAGAAGGAAATAAGCAAAACTACGCCATTTACAGTAACTTCAAAAAAGGAAAACATAAGATACTTGGGAATCAACTTAACGAAAGAGGTGAAAGAGCTATACAATGAAACCTACAGAACCATAAAGAAAGAAATCAAAGAAGACCTTAGAAGATGGAAAGATCTACCTTACTGTTGCATAGGCAGAATTAATATTATCAAAACGACCATACAACCAAAAGCACTACACTGATTTAATGCAATTCTGATCAAAATCCCAATGACATTTCTCATAGAAATAGAAAAAGCAATCATGAAATTCATCTGGAAAAATAAGAAGCCCAGAATAGCTAAAACAATTATAAGCAGGAAGTCAAAGCAGGTGGTATCACTATACCAGACCTTAAATTATACTACAGAGCAATAGTAACAAAAACAGCATGGTATTGGCATTAAAACAGGCCAGTAGACCAATGGTACTGAATAGAGGACACATAGACTAACTCACAAAATTACAATTATCTTACATTAGACAAAGGTGCCAAGAGCATGCATTGGATAAAAGATAGCCTCTTCAAAAAACGGTGCTGCAAAAACTGGAAATCCATTTTCAAAAATATGAAATTAAAATCCTATCTCTCACCATGCACAAAACTCAACTCAAAGTGGATCAAGGATCTAGGATTTAAACCAGAGACTCTGCATCTAATACAAGAAAAAGTAGGCCATAATCTTTATCACATGGGGCTAGGCCACCCCAACTTCCTTAATAAGATTCCTATAGCACAAGAAATAAAACCAAGAATCAACAAATGGGGTTGATTCAAACTAAAAAGTTTCTTCTCAGAAAAAAAATCTGAGGTGAAAAGAGAGCCTACATCCTGGGAGTATATTTTTAACCCTCACACATCAGATAGAGAACTAATATCTAGTATATAAAGAACTCAAAGTGCTAAGCACCAAAAACTCAATAATCCAACCAACAAATTTGCCAAGGACCTGACCCGACACTTCACAGAAAAGGATGTAGAATCAATCAACAAATATTTTTAAAAAATTCATTATCTCTTGCAATTAGAGAAATGCAAATCAAAACCACTCTAAGATATCATCTCACTCCAGTCAGAATGGCAGCTATCATAAAGACAAACAACAAGTGTTGGCAAGGATGTGGGGGAAAAGGCCCACTCATACACTGATGATGGGACTGCAAATTGGTGCAAACAACATGGAAAACTGTATAGAGATTCCTTCGAAATCTGGGAATGAAAACACTATTTGACCCAGCTATTCCTCTTCTCGGAGTATTTTCAAAGGACTTGAAAACATCATACTACAGGGTCACAGCCATGCCAATGTTTATGGCAGCACAATGCAAAATAGCAAACTGTGGAGCCAACCCAGATGTGCTTCAGTGGATGAATGGATAAAAATATGGGGCATATATACACAACACAATTTTACTTAGCAATAATAAAATCATGGCAATTGCAGGTAAATGGATGGTATTGGCGAAGTGAAGTTAGGCAAACCCAAAAAATAAATGTTGAATGGTTTCTCTGATATAAGGAGGCTGACTATAGTGGGGTAGGGAGGGGGAGCATGGGAGAAATAGATGGATTCTACATAGGGCAGAGGGTTTGGAGGGGAGGGGAAGAGGCATGGGATTAGCAGTGATTGTGGAATGTGATGACACCATTATCCAAAGTACATATATAAAAACACAAATTCGTGACAACATACCTTATATACAACCAGAGAGATGAAAAATCGTGATATATATGTGTATTAAGAGTTGTATTGCAGAAAGAAATGAGTACATATATAATGGCATAAATTAGCATGAATATACTTTTTGTACAGAGATACGAAAAATTTTGCTCTATGTGTGTAATAAGAATTGTAATGCATTCCACTGTTGTTGTATATTTAAAAAAATAAATAATTTTAAAAAAAGAAAGGTATTGAAAACCATTGGGGAAACTATAAGCCTACATGGCTATATATCTTAAAAACACAGAGCTGGAAGGGTAGATGCATGAACAACATGAGAAACCAAGAAAGAATGTGCCCCAAACAAAGATGCTACATTATTGGAATCCATGGTCAGAGTAGCAGGATAAATGGGAGAAGGTACATACTTTTTTTTGTGAATTAATGGATGATATGAGAGCAAATACAGGCAGCAAAGGATCATTTTGATAAAGAGCTACATAAGCAAATACAGAAAGCAAAAATTCCTTCAATAAGGAGATAGAGATTTTGAAAAAAAAACAAAACAGAGATCCTTGAAATGAAGGAAACAGTAAACCAAATTAAGAACTCAATAGGAAGCATCTCCAACAGAATAGATCACTTGGAAGACAGAACCTCTGATATAGAAGGCAAAATATATAATCTTGAAAAAATAAAGTTGACCCCAGTGAAGATGTTAAGAAACCAGGAGCAGAAGATTCAAGAATTGTGAGATAATATGAAAAGACCAAATTTAACAGCTATTGGGATAGATGAAAGCATAGAGGTCTAAACTACAGAAAAGGACAATCTATTCAGTGAAATAATACCAGCAACATTTCCAAACATGTAGACATGGGAAATCAAATACAAGGATCAAATAGGACACCAAATGAACAAGATCACTACAGGTCTACACCAAAGCACATCATATTGAAAATACCTAGCATACACGAGGAGCAGAGCATTTCAAAAGCCACAAGAGAAAGGAATCAAATTACATATGGGGAAAACCAATCAGGATCTCTGATTTCTGAACTGAGACCCTGAAATCTACAAGATCCTGCAACAATATAAACCAAGCTCTGAGAGAAATGCATGCCAACCAAGAATCATACCCAGCAAAATTAAATTTTGATTAGCAATTAGATTTAGATTCAGATGTTATTTTATGACAAAGTAAAAACCTTCCATCATACACAAAATTAAAAGGATTTATAATGAGAAACCTGCACTACAGAACTTCCTTGGCAAAATATTCCATGATGAGGAAAATAACAACAATAAAAAATCAGAAAAGGGTAGTATCACTCTAAAGGAAAAACCTATCAAAGAGAAATTGACTTAGTTAAATACCAAAAATAAACAAAAATATCTGGGAATACAAATCTTGTCTCAATAATAACCCTGCAGGTTTAGTTCCAACTCAGCAATCAAAAGACAGGCAGATTGGATAAAAAAAAAAGACCAACAATATGCTGCCTGAAAGAGACTCATCACATAGGAAAAGACACCCACAGACTGAAGGTGACAGGTTGGAAAAAAAATATATCACTCAGGCTGGGGCTGGGGCTCAGTGGTAGAGCAGTAGCCTAGCACATGTGAGGCCCTGTATTCGATCCTCAGCACCACATAAAACTAAATAATAAAGATATTGTGTCCATATACAAAAAATAAATATTAAAAAACCTACCACTCACATGGACTGTGGAGGCAAGCAGGAGTTTCCATTCTTATATCAAATAATGTGAATTTCAAGTGAAAGTTAATCAAAAGGGATAAAGAAGGACACTACATACTGCTTAAAGGAACCATACACCAACAAGACAGAACAATTATAAATATACACACCCCCAAAATAATTAAGCACCTATGTTCAAACAGACTTTTCTCAAGTTTAAGGGCCAAGTAGACCACAAGACAATAATTCTGGGTGACTTTAACACACCTCTTTTACCACTGGATACATATTCCAAACAGTATCCAGACAGAAACTATAGAACTCAATAATGCAATCAATAACTTAGATTTAACTGACATACATAGACTATTTCATCCTTCAACAGGTGAAGACACTTTCTTCTCAGCAGCATATGGATCCTTCTCTAAAATAGACCATATGTCATGCCAAAAAGGAACTCTAAGCAATATAGAAAAGTAAAGATACTACCCTGCATTCTATCAGATCTTAATGGAATAAAATTAGAAATCAATGATAAAAATAGAAGCTACTCCTATACCTGAAGACTAAATAATATGCTAGTGAATGAAAAAATGGGTTGCAGAAAACATCAAAGAGGATATTTAAAAATTCTTAGAGGTGAATGTGGACACAGATACAACATATCAAAATATCTGGGACACTATGAAGGCATTACTAAGAGGAAAGTTCATTGCATGGAGTTCATTCCTTAAAAAAAGAGAAAGTCAAATAAATGACCTAATATTACATCTCAGAGCCCTAGGAAAAACAATTAATCAACACCAAAAGCAGTAAAGGACAGAAAATAATTAAAATCAGAGCTGAAATCAATAAAATTGGAACAAAAGAAGCAAATAAATAATGACAAAGTGACTGGGAATGGAACCACCATTTGACCCAGCTATCCCACTCCCCGGTCTATAACCAAAGGACTTAAAAAACAGCATACTACAGGGACACAGTCACAATGTTTTTAGCAGCACAATTCACAAGAGTTAAACTGTGGAGCCAACATAGATGCACTTCAGTGGATGAATGGATAAAGAAAACGTGGCATTTGTACACAATAGAATATTACTCAGCAATAAAAGAAAATAAAATCATGGCATTTGCAGGTAAATGGATGGCATTGGAGAAGATAATGCTAAGTGAAGTTAGCCAAACACAAAATAACAAATGCTGAATGTTTTCTCTGATATAAGGAGGCTGACTCATAGTGGGGTAGGAAGGTGGGGCATGGGAGGAATAGATGAATTCTATTTAGGGCAGAGGGGTGGGAAGAATAGGGAGGGAAAAGGGATTAGCAAGGATGGTGGAATATAATAGACATGATTATCCAAAATACACATATGAAACACAAATTAATGTCAACCTACTTTATATACAGAGATACAAAAAAAAATGTGCTATATATGTGTAACAAGGATTGTAATATATTCTGCCACCATATATTTTTATTTTTTTAAAAATTTTTCAAAATGAAAAGTTGGCTCTTTGAAAAAACAAATACATTTGATAAAACCTTATCCATGCTACTGTAGAGAAGGAGAGAAATACTCCAATTACTAAATCCATGATGAAAAAGGAGATATCACCATGAACACTAGAGAAATACAGAAGATAAATAGAAATTATTTTGAAAATTTGCACTGCAATAAAACAGAAAATATTGAAGTCATCAACAAATGTCTAGAATCATGTGACTTACCCAAACTGAGTAAGTTAAACAGATCATTTTCAAGCAATAAAATAGAAGACATTATCAAAGCCTACCAAGCAAAAATAAATAAGTAAATAAATCCCATGACTCAATGGATACAAGACCTTCAAAGAAGAACTAACACCAATACTCCTCAAATTATTCCATGAAATATTAAAAGAGGGAGCACTTCCAAACTTACTCTATAAGGCCAATATCTCCTTCATTCTAAAATCAGACAAACACAGAATAGAAAGTGTACTTCAGATCAATACCTCTAAAAAGCAGAAGCAAAAATTCTGAATAAAATTCTGGCAAATCAAATACAAAAACATATCAAAAATATGGTTCATCATGATGAAGTGGGATTCATCCCAGGGATGCAAGGCTGGTTCAACATACAGAAATCAATAAATGTAAGTCATCACATCAGTAGATTTAAAGATAAGAACCTTATGATCAGCTCAACAAATGCAGAAAAAGCATTTGACAAAATACAGCACCCATTCATGTTCAAAACACTACAAAAACTAGGGATAACAAGAACTTACCTCAACATTTTACAGGCTATCTATGCTAAGTCTCAAGCCAACATCATTCTAAATGGAGAAAAACTGAAGGCATCCCTCTAACATGGGAAACAAGACAGGGATACCCTCTCTCACCCCTTCTATTCAATATAGTTCTTGAAACACTGGCCAGAGCAATTAGACAGATGAAAGAAATTAAAAGAATATGTATAGGAAAAGAAGAATTTAAACTAGCACTGTTTTCTGATAACATGATTCTGTATCTAGAAGACTCAAAAAACTCCACTAGAAAACTTCTAGAACTAGAATTCAGCAAAGTATCAGGATATAAAATCAATACCCACAAATCAAAGGCATTTTTGTATATCAGTGACAAATCCTCTGAGAGAGAAATGAGTAATACTACCCCATTCACAATATCCTCAAAAAATAAAAAGAAACTTTGGAATCAACAAGAGGTGAAGGATCTATACAATGAAAACTACGAGACACTAAAGAGAAATTAAAGACCTTAGAAGATGGAAAGATTTAACTTGATCTTGAATAGGTAGAACTAATATTATCAAAATGGCCCTACTACCAAAAGCACTCTACAGATTTAATGCAATTCTGATGAAAATCCCAATGGCATTCCTCATAGGAATAGAAAAAGCAATCATAAAATTTATATGGAAAAATAAGAGACCCAGAATAGCTAAAGCCATCCTTAGCAGGAAAAGGGAGGCAGGCAGCATTGCTACACCAGACCTTAAACTATACTACAGAGCCACAACAACAAAAAAGCATGGTACTGGTATCAAAACAGGCTGGTAGACCAATAGCCCAGAATAGAGGACACAGAGACCGACCCACAAAACCACAATTATCTTATATTAGACAAAGTTGCTAAAAATATGCACTGGAAAAAAAGATAGCATCTTCAACAAATGGTGCTGGGAAAACTGGAAATCCATATGCAGCAAAATAAAATTGAATCCCTCTCTCTCTCACCATGCATAAAGGTTAACTCAAAATGGATCAAGGATCTAGGAATTAAACCAGAGACTCTCCAAATAGAAGAAAAAGTAGTCCCTAATCTCCATCATGTGGGATTAGGCTACAACTTCCTTAATAACACTCCTATATCACAGGAATTAAAACCAAGTATCAACACATGGGATGGATTGAAACTAAAGATTTTTATCAAAAAAATCTCAATAGAATAGAGAGCCTACTTTATGGGAGCAATTTTTTTACCCCTCATACATCAGATAGAATACTAATATCTAGGGTATATAAAGAACTCAAATGTCTTAACACCAAAAAAATCCAATCAATAAATTGGCCAAGGACCCGAACAGACCCTTTTCAGAAGAGGATATACAATCAATCAACAATTATATGAAAAATGCTCATCATCTCTAGCATTCAGAGAAATTCAAATTAAAACCACTATAAGATACCATCTCACTCCAGTCAGAAGGGCAGCTATTATGAAGACAAACAACAATAAGTGTTGGAGAGGATGTGGGGGAAAGGCACACTCATACACTGCTGGTGGGACTGCAAATTGATGCAGCCAATTTGGAAATCAGTATGGAGATTCCTTGGAAATCTGGGAATGGAACCACCATTTGGCCCAACTATTTCTCTTCTCAGACTATACCAAAAAACTTAAAAACTGCACATTACAGGGACACAGCCAGGTCATTGTTTATAGCAGCACAATCCAGAATAGCTAAACTATGGAGTCAACCTAGATGCCCTTCAGTGGATGACTGGATAAAAAAATATGGCTTATATACACAATGAAATATTAATCATCATTAAAAAAGAATAAAATCATGGCACCTGCATGTAAATGGATGGAGTTGGAGAAGATAATGCTAAGTGAAATCAGCCATTCCCCCCCAAAAAAAAAAATGCGGAATGTTTTCTCTGATATAAGGAGGCTGACTCATAGTGGGTTATGGAGGGGGAGCATGGGAGGAATAGATGAATTCTAAATAGGACAGAGGGGTGGAAAGGAAAGGGTGGCACAGGGATTAGCAAGGATGATGGAATGTGATGGACATCTTTATACAAAGTTCATGTATGAAGACTTGAATTGGGTGTCAACATACCTTATATACAAAGAGAGATGAAAAATTGTGATATATATGTGTATTAAGAGTTGTAATGCAAAAACGTACATGTATAATGGCATAAATTTATGTGAACATACTTTATATAGAGAAATATGAAAAACTGTGCTCTATGTGAAATAAGTATTATAATGCATTCCACTATTGTCATGTATTTAAAAAATAATAAAAACCATAAAAAATCATGATCTAAAAAAATCTAGAAAGAAAGAAAGAAAGAAAGAAAGAAAGAAACAAACTAACTGAGATAGGATGCATTTGGTGCTACATACCTGATATATCCAGTGGTCTGGAGGCTGAGACAGGGGAATCACAATTGTGAAGCTTACCCTAGCAACTGAGTGAAACCCTGCCTAAATTTAAAAATAAATAGGCAGTAGTAATTTCAAAAAATTAAGAAAAAAATAATTTTTTTTAAATAAAAATTTTAAAAGGACTGAGGATAGTGTTCAGTAATAGGACATCCTGTTTCCAATCCCCAATTTCACAAAAGGAAAAAAAAGAACAAAAAAAAGTCCTTTTCAAAGTTACAGAAAAAATATTTTTAAATTTATAAATTGTATATATGAAAACAAAAATTCTGTTCCTCAAATGACTCCATTAAAGAGAACAAGGAGAAGTGACAGATGAAAGAAACAAATTGCCTCACCTTTAACCAAACTCTTCTAAGAAAGGAGAACAGAGACTGAGAGAAACGTAGGCAAGAGCCGTGAACAGCCCCTTCAAATAGCAGGTATCTAAATGTCCCTTCATCACAAAGCAATCAACGTCTTTAGAAAGGAGGGACTATACCATAAAGTCACAATGAACACAAATTGAGACAGTGATGAAGAACATGTGAGGTTATCATGAAGGTTCACAGAAACAGATGTGGACCCTATAGCACCTGTTCATATGGGAACACAGCATGCTCCTCCAGAGTCGAGACCCAGGGCCTGGTGACAGAAAATGTCCATTTGGTAATAGAAAAATAATAAACTATGGAAAATAACCATTTCTGGCAATCAGCCACATTTTGTTTGCCATATTGCATACAGTTTGACAAATACTATGAAACACCATGTCAGTTTTTTATAGCTGTCACATAAATGTCACATTTCACATATAAGCATACTTAAATAGTACATCTGCAGAATTTGAAAAAAAATACAAATTCAGATAAGCACATAAAAGACTGAATTACACATCCTGGGTATAGATGATAGGACTCCTCATTATAAAGAGGACAGCTTCCCTCAGGTTCATCTATGATAACACCCCATCAAAATTTCACCATGGTTTCCTTTTCATTGAAGAAGGGACCAAAGCAAACAGTTTGAAAATTCTCCTGGAAGGTTGAATTGATATGAAATTAGCCAAGAATTTTGAACTCTAATAGCAAAAGCAGGAGCTATCATTACCAGGCAATAATGCATGTTATAAAATTATCATATTGCAGTAATTTGAGGACCAAAAAAAATCACAATGCAGAAATTTCATAGATGACTTCATATGTATGTAAATGTCATTTTTATTATGAAGTGCAATGAAAAGGCCTAGCTAAATTCAACCATCTCCAGCAGAGGATTTGATGTGAATGAACAAGGCAACCCAACGTGAAGGGTGGTGTGGGAACTGGAGGTGCAGACCACTGGTAGGGCTTGGGTGCAGGACATGCGTGGTACTGGATTACACTCCAGCATCCCAAAGAAGCACATATTGAATAGGATTATGTTTCAAAATTATACCAGAGTAGGAGGCTCCTGGATTCCCTTCACACATGGATACACCAAATAAACACCTACTTCTGTTTTGAGTCCCTTTTAAATAAAGTTATAATGGAATGAGAGACCTATGCATTGGACAACTCAGAAAATCTCTACCATCCAAAGGACAGGCAAAGTTGGGCATTAGTGGGCATTAGTCCTGCCTTGAGCAATGTGCCACATAATTGGGACAGAATACCAAAATCCAGTGTCACCCAGAGTAGAGGAAAACTGATTGGCATCACAAATATAGCACATGGGACAAGAAATGACTTGTAGCTGGAAACACAATTTGTCTGGTGCTCATAGAAGAAAGAGCTGGATATACACAAGTATCAGTATGAGAGAAAGGGGGTGATTTTCGATGGCTGTGGAGGGTCATGAGCTTTATCCATGGGACAATTCCAGAAGGGGAGTGAGATCAAGGGTCCCAGTTTATCCCTAGAAGGGATTTGCAACATGATCTGCAAATTGTGGTTGCTCACAGTTGAGCTCCTCCCTAGCCAGTCCCTAAGGGTAGACAGGACAAATGCAGTCCACCCAGCAGCCCTGCCTGAGCCCTCTCTCCCCTACCTCAGTAATAACTCCAGGTCTACCCAGTTCTTTCTGGAAGAAGGATCTCCAGGCACTCAGGGTCCCAATATTTTTCCCATTCCATGGACTTCATCCTAACCCACCAAGCTTTGTTAGCAATGGCAACTGTGCATGTGAATATCTCAGAAAGGAGGGGCTGCACATTAGTGTGCAAGCACTTCCCTGGACTATGATCCCCCCTCCCACGAGTGAAGCAAAAGCTGTAAAAAGCACAGCTCCCTGTTTCTTTCTAGAATAGGCTCACACCACCTTTTTGCAGTGAGCACAGGCAGCCTGGGTTCTAACCAATTGTATCAGGAATTCAGCCTCCAGCCAAGTAGGACAGCTTCTCAGTCTGAGTGCAGCTGTGGGAAAGGCTCCTATCAAACAGTCAAAGGAACCAGTCCTCCAATGACATGGATATGGAGAAAGAGACCTGCTCACATGGGGCTAGAATATAAGCTCAGTGCAGCCAATTTTGAAAGCAGCATGGAGTTCTTTAAAAGCTAACAGAACAACAACAACTCTGGATGCATTCCCAGAGGAACTTGAACCAGTGTGTTAATAAATGGCTGCACGCCCATCACTGTTCCAGGATCCACAGGAGCCAGGACGAGGAAACTTCTGAAGTGGCTCTGGCTAAGGAGACTCCTCCCAGTTGCAGGGCCATCACCTACAACCCTGAGAAACTACTTCCCCTAAATGCACCTGCTCATAGGTCAACAGGTGGCTGATATGTACCAGACCCTCAGGAGACCTCAGATGTGCCAGGTGTGGGAACCTCATGTCAGGCAGAGCCAAAACAGGACAGGAAAATATCACAGAGGGCATGAGACCCCTAGGACATGCAGTCCACAGGGGGGACACTCAGCCCAAAGACATTCTGACAAGGTGCATTGGGAGAGAAAGGGAGAGTACACATGCACAAATACACACACACACACACACACACACACACACACTTTTTCAAATGTCAAGTGGTTTTTGGTGTACATTTCTCTCATGTGAAATGCTCATAAACAGAAAACAAAACCTTTGCTTCTTATTTTATTACAGTGGGGAGGAAAAACTGTCACTGGAAATAGGAACAGGGTACTGGAATTTGAGGAATTCCTTGATACATGTGTACAGGTTTCATCGGGGAGACGGGGTTGTGGATCTGACACTTTGCTTCCCTTACATTTAGAACATTCAGGGGGCCCCAGGCAGGAGGGCCACACCTGTAATCCCAGCCACTCCGGAGGCTGAGGCCCAAGTTCAAGGCCAGACTCAGCCTCTGTCTCCAGATAAATGATAAAAAGTATGAGGGATGTAGCTCTGTGGGAAAGGACCTCTGCTTTCAATCCACTATGCTCCCCATGCCCCCCCCCAAAAAAAGAAAGAACACCTCAGGAGGGAGAAAACCCTGAGACCCCTGCAGATCCCAACCCACTTGGGTAGGAAAAGGGGCCACAGAGTGGTAATTCTCATGGTCCCAACACTCTGAAATCCAGCACAGAAGAAATTCAGGGAGGAGACTTGAGCTGCCAATTTGTACAGGAGATACCCATGTGTTTAATAATGAGAATAAAAGAATCCAACGTCTTTAGAAACCCGAGAAATGTAAACTAAAACCCTATCAGAGAGAAAATGAAATAGTATCAATTAAGACAGGAAACCATAGAATTCTAATAAATTTAAGGAGTTTAAGTGCTTCTTAACTATTTGTGGAAACTGTTTTGCCATTAAAGACACTTGTTAATCCCCAACCGGAGTGCACTTACTCAAATCAGTTCACAGGATAATACATTAATAAAAATAGGATATTCAGATTTAAAAAATGGTATAAAATAGCATGGGTAAGTTATACACAGTGCCATATGCATGTGGTATTATGTATAACTCTGATGCACTAATAAACAATCCAGCATGCTTTATTCTTAATGGAAGCATTCAGTCCTAAAATTCATCTACAAAGTTAAATATATGTAAACTTAGCCAAGAAACTTTTGAATTATAAGAACAAAAAAATATAAGAGCAAAAAAGAAAGTTATTACCCAACATGTGCATTGGGAAGCTGTACTGATAAAATTGTCATCAAGAATCACGACATCAGCAGTGTCCACTTAGGAACCCATGTGGAAGTGAAAATCATACACTTAATTGCAACGGAAAAGTCATTATCAATTAAACCATAACAAGGCCAATCTCAGCAACTAGCTAGACCAGAGGGCAGAATAAAAACTAAAAACTACCAGGGACATGGCTGAGTGGTAAAGCACCCTTCTGTTAACTACAAAACAAACAAACAAACAAAAACAATAAAACAAACTCCACAAAACTAGCTCAGGAATAAGCGAGGTCCCTGTACACTGCAGCTCCTCTCCTGCAGGTGTTTGGGGGATTTGATTTATTATTATTATTATTATTATTATTTTTATTTTTGAGTACCGGACATTGAACTCATTGGCCCTTGACCACTGAGCTCCATACCAAGCCCTATTTTGCATTTTATTTAGAGGCAGGGTCACACTAGTCTCTAAGTGCCTCACCAACTTGAAGAGGTTGGCCTTGACCTCCCAATCCTCTGGCGTAACCCGCCCTGCCCCAGCCTCTGGGATGACAGGTATGCACCATCTCGTGGCTTGGAAATTGTATTCTTCCAGTGGTCCCACCTGTCAATCACCACAGACCAGGAAGACGCCAGGCAGCAGTGCTCACCTGCCACATAGGACCTGACCAGGGGCTGAGGTTGCCCCAAGGGATGGGGAGGCCACTAGGGGTTTCCGCCACTGTCATGCTCCCCACCCGGCTGGCAAGGGGGACTGAGGGGCACTATCCCCAATGGGCTCAGGCCTGTGTAGGCAGAGAGTGGCCTGAGTCAGGGTCAGCCAGCTCAGGTTCCCACCACAGCCTGTCCTGCCAGACAGCCTCCTTGCCCCTACTCCCTCCTGAGCCTTCCTGTCCAGACACCAGGTGCCACTGCACACTCACCATCTCCTGGTGCCCAGCAGCCAAGCCTTCCCTGTAGAGCTTCAGCCTCTGCATGGCAAGGCCACCCGGGATCCGGGGCCCGAAGTCCAACTGCAGGAGTCCTGGAACCACAGACCACGGAGAAATAAATCCCAAACCGGGCGCGAGTCCTGCCCCCTGCTGGCTGGCTGAGCTCAGGACTGGTTAGCGCTCAACAACGGGGCTTCTGATTGGACAGGGGGTCAGTCAGTCTCCGCTCTTCCCCCGCCCCCCCAGCCCAGGGAGCCTTCTTTTTGAGTGACAGCGGGCTGATATCTGCTCCAGGCAAGGAGGAGGCCAGAATGGCAGGGTTTGGGTGCAGCTTTTTTATTTTCCTTTTGAGGTCTGGGCATTGGGTTAGGGTCAGGGAGGTTCTGTTGGGTTTTGATGTTAGGAAGTTGAAGTCATTTCTTGAAAGTTTCATCACCTGGACCTCCTCCTATAATAAGACCACCCAAAGCATCTTCGGGAGGCTGACTTGTCCTCTGTTTATATGTGCAAAATTCTCCAAGCAGAACTGGCCTTTCGCCCAATAGGAACTGCCCAGTGAGTCATGGCCAGCGCTGGTGGAGGCTCACTGGGGGCCTGGCAGGCGCCCTGGAGGAGTTTACCACCCAATTGGCAGCGTGAGAGCTCATGTTCCTCCAGCTGAGTTGAATCTATCTGGAGCCCATTTTGAGGCTGGAGGCAGAGTAAGGCGATCAGCACAGAAGAGACCCCCAGAGAGCAGACCTGGGTAAACCCTAGCTGCACCCCGGCTCCTGCACTATCTGGCAAACTGGGGGTTGAATTCAGAGGCCTCGACCTCTGAGCCACTTCCCCAGCCCTAGCTTGAAGTTTATTTAGAGACAGGGTCTCACTGAATTGCTTAGCATCTTGCTTTGGCTGAGGCTGGCTTTGAATTTGCCATCCCTCTGCCCCAGCTTCCCTAGCCGCTGGAATGACAGGCGTGTGCCACTATTTTTTTTTTTTTTTTTTACCTGCGGTGGCCACAGGATAACAGCCTTACACAGATCAAGGCCACCCTTGTTCCTGACAGTCCCCTGGATCCCAGGCAATGGGATCCTGCCTCCTCCTAAAACCAGAGACACCCTGCCCAGGTGCGCATCCTTAGTATCAGCTGAATACTCTGCACTTGACAAGAAAAAAGAAACAACAAAAAAGACAGACCCCACCTGCTTGTATGGATGCAAACAAAGTCAATGTGTTTCCAAAGACAGCTCTGGTCTTGTCCCTCCAATTCAGTGGTGCAAAAAGTCACATAATACAGAGAAGACTTCTTGTTAAGAGGGGCTCAAGGGTCTCTCTCTTTAAGGAAAAACAATTTGCCTTTGATTGGGAGTCCAGGAAAGACAAATCCAGGTTTTCCTAATTTGGTAAATAACTCCATAGACTCCACTGCACCCGGCTCCTCTCTGCCTTTGTTAACCATAGAGGCCTCGAGACTACCTGCCCCCTGGGACCCCTGCACCTGCAGATGAATGGGGGGTGTCCTATCTTCTCCATGCAGCGCTCTGAACCTCCACCTTGTCACAGACTCCAACAGCTTTGGCAGCATCCAATAGGGGAGTGGTTTAGTAAATTCTGGAATATGCCTAAAGACATTTCCTTATCTGGCTAAGAAGCTATCAAGTTGGATCCATGGTCCTTTTAAGTACTTTTTATCTTTTTCTGTTTTATTCATCCTTTGTAGTTATACATGTCCATAGAGTCAATTTGATAAAATTATCCAAACATAAAATATACCTATATACATTAATCTCCTTAGTACCCCATCCGTGTGGGTGTGCAAGATGGACCGATTCACTCAGGTATTTTCATATATTTAAATAGGAACATTATGGTTGATTCATGCTACTGACTTTCCTGTTCTTATCTTCCCTCCCTTCCTGCTTTTCCCCTTTGTCTAATCTACTGAACTTCTCTTTGTGCCCCCCTTCCTTGTGATGTAGATATCACATATCAGGGAAAATGTGACTTTTGGATTGGGGGGATTGCCTTATTTTACTTTAGAATGATAATCCCCACATCCATTCATTTACTGGCCAAAGTTATGAAGTCATTCTTTTTTAAAGATGAGTAATATTCCACCATGTATATATACCACAATTCCTTTATCTACTCATCTGTTGATGGGCATTTATGCTGGCTCCATAGCTTAGCTATTGTGAGTTGTGCTATCATAAACATTGATGTGGCTGTGTCCCTGTAGTATGGTGATTTTATCCTCTTTATGCTGAGGAGTGGGATGACTGAGTCAGAAGGTGGTTCCAGTCCGAGTTTCTTAAGGAATCTCCAACCTGCTTTCCAGAGGGATTGCACCAACGTGTAGTTTCTGTAACAAGGTGTGAACATTCCCTGTCCCCCACATAGTCACCAATTTATTTTTACTGTATTCTTGATAATTGCCATTCTGACTGGAGTGAAAGAGAAGCTCAGTGCAGTTTTAATTTGCATTTCCCTAATTGCTAGATAAATTGCCTTTTCAGTATTTATTTTTTAAAATATTTTTTCTAGTTGGAGTCGGACCCAATACCTTTATTCTATCCATTTATTTTTCTGTGGTGTTGAAGATGGAACCCAGGGCCTCGCACGTGCTAGGCAAGCACTCCATGGCTGAGCCCCAGCCCCAGCCCCCATCTTCAGTATTTTTAATTTTGCTTCACAGTAACAGCAGCCCAGGTATTTGCGGAACCAGTTTTGCTGCATTTGTGAAATGGGAACATTTCTCTTGAAGGAAAACTGAGAAGGTCAAGGCACATGCCCAGGATTCCAGGGATGAGCAGTACCCAGTTGTCTGGCACATGATGAGAAGATTATGTGGGTGAGAAGAAGGAAAGAGCAGGAGACACCTTGGGACCAGAACCCCTCCTTCCCCCATGATGGATATTATTCTTGCTGTTTGTTTTCTTAAACAAAATTAAAAATTTTCCTAAGCTACCAGTGCCACTAGATATAGGTCCCTGAATGGAGCTCATATTTGTCTTGAGAGGCAAGGAAAAGTGAATAACCAACCCAGTGGTTCCAATAACCAACAAGCTAGATCTTCAGCTACTTGGGGGCAAAATACTGGCTTTTACCCAATAATTAACAATCCAACAGCACCTGACACCCAATTAACAGGGGATGGAGAATTGGATCAGTGGGTGTGGGCATCTGTGGGTGGCCAGCTGCAGGAGCTTGCCTCTGGGTGCATTCCTTGCATCTGGGAGGTTTTTCAACATCAATGAGATAAACAAAGTGGCAAGAAAACTGGGGAAACCCTCTGCAATATTCTAGCCAGGAAAATTCATGAGCACTTTAAAAGCATCTTAATGTTTACACTCAGTCAAATGTGCCTCAATCCGAATGAAACCATTTGAAAAGAGTTGTCAACATGAAAAGTTTCTGAAATCTGCTGGTTTGTGGATCACTGCAAATCCATATGAGTCCATGGCTAAATACATAAGTAAAAATAGAAATCTAATAATGAGCATTTTCTTAAGACTTCTGTCCTGAAAACACTGACCTATGTGCTTTGATAACTAAATGATCATTTAATCATTCCTATAGCAACACTTGAGGTCCATAAAGAACTGTGGAACACGTCTGGTTGGGACAGCAAAGCTGGGATACCAAGAAGAAAGTTACTCTGAACCTCAAAGGAGAAGATTCATAAATCACCAGAATGCAGGAATGCCTACAAAATATTTGAAATTAAACACAAGGGACTAGGGTTTTGGCTCAGTGACAGAGCACCTGCCTAGCACCTGTGAGGCACTGGGTTCAATCCTCAGCACCACATTAAATAGAAATATATAAAATAAAGGTATACTGTCCAACTAAAAACTATTTTTAAAAATAAAGATCAGATTTATATTTAAAAAAAGCAACTCCCTGCAATGCAGCATTTCTCCTAGACAAGCTTCCTGTACCCCCAAATATGAGAATGATGTGAGCAAGCTTAGAAAAATGGGTGAGAAAGTACAGAAGTCTGATCTGGCTCCATCTCTAGTCTAGCCCCACTTAAATGTCCCTCTCCAAATAGCAACACCTTAGACCACGTATTTGCTGTCTCTCTCTTTAGGGCTTTCTCACATGTTTTTTTTTTTTCTTTCTTTCTTCTTGTGCTGCTGGGGATTGAACCTGGGACCTTGTGCATGCAGGGCAAGCATGCTACCGACTTCACTGAATTCCTGGCTCCTCACGTTCTTTCCTGAACGCGTATCTGTTTTTCTAAAGAGGTGTACCCATGCGCCTGACAAATGAAGTTCTTTTCTGCCATGAAAACCATGGAACCTACTTTTTCTGAAATCTGCTGGTTTGTGGATCACTGCAAATCCATATGAGTCCATGCCTAAATACATAAGTAAAAATAGAAATCTAATAATTAGCATTCTCTTAAGACTTTTGTCCTGAAAACACTGCACTATTTGCTTTGATAACTAAATGATCATTTAATCATTCCTCTAGCACCACTTGAGGTCCATAAAGAACTGTGGAACATTTCTGGTTGGGACATAAATGTTGGGATACCAACAAGAAATTTTCACTGAACCTCAAAGGAGAAGGTTCATAAATAACCAGAATGCAGGAATGCCCACAAAACTTGAAATTAAAAACAAGAGACTGGGGTTGTGGCTCAGTGACAGAGCACCTGCCTAGCACCTGTGAGGCACTGAGTTCGATCCTTGGCACCACATAAAAAAGAAATATATAAAATGAAGGTATCCTGTCCAAATAAAAACTATTTTAAAAAATAAAGATCAGATTTAAAATAAAAAAAAGAAAAGCAACTCCCTGAAATGGAGCATTTCTCCTAGAGCAGCTTCCTGGACCCCCATATACTAGCATGATATGAGCAAGCTTAGAAAAATGGGTGAGAAATTACAGAACTCTGCTCTGGCCCCATCTCTAGTCCAGCCCCACTTAAATGTCCCTCTCCAAATAGCAACACCTCTGACCACGTATTTGCTGTCTCTCCCTTTAGAGCTTTCTCACATTTTTCCTTTCTTTTTTCTTGTGGTGCTGGGAATTGAACCTAGGACCTTGTGCATGCAGGGCAAGCACACTACCGACCTCACTGAATCCCTGGACCCTCACGTTCTTTCCTGAATGTGCATCTGTTTTCAAAATAGGACTGTTCCCGCACCTGACAATGATGAAGTTGTTTTCTGCTTTGAAAACCAAGGAACCTACTTTTTCTGAGCTGATGTCCCTCTCTCCCCCTGAAATCCCTTCACATTACACAGCCTCACACAGCAAAAGTCAGACTTGAGCTTTGTAATTGTGTGGGGTTTTATATTGTTTGGGATCTGATATCACATATATCACTGGAGGGAGGTAACTAGCAGCCATGCACATTTTTTTAATAAGCAAAGGACAAGGTTTGGTAGCACATGTCTGTAAGGCCAGGCATTTGGGAGGCTGCTCCAGGAGGATCTCAAGTCGGAGGCTACAGTTGGCCTCTTAGCAAGACCCTGCCTCAAAATAAAATATTCAAAGTTCTGATATTGGGTGAGTCTTCATGAACAATGAAGAGTCAGAATTCCTGTTTCAACAGTCTCCCCTTAGGATGCTGTGTGTAGGTGTGTGACTGTTACCTTCAACAGGACCTAGAGTGGTTGCTGGTGTCTACCTGTATTAATAAATGGATCAAATGAAGTGAGTAAATAACTAAAGCAATAAAAGATCTGACACTGTAGTTGGTTGTGATCCCAGGGATATGGAGGTTAGGTTGTGTTTCTTGGCTCTTGTGTTCTTGCAAGAGAGGATTTTAGATAATACATAAAATGTAATCAAAGTAGAGCAAAGCTTATTAGCCCAGAAATCACTATCAAGAAATGGGGAGAAAAACAGTGAGGCTTCTCTGACATCTCTAGGCCTCATACCCCTTTGATCCTGAAGTTTATGGGAGATGCCGTGGGTGAATCCAGAATTCTGCCCATGGACCAATTCCTACTCTTAACTGGCAGTAGGATGACATTGTGTTTGTAGGTTCCTATTCCACATGGTCTTGTCCAGAGACACCAAAGCAAAACCCAAGTGTGTATTTGTGTGTGTTTGTGAATTTTACTACAATAAAAAATTTATTATGGCAGCTATTATGAAAACAAAGAACAACAAGTGTTGGCGAGGATGTGAGGAAAAAGCACACTCATACACTGTTGGTGGGACTGCAAATTGGTGCAGACAATATGGAAAGCAGTATGAAGATTCCTTGGAAATCTGAGAATGGAACCATCATTTTACCCAGATATCCTGTGGAGCCAACCTAGATGCCCTTCAGTGGATGAATGGATAAAAAAAATTGCATTATATATACACAATGGAATTTTATTCAGCAATAAAAGAATAAAATCATGTGTGTGGGGGAGATTATGGTCTTATTCTCTTGCTTTCTGACTTTTAGGGAATAGAGTTTTTCTGAGATTCTCACCAGTATATTTGCCTTTGTCAAAGGGTTATTGCAACTTACTAATGTTTCTTGCTATCTAACTTTTGTGGTTTTCCAATATGAGGTATGAGGTTGAAGTGGATTTTAAGTGGATATTTTTAATGTAGGAGTTCACTAATTACTATTAGAAGCATCAGATGAGCTAAGAACAGTAATAAAATTTAATATCATCAGTTATTTATGTGCATAAGAAAATAAGTAGCAAACATAAAATTCAAGACAGTTCTAATGACCATAATATCAAAAGCAAAATACTTGGGAATTTTTCAAGAAATGTGAACAGTTGAATATTTAACATGGCTTGTTTTTAGAAAATATACCATTATCCCTAAGCCACCTTCTTTTTTGTGGTGACCTTAACTCATAGAAAAAATATAGGAATTAAAAACTTTCCCCTGTGATGCTGAGGACAGGACTTAGTTATAGGCTACCAGTGATCTCTATCATCATCCCATTTTTATTTTTCTTTGAGATATGGTCTTGCCAAGTTAGTGAGGCTAGATTTAAAGATATATAAGAAAACAAACCATTTACTGGGTACATTTTAAAAAGATGATCATGGGTAGGACTTGGTCAGAAGTCATCATTATCACAACCTACCCATACGACCACACACATTACTTCCCTTTTACCTCTTCCCCTCTAGCAGTCAAGTCAACATCCGCTCCTCAAGGTGCATCCTTGCATGAAGAGAAAGGACTGAGCCACAGTACCCTGGGGATCACAATGGGCAGATCTTTGCCTAGCTTATGACAGAAACTAGCAAAGGAATGGCACAGTTCCGGAATATCTCTGTCTCCTTTCTCTCACAAACAAATAACTAGAGATTTCAATTATAAATTGATGGATGAAGTGAAATTGGGAGTATTGGGTCAAATATTTGGAACACTGAAAATATAAATGTTCAGCAGCCTTAATGTCTTATTTCTTTTTTATCTTTGTTTTTGTTTTTAATGCTGTGGATTGAGCCCAGGGGCACTCAACCTCTCAGCAACATTTCTGATCTTTTTTGTAACTTAGTTAGAGATAGGGTTTCACTGAATTGCTTAGTCCTTTCCTAAGATGTTGAGGCTGGCTTTGTATCAGCCTCCAGTGACACTGGAATTACAGTCATGCACCACCACACCTTGCTAAGGATTATTTCATTATTTGCACAAGAGGAGTTTTTCATGTAATATAACCTACTGAATGCTCTCAAAATATTGCACTTTGTGAAAAATTCAAAGAGATAACTTATTACCTTTATATTAACAAACTTAAAGAATATGTTTTTCTTAAGCCTTGGCTTCTTTTCACTTGATAAAATCAGGTTAGGACATAGTTTTCTAGTTTCTTTATTCTTTTTTTTTGGGGGGGGTGTCGTATAATAGGGATCAGTCCCAGTATCACTCAACCATAAAGCCACTTCCACAGTCATGTTTAATTTTTTTTAGAAACAGGGTCTCACTGAGTTGTATAGATCCCTATTAATTTACTGAGTCTGTCTTTGAATTGGTGAATTTCCTGCCTCTGCCTCCCAAGCCATTGGGATTGGAGGTATATGCCCCCACTCCCAGTTTCTTCATTCTTTTGTAGTTGTTGCTTTCTTTTGTTACATAAATTCAAGTTGAATAACAGTATGTTTAACAATACAGATATAGAGAAAAGACAGTGGTGTAGGTAAGCAATTGAACATATCCACCAGAAAGTATATCATATATTCACCATGGTGTGTTCCTCAGCCATCAATACAAACTCCTCTAATGGTCAGCAAAATAGATGAAATTGGATGATGTCATGCTAAGTGAAGAAATACACAATAGTGTTACATCTCATATGTTAAGTAATATAATATCATGTGCAAGTACAATAACGATTAGTATGGCTGAGTAGTGTGTGGGGGGCATCAACGGCAGAAGAGGATGTTCGGATATTAAACATGTATATGCATATATCTAAACATCACACTGAATCCCATAAGTATGTGCAATTGCTATGTGATGATAAAAACCATCATCTCTCATAATTATCAAATTCTGCACTCAAAACACAATCCTGCTGTCTTTTGGAATTTCCATTATATGATGCAATATTATTGATGAAGCTCCCCGATAACAACCAGGCTCTTCCTAAACATCCACACTATTTTATTCCAGGCTCTGAACATAGAGTATACAATGTATTTCTGCATCTGAATCATCTCACTTAGCATAAAGTCCTCCAGATTGTCTGTGTTATTGGAGAATATTCTTTTGTTTCTGGGGTTTCAACCCAGGGTTGCCTTCCCTGTGACAGAGATCCACTATCATTATCTTTTTCAGTTTTAAGACAGAAAGTTACCAAACTACTAAGGCTAGCCTTCAAATTTTGGCAACACTGCCATATACACCATCGTTATTTTAAAGTTGAGTAATAAGTGAGGTGTGGAGGCACATTTCTTTTGTCATGCTAGGGACTTGATAGGCTGAGGGAGGAGAATCATGATCTTGGAGCCAGCTTCACATCTTGGTGACACCCACTGCACCTTAAAAGACCCTGTATCAAAATATTTTTTTTAAAAATTGAAAAGGTTATATATGTATGTTGATACATTTGTGTGTAAACACAATGATAAATCTCTCTTTCACTATTATCTGTAATATACCATAGGTTCTTCTTTCTGAGTTACTCTTTGGAAATTTAGGTTGTGATAGTATTGCAGTTAACTTGGGAGGGTAGATATTCCTAAAGCTGGATTTTATTTCTTCAATTGTTGAAGTGGTTAATGTCAGATGTCCATTTGAGTGGATTGAGATACCCAGAGAATTGGTGTGGACAATCTCTCCAGGTGTCAGTGAGTGTGCTTCCAGAAGGCTGAGTCAGAAAGCATGGGGAATACCTGTAATGAACATATATATTGGTGTTCAATAGGTTTGATTTGGAAAAAAGCAAGAGAAGCAGTCACTTGCTTATGCTCCAAGCTTCTTGAACTCCCCTTTGTTACTTGCACCATTGGCTCTACCTGGGTCTTTTAATTTTTTTTTATTTGTTTTAATTAGTTATTCATGACAGTAGAATGCATTTATATACTTTGATATATCATACATAGATGGGATATAATTTCTCATTTTTCTGAGTATACATATTGTAGAATCACATGGGTCATACAGTCACATACATACATACATAAAGCAATAATGTCTGTTTCATTCTTTCTTATTCCCACATCCCCTGCCTTCCCCTCCTTTCACTTTCCTCTACCTAATGTAAGTTAATGCTATTCTTTTTTTCTTTTGCATTACAATTCTTAATACACATATATACCACAATTTTTGTATCTTTTTTGTGTAACATATGTTGACACCCAATTCAAGTCTTCATACATGTATTTTGGATGTATGACACATTCTACCATCCTTGCTAATCCCCGTCCCCCTCCCTTTTCCTCCTACCCCTCTGCCCTATCTATAATTCATCTATTTCTCCTGTGCTCCCCCTGCATACTCCACTGTAAGTCAGCCCCCTTATGTCAGGGATATATTCAGCATTTGTTTTTTGTTTTTAGAGGGGGGGGCAACTCCATCCAACTCCATCCATTTACATGCAAATGCCACGATTTTATTCTTTTTTTTTCTGAGTAAAATTCCATTGTGTATATATGCCACATTTTTTTTTATCTATTCATCCACTGAAGGGCATCTATGTTGGCTACATAGTTTAGCTATTGTGAATTATGGTGCCATAAACATTAATCTGGCTGTTTCCCTACAGTATACTTTTAAACCTTTATGCTTATACTGAGGAGCAGGATAGGTGGGTCAAATGGAAGTTACATTCCCATATTTTCAAGGAATCTCCATACTACTTTCCAAATTGGCTGCATCAATTTGCAGTCCCACCAGCAGTGTATAAGTGTACCATTCCCCCACATCCTCACCAACACTTATTGTTGTTTGTCTTCATAATTGCTGCCATTCTGACTGGAGTGAGATGATATCTTAGAGTAGTTTTTATTTGCATTTCTCTGATTCCTAGAGATGATGCGCATTTTTTCATATATTTGTTAATTGTATATCCTATCGGGACCAGTATCTGTTCAGGTCTTTAGCCCACTTTGATCAGGTTATTTGTTTTTTCATCTACCAGGATCATTTAAGTCCTCTGTTTTGGACCACAGCTGCTTCATTCCCTTCCTCATATTGTGAAGCTTCCAGCTTCTTGGACCAAGCGGTTACCAGTTTCCTAGTGTTGCCATCCTGTAGGCAAATATTTGGTGACTATTACTCCCATGATTATGTGAGTAAATATAATAAGCTCCCTTCTGTAAACACATGTACATTTTTGTGTATTCTACTTTTCTGAAGAATCCTAAAAATACAGGCATATTCTCAATGTCTGGGTCATATGGCATCTCTACTTCTAATTTTTTGGAAAACCCCCTTATAGTATTTTTAATGTCTATTCAAATTTATATTCCTGGAAAGGATGTTCAAATGTTTTCTTTTCTGCATATCCTCTGCAGTATGTGTTACCTACCAACATTTTGAGGATTGAGCCCACAAGCGTGTGGTTATATCTCATTGTGATAACCTGAAAGCATAAAAATTCCAGAAGAAAATAAGAAACTTTTTTTTTGCCATTTGTGTTGACAATGGTTTTAGATAGAATATGTAGTGACTGTACAAGGAAAAACAGCTGAGACTATATAAAGATAAAAATGCTTCCATACAGCAAAGGAATCAATCAATGAAATGTAAAGTAGACTGGGTTAAAGAAAACCGATTCTAGCCCCATGTCTGAAAAAGCTCAACATCCAAAATATAAGAAACTTACACAATTCACCAAAATTTAATATAAACCCCTCATAACCTAATTTAAATATGGTAAAATACTTAGATTCTGCCCTAAAATTAAACAAGTGTTTAAAGACATATGAAAGTTACTCAAGATCACGTATTAGGCTACATAAAATGATAATTTAGCTTTTCTGCTTTATTTGTCTCACAGGATTATGGGTGCACACTCTCCATCCTTCACAGGGCATTTGAGATCAATTAGCAAAATGCCAGGTTCTCATTTTCCCACATTATGCTTCCTCATTATTCCATGTTAATTGCCAAGAAAATCTCGAGCCTGGAAAACAACAAAATATAGATAAATTGCTAGATAATCATCAACTTTGAAAATTACTTCAGAAATTAATAGAATACATTAGTATACCCAGATGTGAAGAAATATAAAATAGACCTACAAATCAGCATTTAACTTTACAGCTGCTCAAAAAATACATGCAGTTATGCTGATATGGGAGCACATGCCACTAGTCTTGACTACCTTGAGGCCCTAGAAGGAGGAGGATTTAGACTAAGGAATTTGAGTCCAAAATGGCAAAAACCTAGCTCTAAAAATTGACCCACCAAAAAACCAAACAGCAATCACATTTTTAAAAAGGAGGCTTCACGGGTGATTTCCACGAAACATGTAATTAGGATCAGTAGCAATAATTCATGATCATGTCTAAATGTAGAAGAAGAAAATTGACTAATTCTTTCTGTAAGGCCAGAAATACCAGCTAACACAGCATAAGAATGGAAATTGCTGACCATCTTTTCATAGATGTTGATGCAGATATTCAAAACCCCTAGCAAACTGAGAACAACAACAAAAAGAATGATTGGACTTCATGACCAAGAGGGACATTGTCATATGGGAAGTTTCAAAAAATCATTTTGATAGAGCAAAGCTCTGGGAAATCACTTACTAAATTACTGTAAAACCTATGGCCAATTATTACCAGAGGAAAATTATTTTTCAATCCACTTAACAGCAGCTATGAACTGTTTTCATACTTAATGGTGTGAACTGAAGTATTTATCAATTTATTTTTAGGAAAAGAAAAAAATGTAAGCTTTTCTAACTTATAAATATTGTTTGAGAATATTAAACGGTATTTTATCCATCAAAAATCAAATAGCATATGCAGATAATACTATTATTTCTATAATGTTTCTAAGCAATTCCCACGAACTAATGAAACATAAGAATTATTTGAATAATATCATGGGTTAAATGGTCAACATTAAATCATTTAAATTATATACAGTAGCAATGAGCAGTGTTAAAATTGAGGCACAATCCATTCACAAATATAGGGAAAACCATCTAAATGAAAGTATTAACAAAAGAATTGTTCACTGCAAACTAAAATATCAAGGTGAAAGTAAAATGCAAAAAAAAAAAAGATCATGGAAACAAAATGGGAAAACTGTTAATATTCAATAATTAAAAGTTTGATTTTGGGTTTTAAGGGTTGATAGGCTTCCTCCAGATTAGCACTTGAGGTGGGGCCAGGTTTCCTCCTCCAATCTGATATGCATTCTATATATATATGAGTTAAGTTATTAATTGTGTTATTGAGCTCTATAGTTTCTTTATTCAACTTTTGTTTGGAAGATCTATCCAGTGGTGAGAGAGGTGTGTTAAAGTCACCCCAGATCACATCGTGGTCAATTTGACTCTTGAACTTGAGAAGACTTTGTTTGAACATAGGTGCCCCATTGTTTGGGGCATATATGTTTATAATTGTTATGTCTTGTTGGCATATGGGTCCCTTGAGCAGTATGAGATGTTCTTCTTTATCTATTTTGATTAACTTTGGCTTGAAGTCTACTTTATTTAATATAAGTATGGAGACCTCTGCTTGCTTTCAAGGTTCATGTGAGGGGTATGTTTTTTTTCCCAATCTTTCACCTTCAGACTGTCTTTTCCTGAGTCTCCTGGAGGCAGAATATGGTTGGATTTTTTTAAAAATCCAGGGTACTAGCCTATGTCTTTTGATTCGTGTGTTTAAGCCAGTAACATTTAAGGTTAATATTGAGCCATTGTTTGTATTTCCAGCCATCCTTGTTTATTTTTTTCAACTTGACTTGAAGTGTTAATTATTGTTTAAGTTTTAATTGGTATCTACATATAGGATCCAGCGTTTTAATTGAACATGTGTAGTGATCAAATCTGTGCAATTTCTACCTTCTAAAATATCATTTTGATGTTTGAAACCTGTGGACTCTTTTTAGAATGTCCACAGTCTAATAATTACTTGTCTGATTCAAACTATGGGCTATAAAACCTAAGAGTTACTTTTCCCTCTTAATGGCTTTTTGGCACTCCTTGCCATCTGTCTCTTAAAACAGATATAAAAAGCTTTTCTCATTTCTGGTTCTTTGTGATCAACTTTTTCAGCTTCAACATATGAGTGCAAAAATACAGGATTTGTGAAATATGAAAAATCACTAGAAAAAGACAGTCTCCCATGGTAAATCCAGAAAAAAATAATATAAATTTAAAAAATTGTAGACTATAATCCCAGTGCCTTGTGAGGCTAAGACAGGAGGATGGTGAGTACAAATCCAGCAACAGCAAGACTCTGAGCAACTTGGTGAGATGCTGTCTCTAAATAAAATACAAAATAGGAGTGGAGATGTGGCTCAGTGGTTGAGTGCCCATGAGTTTAATCCCTGGTACCCCCGCAAATATATTAGGGTTCACGTTTAATCACTAGGCCTTAGTTATTTTTTGGTGAGATCTATATATAAATGGCATATGCCAATTCTTATGAATTTATTTTAAGTAAGTCAAATATAATATAAATATTTTAATGGTATAAGCTTAAATTTATCTATATTAGCATGTAAAAAATAACTTAAAAATGCTTTTAGGTGAGGCTGAATGCCTGCAATCCCATCGGCTTAGGAGTCAGAGGATTACAAGGCCAAAGCTCAGTAACTTAGCAAGATTTTCTCCCAATATAAAAAATGGCTGGTGCGATAGTTAAATGACTAAATGCCTGGATTCAATCTGGAGTACAAAGGAAAGGAGGAGGGTTTTAAAATTGCCTTGTCTCAACAACAAAAATACATGTGAAATTTAAAACCAAAAACTGCATTCTATCAGTTTTCTATGACACACAAAATCTGCTTCAATTCATTTTAAACATTTGAATGTAACACAATCTAAGTTTTCTAACACTCAATAAATGACATGTTTTAATCACGTGTGTCTCCAGGCCATTAGATGAATTTAAGATCAGTGTAGCTGAGGAAAATGCAGTCATACAAACTGGAGTGTGCAGGTGCCATGAATTTGCAGTAATAGTCAAGAACTCATGGATGGATTGTTCATTGCCTTGAAACTGTTGGAAAATTGTTTTCTGATGGTAAATTTCTGTATCAGTATTGGGAAGAACTTAGACCCTTTCCTGATAGTATGCTTCAAAGAAAGGGACACAATTTCATGCAATAATGAGAACAAATCTTCATACAGGTAGTGGCCAGGAGAAAGCACAGTCTGGTCATTCTGCTAGCTCCAGTTTTGAACCACAATCATCACTAAATGATGTGCATCAAGTATGATTAAGATTGTGTAAATGTACCATGGTAGTGTTGTGAAGAAATATCTATAGTAATGTCCCTGCTGAGGCTCCATTGTTGTTAGGAAGCATCCTGGGGAATGGGAATGATTCATAGATGACTGAAATCCTTTGCTATGTACCTTCCCAGCTGTGCACATTATGCCTGGCACAACATAGTCCAGGATATCATGAGACATAACAGAAACTCTCTGACATTAAGGAGGTAATCTGAGAAACACCTCTCAAACAAGGGTCTATGGAGTGATACTTCCAGCTTGGTCCATGGATGCTCTATTGTACTGGGCACTCATGTCCTTTATGCACTGGAGAAATCAAGCTGCCCCCTAGAGTGGGCATTCTGTGTGGAAGGATATGTAAATCACAGGGAATCTAACACAGATTTCTGAAATAGGTTACATTTGAAGAATTCACATATGGTAAGAAGAAGGAAAGGCCAAGTGAGGATATGAGAAAAAACAGATCACACATGAAAAAGAAATTTTCAAAAAAAATCACAAGTTTTGTTTATTAGAGCCGACAGTAAAGACTTCCTCTAGTATCTGGATCCAGGAAGGAGTTATGTTAGATATGGTTCTCTCACTAAAGTCAGAGGAGGCTGTATGATACATGCACCATCATCTGTGTTGCAACCATCTAGTGAGGACTGCTCAGGCAGTGGACGCGAGCTGGTGGTCAGGACAGAAGTAGAGAGAATTACAGGAGAAGGATACCCTGCTGCAAGTTAGGGTTATCTGGACCCTCTGGGTGGGCACATTCCAGGGTGAAAGTGAGAGGAATCTCTTCTCCCATATGCAGTGTGAGCACCATCCTGTTCATAACAGGAAAGTAAATAGGATCTGTCACCCCTAACAACACATGTGCAGACTTACAGCTTGGGGTTGTCCTCATCTCACAGCTCAGCTTCACCACTACTGCCAACCCTCCCTATGTCCTCTTGGTATTCACTAAACGACAAAGGGGAGATGGAGAATTGAGACTGGTCTTGCTTCAAGCAAGTGGGCTTGGGACTGATGTCAGCCTAGGCAGAAACCTCTGACCTGTGGCTCCTTGTGTGCTGGGAATCTATAAATAGGACTAGGGAGAAATGACTGACACCTCAGAGAGGGCAACACCATCACCCAGCACCTCTGCTGCAAAACACACCCTCTAGTAACATGACGAGCAAATCCTGGGCAATACTAGACTGAATGAATGCAGCTCTTTGTGAGAAGTAGATATGAGAACCATGGGTTGCTTTTGTAAATTGTCAGGGTTTGAAAATAAAGCTCAGGGTTAACACTTATAGCTATGATATTTATATTACTATTATTTTAAATTTCTCCTGAGAAAAGTAACTAAAAGAGAAATTGTTCTTTAAAGTCAAGAAAGAAGAAGCCCCAGAGGTGCTTCTCTGTGGGCACAAGTGCATGGAGTACTGCATATAGGCCATAGGTTAAGGGCGTCTGAGTGGCAGGCCACCCCCTATGCTAGGTGTGTGAGTGGCAAACTGCTTACCCCATGGGCACAACTCTGGGCATGAAGCCATGTGTTGCAGTCCCACTCTTTGATTGTTCACTGCAAGGAGAGTTAGCAGACATTACATTGGTTGCTGTCTATATTTTGCTGAGGCACTGCCTGAGTACACATGGTAACTGCACAATAAAATCAGGCCTGCTTCCTGATTGGTCTCTGGAGGACTTGATTAGAGACTCCACAGCCACACTCTCCTCTACTCTGTTCTGTGGAAATCTTCAGGGATGAGAGAGCCCAAGCACTTCTCTGCAGACCCAAGCTCTCATTACTGGGAAATCCACACGATCCTGCAGGATGGTCCATTTTCCATGACTGATATTGCGATGGAAGAGTCAAGTTCTGCTTTCAACTTTCCTGCTTTATATTGTTCTGTTTGTCTTGGGGTCACATTTATCTGTGCATACTAATGACACAAAAAATTGAATTTTGGAAAAAAGTCTGAAAGTGACCAGGGCAGGATGGATTTCAAGTGTCCAGAATGTTCCTCTAAGCAAAATTAAATTTACACATTTCCATTATTAGATACTGCAAAAAACAAAAAAAAAAAGTTTTTAGTGATTAAAACAGAATGGACAAATACATAAAAACATTCTTCCAAATTCTTGTGAATTATATTCACAAGTGTATAATTTGCCACCATGAATTGGAACTTACCTGCACATTTATTTGATTTTCTAAAAGACTTAATGTACTTCTTTTTGATCACGGTCCCTTGTTTGATATTTACCAACTGAAAGTTCTTAACCATGTGAGATTCCATTCCATAAAATGAGGTTTTGAACATGGAACCTCATTTCCCTCTAAAGATTTCAAAATGTACAATTACTCAAACCATAATTGTTCTATGAGTTATGAAGATGAACAAAGCAAGATTATCAATCAACATATTAAAACTTATTAATTCCCTGGTAATAAGTATACAAATTAGTAGTGCTTAAAATCTCTACATGACATACCATATGTAAGTTATGTCCCATGAAGTTATTAAATTGAAAAATAAAGAAGTAAAACTGACATTCCCTATAAGAAAATGACTCATTTTAGCAGGATCTCAAAGAAGCAAACATCTTTAGAAGACAATATCCTCATTACATCATACAGAACATGGTCCTCTTGGCTCCAACAGTCCTTATGAGCTCAGAGGACCATGTTCTGTATGGTGCAATGACGATATTGTCTTCTAAAGATGTTTGCATTTTTGAGAAGCAAAGAAGCTACTGTGAAACCTCACTAGTAGACTGAATTTCCTCCTCCAATGCCCTTCTTAGAATCCACATAAACTCTGCTTCTGAGGACACAGAGGTACTTTGCCACCTGAATAAGTTGAGCAGAGCACAAACACTTGTAAGTTTTATGGAAAGGATGTGTTTAAGTTCTGTCTCTGCAGATTTGTAATTTTAATGTCTGTAGAAAGGCACAGAGTTCCCACTGGGGAACACAATACTGTGGCTGCCCCAGTGGGACATGTCATCTCTCTTAATTTTATTGTCTTCTCTGATGGATAAGAGCAATCCAAGAGATCTGGGCTTCAAACACTTGAGATCATTTTCTCATGTTGATAAGGAAACTTAAATTAGTCTAATTCTGGTCCTAAAATAAAATTAGTCCAAACCTGTCCCACAACTTATAATTCCTCTACTTTGATGTGAGGAACTCCTGGCACACCCATAATTTCCCTGAAGCCCTGAAGTGAGTGATGGGCCCCTCATTCCTAGTTTGCACATGGACCACACCTTCTTGGGGTTAGTGATGGTTTGATAAGTCATCCTTTCCAAGGTGACAATTCTGTGGCTCAAACTCTAAGAGAAATGTTAAAATTAAGAAAAGAAGAGGAAGAGCTATAGGTCACATGTTGTTGAAGTCACAGGAAGATGGAATCTAGTCAGAGCCAAGGCAGAGTCCAAGCTGGAGTCCACTCTAAACCTACATGATCAACTCCACTTTCTTTGAGAGAAAACCATGAAAAAGCAGGCTCAGTCTCCTGGGTACTGTATATAAATATACATAAAAGCATTAAAGTGCTATATGAAAAAGGATCCCCATTATTTGGAGTCAAAAGAAAGGACAGTTATTTCAAGCAGACCCACTTATGTTCCAGTTGTAGAAATCAGAAGATAGTTCTTGAACACTGCCATTATCAACAAATGATGGTTAATGTAAGCATGATAATGAATGAAACATTTGTTTTTTTCTAGAGGTAATTGCAAACTTGGACTAAATGGAAATATATAAAATGAAAACTCATATCCACAGACAGAAATTCCACATGGATGTGATCAGGGATGTTGGAAAACTGAATAAGAAAGTCACAATAATTCCCGAAGCATGAGACCTCCAAGGTCACATGAGAGGGAAACATAAAACAGGAAAAGGGTGCAAGTCATTGAACAAGTATTTCAGCATGTGAACAGTTAGAAAGACACAACAAGGGCAGAGGAAAAGTATCCACTCATACAGCCCCCATCCTGGACCAGCCACATGAAAGTTTTGTGCCTTTGGTGAATTGGGCTCTGCCTTACTCCTTGGCATAGCCCATTAATCACCAACGTGCCACCTGGAATACTGTCCCTCATATACACTCACTTCCTTGGAGGCTTCTGAATGACCTATGGCAGGGGGTTGGCCAGTACTCCCAACTTTCTGGAGCCAAGAAGAGCTCTTTGGAGAGGTGGAGAATTGCAGACCACACCTTTGTTGTAATGTGGACATGCTGTGTAATTAGGTGTTGTTGAGTCCAATCTCTTTGTAGCCATGATTTTTTCATAGAGAGGAAAATAATTTCATCACTAATTGTGAGGATTAGGACAAAACATACTGAACAAGTGGGTTCCAACCAGTTAAAGAAGGCTCTCTGGGGAGCTGGGCATGGTGATATTTGCCTGTAATCTCAGCAGCTTGGAAGGCTGAGGAAGGAGGGTCATGAGTTCAGAGCCAGCCTCAGTTAAAAAAAATATTTGCTAAGCAGATCAGTGAGATCCTGTCTGTACATAAAATAGAGATAGGGATGTGGCTCAGGGGTTGAATGCCCCTGAGTTCAATCTTCATCATCGTACCCCCCCCCCGCAAAGAAAAAAGAAGAAGGTCTGGGGAGTGAGTCTCAGGCTTTGGATTTATAATAGCTTTCATGGAGGTTCTAAAGTGTTGAACTAGTATAGAATAAGTGTTATGGGCCAAGCTCTGGATTGGATGTGCATGCATTTGAATCCAGGCTTTTATATATATATATATATATATATATATATATATATATATATATATATATATATATATTATAGATTTGATGTTGATCTAATGATGGAATATTTCCTACACAAGGCATGTATTTGCTTTAGTTAAAGTCTGAAATAGTAGATATATATTTTAAATAATCTGCAGCTACATATTGAAAAACAAAAGTCATCAGAAAATCATGTATGTGAAGCTAGATCATTTCATAACCCTTTAGAACATGTAGATCTATAAGGCAAGGTAGTAAGGTAAACAATAAAACCGAAACATTCATGAATTTGGGATGCCATTTAAAAATCTGAGGTAAATGTTGTTCCACAATCTGACTTCCATAACAACACCCCTACAGCACAAAATTAAAAATCAAGAATAAATAAAGGGGATATATTCAAACTAAAACGCTGCTGCTCAGCAAAATAAACAATAATGTGAAGAAAGAACCTACAGATTTTATACAAATCTTTACCTCACGTAATTCAGAAAAAGCACTAATGTCTAGGGTATATAAAGAACTAAAAATTAACACAAACAACAATAACAAAAACCAATTAACAAATGAACACTGTAACTGAACAGACACTTCACAGATGAAATATAAACCATTAACAAATATATGAAGAAACATTCCACCCATCTAGCAATTAGGAAAGTGAAAATCAAAATTACTTTAAAATTTTATCTCTCTTCAGTCAGAATGTCAATCATTAATAATACAGGCAACAATAAATGTTGGTGAGGTTGTGGGGGAAAAGGAACACTCACACATTGCTCATGAGGTTGACTCCAAATTTGTGCAACCACCATGGAAAGCAGTATGGAGACGCCTTGAAAAACCAGAATGGAAACATCATTTGACCCAGCTATCCCTCTCTTCGGACTATACCCAAAGGACTTAAAAACAGCATACTACAAGGAAATAGCTGCACCATTGTTTATAGCAGCACAATTCACAATAGATAAATCATAGAACCAATCTATGTTTCCTTCAATAGATGAATGGATAAATAAAATGTGATATATATATATATATATATATATATATATATATATATATATATATATGTAATTTTCCCCACCAATGGAATATTACAGCTTCAAAGATGAATGAAACTATGCCATTTGATGGTAAAAGGATAGAGCTGAAGAATACCATGCTAAGTGAAATAAGCCCCCCCTACACACACTAACAAACACACACACACACAAACACAAAGACCAAATGTTCTCTCCCATAAGTGTATCCTAATTCACAATGGGGGTGGGAAAGAATACTTATTTAGATTAAGTAGAGAGGAGTGCAGGGAGGGGAGGGAATATGGGGATAGAAATGATGGTAGAATGAAACAGACATTACATATAATACATAATATGTATAGATGCTAAAGCACTCAACAAGGGAGGGGGAGAGAATAGAAATCCAGGGGATTAGACAAAGTTGGATTGAAGGGAAGAAAAGGGAAATAGGAATGCAAATGACAGTAGAATGAATCAGATACAACTTTTCAATGTTTATATATAAACACACCACCAGGGAAGGTCCATACCATGTACACCTCAAGAATGGAATGCTAACTAAAATGAGTTTTACTCCATGTATAATATGTCAAAATTTGCTCTTCTATCATGAATACCTAAAAAGAGTAAGAAATTTTAAAAATGACTAAGGAAAATTTGTATACCGAGGTTTGTGACTTAAAAACTCTTCAATGAATGGTAATGTTATTAAGGTTAAATAAAAGTACAAAAGAGTAACTTGAGCCCATACAAAACAACAATGGTAAATAGAGTTGCCCAAGTCAGTCTGCGCAACTAGGTATAATCACATAATATTTGGTTTATAACTCTTTTCTATTTGTTTTACAAAGCAGCACAAGAACAATACTTACAAGTTGAGCAGAGAGGAAACATTACATAGCAGTGTTATGAATACTATGAGGAGTGCTGTGGGCAATCAAAGAAAGCATTCTCAACTTCCTCTGCCATGCAATAAAAAATCATGCAGTTGAAAGATACGCTAGTTACTGACTAGATAACACATACATATGTTTGTGACATAAAGTATGTCAGCTGCTCAACTTGGCAGGTCAGATCGAATAGATAAGGAAGACACTCTCTTCACACAAGACAATGTTTCCTTGAGTAATACTATGAAAACAAGAGAGAAAGCAAAAGTTAAAGACACAGGCAACTGCATTGCCAGACTAGGAAAACCCAACCACTGATCCTATGTACTGGAGAGTCCCAAAGAACTTCTCAGGGTCCTGACTGGGAAGGGCTGGGCAGAGCATCCTCTCCACAGGTGAGAGTCTGAAGTCTTGTTCTAACTTGTATTGAAAGTGAGGCCAAATAAATACAAGTTAGAACAAAGAAAACTTCATTCTAACATCTTGAATGACCTGGTGATCCCCTGAAGGACACAGAGTCCAAGCAAGAACAGGTCAGATCCTAGAGGAGGGAGTGAGCCTTGAGATGACTAAATAAATTGGGATTCCAATGAGTGAGCCACCGAGCCAGATGCATTGAGAAATCAGCATTCTTTATCTATTTCACCAAGGACAGCAGACATCATTCAATCAAGGAAAGGGAAGATCTTTAGTATTTTCCTTAGACCTCTAGGATTGAATCTTCCCTCCTGGCCTTATAAATAGTTTAAACTCTCATATGTAAAATGAAGCCAGTTTTCTGCATAAAATAATGTGGAATATAAGCATGAAACCTAGATATTTACCCTTTGGAATAAAGAAGGTGTGAATATTATTATCCTAGAACTTATCATTATATATCAATATTTATTTTCCCCAATAAAGTTAAATGAAATGTTGGTGGGTGGTGTTTTGTTGACCAAAAAGGTTCACATATGAAGAGAATATTGTGTTTTTACTTTTTGAACAGGACTTGTAGATGAGAGTCTAGAGGTTTATTTCAGTCAAAATTGTGTTTCTCTCTCTGTGGTGTCATGGGCTCTTGGAGCTATAAGATCTGAGGAGGGACATGGTTAGTTTATAGTATATTATAATTACTGGGTTGCAGAGGATTCTGGGAGACCATGACACATGCTATCTATCGTATAATCCAATAAGTATAGCAAACATTATATTGTAAATTATTAAGTAGAACCAAAGGGTCTACAAAATCAAAATATATAATGAAATTAAAAATTAGGGGCATAAATGCTCCTACAGTATGTCTTTTTCTTTTTGCACTCATCATTTTACATGTTTCTAGTTACACTTTTCTACTGGGTATCCAAAACTAAAGAAGTGGCCCCAAATTGTGATGTTTTTCCTACACTAGAGGTAAGTATAGTCACCTCAGTGATGAACATAATAGAATTCATGAGGAACTGCATGGTTTCTTCAGTCCACGAGTCAGGATGGGCCTATGGACCATGTGGATTGTTCAGGAAACATTAAGACTATTTCCCCCTTCAGCAACCCTGCTTTATTGCCTGAATTTGCACGTTGGCTCCTAGTCTCTTGGGTCTTTCTCTTCTCCCTGATTGGGAGCTTGTATACCTCTCCAGAGTTGTAGATCCCTTAGGGTGTACTGCTACTCTATAAGGTGAAATGTTAAACTCATAATTCAAACTAGGGATATCTGGGCATTATTTTAGTATCCCTAGGTCCTTCCTATAACTCTCTTAACTTTCCCATAATTACAAACAAGAGAGTATATAATTTACATAAATAATATTCTCCAAATAATAATTGATTAAACATATGAAATAATTAATGGAGTCATTATAGAATTATTTACCCAATAGAATATTTTACTATTGCATCCATCCATTAGCAAAGTGAATAGTGGGAGATGTGTGACCTAATAACATCATTAAATGCATGACAAGGTTAGCATTAAGAAATCACACTTTATTTAGTAACAAATTGCATCTTTAATGAAATATAAGAAAAAATGCTCTGTAAAACGGGTATCGTGGGCCATGCCATGACCCTAGGGATGTGAGAAGCTTTGCAAGTTCAAAATCAGGCTCCCTAACTTAGTGAGGCCCTATACAACTTAGCAAAACCTATCTCTAAATAAAAAAAGAAAAAAAAAATCTGAGGATGTGGTTTACTGATTAAGTGCCCCTAAGTTTAACAGGCTCTTAAGATTTAAATTTTAAATTTCATATAAATCTTTTTTTTAAATCCAATGCTTTATATTATATACTGTACTCTTTTTGAAATTGACATTTTTTTAATTTTTTAAAATTTGTTTTTATTAGTTATACATGACAGCAGAATGCATTTCAATTCATTGTACACAGTTGGAGCACAACTTTTCATTTCACTGGTTGTACATGATGTAGAGTTGCACCACACATGCAGTCATACATGTACCTAGAGTAATGATGTTCATCTCATTCCTCCATATTTCCTGCTCCCATCCTCTCCTCTCCCTCCCTTTGCAGAATCTAAATTCTTTTATCTCCCTCCCTTCATTATGGATCAGCATCCACTTATCAGAGAACACTTGGCCTTTGTTTTTTGGGAGATTGGCTTACTTCACTTAGCATGATATTCTCCACATCCATCTATTTACCTGAAAATACCATATTTTTATTCTCTTTTACTGCTGAATAATATTCCATTGTGTATATATATACTAGAGTTTCTTTGTCCTCTCATCCATTAAAGGGCATCTAGGTTGGTGCCACAGTTTAACTCTTGTGAATTGAGCTGCTATGAACATTAATGTTATTGTGTTACTATATTATGCAGATTTTAAGTCCTTTGTGTATAAACTGAGGAGTGGGATAACTGGATCAAATGGTGGTTCGATTCCAAGTTTTCTAAGGAATCTCCATACTGCTTTCTGTAGTGGTTGCACCATTTGCATTGCCACCGGCAATATATGAAAGTACCTTTTCTCCCACATCCTCACTGATGTTTTAATTTTAGTGAAACAATTTTATTCCTTTTATTGATTGTACCTTTGGTTATATCTAAAATGTCATCTTAATACTCAAGTGTTTGTAGGATTTTCCTATGCAATTTTATGGTTTTGCATTTTATGTTTAGTTCTATATCCATTATGAGTTAACTTTTATTTAGGGCTTAGGGTCTGGTTCTAAATTCTTTTGTTTGCCAGTGCATACCAATTGTTCCAGCAACAATTGTTGAAAAGACTGCCTTTTTTCCATTGTATTGCTTTTATCACTTCATCAAAGACCAGTTGGCTCTGTAAATGTAGTCTATTTGGGGGCTTTCTATTCTGTTCCATTTTTCTGTCCCATGTCTTACAAATACCACACTGTCTTGATTACTGTAGTTCTGTAGTCAGTCTTGAAGTCAGTAGTTATATTCCTTAACTTTGTCCTTCAATATACTTTAGAGGGTTTTTTTAAAAAAATATTCATTAACTAATTATCTGGATTTTTTATAGGGATTTCATTGAATCTATATATCTCTTGGGAAAGAATTGACATCTTTTGTTTTGTTTTGTTTTGATTTTTTTTTATTGTTGGTCGTTCAAAACATTACATAGTTCTTAATACATCATATTTCACAGTTTGATTCAAGTGGGTTATGAACTCCCAATTTTACCCAGTATACAGATTGCCGTATCACATCAGTTACCCTTCCATTGATTGACAAATTGCCTTTCTAGTGTCTGATGTATTCTGCTGTCTGTCCTATTCTCTACTATCCCCCCTCCCCTCCCCTCCCCTCCCCTATTCTTTCTCTACCCCTTCTACTGTAAATCATTTCTTCGATTTGTATTATCTTGTCTTACCCCTCCTTTCCTCTTATATGCCATTTTGTATAACCCTGAGGATCGCCTTCCATTTCCATCCGGTTTCCCTTCTCACTCCCTTTCCCTCCCACCTCTCATCCCTGTTTAATGTAAAACTTCTTCTCAAACTTTCGTCCCTCCCCTGTCCTTGCTTACTCCCCTTATATCAAAGGAGTCATTTGGTATTTATTTTTTAAAGATTGACTAGCTTCACTTAGCATAATCTGCTCTAATGCCATCCATTTCCCTCCAAATTCTATGATTTTGTCATTTCTTAATGCAGAGTAATACTCCATTGTGTATAATTGCCACATTTTTTTATCCATTCATCTATTGAAGGGCATCTAGGCTGATTCCACAATCTTGCTATTGTGAATTGTGCTGCTATGAACATCGATGTAGCAGTGTCCCTGTAGCATGCTCTAATTAGGTCTTTGGGGAATAGACCGAGAAGGGGAATAGCTGGGTCAAATGGTGGTTCCATTCCCAGCTTTCCAAGAAATCTCCATACTGCTTTCCAAATTGGCTGCACTAATTTGCAGTCCCACCAGCAATGAACAAGAGTGCCCTTTTCCCCGCATCCTCTCCAGCACTTATTGTTGTTTGACTTTCTAATGGCTGCCAATCTTACTGGGGTGAGATGGTATCTTAGGGCAGTTTTGATTTGCATTTCTCTGACTACTAGCGATGGTGAGCATTTTTTCATGTACTTATTGATTGATTGTATGTCCTCCTCTGAGAAGTGTCTGTTCAGGTCCTTGGCCCATTTATTGATTGGGTTATTTGTTATCTTATTGTCTAATTTTTTGAGTTCTTTGTATATTCTGGTTATTAGGGCTCTATCAGAAGTGTGTTGAGTAAAGATTTGTTCCCAGGATGTAGGCTCCCTGTTTATCTCTCTTATTGTTTCTTTTGCTGAGAAAAAACTTTTTAGTTTGAGTAAGTCCCATTTGTTGATTCTAGTTGTTAACTTTTGCGCTATGGGTGTCCTATTGAGGAATTTGGAGCTCGATCACACAGTATGTAGATCATACCCTACTTTTTCTTCTATCAGATGCCGTGTCTCTGATTTAATATCAAGCTCCTTGATCCATTTTGAGTTAACTTTTGTGCATGGCGAGAGATAGGGATTCAGATTCATTCTGATGCAAATGGATTTCCAGTTTTCCCAGCACCATTTGTTGAAGATGCTATCCTTCCTCCATTGCATGCTTTTAGCCCCTTTATCAAATATAAGATAGTTGTAGTTTTGTGGGTTGGTTACTGTGTCCTCTATTCTGTACCATTGGTCCACCCGCCTGTTTTGGTACCAGTACCATGCTGTTTTTGTTACTATTGCTCTGTAGTATAGTTTGAAGTCTGGTATCGCTATACCGCCTGATTCACACTTCCTGCTTAGCATTGTTTTTGCTATTCTGGTCTTTTATTATTCCATATGAATTTCATGATTCTTTTATCTATTTCTACAAGAAATGCTGCTGGGATTCTGATTGTCATTGCATTAAACTTATAGAGAACTTTTGGTAATATCGCCATCTTGATGATGTTGGTTCTGCCTATCCATGAGCAGGGTATATTTTTCCATCTTCTAAGGTCTTCTTCTATGTCTTTCTTTAGGGTTCTGTAATTTTCATTGTATAAATCTTTCACCTCTTTTGTTAGGTTGATTCCCAAGTATTTTATTTTTTGGGGGGATATTGTGAATGGAGTAGTTGTCCTCATTTCTGTTTCATTGGATTTGTCGCTGATATACAGGAATGCCTTTGATTTATGCATGTTGATCTTATATCCTGCCACTTTGCTGAATTCATTTATTATTTCTAATAGCTTCTTTTTAGACCGTTTTGGGTCTGCTAGGTATAGAATCATATCATCTGCAAATAGTGATAATTTAGGTTCTACTTTTCCTATTTTTTTGCCTTTAATTTCTTTTGTCTGTCTAATTGCTCTGGCCAGTGTTTCGAGGACTATGTTGAACAGAAGTGGTGAGAGAGGGCATCCCTGTCTTGTACCAGATCTTAGAGGGAATGCCTTCAATTTTTCTCCATTCAGAATGATGCTGGCCTGTGGCTTATCATAGATTGCTTTTACAATGTTGAGGTATGATCCTGTTATCCCTAATTTTTCTAGTGTTTTGAACATAACGGGATGCTGTACTTTGTCGAATGCTTTTTCTGCATCTATTGAGATGATCATATGGTTCTTATTTTTAAGTCTATTGATGTGGTGAATAACATTTATTGATTTCCGTATATTGAATCAGCCTTGCATCCCAGGGATGAATCCTACTTGATCATGATGTATAATTTTTTTGATATGTATTTGAATCCGATTCGCCAGAATTTTATTGAGGATTTTTGCGTCAAGGTTCATTAGAGATATTGGTCTGTAGTTTTCCTTCTTTGAAGTGTCTTTATCTGGTTTCGGAATCAGGGTGATGTTGGCCTCGTAGAATGAATTTGGAAGTTCTCCCTCTTTTTCTATTTCCTGAAATAGCTTGAAAAGTATTGGTGTTAGTTCCTCTTGAAAGGTTTTGTAAAACTCTGCTGTATACCCATCCGGTCCTGGGCTTTTCTTAGTTGGTAGTCTTTTGATGGTTTCTTCTATTTCCTCTATTGTTATTGGTCTGTTTAGGTTGTCTATATCCTCCTGGCTCAATCTGGGCAGATCATAGGACTCAAGGAATTTATCTATGCCTTCACTGTCTTCTATTTTATTGGAGTATAAGGATTCAAAGTAATTTCTGATTATCTTCTGTATTTCTGAAGTGTCTGTTGTGATATTGCCTTTTTCATCCCATATGCTAGTAATTTGGGTTCTCTCTCTTCTTCTCTTCGTTAGCATGGCTAAGGGTCTGTCAATTTTATTTATTTTTTCAAAGAACCAGCTTTTAGTTTTGTCATTTTTTTCAATTGTTTCTTTTGTTTCAATTTCATTAATTTCAGCTCTGATTTTTATTATTTCTTGCCTTCTACTTCTTTTGCTGTTGTTTTGCTCTTCTTTTTCTAGGATTTTGAGATGAAGTATGAGATCATTTATTTGTTGGTTTTTTCTTTTTTTGAGGAATGAACTCCAAGCAATGAATTTTCCTCTTAGAACTGCTTTCAATGTGTCCCATAGATTCCTATATGTTGTGTCTGTGTTTTCATTTAACTCTAGGATTTTTTTAATTTCCTCCTTGATGTCTTCTAAAACCCATTGATCACTCAGCAACCTATTGTTCATTCTCCAGGTGATGCTTGATTTTTCCTTTCTTCTTTTATCATTGATTTTCAGTTTCATTCCATTATGATCAGAGAAGATGCATGGTATTATCTCTACCCCTTTGTATTGTCTAAGAGTTGCCCTGTGACATAGTATATGGTCTATTTTTGAGAAGGTTCCATGTGCTGCTGAGAAAAAAGTGTAGCTACTTGATGTTGGGTGGTATAGTCTATTTATGTCAATTAAGTCTAGGTTGTTAATTGTGTTATTGAGTTCTATAGTTTCCTTATTTAACTTTTGTTTGGAAGATCTGTCCAGTGGTGAGAGAGGTGGGTTGAAGTCTCCCATGATTATTGTATGGTGGTCTATTAGACTCTTGAACTTGAGAAGAGTTTGCTTGATGAACACAGCTGCACCATTATTTGGGGCATGTATATTTATGATTGTTATGTCTTGTTGGTGTATGGTTCCCTTCAGCAGTATGAAGTGTCCTTCTATATCCCTTTTGATTAGCTTTGGCTTGAAATCTATTTTATTAGATATGAGTATGGACACTCCTGCTTGTTTCCGCTGTCCATATGAGTGATATGATTTTTCCCAACCTTTCACCTTCAGTCTATGTATATCTTTTCCTATCAAATGCGTCTCCTGTAGACAGCATATTGTTGGGTCTTGTTTTTTGATCCATTCTACTAGCCTGTGTCTCTTAATTGGTGAGTTTAAGCCATTAACATTTAGGGTTATTATTGAGATATGGTTTGTTCTTCTATCCATATTTGTTTATTGATGTTACTAAACCTGATTTGTTATCCTCTTTGACTACTTTCCCCCCTTTACTGTCCTACCTCCCATTGTTGGTTTTCAATGTTATTTTCCATTTCCTCTTCCTGTAATGTTTTGCCAAGAATTTTTTGAAGAGATGGTTTTCTAGCTGCGAATTCTTTTAACTTTTGTTTATTGTGGAAGGTTTTAATTCATCTTCTAATCTGAAGCTTAATTTCGCCGGATACACGATTCTTGGTTGGAGCCCATTGTCTTTCAGTGTTTGAAATATGTTATTCCAGGATCTTCTAGCTTTCAGAGTCTGTGTTGAGAGATCAGCTGTTATCCTTATTGGTTTACCCCAACTGTAATCTGCTTTCTTTCTCTTGTAGCTTTTAAAATTCTCTCCTTATTCTGTATGTTGGACATCTTCATTATAATGTGTCTAGGTGTGGATCTCTTATGATTTTGCACATTCGGTGTCCTGTAGGCTTCTAGGATTTGGGATTCTGTCTCATTCTTCAATTCTGGGAAGTTTTCTCGTATTATTTCACTGAATAGACTGTTTATTCCTTGGAATGGAGCTCTGTGCCTTCCTGTATCCCAATGACTCTTAAACTTGGTCTTTTGATATTGTCCCATAATTCTTGGATGTTCTGCTCATGGTTTCTTAGCAGACTTGCTGAGCTGTCTATGTTCTTTTCCAGTTGAAATACTTTGTCTTCATTGTCTGATGTTCTCTCTTTTAAGTGATCAACTCTGCTGGTAGTATTCTCAATTGAGTTTTTAAGTTGGTTTATTGTTTCCTGCATTTCTAGAATTTCAATTTGTTTGTTTTTTATTACCTCTATCTCCCTGTGAAATTGATCTTTTACTTCCTGGATTGGTTTGTCAATGTGATCTTTCATTGTCTGATTTTGCTGTCTCATGTCTTCCTTGAGACTCCAGATCATCTGAAGCATATATATCCTGAACTCTTTATCTGATATTCCATCTGTTGCAGCTATTACCTCTTCTAAAGTTGAGTTGACCTGCATTGCTTGTGGTCCTTTTTTTCCTTGTCTTTTCATACTGCTCGCGTTTCTTTCTGCTTGGTGCAACTGTTGTGTTTTTGAAATTTACCCCCTATTTATTTATGTTGCTCTTGTATAGTTGAAAAGTCTCCCTTGCAGGTGCGGGAGGCGGCTGTGCCCCTACTCCAATTGGGGTGACGTGTCTACCACGCTGGCGGCTCTCTGGGCCTGTTCACGGAGTGGAAGGCGGCTCTGCTCTGTCCCTATTCCAATTGGGGTGTCGTGACTACCATGCTGGCAGGTCGCTGGGCCTGTTCCGGACGTGGGTGGTGGGCTTGGCTGGCGGGATTCCACCTAATGGCAGTCCCTAACCTCCCTGCGTGCTAATTAATGGCTTCTCTGAGGCGCCATGCCTTCTGTAGCTGTGGGGCAGGCCGCATGTATCAGTTGGCCTGGATCTCCGTGGTCCTGCTGCTGGCTGTTTTGATGTTGCAAGCTGTTGGAGAGTGGTGGTGTATCCTTCAGCTTTCCCGGATGGTGGCCGCTGACTGCCTGGATGGAGTGTCCGCTGTGGGGGATGGGACGGGACTGTACTGCTTCCTTCCCCTTCTGAAATTCCGTTCTCGGCCCAAGGGTCCGTGTGGGCTTGGCTGGCGGGATTCCACCAAATGGCAGTCCCTAACCTCCCTGCTTGCTATCTAATGGCTTCACTGAGGCGCCACGCCTTCTGTAGCCGCAGGGCAGGCTGTGCGAATCAGTTGGCCTAGATCTCCCGGGTCCTGCTGCAGGCTGTTGGGATCCCTGGCACTCTATCACTTTGATTTTTTCTGCTTGCCCCTCCCCCAGCGCTGGCTAGCCAGGTTTCCTTTTGGCTGGTACTGGGAGGAGGGGTTGGAAGTCAGGTGTCTCTAGTTTCCCCCTAGTCTTTATGGAGGCTCAGCTTGATACTCCCTCTCCCGGCAAGCCTAGGAGAGGTTTTATGCGAATTCCCGCTGTCTGGGGGGTGAGCTGAATGACACCAACCTGTTTTGATGTTGAACTCTGAAGGAGAGTGGCAGTGTATCCTTCAGCTTTACCGGATGGTGGCCGCTGACTGCCTCGGTGGAGTGTCCGCTGTGGGGGATGGGACTGTACCGCTTCCTTCCCCTTCTGAGGTCCCGTGCTCGGCCCAAGGGTCCGTGTGGGCTTGGCTGGCGGGATTCCACCTAATGGCAGTCCCTAACCTCCCTGCTTGCTAATTAATGGCTTCACTGAGGCGCCACGCCTTCTGTAGCCGCAGGGCAGGCCGCGCGAATCAGTTGGCCTGGATCTCCCGGGTCCTGCTGCAGGTTGTTGGGATCCCTGGCACTCTATCACCTCATATAAATCTTAAGAGACTTCTGAAAAAATCAACTCTGAGTATTATAATTTCTCTAGTTGTGAAAAATGAGACTCTTTAGTAATTGTTGATTTATACTAAAATTATATCATTTTAGGAATGCACAATTCTATACTTGTATTTCCTTATTTCTACAATATCAGCTAAAGATGTTAAGAAATTTTTCATCATGTGTCAAAAGCAATTACCCATTTTCTACATTGAAATAATTTTTTTTCCACCTAGGTCCCAAATACTTCAAGGGATGGGCTATACATAAGAAACTTACTACAATCTTTATATTTGTCAAGGTGTTTTTGTAAATATTTTGCTGTTACCTAAGGTACACACTTTGGACAAATGCTACTCCACATTTGCTACAGATATGAGGTCAGAAATTCAAAAATGTCAGAAATTTGAATACAGTCTTGGACACATTCTTTGGGTTTCTATATGCTATAAATCCTCCAGTGTTTTAAAAATGTTTGATCAATAGCCAAAAGCTTTGCAAAAATGTTTCCGCACGTCCTCTCACTTGTATGAATTCTGAGGTGCTGTGTAGGGTGTGAACAACTGTTGGAGACTCTGACGCCTATTTTACCCTTGTATGATTTCTGTGCTATCATTTCTCTGGTGTGAAATAGTGTTGAACTACTGTGAAATAAGGGTTGATTCATCCTTAAAGACCCTGATCCAATGTTTTCAATTGTAAAGCTTCTCTCCAGTATAAAATCTATAATGTTTAGTAAGATATGATCTTGAATTTGAAAAGGTTTGCCATTCTTCACATGTATAGGACTTCTCTCTAGTATGGGTTATCTTGTGTCGAGTAAGTATTGATTTTTGATTAAAAGCTTTGCCACATTCTCTACATTTGTACGGCTTCTCTCCAGTGTGTATTCCTTGGTGCTCAGTAAGTGATGTTTGTGATGAAAACTTTTGCCACATTCTTTACTGTTGTAGGGCTTCTCTCCAGTTGGCAACCCCTTTCGATGAAAGTGTATTTTGCCAGTCTCTGCTTAGGACTACTTCAAGAGGAAAGAAACCATAGACAGAAAACTGAGAACTACTTTATTTTGTCAAGTTTCAAAGAGCTACTACAAACCATGTTGGATTCAGAGTTCCATGTTCATCTATCTATTTAGGAGAAAACAGAGTGAAACCTAATAATTCAAACAGTTATTGCAAACGAATGCTTAAACCTAGAAGAACTAAAATGGGTGAGCCAAGTGGGATTAGTTTACTGATCATTTCAACCAAATATCATAAAGATGGGGTGAAAAAAAATATTTGCTGAGATTTCAGGAAACTCGTAGTTTTTTGGAAGCTTGGCAACTTCTTACAATGAAAGAGTTTTTCCCCAGTCCCTATATAGGGCAACTTCAAAAGCAAACAAACTATAGATACAAAACTGAGAACTACTCTATTTTTTCAAGTTTCAAATAGCTAATACAAACCTTGTTGCATTTAGATTCCCATATTCATCTATCTAAATAGGAGAAAACAGAGTGACACCTAAATATTCAACCTGTTACTGTAAACGAACGCTTCAACCTAGAAGAACGAAAATTGGTGAGCCAAGTGGGTTTGCTGTACTGATCAGTACAACCAAGTATCATCAAGATAAGGAGAAAAAATATTTGCTGAGATTCAGGAAAATGGTAGTTTTTTGGAAGATTGGCAACCCCTTTCGAGGAAAGTGTATGTCCCCAGTCTCTGCTTAGGGCTACTCAAGAGGAAACAAACCATAGAGACAAAACTGAGAACTACTTCATCTTGTCAAGTTTCAAAGAGCTACTACAAACCATGTTGGATTTAGAGTTCCGTATTCATCTATCTATATAGGAGAAAACAGAGTGAAACCGAAAAATTCAAAGTATTACTGCAAAGGAATGCTTCAACCGAGAAGAACAAAAATTGGAGAGCCAAGTGGGATTTGTTTACTGATAATTGCACCTAAGTGTCATCAAGATTGGCTGAAAAAATTTATGCTGAGATTTCAAGAAACTCGTAGTTTTTTGGAAGGTTGGCAACCCCTTTCAATGAAAGTGGTTTTCGCCAGTCTCTTCTTAGTTCTACTTCATGAGGAAACAAACCATAGAGACAAAACTGAGAAGTATTTTATTTTCTCAAGTTTCAAAGAGCTACTACAAACCATGTTTGATTTAGAGTTCTGTATTGATCTATCTATTTAGGAGAAAACAGAGTGAAACCTAATAATTCAAACAGTTATTGCTAACGAATGCTTCAACCTAGATGAACTAAAATGGGTGAGCCAAGTGAAATTAGTTTACTGATCATTACAACTATGTACAATAAAGATTGGGTGAAAGCAATATTTGCTGTAATTTCAGGAAAATCGTAGTTGTTAGGATGTTTGGCAACTTCTTTCAATGAAAGTGTTTTTGCCAGTCTCTGCTTAGGCCTACTTGAAAAGGAAAAAAAAAAACATAGAGACAAAACTGAGAACTACTTTATTTTTTCGAGTTTCAAAGAGCTACTAGAAACCATGCTGGATTTAGAGTTCCATATTCATCTATCTATGTAAAAGAAAATGGAGTGAAACCTAAAAATTCAAACTGTTACTGAAAACGAACACTTCAACCTAGAAGAAGGATAATTGGTGAGCCAAGTAGGACTGGTGTTCTGATCATTACCACCAAGTATCATCAAGATTGGCTGTAAAAATATTTGCTGATATTTCAGGAAACTCGTAGTTTTTTGGAAGCTTGTGAACCCCTTTGGATGAAAGGGTTTTTCGCCATTCGCTGCTTAGGGCTACTTCAAGAAGAAAAAAACCATAGAGACAAAACTGAAAACTACTTTATTTTGTCACATTTCAAAGAGCTACTGCAAACCATTTTGGATTTATAGTTCCATATTCATGTATCTATGTAGGAGAAAAAAGAGTGAAACCTAAAAATTCAAACTGTTACTGCAAACGAACGCTTCATCCTAGAAGAACCAAAATTGGTGAGCCAGGTGGGACTGGTGTACTGACCATTACATCCAAGTATCATCAAGAACAGGTGAAAAAAAAATTTGCTGAGATTTCAGGAAACTCAGAGGTTTTTGGAAGCTTGGCAACACTTTCTATGAAAGTGTTCTTCGTAATTCTAGGCTTACGGCTACTTCAAGAGGAAACAAAACATATAGACCCAACGGAGAAGTACTTTATTTTGTCAAGTTTCAAAGAGCCACTGAAAACCAGGTTGGATTTAGAGTTCCACATTTATCTGTCTATATAGGAGAAAACAGAGAGAAACCTAAAATTCAAAATTGTTATTGCAAACGAACCCTTCAACCTAGAAGAATTAAAATTGGTGAGCCAAGTGGTATTGGTGTACTGATTGTGACAACCAAGTATCATCATGATCAGGTGAAAAAAATATTTGCTGAGATTTCAGGAAACTGATAGTTTTTTGGAAGCTTGGCAACACCTTTCGATGAAAGAGTTTTTCGCAAGTCTCTGCTTAGGACTACTTCAAGCGGAAACAAACCACAGAGATAAAACTGAGAACTACTTTATTTTCTCAAGTTTCAAAGAGCTACTACAAACCATGTTGGATTTAGGGTTCCATATTCATCTATCTAATTAGGAGCAAACAGAGTGAAACCCAAAAATTAAAACTGTTACTGAAAACGAGTGCTTCAACCTAGAAGAACCAAAAATGGTGAGCCAGGTGGGACTGGTGTACTGATCATTACATCAAGTATCATCAAGATCAGGTGATAAAATTTTGCTGAGATTTCCAGAACCTCGTAGTTTTTGGAAGATTGGCAACACCTTTCGATGAAAGTGTTTTTCACAAGTCTCTGCTTAGGGCTACTTCAAGAGGAAACAAACCGTAGTGACAAAACGGAGAACTACTTTATTTTGTCAAGTTTCAAAGAGCTACTAAAAACCATGTAGGATTTACAGTTCCATATTTACCTATTTATATAAGAGAATAAAGATTGAAACCTAAAAATTAAAACTGTTACTGCAAATGAACAATTCAACCTAGAAGAACCCAAATTGGTGAGCCACGTGGGACTGGTGTACTGATCATTGCACCCAAGTATCATCAAATCAGGTGGAAAAAATTTTGCTGAGATTTCAGAAAACTCGTAGTTGTTTGGAAGCTGGCAACACCTGTCCATGTAAGTGTTTTTTTAGAAATCTCTGATTAGGGCTACTTCAAAAGGAAACAAACCACAGAGACAAAATGGAGAACTACTGTATTTTTCAAGTTTCAAAGAGATACTACAAACCATGTTGGGTTTATAGTTCCATATTCATCTATCTATATAGGAGAAAACAGAGAGAAACCTAAAAATTAAAACTGTTACTGCAAACGAACGCTTCAATGTAGAAGAATGAAAATTGGTGAGCCAGGTGGCACTGGTGTATTGATCATTACATGCAAGTATCATCAAGGTCATGTGAAAAAAATTTGCTGAGATTTCAGGAACCTCATAGTTTTTTGGAAGCTTGGTAACAACTGTCCATGAAAGTGTTTTTCACAAGTCTCTGCTTAGGGCTACTTCAAGAGGAAAAAAACCATAGAGACAAAACGGAGAACTACTTTATTTTGTCAAGTTTCAAAGAACTACTAAAAACTATGTAGGATTTACAGTTCCATATTTACCTATCTATATGAGAGAAAACAGTGTGAAACCTAAAAATTAAAACTGTTCCTGCCAACGAACCCTTCAAATTAGAAGAATGAAAATTGGAGAGCCAGGTTGGACTGGTGAACTGATCATTACATCCAAGTATCATCAAGATCAAGTGAAAAAAATTTGCTGGATTTCAGGAAACTCGTAGTTTTTTGGAAGTTTGGCAAAATCTGTCTATGAAAGTGGTTTTCACAAGTCTCTGCTTAGGGCTACTTCAAGAGGAAACAAACCATAGAGACAAAACTGAGAACTACTTTATTTTGTCAAGATTCAAAGAGCTACTACAAACCATGTTGGATATAAAGTTCCATATTAATCTATCTATATAGGAGAAAGAAGAGTGAAACCTAAAATTTAAAACTGTTACTGCAAACAAACTCTTCAACATAGAAGAACCAAAATTGGTGAGTCAGGTGGGACTGGTGTACTGATCATTACTTCCAAGTATCATCAATATCAGGTGAAAAAAATTTGCTGAGATTTCAGGAAACTCGTAGTTTTTTGGAAGCTTGGCAACAACTCTCCATGAAAGAGTTTTTCACAAGTCTCTGCTTAGGGCTACTTCAAGAGGAAACAAACCACAGAGACAAAAAGGAGAACTACTTTATTTTGTCAAGTTTCAAATAGGTATTAAAAACCATGTTGGATTTAGAGTTCCATATTCATCTATCTATATAGGAGAAAACCGAGTGTAACCTAAAAATTACAACTGTTACTGCAAATGAACAATTCAACCTACAAGAAACAAAATTGGTGAGCCAGGTGGGACTGGTGCACTGATAATTGCATCCAAGTATTATCAAATCAGGTGGAAAATTTTTTCTGAGATTTCAGAAAACTCGTAGTTTTTTGGAAGCTGGCAACACCTGTCCATGAAAGTGTTTTTCACAAGTCTCTGCTTAGGGCTACTTCAAGAGGAAACAAACCATAGAGACAAAACTGAGAACTACTTTATTTTCTCACGTTTCAAAGAGCTACTACAAACCATGTTGTATTTAGAGTTCCATATTCATCTAACTATATAGGAGACAACAGAGTGAAACCTAAGAATTAAAACTCTTACTGCAAACGAACGCTTCAATTTAGAAGAATGAAAATTGATGAGCCAGGTGGGACTGGTGGACTGATCATTAACTCCAAGTATCATCAAGATCAGGTGAAAAAACTTTGCTGAGATTTCAGGAACCTCATATTTTTTGGAAGCTTGGTAACCCATTTCGATGAAAGTGTATTTCACAAGTCTCTGCTTAGGGCTACTTCAAGAGGGAACAATCCATAGGGACAAAATGGAGAACTACTTTATTTTGTCAAGTTTCAAAGAGCAACTAAAAACCTTGTAGGATTTACAGTTCCATATTTATCTATCTATATAGGAGAAAACAGAGTGAAACCTAAAAATTAACACTGTTACTGCCAAGGAACCCTTCAACCTAGAAGAATGAAAATTGGTGAGCCAAGTGGGATTGGTGTACTGATCATGACAACCAAGTATCATCAAGATTGGGTGGAAAATATTGCTGAGATTTCAGGAAGCTCATAGTTTTTTGGAAGCTTGGCAACACCTTTCCTTGAAATTGTTTTTCACAAGTCTCTGCTTAGGGCTACTTCAAGAGGAAACAAATCATAGAGACAAAACAAAGAACTATTATATTGTCAAGTTTTAAAGAGCTACTACAAACCATGTTGGATTTAGAGTTCCATATTCATCTTTCTATATAGGAGAAAACAGAGTGAAACATAAAAATAAAAACTGTTACTGCAAACGAACGTTTCAACCTAGAAGAATGAAAATTGGTGGGCCCAGTAGGATTGGTGTGCTGATCATGACAACCGAGTATCATCTAGATCAGGTGAAAAAAATTTACTGAGATATCAGGAACCTCTTAGTTTTTTGGAAGCTTGGCAAACCCTTTTTTTGAAAGTGTTTTTCGACAGTCTCTGCTTAGGACTACTTCAAGAGGAAACAAACCATAGAGATAGAACTTGGAACTACTTTATTGTGCCAAGTTTCAAAGAGCTAGCACAAACTGTGTTTGATTTAGAGTTCCAACTACATGTATCCATATAGGAGAAAAGAGAGTGAAACCTAAAAATTAAAACTGTTACTGCAAAAGAACGCTTCAACCGAGAAGAATGAAAATCGGTGAGCCATGTTGGATTGGTGTACTGATCATTACTTCCAAGTATCATTAAGATCAGGTGAAAAACATTTGCTGAGATTTCAGGAAAATCGTAATTTTTGGGGACCTTGGCAACACCATTCGATGAAAGTGTTTTTAGCAAGTCTCTGCTTAGGGCTACTTCAAGAGGAAAAAAACCATAGAGATAAAACGGAGAACTATTTTATTTTGTCAAGTTTTCAAAGAGCTACTATAAACCAGGTAGGATTTAGAGTTCCATATTAATGTATCTATATTGGAGAAAAGAGAGAGAACCCTAAAAATTAAAACTGTTACTGCAAACGATCTCTTCAACCTAGAAAAATGAAAACTGGTTTGCCATGTAAGACTGGTGTAATCATAATTGCATCCAAGTAGGATCAAGATCAGGTGAAAAAAATTTGCTGAGATATCAGGAAGATCATAATTTTTGGAAGCTTGGCAACTCGTTTCAATATAACAGATTTAAGTCAGTCTCTGCTTTGGGCTACATCAATCTGAAACAAACTATAGAGATAGAACTTGGAACTACTTTATTGTACCAAGTTTCAAAGATCTAGCATAAACCGTGTTTGATTTAGAGATCCAAATAGATGTATCCATATAGGAGTAAACAGAGTGACGCTGAAAATGAAAACGGTTACTGCAAACAAACGGTTTAACCTAGAAGAAGGAAATTTGGTGAGCCAAGTGGGATTGGTGTACTGATCATTACCTGCAAGTATCATCAAGATTGGGTGAAAAAATGTTTGCTGAGATTTCAGGAAACTCGTATTTTCTTGGAAGCTTTGCAACCCCTTTCAATGAAAGTGATTTTCGCCAGTCTCTGCTTAGGGCTTTATCAATAGCAAACAAACCATAGAGACAGAACTTGGAACTACTTTATTGGGTAGAGTTTCAAAGAGCTAGCACAAACCGTATTTGATTTAGAGTTCCAACTACATGTATCCATATAGGAGAAAACAGAGTGAAACCTAAAAATGAAAATGGTTACTGCAAACGAACAGTTAACCTAGAAGAACGAAACTTGGTGAGCCAAGTGCGATTAGTGTACTGATCATTCCTTGAAAGAATCATCAAGATTGGGTGAAAAAAATGTTTGCTGAGATTTCAGGAAACTCGTAGTTTTGAGGAAGCTTGGCAACCCCTTTCAAGGAAAATGATTTTCGTCAGTCTCTGCTTGAGGCTACACCAATAGGAAACAAACCATAGAGATAGTACTTGAAACTTCTTTATTGTGCCAAGTTTCAAAGAGCTAGCACTAACCGTGTTTTATTTAGAGTTCCAACTACATGTATCCATATAGGAGAAAACAGACAGAAACCTAAAAATGAAAATGGTTGCTGCCAACGAAAGGTTGAACCTAGAAGATCGAAATTTGATGAGCCAAGTGGTTTGGTGTACTGATCATTACCTGAAAGTATCATCAACACAGGGTGAAAAAATGTTTGCTGAGATTTCAGGAAACTCGTAGTTTTGAGGAAGCTTGGCAACCCCTTTCAAGGAAAATGATTTTCGTCAGTCTCTGCTTGGGGATACATCAATAGGAAACAAACCATAGAGATAGTACTTGAAACTTCTTTATTGTGCCAAGTTTCAAAGAGCTATCACTAACCGTCTTTGACTTACAGTTCCAACTACATGTATCCATATAGGAGAAAACAGAGTGAAACCTAAAAATGAAAACGGTTGCTGCAAACAAAAGGTTTAAACTAGAAGAACGAAATTTGGTGAGCCAAGTGGGATTGGTGTACTGATCATTACCTGAAAGTATCATCAAGATTGGGTGAAAAAATGTTTGCTGAGATTTCAGGAAACTCTTAGTTCTTTGGAAGCTTGGCAACCCCTTTAAATGAAAGTGATTTTCGTCAGTCTCTGCTGTGGGCTACATCAATAGCAAACAAACCATAGAGATAGAACATGGAACTACTTTACTAAGTAGAGTTTCAAAGAGCTAGCACAAACCTTATTTGATTTAGAGTTCCAAATACATGTATCCATATAGAAGAAAACAGAGTGAAACCTAAAAATGAAAACGGTTACTGCAAACGATCGGTTTAACCTAGAAGAACGAAATTTGGTGAGCCAAGTGGGATTGGTGTACTGATCATTACCTGAAAGTATCATCAAGATTGGGTGAAAAAATATTTACTGAGAATTCAGGAAAATCGTAGTTTTTTGGACACTTAGCAAACCCTTTCAATGAAAGTGATTTTCGTCAGTCTCTGCTGTGGGCTACATCAATAGCAAAGAAACCTTAGAGATACAACATGGAACTACTTTACTAAGTAGAGTTTGAAAGAGCTAGCAGAAACCTTGATTGATTTAGAGTTCCAACTAAAATTATCCATATAGGAGAAAACAGAGTGAAACCTAAAAATGAAAACGGTTATTGTAAACGAACGGTTAACCTAGAATAACGAAATTTGGTGAGCCAAGTGGGATTGGTGTACTGATCATTACCTTAAAGAATCATCAACATTGGGTGAAAAAATATTTGCCTAGATTGCAGGAAACTCGTAGTTTTTTGAAGCTTGGCAGCCCGTTTCAATGAAAGTGATTTTCACCAATCTCTGCTTAGTTCTACATCAATAGGAAACAAACCATAGAGATAGAACTTGGAACTACTTTATTGTGCCAAGTTTCAATGAGCTAGCACAAACCATGTTTGATTTAGAGTTCCAACTACATGTATCCATATAGGAGAAAACAGAGTGAAACCTAAAAATGAAAACGATTACTGCAAACAAACTGTTTGACCTAGAAGAACAAAATTTGGTTAGCCAAGTGGGATTGGTGTACTAATCATTCCCAAAAAGTATCATAAAGATTGGGTGAAAAAATATTTCCTGAGATTTCAGGAAACTCGTAGTTTTTTGGAAGCTTGGCAACCCCTTTCAAATTAAGTGATTTTCGTCAGTCTCTGCTTCGGGCTACATCCATAGGAAACAAACCATAGAGAGAGAACTTCAAACTACTTTATTCGGTAGAGTTTCAAAAAGCTATCACAAACCGTATTTGATTTAGAGTTCCAACTACATGTATCCATATAGGAGAAAACAGAGTGAAACCTAAAAATTAAAACGGTTACTGCAAACGAACGGTTAACCTAGAAGAAAGAAATTTGTTTATCCAAGTGTGATTGGTGTAGTGATCATTTCCTGAAAGTATCATCAAGATTGGGTGAAACAATGTTTGCTGAGATTTCAGGAAACTCGTAGTTTTTTGGAAAATTGGCAAATTCTTTCAATGAAAGTGATTTTCAGCAGTCTCTGCTTAGGGCTACGTTAATAGGAAAGTAACCATAGAGATAGCAGTTGGAACTACTTTATTGTGGCAAGTTTCAAAGAGCTAGCACAAACTGTGTTCCACCTACATGTATCCATATAGGAGAAAACATAGTGAAACCTAAAAATGAAAACTGTTACTGCAAACGAAAGTTGAACCTAGAAGAACAAAATTTGGTGAGTGAAGTGGGAATGGTGTACTGATCATTACCTCAAAGTATCATCAAGATTGGGTGAAAAAATGTTTGCTGAGATCAGGAAACTCGTAGTTTTGGGGAACCTTGGCAACCCCTTTCAGTGAAAGTGATTTTCGTCAGTCTCTGCTTTGGGATACATCAATAGGAAACAAACCATAGAGATAGAACTTGACACTACTTTATTGTGCCAAGTTTCAAAGAGCTAGCACAAACCGTGTTTGATTTTGAATTCCAACTACATGTATCCATATAGGAGAAAACAGAGTGAAACCTAAAAATGAGAGAGATGCAACATGGCGGCCGGCGAGGAATTAGTGATTCCAACGTCTCCACTTTAACGGGATAAGAAATACCCATCTGAACAGCTGCAGCCACCCTCCGGAGGAACTTCTAGCATAATTCCCTTAAGAGGAGAGCAGCCGTGAACTGGTAGGTCTATTGGAAGTGACAGTTTGTCCCAGAGAAGTGGATCTCGGATGGCCACTCGGGCACAGAAGTCTAGTCCCACAGCCATCAGCCGCTCGGCAAGCGGCTCCCCCGGGATGCCTAGCTCTTGCTCTGCGAGCAGCAACATCACCCGCCCGGTTCCTAACCACCCGGCCACAGCTACCCGGCTCCACAGGTGGCCCCACGGCGGGTGTAGAAGTCAAGTCCTGAAGCCAGCAGCCGCTTTTGCAAGCGGGTGACACCTGGAACGGCTTGGCCTGCCCCGCCCGCACTGGCAGTCGGCCGGTTCTGGCTACTGAAGCTGCTTCGGCTCAAGGCTAGGGAACCAGCGGTGACTGATTCTCAGTCAGGCTTCTGCTGGGTGCTGTGGGGCAGAGTGGAGCTTCCACCTGCGCCCAGAGCAGGCCACGTGACCCGCCAGCGTGGGATCATGACTCACCAAATACAGCTGGGGCTGAAGAGAGTAGCCGCCCAGCCTAGAATAGGACCAGCAACCCCGCGGCAGTTCTAAGAGGAAAATTCATTGCTTGGAGTTCATTCCTCAAAAAAAGCAAAAACCAACAAATAAATGATCTCATGCTTCATCTCAAAATCCTAGAAAAAGAATAGCAAAACAACAGCAAAAGAAGTAGAAGGCAAGAAATAATTAAAATCAGAGCTGGAATTAATGAAATTGAAACAAAAGAAACAATTGAAAAATTGACAAAACTAAAAGTTGGTTCTTTGAAAAAATAAATAAAATTGACAGACCCTTAGCCATGCTAACAAAGAGAAGAAGAGAGAGAACTCAAATTAATAGCATACGGGATGAAAACGGCAATATCCCAACAGACACTTCAGAAATACAGAAGATAATCAGAAATTGTTTTGAATCCTTATACTCCAATAAAATAGAAGATAGTGAAGGCATCGATAAATTTCTTAAGTCCTATGATCTGCCCAGATTGAGCCAGGAGGATATAGACAACCTAAACAGACCAATAACAATAGAGGAAATAGAAGAAACCATCAAAAGACTACCAACTAAGAAAAGCCCAGGACCGGATGGGTATACAGCAGAGTTTTACAAAACCTTTAAAGAGGAACTAACACCAATACTTTTCAAGCTATTTCAGGAAATAGAAAAAGAGGGAAAACTTCCAAATTCATTCTACGAGGCCAACATCACCCTGATTCCGAAACCAGAAAAAGATACTTCAAAGAAAGAAAACTACAGACCTTATCTATAATGAACCTTGACGCAAAAATCCTCAATAAAATTCTGGCGAATCAGATTCAAATACATATCAAAAAATTATACACCATGATCAAGTAGGATTCATCCCTGGGATGCAAGGCTGGTTCAATATATGGAAATTAATAAATGTTATTCACCACATCAATAGACTTAAAAATAAGAACCATATGATCATCTAGATAGATGCAGAAAAAGCATTCGACAAAGTACAGCATCCCTTTATGTTCAAAACTCTAGAAAATTAGGGATAACTGGATCATACCTCAACATTGTAAAAGGAATCTATGATAAGCCACAGGCCAGCATCATTCTGAATGGAGAAAAAATGAAGGCATTCCCTCTAAGATCTGGTACAAGACAGGGATGCCCTCTCTCACCACTTCTGTTCAACATGGTCCTCGAAACACTGGCCAGAGCAATTAGGCAGACGAAAGAAATTAAAGGCATAAAAATAGGAAAAGAAGAACTTAAATTGTCACTATTTGCAGATGATATGATTCTATACCTAGCAGACCCAAAAGGGTCTACAAAGAAGCTATTAGAGCTAATAAATGAATTCAGCAAAGTGGCAGGATATAAGATCAACACGCATAAATCAAAAGCATTCCTGCATATCAGCGACAAATCCAATGAAACGTAAATGAGGACAACTACTCCATTCACAATATCCCCCCCCAAAATAACATACTTGGGAATCAACCTAACAAAAAAGGTGAAAGATTTATAGAATGAAAATTACAGAACCCTAAAGAAAGATATAGAAGAAGACCTTAGAAGACGGAAAAATATACCCTGCTCATGGATAGGCAGAACTAACATCATCAAAATGGCGATATTACCAAAAGTTCTCTATAAGTTCAATGCAATGCCATTCAAAATCCCAACGGCATCTCTTGTAGAAATAGACAAAAGAATCATGAAATTCATATGGAATAATAAAAGACCCAGAATAGCAAAAACAATACTAAGCAGGAAGTGTGAATCAGGCGGTATAGCGATACCAGACTTCAAACTATACTACAGAGCAATAATAACAAAAACAGCATGGTACTGGTACCAAAACAGGCGGGTGGACCAATGGTACAGAATAGAGGACACAGTAACCAATCCACAAACCTACAACTATCTTATATTTGATAAAGGGGCTAAAAGCATGCAATGGCGGAAGGATAGCATCTTCAACAAATGGTGCTGGAAAAACTAGAAATCCATTTGCATCAAAATGAATCTGAATCCCTATCTCTTCCCATGCACAAAAGTTAACTCAAATGGATCAAGGAGCTTGATATTAAATCAGAGACACGGCATCTGATAGAAGAAAAAGTTGGTTATGATCTACATGCTGTGGGATCGGGCTCCAAATTCCTCAACAGGACACCCATAGTGCAAGAGTTAACAACTAGAATCAACAAATTTGACTTACTCAAACTAAAAAGTTTTTTCTCAGCAAAAGAAACAATAAGAGAGATAAACAGGGAGCCTACATCCTGGGAACAAATCTTTACTCCACACACTTCAGATAAATCCCTAATAACCAGAATATACAAAAAACACAAAAAATTAGACAATAAGATAACAAATAACCCAATCAATAAATGGGCCAAGGACCTGAACAGACACTTCTCAGAGGAGGACATACAATCAATCAATAAGTACATGAAAAAATGCTCACCATCGCTAGCAGTCAGAGAAATGCAAATCAAAACTGCCCTAAGATACCATCTCACCCCAGTAAGATTGGCAGCCATTAGAAAGTCAAACAACAATAAGTGCTGGAGAGGATGCGGGGAAAAGGGCACTCTTGTTCATTGCTGGTGGGACTGCAAATTAGTGCAGACAATTTGGAAAGCAGTATGGAGATTTCTTGGAAAGCTGGGAATGGAACCACCATTTGACCCAGCTATTCCCCTTCTCGGTCTATTCCCTAAAGACCTAATAAGAGCATGCTACAGGGACACTGCTACATGGATGTTAATAGCAGCTCAATTCACGATACCAAGACCGTGGAATCAGCCTAGATGACCTTCAATAGATGAATGGATAAAAAAATGTGGCATTTATACACTATGGAGTATTACTCTGCATTAAAAAATGACAAAATCATAGAATGTGGAGGGAAATGGATGGCATTAGAGCAGATTATGCTAAGTGAAGCTAGTCAATTTTAAAAAACAAATACCAAATGACTCCTTTGATATAAGGGGAGTAAACAAGGACAGAGTAGGGACAAAGAGCTTGAGAAGAAGATTTACATTAAACAGGAATGAGAGGTGGGAGGATAATTGAGTGAGAAGGGAAATCACATGGAAATGAAAGGCGATCCTCAGTGTTATACAAAATGACATATAACAGGAAAAGAGGGGTAAGATAAGATAATACAAATGGAAGAAATGATTTACAGTAGAAGGGGTAGAGAGAGAAAAGGGGAGGGGAGGGGAGTGGAGGGGGGATAGTAGAGAATAGGATAGACAGCAGAATTCATCAGACAGTAGAAAGGCAATATGTCAATCAATGGAAGGGTAAATGATGTGATTCAGCAATCTGTATACGGGGTAAAAGTGGGAGTTCATAACCCACTTGAATCAAACCGTGTAATATGATGTATTAAGAACTATGTAATGTTTTGAACGACCAATAATAATAAAAAAAAAAAAATGAAAACGGTTACTGCAAAAAACGGTTTAACCTAGAAGAACGAAATTTGGTGAGCCAAGTGGGATTGGTGTACTGATTATTAGCTGAATGTATCATCAAGATTGGGTGAAAAAATGTTGGCTGAGATTTCAGGAAACTCGTAGTTTTGGAGAAGCTTGGCAACCCCTTTCAATGAAAGTGATTTTCCTCAGTCTCTGCTGGGGGGTATATCAATAGGAAACAAACCATAGAGATAGAACTTGGAACTACTTTATTGTGTCAAGCTTCAAAGAGCTAGCACAAACCGTGTTTGATATACAGTTCCAAATACATGTATGTATATCGGAGAAATCAGAGTGAAACCTAAAAATGATAAAGATCACAGAAAACGAACGGTTTAACCTAGAATAATGAAACTTTGTGAGCCAAGTGGGATTGGTGTACTGATAATTACCTGAAAGTATCATCAATATTGGGTGAAAAAATGTTTGCTGAGATTTCAGAAAACTCATAGTTTTGGGGAAGCTTGGCAACTACTTTAATGAAAGTGATTTTTGGAAGTGTCTGCACATGGGTATATCAATAGGAAACAAATCATAGAGATAGAACGTGGAACTATTTCATTGTGCATTGTTTCAAAGAGCTAGCACAACCCGTGTTTGATTTAGAGTTCCAACTACATGTATCCATATAGGAGAAAACAGAGTGAAACCTAACACTGAAAACGGTCACAGCAAGGGAACGGTTGAACCTAGAAGAACGAAATTTGGTGAGCCAAGTGGGAATTGTGTACTGATCATTACTTGAAAGTATCATCAAGATTGGGTGAAAAAATCTTTGCTGAGATTTAAGAAATCTCGTAGTTTTTAGGAAGCGTGGCAAACCCTTTCAACGAAAGTGACTTTCCTCAGTCTCTGTTTGGGGCTATATCAATTGGAAAATAAACTATAGAGATAGAACTTGGAACTACTTTATTGTGTCAAGTTTCAAAGAGCTAGCACAAACCGTGTTTGATTTAGAGTTCCAAATACATGTATCCATATAGGAGAAAACAGATTGAAACCTAAAACTGAAAATGGAGACAGCAAAGGTACGGTTTATCCTAGAGGAATGAAATTTGGTGAGCCATGTGGGATTGGTGTACTTATCATTACCTGAAAGTATCATCAAGATTGGGTGAAAAAATATTTGCTGAGATTTGAGGAAATTCGTAGTTTTGGGGAAGCTTGGAAACCCCTTTCAATTAATGTGATTTGTGCAAGTCTCTGCATCATAGCATATCAATAGTAAACAAACTATAGAGATAGAACTTGGAACCACTTTATTGTGCATAGTTTCAAAGAGCTAGCACAAACCGTGTTTGATTTAGAGTTCCAACTACATGTATCCATATAGGATAAAACAGAGTGAAACCTAAAAATGATAATGGTCACTGCAAACGAAAGGCTTAACCTAGAAGAACGAAATTTGGTGAGCCAAGTGGTAATGGTGTCCTGATCATTACCTGAAAGTATCATCAAGATTGGGTGAAAAAATGTATCCTCAGACGTCAGGAAACTCGTAGTTTTGGGGAAACTTGGCAACCCCTTTCAATGAAAGTGATTTTCGCCAGTCTCTATATGGGCTACATCAATAGGAAACAAACCATGTAGATAGATCTTGAAACTATTTATTGGGTCAAGTTTCAAAGTGCTAGTACAAACCGTGTTTGATTTTGAATTCCAAATACCTGTATCCATATAGGAGAAAACAGAGTGAAAACTAAAAATGAAAAGGGTCACTGCAAATGAACGGTATAACCTAGAAGAACGAAATTTGGTGAGCCAAGTGGGATGGTGTACTGATCATTCCCAAAAAGTATCATCAAGATTGGGTGAAAAAATATTTGCTGAGATTTCAGGAAACTCTTGGTTTTGAGGAAGCTTGGCAACCCCTTTCAATGAAAGTGACATTCCTCAGTCTCTTCTTGGGGCTATATCAATAGTAAACAAACCATAGAGATAGAACTTGGAACTACTTTATTGTGCCTAGTTTCAAGGAGCTAGCAAAAAACTGCTTTCATTTAGAGTTCCAACTAGGTGTATCCATATAGGAGAAAACAGAATGAAACCTAAAACTGAAAAGAGTCACAGCAAACGAACGGTTTAACCTAGAAGAATGAAATTTGGTGAGCCAAGTGGGATTGGTGTACTGATCATTACCTCAAAGTATCATCAAGATTGGGTGAAAAAATGTTTGCTGAGATTTTAGGAAATTCATAGTTTTGGGGAAGCTTGGCAACCCCTTTCGATGAAAGTAATTTTCGCCAGTCTCTGCTTGGGGCTATATCAATAGGAAACAAACCATAGATATGGAACTTGGAACTACTTTATTGTGCATAGTTTCAAAGAGCTAGCACAAACCGTGTTTGATTTAGATTTCAAACTACATGTATCCATATAGGAGAAAACAGAGTTAAACCTAAAAATGATAAAGGACACTGCAAACGAACGGTTGAACCTAGAAGAGCGAAATGTGGTGAGCCAAGTGGGATTGGTGTCCTGATCATTACCTGAAAGTACCATCAAGATTGGGTGAAAAAATATTTGCTGAGATTTCAGGAAACTCGTAGTTATGGGGAAGCTTGGCAACCCTTTGAAATGAAAGTGATTTTCCTCAGTCTCTGCTTGGGGCTATATCAATTCTAAACAACCCATAGAGATAGAACGTGGAACTACTTTATTGTGAATAATTTCAAAGAGCTATCACAAACCGTGTTTGATTTAGAGTTCCAACTACATGTATCCATATAAGAGAAAACAGAGTGAAACCTAAAATTGAAAACGGTCACAGCACACAAACGGTTTAACCTAGAAGAACGAAACTTGGTGAGCCAAGTGGGTTTGGTGTACTGATCATTACCTGAAAGTATCATCTAGATTGCTTGAAAAAAGGTTTGCTGAGATTTCAGGAAACTCGTAGTTTTGGGGAAGCTTGGCAACCCCTTTCAATGAAAGTGATTTTCCTCAGTCTCTGCTTGAGGCTATACCAATAGGAAACAAACCATATAGATAGATCATGGAACTACTTTATTGGGTCAAGATTCAAAGAGCTAGCACAAACCGTGTTTGAATTAGAGTTCCAACTACAAGTATACATATAGGAGAAAACAGAGTGAAACCTGTAAATGATAACGGTCAGAGCAAACGGACGGTTGAACCTCAAACAACGAAATTTGGTGACCAAGTGGGATTGGTGTACAGATCATTTCCTGAAAGTATCATCAAGATTGGGTGAAAAAAATGTTTGCTGAGATTTCAGGAAACTCGTAGTTTGGGGGAAGCTGGGGAACCCCTTTCAATGAAAGTGATTTTCCTCAGTCTCTGCTTGGGGCTATATCAATAGGAAACAAACCATAGAGATAGAACTTGGAAATACTTTATTGTGACAATTTTCAAAGAACTAGCACAAACCGTGTTTGATTTAGAGTTCCACATACATGTATCCATATAGGAGAAAACAGATTGAATCCTAAACTGAAACGGTGACAGCAAACGAATGGTTTATCCTAGACGAATGAAATTTGGTGAGCCATGTGGGATTGGTGTACTGATCATTACATTAAAGTATCATCAAGATTGGGTTAAAAAAATGTTTGATGAGATTTCCGGAATCTGGTAGTTTTGCAGGAGCTCGGCAACCCCTTTCAATGAAAGTGATTTTCGGCATACTCTGCATAATGCTACATCAATATGAAACAAACCATAGAGATAGCACTTGGAACTACTTTATTATGTCAAGTTTCAAAGAATTAGCACAAACCGTGTTTGCTTAGAGATCCAACTACATGTATCCATATATGAGAAAACAGAGTGAAACCTAAAACTGAAAACTGTCTCAGCAAATGAACGGTTTAACCTAGTAGAACAAAATTTGGTGTGCCAAGTGGGAATGGTGTGCTGATCATTACCTGAAAGTATCATCAAGATTGGATGAAAAATTGTTTGCTGAGATTTCAGGAAACTCGTAGTTTTGAGGAAACTTGGCAATACCATTCAATGAAAGTGATTTTCCCCAGACTCTGCATATGGCTACATCAATAGGAAACAAAACAAACAGATAGAACTTGGAACTACTTTATTGTGCATAGTTTCAAAGAGCTAGCACAAACCTTGTTTGATTTAGATTTCCAACTACATGGATCCATATAGGAGAAAACAGAGTGGAACCTAAAAATGATAAAGGTCACTGCAAATGAACGGTTGAACCTAGAAGAAGGAAGTTTGGTGAGACAAGTGGCATTGGTGTTCTGATCATTACCTGAATGTATCATCAAGATTGGGTGAAAAAATATTTGCTGAGATTTCAGGAAACTCGTAGTTTTGGTGAAGCTTGTCAACCCCTTTCAATGAAAGTGATTTTCGCAAGTCTCTAATTAGGGCTACATCAATAGGAAACAAACCATATACATAGAACATGGAACTACTTTCTTGGGTCAAGATTCACAGAGCCAGCACAAACCGTGTTTCATTTAGAGTTCCAACTACATGTATCCACATTTGAGAAAATAGAGTGAAACCTAAAATGAAAACGGTCACAGCAATCGAAAGGTTGAATCTAGAAGAACGAAATTTGGTGAGCCAAGTGGGAATGGTGTAGTGATCATTACCTGAAAGTATCACCTAGATTGGGTGAAAAAATGTTTGCTGAGATTTCAGGAAACTCGTAGTTTTGGGGAAGCTTGGCAACCCCTTTCAATGAAAGTGATTTTCCTCAGTCTCTGCTTGGGGTTATATCAATAGGAAACAAACCATAGAGATAGAACTTGAAACTACTTTATTGTGCATAGTTTCAAAGAGCTAGCACAAACCGTGTTTGATTTAGAGTTCCAACTACAATTATCCATAAAGGAGAAAACAGAGGGACACCTAAAAATGATAACGGTCTCTGCAATCGAATGGTTTATCCTGGCAGAACGAAATTTGGTGAACCAAGTGGGATTCATGTACTGATCATTATGAACGTATCTGAAGATTGGGTGAAAAAATGTTTGCTGAGATTTCAGGAAACTCGTAGTTTTGGGGAACCTTGGCAAGCCCTTTCAATGAAAGTGATTTTCACCAGACTCTGCATAGGGCTACATCAATACGAAACAATCCATATAGATAGAACATGGAACTACTTTATAGGGTCAAGATTCAAAGAGCTAGCACAAAGTGTGTTTGAATTAGAGTTCCAAATACATGTATCCATATACGAGAAAACAGAGTGAAACCTAAAACTGAAAAGGGTCACAGCAAACGAACGGTAGTACCTAGAAAAACGAGATTTGGTGAGCCAAGTGGGATTGGTGTACTGATCATTACCTGAAAGTATCATCAAGATTCTGGGAAAACATGTTTGCTGAGATTTCAGGAAATTCGTAGTTTTGGGGAAGCTTGGCAACCACTTTTCAATATAGGAGAAAACAGAGTGAAACCTAAAAATGATAACGGACACTACAATCAAACTGTTGAACATAGATGATCGATATTTGGTGAGCTAAGTGGGATTGGTTTACTGATCATTACCTGAAAGAATCATCAAGATTGGGTGAAAAAATGTTTGCTGAGATTTCAGTTCACTCGTAGTTTTGGGGAAGCTTTGCAACCCCTTTCAATGAAAGAGATTTTCCTCAGTCTCTGCTGGGGCTATATCAATAGGAAACAAACGATAGAGATAGAAGGTGGAACACTTTATTGTGCACAGTTTCAAAGAGCTAGCAAAAACCGTGTTTGATTTAGATTTCCAACTACATGTATCCATATAGGAGAAAACAGAGTGAAACTTAAAAATTTTAAAGGTCACAGAAACGAACGGTTGAACCTCGAAGAACGAAATTTGGTGAGCCAAGTGGGATTGGTGTACTGATCATTACCTGAAAGTATCATCAAGATTGGGTGAAAAAATGTTTCCTGAGATTTCAGGAAACTCGTAATTTTGAGGAAGCTAGGCAAACCCATTCAATGAAAGTGATTTTTCCTCAGTCTCTGCTTGGAGTTATATCAATAGGAAACAAAAAATAGCCATAGAATTTTGAACTACTTTCTTGTGCTTAGTTTCAAAGAGCTAGCACAAACCGTGTTTGATTTTGACTTTCAACTACATGTATCCATATAAGACAAAACACAGTGAAACCTAAAAATGAAAGCGGTTACTGCAAACAAACGGTTTAACTTAGAAGAACGAAATTTGGTGAGCCAAGTGGGAATGGTGTACTGATCATTTAATGAAAGTATCATCAAGATTGGGTGAAAAAAATGTTTGCTGAGATTTCAGGAAACTCGTAGTTTTGAGGAAGCTTGGCTACCCCTTTCAATGAGAGAGATTTTCCTCAGTCTCTGCTTATAGTTATATCAATAGGAAAAAAAAACATAGACATAGAATTTTGAACTACTTTCTTGTGCATATTTTCAAAGAGCTAGCACAAACCGTGTTTGATTTAGAGTTCCATCTACATGTATCTAAAAAGGAGAAAACAGAGTGAAACCTGAAAATGATAACGGTCACTGCAAATGAACAGTTGATCCTAGAAGAACGAAATTTGGTGAGCCAAGTGGGATTGGTGTACTGATCATTACCTGAAAGTATCATCAAGATTGGGTGAAAAAAAGTTTGCTGAAATTTCAGGAAACTCGTAGATTTGGGGAAGCTTGGCAACCCTTTCAATGAAAGTGATTATCCTCAGTCTCTGCTTTTGGCTATATCAATAGGAAACAAACCATAGAGATAGAAGTTGGAACTACTTTTTCGTGCATAGTTTGAAAGAGCTAGCACATACCGTGTTTGATTTAGAGTTCCAACTACATGTATGTATATTGGAGAAAACACAGTGAAACCTAAAAATGAAAACTGTCATAGCAAACGAAAGGTTTTACCTAGAAGAACGAAATTTGGTGAGCCAAGTGGGATTGTTGTACGGAAATTTCAGGAAACTCGTAGTTTTGGGGAAGCTTGGCAACCCCTTTCAATGAAAGGGTAAAGATTCAAAGAGCTAGCACAAACCGTGTTTGATTAGAGTTCCAACTACATGTATCCAAATAGGAGAAAACAGAGTGAAACCTAAAAATGATAACGGTCACTGCAAAGGAACGGTTGAACGTAAAGAACGAAATTTGGTGAGCTAAGTGGGATTGGTGTACAGATCATTACCTGAAAGTATCATCAAGATTGGTGAAAAACTGTTTGCTGAGATTTCAGGAAACTCGTAGTTTTGGGGAAGCTTAGCAACCCCTTTTAATGAAAGTGATTTTCCTCAGTCTCTGCTTGGGGCTATATCAATTGGAAACAAACTGTGGTGAGCCGCTTCTGCCGTTTCTGCCGACTATGGTCGCCATTACAAGATAGCGCTGGCTCTGTTGTGGTTTTTGACAAACAACTCCTTATTTGGGAGAGTTGGCGCATTGTTTTTCAACACCCTATGAGTAAGTGCCACGTGGCAGCTTCGCATTGGGGCTTGAGATGCTTTATTAAGGCTGGGAGTGGCATCCGGGATTCAGATGAAGAAATATCAAGGGCCTGAATAAACTGCTGAAAGAAGATACCTGAGTTGCGTCTTCATTGTGTGCAAGGTGTGGAGACAAGTGGTGCCGAAACCCGGGAAGCAAAACTTTCAGTAAGTCAGGGGTGGTGCCCCGGTTAGTCCCAGGAAAGTGGGATCTGCGAACAAAGCAGGGTTAGTCCCAGGTAAGTGGGATCCGCAATCAAAGCGGGCAGCTCCTCTGTAAAGAAAGAGAGAGCGTTACATTTTATTGCAGCTGCACTGTGTACTTTCGTTTTTACTTTCACTGTTTTTTTTTGTGCTTCTTTTGTTGTTGTGTCATGGGTGTCGCATCTTCAAGTCCGCTTCTCCTGGCCCTAGATGGCCTGTTACGTTCCAAGGGCCTAGAAGTGAAGCGTAGTACTTTAGAGAGATTTTTACAGAAGACAGATGTTGCTGCACCATGGTTTGCATTTTCGGGCAGCCTTACTATACCTAGCTGGGATAAATTAGGCAAAGATCTTCACTTTGCTTCTGAGCAGGGCATATTCGAGGGTGGGGTGATACTCCTTTGGAAGATGGTCCGTAGTTGCCTCACAGATGGCAGATGTCAGGAAGCACTTACTAAAGGACAGGAAGTTCTAGAGCAATTACATGAGGAGAAGTCTGAGTCGGCAGGAAGTGAGGTACCTCAGGAGGATGGGAGTGTGCGGAGCGTGAAACAGGGGAGGAGACGATTGTCTCCGGCAAGAAGTGAGGTATCTCAGAAGGATGGGAGTGTGCGGAGTGTGAAACAGGGGAGGAGACGATTGTATCCAGATCTCAGTGCGCTGCGCACACCCCCATGCGAAAGTGGGTCAGAGGAAGAGGAGGATGAGGAGGAAGAGCTCGGGAGGCTGTCTCGTCATCTAGGGAGTGTAGATATAGGAGAAGGGAACAGAAATAAACAGGTTCTCAAGAAAAATGATCCTCCAGATCAACCACCGTATGGTGGGGGTGTTTCGGGGAGAGCTTTCCATGCCCAAACATGGAGGGCTGTTAATGTTGAGATGGGTCTTGCTTATCCAGTTTTCCAGGATGACAATAGGGGAAGATTCCATGAACCCTTAGATTTCAAAATTGTGAAGCCCCTGGCGGAGTCTGTGTGTACTTATGGGGTGGATGCCGCCTTCACACTAACTCAGGTGGAGGGTTTGTCTAGATACTGCATGACTCCCTCTGATTGGGCTAGCCTTGTTCGGTCTTGCGTTTCCCCGGGTAAATATTTGGACTGGAGAGCATTTGTGCTAGAGGGCGCAATAGAGCAGGCCGCCCAAAACCATGCGGCGGGACACCCCGCTTGGGATAAGGATATGCTTTTGGGGCAGGGGAGATTTGCTAATCAACAGACAGGATTTCCTCTTGAGGCATATGATCAAATTAACAACATTTGCATTCGGGCATGGAAGTCACTTCCAAATAGAGGAGAGTTGTCTGGTAATTTGACCAAGATTCTACAAGGCCCTACAGAACCCTTTTCATATTTTGTAGCAAGGATGGTGGATGCCGCTGGAAAGATTTTTGGGGATCCTGATAGAGCCATGCCCCTTATCAAGCAATTGGTCTTTGAGCAATGCACCAAGGAATGTAAAGTAGCAATCACTCCTTATAAAAACAAGGGCATAGAAGCATGGATGAAGGTGTGTAGAGAGATTGGAGGACCTTTAACTAATGCAGGTCTTGCAGCTGCTTTCCTTCGGATTGCCAAAGGGGGCGGTCCTGGTGCCAGAACATGCTTCCATTGTGGTCAATCTGGTCATTTCAGACGTGAATGTCCCAAAAAAGACTATTTTACTGGACCTCCTCCCGGTGGCCCTTTCAATGGCCCTCGTCAACCGGGGCTGTGTCCAAAATGCAAAAAGGGGAAGCATTGGACAAAAGAGTGTAGATCAGTGAGGGACATCCATGGACAGCCTATTTCAGCTGGGCCAAAAAATGGCCAATGGGGCCCCCGACCCCAGGACCCACAAATATATGGGGCAGTGGACAGTGTCACACCCAAACCCGAGACGTGGCCATCTCTACGCCATCCCATGAAACGTGGAGAGCCACTACAGGCGCCACAGGATTGGACCTCTGTTCCACCTCCAGACTCGTATTAACACCTAAGATGGGAGTCCAATTGGTGGAAACTGAGTTTAAAGGGCCTTTACCACCTGGCACTGTAGGTTTGCTGATTGGACGTGCATCCTCTATCTTGCAAGGTCTTCATGTTTTCCCTGGAGTCATAAGCCCTGATGCTGTAGGGACAGTAAAGGTTATGGTGGAAGCCCCAAGGGGCATTGTGTCTATCTCTCCAGGGGATCGGATTGCTCAATTACTAATTTTGCCTAGCTTGCATAACCACTTCCCTGCTGACTCAAGGTCACGGACGGGAAATGAGATTGGTACCACCGGAGGGAATTGTGCCTATTTGTCACTGAATATGAGCAATCGCCCCACTTTGGAATTAAGCATAGAAGGTAAATCTATTGTGGGATTGCTGGATACAGGAGCAGACCGTAGTATCATAGCCCTTAAGGACTGGTCTAAGGGATGGCCAGTGCAGACTTCTGATCAATCCCTAAGAGGACTTGGATATGCCCAAGCCCCTCAAATCAGCTGTAGACATCTATCTTGGAAGGACCCAGAAGGACATAATGGTACCTTTCAGCCTTATGTACTTGATTTACCTGTTTCTTTATGGAGCCGTGATCTGATGAAAGACATGGGGTTTACTCTTAGCAATGACTATTCCTCAGTGTCTCAACAAATTATGCAAGATATGGGGTATAGGCCAGGTCTAGGACTAGGAAAACACCTACAGGGGCGTAGGCATCCTGTACAAGGTCATCAAAAGCTTAACAGATTTGGTCTGGGTTTTTCCTTGGGGCCACTGGGGCTCAAATACCCATAACATGGCTCACCGAGGAGCCTGTTTGGGTGCCTCAGTGGCCTCTTCCCTCTCTTAAATTGGCAGCAGCCCATGACCTAGTTAAAGAACAACTTGACTTGGGTCACATCCAACCTTCTCCTTCTCCATGGAATACTCCCATATTTGTTATTAAGAAAAAATCAGGAAGGTGGTGCCTGCTGTATGATCTATGAGCGGTTAATACTCAAATGCAACTTATGGGGCCCATTCAAAGAGGGCTGCCTCTGCTCTCCTCTGTTCCTCAGGGCTGGAATATTATTGCTATTGACATTAAAGGCTGTTTCTTTTCTATTCCTTTGCATCCTAAAGACTCACAGCGTTTTGCCTTCACCCTTCCCTCGTGTAACCACGAGGAACCAGATCAAAGGTTTGAGTGGGTAGTGTTGCCGCAGGGCATGGCTAATAGTCCTACGATGTGTCAGATGTATGTGGGGAAGACACTCGCACCTCTCAGACAAAAGTATTCCTCCATTAAGATCATTCATTATATGGATGATGTATTATTGGCCGCTAAATTAGAACAGACGGTTAATGAGGCTTATAAAAAACTAATAAACCTGTTAGCTCAATTTGGAATAAATATCGCACCTGAAAAGGTTCAAACGGGGGATTCTATTAAGTATTTGGGAGCGACAATTGGGTATGACAAATTAAAACCACAAAAAATCACCATAAGAACTCAGGATCTCCAAACGCTAAATGATTTTCAAAAACTGCTGGGAGATATTAATTGGATAAGAGGATATTTACACATTCCTAATATTGTGCTCCAGCCTTTGTATGCTACTCTTAAGGGTGATCCAGATCTTGCTTCCCCTCGTAGCCTCACCAAAGAGGCTAGAGCAGCCCTTATGAAAGTAGAAGAAGCTATACAGCATGCCACTCTATGCAGGCTCCAGAGTGATAAACCTTTCCAGTTATGTGTGCTTGCCACTATGCGGCAGCCTACTGGAGTACTGTGGCAAGATGGGCCTTTACTATGGATCCACCCACATGTATCTCCAGGAAAATCCTTAGAATACTATCCTGATGCTGTAGCAGCGTTAGCGCTTAAAGGGATTCAACAAAGCATTCAATTTTTCGGACAGTCACCTTCTTCTCTTATCATACCCTACACTAAAGCTCAACTTAATGTTTTGTGTGCAACTCTAGACAACTGGGCTATTCTTTGTTGCTCATTTCAAGGGGATATTGATAATCATTACCCTTCTCATCCATTACTCCATTTTGTTAAAGAACATCCCATCATTGTCCCTAAGGTAACTTCACCCAGTCCTATTCCGGGGGCTGTTAATAATTTTACTGATGGTTCCAAGTCTGGAATGGGAGCTTATGTAATTAATGATTCTCCCCCTGTCCAGCATCAATTTGCTCCTGGAAATCCACAATGGGTAGAACTACAAATTGTTATTGAGGTTTTTAAACAGTGTTCTTTTCCTTTTAATCTCATTTCGGACTCCATCTATGTGGTACAAGCACTAAAAGTCCTGGAGGCCGTGGGAGCTATTAGTGATGCCCATAATGTATCTGCTTACTTTAATCAGCTTCAACAGCTTATCTGTAGCTGCACTGCTCCTTTTTATCCAATGCACATCCGGGCTCACACCTCTCTTCGTGGTCCGTTATCACAGGGTAATGCCTGTGCGGACTCAGCCACTAGAGGTCAGTTGATATGCTTGGCTTCCTCCTTAGAGGGGGCTAAATTATTTCACCAGAACTTCCATGTTAATGCTTTAACGCTGCACAGGCGTTTTTCCATTTCAAGAGCGGATGCTCGTCAGATAGTATTACAATGTCCTCATTGTGTCACATTTCTTCATCCCCCTAATTATGGAGTAAACCCACGGGGATTGAAGCCATTGGTTGTCTGACAAATGGATGTGACGCACATTCCTGACTTTGGTAACCTCAAGTATGTGCATGTTTCTGTTGATACATGCTCTGGAGTTATTCATACTTCTGCTTTATCGAGAGAAAAGGCACGTAATGTTATTACTCATTGCCTAAAGGCATGGGCAACATGGGGTGCTCCTACATCCCTTAAGACTGATAATGGACCTGCTTATACTGACAGACAATTTACATCCTTTTGTTCCACTATGGGAGTGCAACTTACTCATGGTCTGCCTTACAATCCTCAAGGACAAGGCATTGTTAAGCGTGCTCATCGCACCTTAAAGGAAACTTTGCAAAAACAAAAAGGGGGAATAGGAGCTGAACACACTCCTAAAAAAGGCCTGTCCTTAGCTCTCTTTACCATTAATTTTTTGAATTTGGATATTCATGGTCGCTCTGTGGCCGATAGACATGTGTCCCCTCAGCCCTCTGTGATTGGCTATGTTAAGTGGAAAGATGTTCTTATGGGTCAATGGAACGGCCCCGACCCCGTGCTGACATGGGCGCGAGGATCTGTATGTGTTTTTCCCCAGGATCACACGGAACCGTTGTGGGTCCCTGAACACCTGACAAGAAGAGTCTTGACATCAACCAACCAGCAACAAGAGATACCACAGCAATCCTGTGATGAGGATCTTCATCCTGCTGAGTGCTCTGGCTCTGATGCTGATGCCGACGGCACAGGCGACACCGATGTAGTGGTGGGCAGTGGCATGGGCATGGCCAATGCCGATGCCGGTTCATGGTAATTCTAGTGTTCTCCCCACTCTTTTTTCTACCTCATGTGAGATGTCTGCTCCCTGTGCCTCTCCTAGAGGGGACATGGAGAGCATTTTTAATCAATCTCAAGTTAATCTCACAGGAGTTTTTTGCTTCAGTCTTGGGAACGCTAATTGCATTAGCCTTAAGACCAAAAATTTGACTTACTGGGAGGACCCATTGCGGTCCAGTCAGGTCTTAGGGAGCATTATCAGTGCCTTACTGAGCCAAGTAGTTTCGGGGAAGCAGTCAGGCTCAGGGACCCCCGCAAATCACTCTGCTTTAAACATAACTACCGAGCAGGGCCCCGGATATCCAGGCCAACTGATTCGCGTGGCCTGCCCTGCGGCTACAGAAGGCGTGGCGCCTCAGTGAAGCCATTAATTAGCAAGCAGGGAGGTTAGGGAAGGCCATTAGGTGGAATCCCACCAGCCAAGCCCACACGGACCCTTGGGCCGAGCACGGGATCTCAGAAGGGGAAGGAAGCGGTACAGTCCCATCCCCACAGCGGACACTCCACCGAGGCAGTCAGTGGCCACCATCCGGGAAAGCTGAAGGATACACCGCCACTCTCCTTCATAGTGCAACATCAAAACAGGTCGGTGTCATTCAGCTCACCCCCCAGACAGCGGAAATTCGCATAAAATCTCTCCTAGGCTTGCCGGGAGAGGGAGTATCAAGATGAGCCTCCATAAAGACTAGGGGGAAACCAGAGACACCTGACCTCCAACCCCTCCTCCCAGTAGCAGCCAAAACGAAACCTGGCTAGCCAGCGCTGGGGAGGGGCAAGCAGAAAAAATCAAAGTGATAGAGTGTCAGGGATCCCAGCAGCCAGCAACAGGGCCCCGGAGATCCAGGCCAACTGATTCGCGTGGCCTGCCCTGCGGCTACAGAAGGCGTGGCGCCTCAGTGAAGCCATCAATTAGCAAGCAGGGAGGTTAGGGAAGGCCATTAGGTGGAATCCCACCAGCCAAGCCCACACGGACCCTTGGGCCGAGCACGGGATCTCAGAAGGGGAAGGAAGCGGTACAGTCCCAACACCCACAAGGGACACTCCATCGAGGCAGTCAGCGGCCACCATCTGAGAAAGCTGAAGGATACACCACCACTCTCCTTCAGAGTGCAACATCAAAACAGCAGACACTCCATCCAGGCAGTCAGCGGCCACCATCCAGGAAAGCTGAAGAATACACCACCACTCTCTAACAGCTTGCAACATCAAAACAGCCAGCAGCAGGACCCCAGAGATCCAGGCCAACTGATACGCGCGGCCTGCCCCGCAGCTACAGAAGGCGTGGCGCCTCAGAGAAGCCATTAATTAGCACGCAGGGAGGTTAGGGACTGCCATTAGGTGGAATCCCGCCAGCCAAGCCCACCACCCACGCCCGGAACAGGCCCAGCGACCTGGCAGCATTGTAGTCACGACACCCCAATTGGAATAGGGACAGAGCAGAGCCGCCTTCCACTCCGTGAACAGGCCCAGAGAGCCGCCAGCGTGGTAGACACGTCACCCCAATTGGAGTAGGGGAACAGCCGCCGCCCACACCTGCAAGGGAGACTTTTCAAGTATACAAGAGCAACATAAATAAATAGGGGGTAAATTTCAAAACACAACAGTTGCACCAAGCAGAAAGAAACGCGAGCAGTATGAAAAGACAAGGAAAGAAAGGACCACAAGCAATGCAGGTCAACTCAACTTTAGAAGAGGTAATAGCTGCAACAGATGGAATATCAGATAAAGAGTTCAGGATATATATGCTTCAGATGATCTGGAGTCTCAAGGAAGACATGAGACAGCAAAATCAGACAATGAAAGATCACATTGACAAACCAATCCAGGAAGTAAAAGATCAATTTCACAGGGAGATAGAGGTAATAAAAAACAAACAAATTGAAATTCTAGAAATGCAGGAAACAATAAACCAACTTAAAAACTCAATTGAGAATACTACCAGCAGAGTTGATCACTTAGAAGAGAGAACATCAGACAATGAAGACAAAGTATTTCAACTGGAAAAGAACATAGACAGCTCAGCAAGTCTGCTAAGAAACCATGAGCAGAACATCCAAGAATTATGGGACAATATCAAAAGACCAAATTTAAGAGTCATTGGGATACAGGAAGGCACAGAGCTCCATTCCAAAGGAATAAACAGTCTATTCAGTGAAATAATAGGAGAAAACTTCCCAAAATTGAAGATTGAGACAGAATCCCAAATCCTAGAAGCCTACAGGACGCTGAATGTGCAAAATCATAAGAGATCCACACCTAGACACATTATAATGAAGATGTCCAACATACAGAATAAGGAGAGAATTTTAAAAGCTGCAAGAGAAAGAAAGCAGATTACATTTAGGGGTAAACCAATCAGGATAACAGCTGATCTCTCAACACAGACTCTGAAAGCTAGAAGATCCTGGAATAACATATTTCAAACACTGAAAGACAATGGGCTCCAACCAAGAATCGTGTATCCGGCGAAATTAAGCTTCAGGTTAGAAGATGAAATTAAAACCTTCCACAATAAACAAAAGTTAAAAGAATTCGCAGCTAGAAAACCATCTCTTCAAAAAATACTTGGCAAAACATTACAGGAAGAGGAAATGGAAAATAACATTGAAAACCAACAATGGGAGGTAGGACAGTAAAGGGGGGAATGTAGTCAAAGAGGATAACAAATCAGGTTTAGTAACATCAATAAACAAATATGGATAGAAGAACAAACCATATCTTAATAATAACCCTAAATGTTAATGGCTTAAACTCACCAATTAAGAGACACAGGCTAGTAGAATGGATCAAAAAACAAGACCCAACAATATGCTGTCTACAGGAGACGCATTTGATAGGAAAAGATATACATAGACTGAAGGTGAAAGGTTGGGAAAAATCATATCACTCATATGGACCGCGGAAACAAGCAGGAGTGTCCATACTCATATTTAATAAAATAGATTTCAAGCCAAAGCTAATCAAAAGGGATATAGAAGAACACTTCATACTGCTCAAGGGAACCATACTCCAACAAGACATAACAATCATAAATATATATGCCCCAAATAATGGTGCAGCTGTGTTCATCAAGCAAACTCTTCTCAAGTTCAAGAGTCTAATAGACCAACATACAATAATCATGGGAGACTTCAACACACCTCTCTCACCACTGGACAGATCTTCCAAACAAAAGTTAAATAAGGAAACTATAGAACTCAATAACACAATTAATAACCTAGACTTAATTGACATATATAGACTATACCACCCAACATCAAGTTCCATCTCAGCAGCACATGGAACCTTCTCAAAAATAGACCATATACTATGTCACAGGGCAACTCTTAGACAATACAAAGGGGTAGAGATAATACCATGCATCTTCTCTGATCATAATGGAATGAAACTGAAAATCAATGATAAAAGAAGAAAGGAAAAATCAAGCATCACCTGGAGAATGAACAATAGGTTGCTGAGTGATCAATGGGTTTTAGAAGACATCAAGGAGGAAATTAAAAAATTCCTAGAGTTAAATGGAAACACAGACACAACATATCGGAATCTATGGGACACATTGAAAGCAGTTCTAAGAGGAAAATTCATTGCTTGGAGTTCATTCCTCAAAAAAAGAAAAAACCAACAAATAAATGATCTCATACTTCATCTCAAAATCCTAGAAAAAGAAGACCAAAACAACAGCAAAAGAAGTAGAAGGCAAGAAATAATTAAAATCAGAGCTGAAATTAATGAAATTGAAACAAAAGAAACAATTGAAAAAATTGACAAAACTAAAAGCTGGTTCTTTGAAAAAATAAATAAAATTGACAGACCCTTAGCCATGCTAACGAAGAGAAGAAGAGAGAGAACCCAAATTACTAGCATATGGGATGAAAAAGGCAATATCACAACAGACACTTCAGAAATACAGAAGATAATCAGAAATTACTTTGAATCCTTATACTCCAATAAAATAGAAGATAGTGAAGGCATAGATAAATTCCTTGAGTCCTATGATCTGCCCAGATTGAGCCAGGAGGATATAGACAACCTAAACAGACCAATAACAATAGAGGAAATAGAAGAAACCATCAAAAGACTACCAAGTAAGAAAAGCCCAGGACCGGATGGGTATTCAGCAGAGTTTTACAAAACCTTTAAAGAGGAACTAACACCAATACTTTTCAAGCTATTTCAGGAAATAGAAAAAGAGGGAGAACTTCCAAATTCATTCTACGAGGCCAACATCACCCTGATTCCGAAACCAGACAAAGACACTTCAAAGAAGGAAAACTACAGACCAATATCTCTAATGAACCTTGACGCAAAAATCCTCAATAAAATTCTGGCGAATCGGATTCAAATACATATCAAAAAAATTATACATCATGATCAAGTAGGATTCATCCCTGGGATTCAAGGCTGGTTTAATATACGGAATTCAATAAATGTTATTCACCACATCAATAGACTTAAAAATAAGAACCATATGATCATCTCAATAGATGCAGAAAAAGCATTCGACAAAGTACAGCATCCCTTTATGTTCAATACGCTAGAAAAATTAGGGATAACTGGATCATACCTCAACATTGTAAAAGCAATCTATCATAAGCCACAGGCCAGCATCATTCTGAATGGAGAAAAATTGAAGGCATTCCCTCTAAGATCTGGTACAAGACAGGGATGCCCTCTCTCACCACTTCTGTTCAACATAGTCCTCGAAACACTGGCCAGAGCAATTAGACAGTCAAAAGAAATTAAAGGCATAAAAATAGGAAAAGAAGAACTTAAATTGTCACTATTTGCAGATGATATGATTCTATACCTAGCAGACCCAAAAGGGTCTACAAAGAAGCTATCAGAGCTAATAAATGAATTCAGCAAAGTGGCAGGATATAAGATCAACACGCATAAATCAAAGGCATTCCTGTATATCAGCGACAAATCCTCTGAAACGGAAATGAGGACAACTACTCCATTCACAATATCCCCTAAAAAAATAAAATACTTGGGAATCAACCTAACAAAAGAGGTGAAAGATTTATACAATGAAAATTACAGAACCCTAAAGAAAGACATAGAAGAAGACCTTAGAAGATGGAAAAACGTACCCTGCTCATGGATAGGCAGAACTAACATCATCAAAATGACGATATTACCAAAAGTTCTCTATAAGTTCAATGCAATGCCAATCAAAATCCCAACAGCATATCTTGTAGAAATAGATAAAAGAATCATGAAATTCATATGGAATAATAAAAGACCCAGAATAGCAAAAACAATACTAAGCAGGAAGTGTGAATCAGGCGGTATAGCGATACCAGACTTCAAACTATACTACAGAGCAATAGTAACAAAAACAGCATGGTACTGGTACCAAAACAGGCGGGTGGACCAATGGTACAGAATAGAGGACACAGTAACCAATCCACAAAACTACAACTATCTTATTTTTGATAAAGGGGCTAAAAGCATGCAATGGAGGAAGGATAGCATCTTCAACAAATGGTGCTGGGAAAACTGGAAATCCATTTGCACCAAAATGAATCTGAATCCCTATCTCTCGCCGTGCACAAAAGTTAACTCAAAATGGATCAAGGAGCTTGATATTAAATCAGAGACATGGCATCTGATAGAAGAAAAAGTTGGTTATGATCTACACGCTGTGGGATCGGGCTCCAAATTCCTCAATAGGACACCCATAGCGCTAGAGTTAACAAATAGAATCAACAAATGGGACTTACTCAAACTAAAAAGTTTTTTCTCAGCAAAAGAAACAATAAGAGAGATAAACAGGGAGCCTACATCCTGGGAACAAATCTTTACTCCACACACTTCAAATAGAGCCCTAATAACCAGAATATACAAAGAACTCAAAAAATTAGACAATAAGATAACAAATAAACCAATCAATAAATGGGCCAAGGACCTGAACAGACACTTCTCAGAGGAGGACATACAATCAATCAACAAATACATGAAACAATGCTCACCATCGCTAGCAGTCAGAGAAATGCAAATCAAAACTACCCTAAGATACCATCTCACTCCAGTAAGACTGGCAGCCATTAGGAAGTCAAACAACAATAAGTGCTGGAGAGGATGCGGGGAAAAGGGCACTCTTGTTCATTGCTGGTGGGACTGCAAATTGGTGCAGCCAATTTGGAAAGCAGTATGGAGATTTCTCGGAAAGCTGGGAATGGAACCACCATTTGACCCAGCTATTCCCCTTCTCGGTCTATTCCCTAAAGCCCTAACAAGAGCATGCTACAGGGACACTGCTACATCGATGTTCATAGCAGCTCAATTCACGATAGCAAGACTGTGGAACCAGCCTAGATGCCCTTCAATAGATGAATGGATAAAAAAAAATGTGGCATTTATACACTATGGAGTATTACTCTGCATTAAAAAATGACAAAATCATAGAATGTGGAGGGAAATGGATGGCATTAGAGCAGATTATGCTAAGTGAAGCTAGTCAATCTTTAAAAAACAAATACCAAATGACTCCTTTGATATAAGGGGTGTAAACAAGGACAGGGTAGGGACGAAGAGCTTGATAAGAATATTTACAGTAAACAGGGATGAGAGGTGGGAGGGAACGGGAGTGAGAGGGAAATTGCATGGAAATGGAAGGCGATCCTCAGGGTTATACAAAATGTCATATAAGAGGAAAGGAGGGGTAAGACAAGAGAATACAAACGGAAGAAATGATTTACAGTAGAAGAGGTAGAGAGAGAAAAGGGGAGGGGAGAGGAGGGGAGGGGGGATAGTAGAGAATAGGACAGACAGCAGAATACATCAGACACTAGAAAGGCAATATGTCAATCAATGGAAGGGTAACTGATGTGATACAGCAATTCGTATATGGGGTAAAAGCGGGAGTTCATAATCCACTTGAATCAAACCGTGTAATATGATGTATTAAGAACTATGTAATGTTATGAACGACCAATAAAAAAAAATAAACATAACTACCTTCGCTATTACCTCTGAGGTGCTAATCCCAGTGCATCCTTCTTCTAATAGTATCTATAATGCCACTCATTTCAAGGCCTCTCCTTATTGTACCCCTAATCTTGGTTTTCCCCCAACATTTATGCCTTGTCAGGATCATTCTTGGAGAAACATCAAGTTGCTAAAGGTTTCTCCCTTTCCCCCTCTCTTAAGAGGTATGGTTATAACTTTAATAACAGTGCCAACTCCTCTACAGGAGTGGGTTGGTGCTCGTTTCAATGGCTGATTTCTAATGAAAAGGGGGCTTCAGCCGATATTTCTGCATTGGCTCAGTTGCTAGGAGCCAAAAGTTGGTTGGCTAATGTTTCTGGCACTGTTCGGGAGAGTGAACGAGGTAATAGACTTACATCTGTTTCGTTCAATGCTCTGTTAAATAATGCCACATTGCCCCCTGCAATGGTCTGTATCCAATCCCCGTTCTTGTTCCTTTTGGCTAATGGCACCTCGTCGGGGATGCTGGATTGTTCTAATGTTACCTGTCTCTTATCTGAGTGTTGGAATGGTTCTTGGACTGTAGCAGTGGTTATAAAAATTCCAACTTTTGTCCCAATCCCGGTCACTGTGGATCCTGGTAAATTCCCTATTGTTGAGTTACTTAGAGTCCGCAGAGATTTTGGGATCACAGCAGCTATAGTGACAGCCATGGCGGTATCTGCTGCTGCAGCGGTTACCGCCGGAGTGGCCATGGCCAATCAAGTACAAACTGCTGCCACCATTAATCAAGTTGTTCAACAAACTTCCACCATACTTGAATACCAAAACACAATTAATCAACATATTTTGTCAGGGATTTTAGCTTCCAACCAAAGAATAGATTTACTCCAAGCTCAGGTAGAAGAATTGGCTGACTTGGTTCTTTTGGGTTGCGTTGACCAACGTGCACATTTATGCATAACCTCTGTCAAATTTAATGATTCCAGGAATGCTTCCCGCATCATTGGCGAATATTTGGCCGGAAATTGGTCCATGGAAGCGAAAGACATGATCCAGTCTCAACTAACCCAGATAGCTGTCTTGAACAGTACCTGTGTCGATCCCGTGACTTTGGGTCAATTCACTTATTGGATATCTTATGCCTTTTCCTTTTTTAAAGAGTGGGTGGGGGTAGGCATTTTTGGTGCAATGTGTTGCTTCAGTATGTTCCTCTGTTTGTGGTTTCTCTGTCGCCTCAACGCCCGCAATGCTCACGATAAGGCTATGATCATACAAGCTCTTGCAGCTTTAGAAAATGGCAACTCACCTCAAGTCTGGCTTGCGCATCTTAAACAGTAAATCTTTGACATGGTCGTTGCACCCCAAGTTATTATAACATTGCACTGGGATCGACATGTCTTTCCTCGCTATTCTCTTAGTGTTGGAAAGCCCTTGCACTCTGCCGGTCTTGTTGCCATTGCACGAGGATGGGTTTCCACAATAGTGCTTCTCTATCGCTTTAAAGTCCGTGCCTTTCTTTCAGGGTGCTGTCAACTTGTTTGTCATTGTAAACAGCCACAGTTCAGCCTCAGCTATCCCCCTCCATCCACCATCGTCAAGATACAGGATGCGAGGCAAGGCACTGCACTTGATTGATCCTTGAAGTGGACCTCAAGGGGAGCATGTCCTATTGCATGCGGGTTTGACGTCCACGCCCCGCCCCACGAAAAAAGGCGTCGGCTGATATGGCCTCAGGTCTGGGGAAGGGCCCTCCTTAGGACTGAGCCATACTATGCAGCCACTTCTGCACAGTGGGATAGGATCTCTACTCTCACCTGTATTGTTTTAACAAAACAGAAAGGGGGAACTGTGGTGAGCCGCTTCTACTGTTTCTGCAGACTATGGTCGCCTTTACAAGATGGTGCTGGCTCCGCTGTGGTTTCTGACAAAAAACTCCTTATTTGGGAGAGTTGGGGCATGGTTTTTCAACACCCTATGAGACAGTGGCACGTGGCAGCTTCGCATTGGGGCTTGAGATGCTTTATTAAGGCTGGGAGGGGCATCCTGGATTGAGAAGAAGAAATATCAAGGGCCTGAATAATCTGCTGAAAGAAGATTCATGAGTTGCATCATCCTTGCGGGAAAGGGGTCATGACAACAAACCATAGAGATAGAACTAGGAACTACTTTATTGTGCATAGTTTCAAAGGCCTAGCACAAACCGTGTTTGATTTACAGTTCCAACTACATGTATCCATATAGGAGAAAATAGAGTGAAACCTAAAAATGAAAACGGTCACTGCAAACGAACAGTTTAACCTAGAAGAACGAAATATGGTGAGCCAAGTGGGACTGGTGTACTGATCATTACCTGAAAGTATCATCAAGATTGGGGGAAAAAATGTGTGCTGAGATTTAAGGAAACTCGAAGTTTTGGGGAAGCTTAGCAACCCCTTTCAATGAAAGTGATTTTCCTCAGTCTCTGCATGGGACTATAACAATAGGAAACAAACCGTAGAGATAGAACTTGGAACTACTTTATTGTGTCAAGTTTCAAAGAGCTAGCACAAACCGGGTTTGATTTAGAGTTCCAACTACATGTATCCATATAGGAGAAAACAGAGTGAAACCTAATAATGAAAACGGTCACAGCAAAGGAACCGTTTAACCTAGAAGAACAAAATTTGGTGAGCCTAGTGGGAATGGTGTACTGATCATTACCTGAAAGTATCATCAAGATTGGGTGAAAATATGTTTGCTGAGATTTCAGGAAACTCGTAGTTTTGGGGAAGCTTGGCAACCCCTTTCAATGAGAGTGATTTTCCTCAGTCCCTGCTTGGGGCTATATCAATAGGAAACAAACCATAGAGATAGAACTTGGAACTATTTATTGTGCAATTGTTTTAAAGAGCTAGTACAAACAGTGTTTGATTTAGAGTTCCAACTACATGTATCCATATAAGAGAAAACAGAGTGAAACCTAAAAATGATAACGGTCACAGCAAACGAACGGTTGAACCTAGAAGAACGAAATTTGGTGAGTCATGTTTGATTGGTGTACTGATCATTACCTGAAAGTACCATGAAGATTGGGTGAAAAAGTGTTTGCTGAGATTTCAGGAAACTCGTAGTTTTGGTGGAGCTTGGCAACCCCCTTGAATGAAAGTGATTTTCCTCACTCTCTGCTTGGTACTATATCAAGAGGAAACAAACCATAGAGATAGAACTTGGAACTACTTTATTGGGTCAGGTTTCAAAGATATAGCACAAAAAGTGTTTGATTTAGAGTTCCAACTACATATATCTATATAGGAGAAAACAGAATGAAACCTAAAACTAAAAACGGTTACTGCAAACGAACGGTTTAAACTAGAAGAACGAAATTTGGTGAGCCATGTGGGAATGGTGTACTGATCAATACCTAAAAGAATCATCAAGATTGGGTGAAAAAATGTTTGCTGAGATTTCAGGAAACTCGTAGTTTTGGGGAAGCTTGGCAACCCCTTTCAATGAAAGTGATTTTCCTCAGTATTTGCTTGGGGTTATATCAATAGGAAACAAACTATAGAGATAGAAATTGGAACTACTTTATTGTGTCAAGTTTCAAAGAGCTAGCAAAAACCGTGTTTGATTTAGAGTTCCAACTACATGTATCCATATAGGAGAAAACAGAGTGAAACCTAAAACTGAAAACGGTGACAGCAACTGAACGGTTTATGGTAGAGGAATAAAATTTGGTGAGCCATGTGGGAATAGTGTACTGATTATAAACTGAAAGTATCATCAAGATTGGGTGAAAAAATGTTTGCTGAGATTTCAGGAAACTCGTACTTTTGGGGTAGTTTGGCAACCCCTTTCAATGAAAGTGATTTTCTCTAGACTATTCATAAGGCTACAACAATAGGAAACAAACCATAGAGATAGAACTTGGAACCACTTTATTGTGTCAAGTTTCAAAGAGCTAGCACAAACCTTGTTTGATTTAGAGTTCCAACTACATGTATCCATATAGGAGAAAACAGAGAGAAACCTAAAACTGAAAACGGTCACAGCAAACGAACGGTTTAACCTAGAAGAACGAAATATCGTGAGCCAAGTGGGATTGGTGTACTGATCATTACCTGAAAGTATCACCAAGATTGGCTGAAAAAATGTTTGCTGAGATTTCAGGAAACACGTAGTTTTTGGGAAACTTGGCAACCCTTTTCAATGAAAGTGATTTTCGCAAGTCTCTACTTAGGGCTACATCAATAGGAAACAATACATATAGTTAGAACATGAAACTACTTTATTGGGTCAAGATTCAAAGAGCTAGCACAAACCGTGTTTGATTTAGAGTTCCAAATATATGTATCCATATAGTAGAAATCAGAGTGAAACCAAAAAATAATAACGGTAACAGCAAACGAACGGTTTAACCTAGAAGAACGAAATTTGGTGAGCCAAGTGGGACTGGTGTACTGATCATTACCTGAAAGTATCATCAATATTGGGTGAAAAAAATGTTTGCTGAGATTTCGGGAAACTCGTTGTTTTGGGGAAGCTTGGCAACCCTTTTCAATGAAAGTGATTTTCGCAAGACTCTGCACTGGGGTACATCAATAGGAAACAAACCATAGAGATAGAACTTGGAACTACTTTATTGTGCATAGTTTCAAGAGCTAGCACAAACCGTGTTTGATTTAGAGTTCCAACTACATGTATCCATATAGGAGAAAACAGAGTGAAACCTAAAACTGAAAACGGTGAGAGCAAACGAACGGTTTATCCTAGAGGAATGAAATTTGGTGAGCCAAGTGGGATTGGTATACTGATCATTACCTGAAAGTATCATCAAGATTGGGTGAAAAAATGTTTGCTGAGATATCAGGAACTCATAGTTTTGAGGAAGCTTGGCAACCCCTTTCAATGAAAGTGATTTTCCTCAGTCTCTGCTTGGGGCTATATCAATAGGAAAAAAACCATAGAGATAGAACTTGGTACTACTTTATTGTGCATAATTTCAAAGAGCTAGCACAAACCGTGTTTGATTTACAGTTCCACCTACATTTATCCATATAGGAGAAAACAGAATGAAACCTAAAAATAAACAGTCACAGCAAGCGAACGTTTTAACCGAGGAGAACGAAATTTGGTGAGTCAAGTGGGATTGGTGTACTGATCATTACCTGAATGTATCATCAACATTGGTTGAAAAAATGTTTGCTGAGATTTCAGGAAACTCGTAGTTTTGGGGAATCTTGGCAACCCCATTCAATGAAAGTGATTTTCGCCAGTCTCTACTTAGGGCTACAACCATAGGAAACAAACCATAGAGATACAACTAGGCACTACTTTACTGGGTCAAGATTTAAAGAGTTAGCACAAACTGTGCTTGATTTAGAGTTCCAACTACATGTATCAATATAGGAGAAAACAAAGTGAAACCTAAATATGATAACGGACACTGCAAACGAACGGTTGAACCTAGAAGAACGAATTTTGCTGAGCCAAGTGGGAATGGTGTACTGATCATTACCGGAAAGTATCATCAAGATTGGGTGAAAAAATGTTTGCTGAGATTTCAGGAAACTCGTAGTTTGAGGAAGCTTGGCAACCCCTTTCAATGAAAGTGATTTTGCTCAGTATCTGCTTGGGGTTATACCAATAGGGAACAAACCATAGATATGGAACTTGGAACTACTTTATTGTGCATAGTTTCAAAGAGCTAGCACACACCGAGTTTGATTTAGAGATCCAACTACATGTATCCATATAGGAGAAAACAGAGTGAAACCTGAAAATGAAAACAGTCACTGCAAAGGAACGGTTGAACCTAGAAGAACGAAATTTGGTGATCCAAGTGGGATTGGTGTACTGATCATTACCTGAAAGAATCATCAAGATTGGGTGAAAAAATGTTTGCTGAGATTTCAGGAAATTCGTTATTTTGGGGATGCTTGGCAACCGCTTTCAATTAAAGTGATTTTCGCCACTCTCTACTTAGGGCTACATCAATAGGAAACAAATTATAGAGATACAACTTGGAACTACTTTATTGTGTCAAGTTTCAAAGAGCTAGCACAAACCGTGTTTGATTTAGAGTTCCAACTACATGTATCCATATAGTAGAAATCAGAGTGAAACCTAAAAATGGTAACGGTTAATGCAAACGAATGGTTGAACCTAGAAGAACGAAATTTGGTGAGCAAAGTGGGAATGGTATACTGATCATTACCTGAAAGTATCATCAAGATTGGGTGAAAAAATATTTGCTGAGATTTCAGGAAACTCGTAGTTTTGGGGTTGCTTGGCGACCGCTTTCAATGAAAGAGATTTTCCTCAGTCTCTGCTTGGGGCTATATCAATAGGAAACAAATGATAGAGATAGAACTTGGAACTACTTTATTATGCATAGTTTCAAGAGGTAAAACAAACCGTGTTTGATATACAGTTCCAACTACATGTATCCATAGAGGAGAAAACAGAATGAAACCTAAAAATAAAAAGAGTCACAGCAAAGAAACGGTTTAACCAAGAAGAACGAAATTTGGTGACCCAAGTGGGAATGGTGTACTGATCATTACCTGAATATATCATCAACATTGGGTGAAAAAATGTTTGCTGAGATATCAGGAAACTCGTAGTTTTGAGGAAACTAGGCAATCCTCTTCAATGAAAGTGATTTTATTCAGTCTCTGCTTGGGGTTATATCAATATTAAACAAAGGATAGATATGGAACTTGGCTCTCATTTATCGTGCATAGTTTCAAAGAGCTAGCAAAAACAGTGTTTGATTTAGAGTTGCAACTACTTGTATCCATATAGGAGAAAACAGAGTGAAACCTAAAAATGAAAACGGTCACAAAAAACGAATGGTTGAACCTAGAAGAACGAAATTTAGTGAGCCATGTGGGAATGGTGTACTGATCATTACCTGAAAGAATCATCAAGATTGGGTGAAAAAATGTTTGCTGAGATTTCAGGAAACTCATAGTTTTGGGGAAGCTTGGCAACCCCTTTCAATGAAAGTGATTTTCCTCAGTCTCTGCTTGGGGTTATATCAATAGGAAACAAACTATAGAGATAGAAATTGAAACTACATTATTGTGTCAAGTTTCAAAGAGCTAGCACAAACCGTGTTTGATTTAGAGTTCCAACTACATGTATCCATATAGGAGAAAACAGAGTGAAACCTAAAACTGAAATCGGTGACAGCAACTGAATGGTTTATCGTAGAGGAATGAAATTGGGTGAGCCATGTGGGAATACTGAACTGATCATTAACTGAAAGTATCATCAAGATTGGGTGAAAAAATGTTTGCTGAGATTTCAGGAAACTCGTAGTTTTGGGGAAGCTTGGCAACCCCTTCCATTGAAAGTGATTTTCGCCAGACTCTTCATAGGGCTACATCAATAGGAAACAAACCATAGAGATAGAACTTAAAACTACTTTATTGTGTCAAGTTTCAAAGAGCTAGCACAAACCGTGTTTGATTTAGAGTTCCAACTACATGTATCCATATAGGAGAAAACAGAGTGAAACCTAAAACTGAAAACGGTCACAACAAACGAACGGTTTAACATAGAAGAACGAAATTTCGTGAGCCAAGTGGGAATGGTGTACTGATCATTACCTGAAAGTATCATCAAGTTTGGGTGAAAAAATGTTTGCTGAGATTTCAGGAAACTCTTTTTTTGGGGTAAGCTTGGCAACCCCCTAATGAAAGTTATTTTCCTCAGTCCTTGGGGCTATATCAATAGGAAACAAACCATAGAGACAGAACTTGTAACTACTTTATTGTGCATAGTTTCAAAGAGCTAGCACAACCGTGTATGATTTAGCGTTCGAACTACATGTATCCATATAGGAGGAAACAGAGTGAAACCTCAAAATGAAAACGGTCACAGCAAACGAATGGTTGAACCTAGAAGAAGGAAATTTGTTGAGCCAAGTGGGAATGGTGTACTGATCATTACCTGAAAGTATCATCAAGATTGGGTGAAAAAAAGTTTGCTGAGATTTCATGAAACTCGTAGTTTTGGGGAAACTTGGCAACCCCTTTTATGAAAGTGATTTTCGCAAGTCTCTACTTAGGGCTACTACAATAGGAAACAATCCATATATGTAGACCATGAAACTACCTTATTGGGTCAAGATTCAAAGAGCTAGCAAAAACCGTGTTTGATTTAGAGTTCCAAATATATGTATCCATATAGTAGAAATCAGAGTGAAACCTAAAAATGATAACCGTCAATGGAAACAAACGGTTGAACCTAGAAGAACGAAATTTGGTGAGCCTATTGGGATTGGTGTACTGATCATTACCTGAAAGTATCATCAAGATTGGGTTAAAAAAAGTTTGCTGTTATTTCAGGAAACTCGTAGTTTTGAGGAAGCTTGGCAACTCCTTTCAATGAAAATGATTTTCCTCAGTCTCTGCTTGGGGCGATATCAATAGGAAACAAACCTAAGAAACAGAACTTGGAACTACTTTATGGGGTCAAGTTTCAAAGAGCTAGCACAAACCGTGTTTGATTTAGAGTTCCAACTGCATGTATCCATATAGGAGAATACATAGTGAAACCTAAAAATAATAACGGACACTGCAAACGAATGATTGAACCTAGAAGAACGAAATTTGGTGAGCCAAGTGGGATTGGTGTACTCATCATTACCTGAAACTATCATCAAGATAAGGTGAAAAATTATTTGCCGAGATTTCAGGACACTGGTAGTTTTGGGGGAAGCTTTACAACCCCTTTCAATGAAAGAGGTTTTCCTCAGTCTCTGCTTAGGGCTACATCAATAGGAGAGAAACCGCAGGGAGAGAACTTGGAACTACTTTATTGTGCGTAGTTTCAATGAGCTAGCACAAACCGTGTTTGATTTAGAGTTCCAATACATGTATCCATACAGGAAAAAAGAGTGAAACCTAAAACTGAAAACAGTCACAGCAAACGAACGGTTTATCTTAGAAGAACAAAATTTATTGAGCCAAGTGGGAATGGTGTACTGATCATTACCTGAAAGTATCATGAAGATTGGGTTTAAAAATGTTTGCTAGATTTCAGGAAACTCGTAGTTTTGAGTTAGCTTGGCAACCCCTTTCAATGAAAGTGACTTTGCTCAGTATCTGCTTGGGGTTATTGCTAGGAGCCACAGCAAAAATATTGATACAGGCACCTTTGGGTTTAGTGACTGAGCCCCCGGCTCAGGTAGACACACACGTGTGTGGACCGGCTTGTTAGGGGACACACACGGCCTCTCACAAAATAAAACTTTGTTTCAGTTTGACTGGCTTGTGTTTTTGTGCCCAACTGGTTTGCAAGATTGCAAGCCGGCGTGCACTGACATCCCAGCAGGAAGGCGCCCAGCACGAAGGGATCAGGCGTGTTAGGCGACAGCAGCGGCAGGAGCGGAGCTCGGGAGAGCCCACGCGGCCTGGCCGGGCAGCCTGCAGCATTTTGGTGGCCCTGTACGGGAAACGCCCAAAATTTAAAGGTGGGTAATATCGCTCGCCCCTGAGGAAAGGCGACAGAATGGGTATTCCTGTTTTGATTTATTCTGCTTTTATTTCAGGCTCTCTAGACTTACAATTTTTTCAGGGGAATTGGGAAAAATGGTTGGCTCAAGGTTTGAAGTTATTCGGCCCTGAGAAAGAGAAAATTGATATAATCATTTTCCTCCTCTCCGTTTCTGCTTCATTCTGTTTTGGCTTTCTTCTATCCTATCTTATTGGGTTACGTTACCTTTATAGTAGATTAGAATCTAGTAAAAAACAAACCGAAAAACTGTTAAGTAAATTGTTAGAGGTCCAGGCTATGGCAGAAAACATATTAAGTCAAGCAAAACAAAAGGTCTCTCAAGCTAGTCAGACAGAAGAAAATTTGAAGAAAGCAAGCTCAGAGGAAAAACTGCCATCAGATAGGGAGACTGCTACTAACTCCGTTCCATCACCAGAGGGCGTAATTCAACCAACAGCCTCATCTGTAGCTGAGCTGCCCTCAACTTCCTTAGGTGATGAACGGAATCCTGAGGCAGGACCCCAAAAGTTAGCATGCCCTGTAGTTGAGCGGGGAGAAGAAAGACAACGAGTTTACCGTGCCTTAAATTTCAAAATAGTAAAGCAATTAAAGGAAGCTATAGCAACCTACGGCCCGGCCACTCCCTTCACAGTCAGTATGGTCGAATCTATTACCAGCTGGGACTTAACACCAACAGATTGGGCTAACGTGTGTCACTCTGTGCTAAATGGAGGACAATATTTATTATGGAAAATTGCCAATGAGGAATTTTGCAAGGAAACAGCTAGGCGAAATGCAGCAGCAGGTTACCCTGAAAGAGATTTACAAATGTTATTAGGGAGAGGACCCTATGAAAGTCAGAGGCAACAGATTGGATATGATCCTGGCGTATACGCTCAGATTGCTATAGATGCAATTAGGGCATGGAAAACTTTGAAGGGACAAGGGGATTTACAAGGTCAACTATCTAAGATAATACAAGGAGTTAATGAGCCCTACGCTGACTTTGTAGCTAGACTTATTGAAACAGCCTCTAAGACATTTGAAAATACAGAACAGGCAATGCCATTTATAAAACAACTGGCTTATGACCAAGCAAATCGTTGCTGCAAAGAGGTCATTAGACCATGGAAACATGAAGATTTAAACACATATATTAAATTATGTAGAGACATTAATGAACAAGGACAAGTCATGGCAGCTGAAGTAAAACAGGCTTTAGATACCAAGCCAAAAACATGCTATAATTGCAATCAGGAAGGACATTTTAAAAGAAATTGCCCCATAGGAGGAGAGTTTAACAAAGCTAGGTATCAAAGGAGCAGAATCCCGGGTATATGCCCACGATGCCATAGAGGGAGACATTGGGCTAATGAATGCCGTTCTCAAACCACCATAGAGGGTATTCCGTTATCAAAAAATGGACAAAGACCAAGTGTCTACCCACGATATCATGGAGAAAGGTATCAAGCCCCGTTGCCAAAAAACGAATTGGAGGGCCCAATGCCCCGGGGCCCAAAACCACAAATATACGGGGCAATGGAGGAACCCAACAACACCATCAAGGTAGTGCCCAGGACGCATTATCTATTAGATCCCCCATCAGACAGACTAGAGGGAGTGCAGGGTTGGACATCTGTGCCTCTGCCAGAGCAGTATTAACTCCAGAGATGGGAGTTCAAATCATTCCCACAGGAGTAAAAGGACCTCTTCCCCAGGGAACAGTAGGATTATTATTGGGACGCAGTTCTTCTACACTTAAAGGACTTATGATAAGTCCTGGGGTAATTGATCCCGATTATGAGGGTGAAATAAAAATTATAGCTAGTTCTCCAAGAGGTATATCAGTAATTTCATCAGGAGATAGAATAGCACAGTTATTAATAATACCAAGCCTACATGATAGATTTTCCAGTTGTAATGTAGAAAGAGGTTCCAAGGGATTAGGCTCCACAGGTGTAGATTGGGCTATGCTATCTTTAAATTTAGATTCTCGCCCTATGCTAAAATTAAATATTCAAGGACATGACTTTAATGGACTGCTGGACACAGGTGCGGACCTCAGCATCATATCTCGCCAGGAATGGCCTAAGCACTGGCCATTGCAACAAGCCACCCAAACGCTTAGAGGCCTAGGAGTGGCGAATAATCCCCATAGAAGTGCAATGGTATTAGATTGGAAAGATCCTGAAGGATGTGAAGGAACTATACAGCCCTATGTATTGGACCATCTCCCCATAAATTTATGGGGATGAGACGTCCTAGATCAATTAGGATTGACATTAACAAATAACGTCAATCCTAACGCGCCCACTACTAGGGCAAAACAAGGATTTAGAAAAGAAAAGAGATTAAGAGATCAAGAACAAGATATAACAGCACCAATTCAAATAGATCAAGAAATAAATAAACATGGATTGGGTTTTCAAAAAGGGCCACTGAGACAATCAAAATTACTTGGAAATCAGAAAGACCAGTGTGGGTTCCTCAGTGGCCCCTAACTAAAGAAAAGATACAAGTAGCCCATGATCTGGTCAAACAGCAATTAGCGGAAGGACATATACAACCTTCCGTATCTCCCCATAATACTCCCATTTTTGTCATTAAAAAGAAATCTGGTAAATGGAGATTATTACAAGATTTAAGAGCCATTAATAATGAGATGGTTATTATGGGACCTGCTCAATCAGGGATTCCCCAATTGTCTGCTCTACCAAAAACCTGGCATGTTTTAGCTATAGATATTAAAGATTGTTTCTTCTCAATTTCAATTCATCCCGAGGATAGTCCACATTTTGCATTTACTATCCCTGCACTGAATCATGAAGGTCCTGATCAGAGATATGAATGGAAAGTACTCCCTCAAGGGATGGCTAACAGCCCAACTTTGTGCCAAATTTATGTTGATAAAGCAATTCAGCCACTTAGAAATCAAAATCCTGAACTACAGATATTTCACTATATGGATGATGTGTTAATGGCACATAAAGATAAAAACACATTGCTAGAATGTTATGCCACGCTTACAAACTTATTAAAAAATTATAATATAGAGATAGCAATAGATAAAGTACAATTAAATCTTCCAATTAATTATTTAGGAGTTCTATTATCCTCAACCATGGTCCGTCCACCAAAAATTCAAATACGAGTGGATCAACTCAAATCACTTAATGACTTTCAAAAGTTATTCGGAGATATAAATTGGATAAGGCCTTATCTAGGCATACCAACAGGAGAATTGGGACCTTTATTTGATATTCTAAAAGGTCCATCAGATCCAAATTCACCCCGCATGTTAACGCCTGATGCTAGAAAGACATTAAAAATCATTGAGACATATATGGAAAATATGCATTTGGATAGAATTGATATAAGTTTGCCTTTATTATTTATTGTACTACTGACAAAAAATATTCCTACAGGAGTATTTTGGCAAGAAGGTCCATTATTATGGATACATTTATCTTATTCTCCTAATACTATTCTTACTAGATATCCTGAGGCTGTAGGGCAATTAATACTCAAAGGAATAAAAGCAGCAAAAGGAGTGTTTGGTATTTCTCCCAATAAAATTATTACTCCATATACTATGGATCAATTTGATGAGTTAGCTAATGAGTTAAATACTTGGGCAATAATCATGTGTAAATCTAGTGTTGCATTCGATAATCACTTGCCATCTAATCCTTTGTTGTCTTTTTGGTCTAAGCATCCTGTAGTTTTTCCAAAAATGACAAGAAAAACCCCTATCATAAATGCTCCAAATATATTCACTGATGGGTCAAACAATGGTACAGCAGCAGTAGTTACTCCTGATCAACCTTTTACATTTTTAGTACCCAAACAATCAGCTCAAAAGGTAGAGCTCAATGCAGTATTGCAAGGTTTTATGATGTTCAAAGATTCTACATTTAATTTATTTTCTGATAGTCAGTATGTAGTTAATGCTATTGTATCTCTTGAAGATGCTGGTAGGATTTCTCCTTCCTCTACTGTTTTCTCTTTGTTTTCTGCTATACAAAGTCTAATCTGGGATAGAAAGGATCCATTCTTTATAGGACATATCAGAGCACATACAGGATTGCCTGGAGCCCTTAGTTTGGGTAATGAACTAGCAGATAAATCTACACATGACATACATATTTTCTCCACAATAGAAGAAGCTATAAATTTTCATAAAAGGTTCCATGTCAATGCTAATACTTTACAAAAACGTTTTAAAATTACTAAAGAACAAGCCAGACATATAATAAAACAATGTCAAAATTGTGTGACATTTTTGCCACAAGTTAATCTTGGAGTCAATCCTAGAAGACTGATACCTAACCATATTTGGCAGATGGACGTCACACATTTGCCAGAATTTGGAAAATTAAAATATTTACATGTTACAGTTGATACTTTTTCTGGATTTTTTTTTTAAAGAGAGAGTGAGAGAGGAGAGAGAGAGAGAGAGAGAGAGAGAGAGAGAGAGAGAGAGAGAGAGAGAATTTTTAATATTTATTTTTTAGTTCTTGGCGGACACAACATCTTTGTTGGTATGTGGTGCTGAGGATCGAACCCGGGCCGCACGCATGCCAGGCGAGCGCGCTACCGCTGAGCCACATCTCCAGCCCCTTTTTCTGGATTTTTGATGGGCTCCCTTCATCCCGGAGAAAAAACTAAAGATGTTATAGCTCATTGCTTACAAAATTTTGCCACTGTGAGTGTTCCTAAACAGTTAAAAACTGATAACGGTCCTGGTTACACCTCCAAGTCTTTTAAACAATTTTGCTCATCATTTGGCATTACTCATATAACAGGAATCCAATACAACCCACAGGGACAAGGCATAGTTGAAAGAGCTCATCAAACTATTAAAATGTACTTATTAAAACAAAAGGAGGGAATTAGTAAGGGGTATATATCCCCCAAAGATAAACTTAAAATAACCCTTTTTACTCTAAACTTTCTAAATTTGGATTCATCAGGACTTAGTGCTGCGGAAAGACATATGTATCCGAAAAATGTACATAAGCCTAAGGTACTTTGGAAAGATATTCTAACAGGACAATGGAAAGGTCCGGACCCAGTAATAGTCTGGAGTTGGGGCTCCATCTGTGTTTTTCCACAGGAGGAACAGCAACCAATTTGGATTCCAGAGGGATTAACTAAAACAATTTCTACAGAAAAAGAAGATGATTTGACTCAAATCCATAATAGCTGACATCCAGAGTTCCAGCCTGGCTATTCTTACATCTGTGACAGTGATTTACCACGGTGCCTTTTTCAATATCTATTTTATTATTTGCATTTTTCCCACATAATAAAGTTCTATTTTATTTTATTTTATTTTATTTTACCTTATTTTTTGAGCTCATACAAACCTAGGTTAATGTTTTTCTGATCAGTTTTATTTTTTGACTGTGTTTTATTTTTTTTAACTGTAAAGTTTTTAAACATTGCAATGGAGATTTTACCTAGCTATAGCTACAAGGCCTTTATTTACTATTGTCTTATATGTTCTATGTTATGTATGCACTATTTTGTGTTGTATGTCTGCATGTGTGTATGTCCATATTTCATTTATAAGGAGCGCTCATGTATAAATAGATATAAAGGATCCAAAAAAAATTTAAGTCACGTGACTTATATGGTTTAATTTACATTAGGTAAACAGCTGTTATAAATTTTGCTTTTCAAGGTGGTTAACAGATCTGTTTGTTTACTTTCACCTTTCCTTTTCATTATATTTAATAATTCTGTTCAGGATAATGTCTCTTTAGCAACATGGCCAGAATTCCCATCTCCATCCCAGTGCTGGTGAAGACTAAGATAAAACCAAACTACAACTTCTATGATAGCTATCACAGTAAACTGTATAAACTGATAATCAATCAATATAACTCAACAAGTATGCTCAATCAAGGACTTAATTTACTTTGGGAGGAAATGGACATATTGATAGACTCCTCCACTTTGAACTGCTTACACAACTTGCCTGGATTATGTATCACCTGAATGCATTGTGCTCTATTTGTTGATACAGCGAATTATGGTAGTGCTGGAATATCTTAGCCGATGTGTCACCTGTGTTTCCAAAGGAGCCTTCAATTGGCTTGGTGTCGTGGCATTTCTGTGTCTTTCTCCCTTCTACCAGTGATGGTCTAAATTTGGGGGCCAACAGAGGTGAGGCAAGAACCTCACCCCCCCACTGCCACCAAGGTTAATTTTGGGGGTCAACTGAGGTGAGGCAAGAACCTCACCCCCCCACTGGTGCATAGGCCTATTCCACAGGTATGGCTATACACTGGACCGGTAGTCAGTGACAGGTATGATTTCGATTGCAGTGGTATCAACCTAAGCCAGGAGGCTGACGCAATAAGGTCAGTTTTCAGATGACGGGTAAGAACCATATGTGAATTGGACATACCTAACAGGCACGGTCCCAAGCCACATTGCCTGATGTTTAATTAAACAGAAGCGGGCAGATGCTAGGAGCCACAGCAAAAATATTGATACAGACACCTTTGGGTTTAGTGACTGCCAGCCAGCCATTGAGATTATGATTATATTAAGTTACATTCATATGGTAATTGGACTCCTGCTGTTTACCTGGGCCCGTTACAGGACTCGGGTTACTCATGTCACTCTTGTAATGGGAGAGTTCCCATTGGTTGAGAAAGGATGGTAGGAGGGTGTTCCGGGGGAAGTGGAGCACCCGGCTCAGGTAGACACACACGTGTGTGGACCGGCTTGTTAGGGGACGCACACGGCCTCTCACAAAATAAAACTTTGTTTCAGTTTGACTGGCTTGTGTTTTTGTGCCCAACTGGTTTGCAAGATTGCAAGCCGGCGTGCACTGATATCCCAGCAGGAAGGCGCCCAGCAGGAAGGCAGCAGGCGTGCTCGGAGACAGCAGCGGCAGGAGTGGAGCTCGGGAGAGCCCACGCAGTCAGGATGGGCAGCCTGCAGGAGGTTATATCAATAGGAAACAAACCATGGAGATGGAACATGGAACTACATTATTGTGCATAGTTTCAAAGAGCTAGCACAAACCGGGTTTGATTTAGTGTTCCAACTACATGTATACATATAGGAGAAAACAGAGTGAAAAATAAAATTGAAAACGGTCACAGCAAATGAACGGTTTAACTTAGAAGAACAAAATTTGGTGAGCCAAGTGGGAATGGTGTACTGATCATTACCGGAAAGTATCATCAAGATTGGGGGAATAAATATTTGCGGAGATTTCAAGAAATCGTAGTTTTGGGGAAGCTTGGCAAACCCTTTCAATGAAAGTGATTTTCCTCAGTCTCTGCTTGGGGCTATATCAATAGGAAACAAACCATAGAGATAGAAATTTAACTACTTAATTGTGTGAAGTTTCAAAGAGATGGCACGAACCGTGTTTGATTTAGAGTTTCAACTACATGTATCCATACAGGAGAAAACACAGTGAAACCTGAAATTGAAAACCGTCACAGGAAACGAACAGTTTAATCTAGAAGAACGATATTTGGTGAGCCAAGTGGGATTGGTGTACAGATCATTACCTGAAAGTATCATCAAGATTGGATTAAAAAAGTTTTCTGAGATTTCAGGAAACTCATAGTTTTGAGGAAGCTTGGCAAACCCTTTCAATGAAAGTGATTGTCTTCAGTCTCTGCTTGGGGCTATATTAATAGGAAACAAACCATAGAGATAGAAATTGGAACTACTTTATTGTGCATAGTTTCAAAGAGCTAGCACAAACAGTGTTTGATTTAGAGTTCCACCTACATGTATCCATATAGGAGAAAACAGAATGAAACCTAAAATTAAAAACAGTCACAGCAAACGAACGGTTTAACCAAGAAGAACGAAATTTGGTGACCCAAGTGGGAATGGTGTACTGATCATTACCTGAATATATCATCAACATTGGGTGAAAAATTTTTTGCTGAGATTTCAGGAAACTCCTAGTTTTGAGGAAGCTTGGCAACTCCTTTCAATGAATGTGTTTTTCTCATTATCTTCTTGGGGTTATATCAATAGGAATCAAACCATAGATATGGAACTAGGAACTACTTTATTGTGTATAGTTTCAAAGAGCTAGCACACACCGTGTTTGATTTAGAATTCCAACTACATGTATCCATATAGGAGAAAACAGAGTGAAACCTAAAAATGAAAACGGTTACTGCAAACGAACGGTTGAACCTAGAAGAAGGAAATTCGGTGAGCCAAGTGTTAATGGTGTACTGATCGTGACCTGAAACTATCATCAAGATAAGGTGAAAAAATATTTGACGGGATTTCAGGACACTCGTAGTTTGGGGGAAGCTTCACAACACTTTTCAATGAAAGAGATTTTCCTCAGTCTCGCTTGGGGCTACATCAATAGGAAAGAAATCATAGAGTGAGAACTTGGAACTACTTTATTGTGGATAGTTTCAATGAGCTAGCAAAAACCGTGTTTGATTTAGAGTTCCAACTATATGTATCCATACAGGAGAAAAGAGTGAAACCTAAAAATGAAAACAGTCACAGCAAATGAATGGTTTATCCTAGAAGAACGAAATTTGGTGAGCCAAGTGGGAATGGTGTACTGATCATTACCTGAAAGTATCATCAAGATTGGGTGAAAAAGAGTTTGCTGAGATTTCAGGAAACTCATACTTTTTAGGAAGCTTGGCAACCCCTTTCAATGAAAGTGATTTTCCTTTGTCTCTGCTTGGGGCTATATCAATTGGAAACAAACCGTAGAGATAGAACTTGGAACTACTTTATTGTGCATAGTTTCAACGAGCTAGCACAAACCGTGTTTGATTTAGAGTTCCACCTACATGTATCCATATAGGAGAAAACAGAATGAAACCTAAAATTAAAAACAGTCACAGCAAACGAACGGTTTAACCGAGAAGAATGAAATTTGGTGAGCCAAGTGGGAATGGTGTACTGATCATTACCTGAAAGTATCATCAAGATTGGGTTAAAAAATGTTTGCTGAGATTACAGGAAACTCGTAGTTTTGAGGAAGCTTAGCAAAACCTTTTAATGAACGTGATTTTCCTCAGTCTCTACTTCGGGTTACATCAATAGGAAACAAACCATAGATATGGAACTTGGAACTACTTTATTGTGCATAGTTTCAAAGAGCTAGCACACACCGTGTTTGATTTAGAGTCTCAACTACTTGTATCCATATAGGAGAAAACAGTGTGAAAACTTAAAATGATACCGTTCACTGCAAACGAACGGTTGAACCTAGAAGAACTAAATTCGGTGAGCCAAGTTTGATTGGTGTACTGATCATTACCTGAAAGTATCATCAAGATTGGGTAAAAAAAAATGTTTGCTGAGATTTCAGGAAACTCGTAGTTTTGAGGAAGCTTGGCTAACCCTTTCAATGAAAATGATTTTCCTCAGTCTCTGCTTGGGGCTATATCAATAGGAAACAAACCATAGAGATAGTACTTGAAACTATTTTATTGTGTCAAGTTTCAAATAGCTAGCACAATCCGTGTTTGATTTCCAGTTCCACCTACATTTATCCATATAGGAGAATAGAGAGTGAAACCTAAAAATGATACTGGTCACTGCAAACGAACGGTTGAACCTAGAAGAACGAAATTTGGTGAGCAAAGTGGGAATGGTGTACTGATCATTACCTGAAAGTATCATCAAGATTGTGTGAAAAAATGTTTGCTGAGATTACAGGGAACTAGTAGTTTTGGTGAAGCTTGGCAACCCCTTTCAATAAACGTGATTTTCCTCAGTCTCTATTTGGGGCTATATCAATAGGAAAGAAACCATAGAGATAGAACTTGGAACTACTTGATTGTGTCAAGTTTCAAAGAGCTAGCACAAACCGTGTTTGATTTAGAGTTCCAACTACAGTATGCATATAGGAGAAAACAGAGTTAAACCTAAAAATGAAAACTGTCACAGCAAACAAACGGTTTAACCTAGAAGAGTGAAATTTTGGTGAGCAAAGTGGGAATGGTGTACTGATCATTACCTGAAAGTATCATCAAGTTTGGGTGAAAAATTATTTCCTGAGATTTCCGGAAACTCGTAGTTTTGTGGAAGCTTGGCAACCAATTTCAATGAAAGTGATTTTCTCCAGACTCTGCATATGGCTACATCAAATGGAAACACACTATATAGATGGAACTTGGAACTACTTTATTGGGTCAAGTTTCAAAGAGCTAGCACAAACCGTGTTTGATTTAGAGTTCCAAATACATATATTCATATAGGAGAAAAGAGTGAAACCTAAAACTGAAAACAGTCATAGCAAACAAATGGTTTAACCTAGGCGAACGAAATTTGGCGAACCAAGTAGGATTGGTGTACTGATCATTACCTGAAAGTATCATCAAGATTGGGTGAAAAAACCTTTGCTGACATTTCAGGAAACTCGTAGTTTTGGGGAATCTTGGCAACCCCTTTCAATGAATGTGATTTTCTCCAGTCTCTACTTAGGGCTACATCAATAGGAAACAAACCATATAGATAGAACTTGGAACTACTTTATTGGGTCAAGTTTCAAAGAGCTAGCAAAAACCGTGTTTGATTTAGAGTTCCAACTACACGTATCCATATAGGAGAAAACAGAGTGAAACCAAAAAATGATAAAGGTCAGTGCAAAAGAACGGTTGAACCTACAAGAACAAAATATGGTGAGCCAAGTGGGAATGGTGTACTGATCATTACCTGAAAGTATCATCAAGATTGGGTGAAAAAATGCTTGCTAAAATCAGGAAACTCGTAGTTTTGAGGAAGATTGGCAACCCCTTTCAATGAAAGTGATTTTCCTCAGTCTGTGCATAGGACTACATCAATAGGAAACAAACAATAGAGATAGAACATGGAACTACTTTATTGTGTCAACTTTCAAAGAGCTAGCACAAACAGTGTTTGACTTAGAGTTCCAACTACATGTATCGATATAGGAGAAAACAGACTGAAACCTAAAAATGAAAATGGTCACTGAAAACGAATGGTTTAACCAAGAAGAAAGAAATTTGGTGAGCCAAGTGGGATTGGTGTACTGATCATTACCTGAAAGTATCATCAAGATTGGGTTAAAAAATGTTTGCTGAGATTTCAAGAATCTCGTAGTTTTGGGGATGCTTGTCAACCCCTTTCAATGAAAGTGATTTTCCTCAGTCACTGCATAGGGCTACATCAATAGGAAACATACCATAGAGATAGAACGTGGAACTACTTTATTATGCCAAGTTTCATAGAGCTAGCCCAAACCGTGATTGATTTAGTGTTCCAACTACAAGTATCAATATAGGAGAAAACAGAGTGAAACCTAAAAATGAAAACGGTCACAGCAAACTAACGGTTTAACCAAGACGAATGAAATGTTGTTAGCCAAAGTGGGAGTGGTGTACTGATCATTACCTGGAAGTATCATCAAGATTGGGTTAAAAAAAGTTTGATAAGATTTCAGGAAACTCGTAGATTTGAGTAAGCTTGGCAACGCCTTTCAATGAAAATGATTTTCCTCAGTCTCTGCTTGGGGCTATATCAATAGGAAACAAACTATAGAGCTAGACCTTGGAACAACTTTATTGTGGATAGATTCATAGAGCTAGCAAAAACCTTGTTTGATTTAGAGTTCCAAATACATGTATCCATATAGGAGAAAACAGAGTGAAACCTAAGAATGAAAAATGTCACTGCAAACGAACGGTTTAACATAGAAGAACGAAATTTGGTGAGCCAAGTGTGAATGGTGTACTGATCATTACCTGAAAGTATCATCAAGATTGGGTGAATAAATGTGTGCTGAGATATCAGGAAACTTGTAGTTTTGAGGAAGCTTTGCAACCCCTTTCAATGAAAGTGATTTTCCTCATTCTCTGCTTGGGGCGATATCAATCGAAAACAAACCATAGAGATACAACTTGGAACTTCTTTATTGTGCATAGTATCAAAGAGCTAGCACAAACCGTGTTTGATTTAGAGTTCCAACTACATGTATCCATATAGGAGAAAACAGAGTGAAACCTAAAAATGATAAGGGTCACTGCAAACGAACGGTTGAACCTAGAAGAACGAAATTTGGTGAGTCATGTTTGATTGGTGTACTGATCATTACCTGAAAGTACCATGAAGATTGGGTGAAAAAATGTTTGCTGAGATTTCAGGAAACTCCTAATTTTGGGGAAGCTTGGCAACCCCTTTCAATGACAGTGACTTTCGTCAGTCTCCGCTTGGTACTATATCAATAGGAAAAAAAAAAAAACATAGTGATAGAACTTGGAACTACTTTATTATCTCAAGTTTTAAAGTGCTAGCACAAACCGTGTTTGATTTAGAGTTCCAAATACATGTATCCATATAGGAGAAAACAGAGTGAAACCTAAAATGATAAGGGTCACTGCACATGAACGGTTTAACCTGGAAGAACGAAATTTGGTGATCCAAGTGAAATTGGTGTACTGATCATTACCTGAAAGTATCATCATGATTGGGAAATAAAACGTTTGCTGAGATTTAAGGAAACCCGGAGTTTTGAGGAAGCTTGGCAACCCCTTTCAATGAAAGTGATTTTCCTCAGTCTCTACTTGGGGCTATATCAATAGGAAACAAACCTTAGAGATAGAACTTGGAACTACTTTATTGTCCATAGTTTCAAAGAGCTAGAACAAACCGTGTTTGATATAGAGTTTCAACTACATGTATCCATATAGGAGAAAACACAGCAAAACCTAAAAACCATAACGGTCACTGCAAACGAACGGTTGAACCTAGAAGAACGAAATTTGGTGAGCCAAGTGGGAATGGTGTATTAATCATTACCTGAGAGGATCATCAAGATTGGGTGAAAAAATGTTTGCTGAGATTTAAGGAAACTCGTAGTTTTGAGGAAGCTTGGCAACACTTATAACGAAAGAGATTTTCCTCAGACTCTGCTTGGGGCCATATCAATAGGAAGCAAACCATAGAGATACAACTTGGAACTACATTATTGTGCATAGTTGTAAAGAGGTAGCCCAAAGCGTGTTTGATTTAGAGTTCGAACTACAGTATCCATTTAGAGGAAAACAGAGTGAAACCTAAAAGTGATAATGGTCACGGCAAACGAACGGTTGAACCTAGAAGAATGAAATTTGGTGAGCCAAGTGGGATTGGTGTTGTGATCATTACCTGAAAGAATCATCAAGATTGGGAGAAAAAATGTTTGCTGAGATTTCAGGAAACTCGTAGTTTTGGGGAAGCTTGGCAACCTTTTTCAGTGAAAGTGATTTTCCTCAGTCTCTGCTTGGGTCTATATCAATAGGAATCAAACCATATAGATAGAACTTGGAACTACTTAATTGGGTGAAGTTTCAAAGAGCCAGCAAAAACCATGTTTGATTTAGAGTTCCAACTAAATGTATCCATAAAGGAGATAACAGAGTGAACCCTAAAAATGATAATGGTCACTGCAAATGAACGGTTTAACTTAGAAGAACGAAATTTGGTGAGCCAAGTGGGATTGGTGTACTGATCATTACCTGAAAATATCATCAAGATTGGGTGAAAAAATGTTTGTTGAGATTTCAGGAAACTCGTAGTTTTGGGGAAGCTTGGCAACCGCTTTCAATGAAAGAGATTTTCCTCAGTCTCTGCTTGGTGCTATATCAATAGGAAACAAACCATAGAGATAAATCTTGTAACTACTTTATTGTGCATAGTTTCAAAGAGCTAGCACAAACCGTGTTTGATTTAGAGTTCCAAATACTTGTATCCATATAGGAGAAAACAGAGTGAAACCTGAAAATGATAACTGTCACTGCAAACGAACTGTTTAACCTAGAAGAACGAAATTCGGTGAGCCAAGTGGGAATGGTGTACTGATCTTTTCCTGAAAGTATCAGCAAGATTGGGTGAAAAAATATTTGCTGAGATTTCAGGAAACTCGTAGTTTTGGGGAAGCTTGTCAACACCTTTCAACGAAAGTGATTTTACTCAGTCTCTGCTTGGTACTATATCAATAGGAAACAAACCATAGAGGTAGAACTGGGAACTACATTATTGTGTCTAGTTTCAAAGAGGTAGCACAACCGTATTTGATTTAGAGTTCCAACTAGATGTATCCATATAGCAGAAAACAGTATGAAACCTAAAATTTAAAAGGGTCACAGCAAACGAATGGTTTAAATTAGAAGAACGAAATTTGATGTGCCAAGTGGGATTGGTTTACTGATAATTACCTGAAAGTATGATAAAGATTGGTGAAAAAATGTTTGCTGAGATTTCAGGAAAATCGTAGTTTTGGGGAAGCTTGGCAACCCCTTTCAATGAAAGTGATTTTCGCCAGTCTCTGCATAGGCCTACATCAATAGGAAACAATCCATAGAGACAGAACTTGGAACTACTTTATTGTGCATAGTTTCAAAGACCTAGCACAAACCATGTTTGATTTAGGGTTCCAACTACATGTATCCATATAGGAAAAACAGAGTGAAACCTAAAAATGAAAACGGTCACTGCAAACGAACCGTTTAAGCTAGAAAGAAGGAAATTTGGTGAGCCAAGTGGGAATGGTGTTCTGATCAGTACCTGAAAGTATCATCAATATTGGGTCTAAAAATGTTTGCTGAGTTTTCAGGAAACTCGAAGTTTTGGGGAAGCATGGCAACCCCTTTCAATGAAAGAGATTTTACTCAGTCTCTGCTTGGTACTATATCAATTGGAAACAAACCAAAGAGGTAGAACTTGGAACTACATTTTGTGCATAGTTTCAAAGAGCTAGCACAAACCATATTTGATATATAGTCCCAACTACATGTATCCATATAGGAGAAAACAGAGTGAAACCTAAAAATGATAACGGTCACTGTAAAGGAACTGTTTAACCTAGAAGAACGAAATTTGGTGAGCCATGTGGGATTGGTGTACTGATCATTACCTGAAAGTATCATCAAGATTGGGTGAAAAAAGATTGCTGAGATTTCAAGAAACTCGTAGGTTTGAGGAAGTTTGGAAACCCCATTCAATGAAAGTGATTTTCCTCAGTCTCTGTTTTGGGGCTATATCAATAGGAAACAAACCATAGAGACAGAACTTAGAACTACTTTATTGGGTCAAGTTTCAAGGAGCTAGCATAAACCGAGTTTGATTTAGAGTTCCAACTACATGTATCCATATATGAGAAATCAGATTGAAACATAAAAATGAAAACGGTTACTGCAAAAAAACGGTTTAACCTAGAAGAACGAAATTTGGTGAGCAAAGTGGGAATGGTGTACTGATCATTCCATGAAAGTATCATCACGATTGGGTGAAAAAACGTTTGCTGAGATTTCATGAAACTCGTAGTATTGGGGAAGCTTGGCAACCCCTTTCAATGAAAGTGATTTTCCTCAGTCTCTGCTTGGGGCTATATCAATAGGAAACAAACCATAGAGATAGAACTTGGAACTACTTTATTGTTCATTGTTTCAAAGAGCTAGCACAAACCGTGTTTGATTTAGAGTTCTAACTAGAGGTATCCATATAGGAGAAAAGAGAGTGAAACCTAAAAATGATAATGGGTCATTGCAAATGAAAGGTTTAACCTTGAAGAACGAAAATTTGGTGAGCCAAGTTGGAATGGTGTACTGATCATTACCTACAAGTATCATCCACATTTGGTGAAAAAATGTTTGCTGAGATTTCAGGAAACTCGTAGTTTTGAGGAAGCTTTGCAACTCCTTTCAATTAAAGTGATTTTCCTCAGTCTCAGCTTGGGGCTATATCAATAGGAAACGAACCATAGAGATAGAACTAGGAACTACATTACTGTGCATAGTTTCAAAGAGCTAGCAAAACCGTGTTTGATTTAGGGTTTCAAATACATGTATCCATATAGGAGAAAACAGAGTGAAACCGGAAAATGAAAACGGTCACTGCAAACGAACGGTTTAACCTAGAAGAACGAAATTTTGTGAGCCAAGAGGGATTGGTGTACTGATCATTACCTGAAAGTATCATCAAGATTGGGTGAAAAAATGTTTGCTGAAATTTCAGGAAACTCTTAGTTTTGAGGAAGCTTGGCAACCTTTTTCAATGAAAGTGATTTTCCTCAGTCTCTGCTTGGGGCTATATCAATAGGAAACAAACCGTAGTGATAGAACTTGGAACTACTTTATTGTGCATAGTTTCTAAGAGCTAGCACAAACCGTGTTTGATTTAGAGTTCCAAATACATGTATCCATATAGGAGAAAACACAGTGAAACCAGAAAATAAAAACGGTCACTGCAAACGAACGGTTACACCTAGAAGAACGAAATTTGGTGAGCCAAGTGGGATTGATGTACTGATCATTACCTGAAAGTCTCATCAAGATTGGGTGAAAAAATGTTTGCTGACATTTCAGGAAACTCGTTGTTTTGAGAAAGGTAGGCAACACCTTTCAATGAAAGTGATGTTCGCCATCTCTACTTAGGGCTACATCAATAGGAAAGAAAGCATAGAGATAGAAATTGGAACTACATTATTGTGCACAGTTTCAAAGAGCTAGCACAAACCGTGTTTGATTTAGAGTTCCAACTACATGTATCCATATAAGAGAAAACAGAGTGAAACCTGAAAATAAAACGGTCACTGCAAACGAACGGTTTAACATAGAAGAAGGAAATTTGGTGAGCTAAGTGGGATTGGTGTACTGATCATTTCCTGAAAGTATGAAAAGATTGGGTGAAAAAAATATTTGCTGAGATTTCAGGAAACTCGTAGTTTTGAGGAAGCTTTGCCACACCTTTCAATGAAAGTGATTTTCCTCAGTCGCTGGTTGGGGCTAAATCAATAGGAAAAAAAAACCATAGAGGTAAAACTTGGAACTACTTTATTGTGCATAGTTTCAAAGAGCTAGCACAAACCGTGTTTGACTTACATTTCCAAATACATGTATCCTTATAGGAGAAAACAGAGTGAAACCTGATAATGAAAACGGTCACTGCAAACGAACGGTTTAAACTAGAAGAACGAAATTTGGAGAGCCAAGTGGGATTGGTGTACTGATCATTACATGAAAGTATCATCAAGATTGGGTGAAAAAATGGTTGCTGAGATTTCAGGAAACTCGTAGTTTTGAAGAAGCATGGCAACCCCTTTCAATGAAAGTGATTTTCCTCAGTCTCTGCTTGGGGCTATATCAAGAGGAAACAAACCAAAGAGTTAAAACTTGGAACTGCATTATTTTGCATAGTTTCAAAGAGCTAGCACAAATTGTGTTGGATTTACAGTTCCAACTACATGTATCCATATAGCAGAAAAAAGAGTGAAACCTGAGAATGAAAACGGTCACTGCAAACGAACGGTTTAACCTAGAAGAACGAAATTTGGTGAGCCAATTGGGATTGGTGTACTGACCATTATCTGAAAGTATCATCAAGATTGGGTGAAAAAGTGTTTGCTGAGATTTCAGGAAACCCGTAGTTTTAAGAAAATTGGCAACCCCTTTCAATGAAAGTGATTTTCCTCAGTCGCTGCTTGGGGCTATATCAATAGGAAACAAAACGTAGAGATAGAACTTGGAACTACTTTATTTTGAATAGTTTCAAAGAGCTAGCAAAAACCGTGTTTGATTTCGAGTTCCAACTACATGTATCCATATAGGAGAAAACAGAGTGAAACCTAAAAATGAAAACCGTCACTGCAAACGAACGATTTAAGCTAGAAGATCGAAATTTGGTGAGCCAAGTGGGATTGGTGTACTGATCATTACCTGAAAGTATCATCAAGATTGGGTGAAAAATGTTTGAGAGATTTCAGGAAACTCGTAGTTTTGGGGATATTGGCAACCCCTTTCAATGAAAGTGGTGTTCGCCAGTCTCTGCATAGGGCTACATCAATAGGAAACAAACAATAGAGATAGAACTTGGAACTACAATTTCGTGCATAGTTTCAAAGAGCTAGCACAAACCGTGTTTGATTTAGAGTTCCAAATACGTGTATCCATATAGGAAAAACCGAGTGAAACCTGAAAATATAAACGGTCACTGCAAACGAATGATTTAACCTAGAAGAACGAAATTTGGTGACCCAAGTGGGATTGGTGTACTGATCATTACCTGAAAGTATCATCAAGACTGGGTCAAAAAATTTTTGCTGAGATTTCAGGAAACTCGTAGTTTTGAGGAAGCTTGGCAAACCCTTTCAATGAAAGTGATTTTCCTCAGTCTCTGCTTGGGGCTATATCAATAGGAAACAAACCATAGAGATAGAACTTGGAAGTACTTTTTTGTGCATAGTTTCAAAGAGCAAGCACAAACCGTGTTTGATTTAGAGTTCCAACTACATGTATCCTTATAGGAGAAAACAGAGTGAAACCTAAAAATGAAAACGGTCACTGCAAATGAACGGTTTAACCTAGAAGAACGAAATTTGGTGAGCCAAGTGGGATTGGTGTCCTGATCATTACCTGAAAGTATCATCAATATTTTGCGAAAAAATGTTTGCTTAGATTTCAGGAAACTTCTAGTTATGAGGAAGCTTGGCAAACCCTTTCAATGAAAGTGATTTTCCTCAGTCTCCGCTTGGAGCTATATCAATAGGAAACAAACCGTAGTGATAGAACTTGGAACTACTTTATTGTGCATAGTTTCAAAGAGCTAGCACATATCATGTTTGATTTAGAGTTCCAACTACATGTATCCATATAGGAGAAAACAGAGTGAAACCTGAAAATGAAAACGGTCACTGCAATCGAACGGTTTAACCTAGAAGAACGAAATTTTGTGAGCCAAGTGGGACTGGTGTACTGACAATTACCTGAAAGTATCATCAAGATTGGGTCAAAAAATGTTCTAGATTTCAGGAATATCGTAGATTATTGGAAGCTAGGCAAACGCTTTTAATGAAAGTTATTTGCCTAAGTCTCTGCTTGGGGCTATATCTATAGGAAACAAACCATATAGGTAAAACTTGGAACCACTTTATTGTGCAGAGTTTCAAAGAGCTAGCACACACCGTGTTTGATTTAGAGTTCCAACTACATGTATCCATATAGGAGAAAACAGAGTGAAACCTGAAAATGAAAACGGTCACTGCAAACGAACGGATTAACCTAGAAGAACGAAATTTCGTGAGCCATTTGGGATTGTTGTGCTTACCATTACCAGAAAGTATCATCTAGATTGGGTGAAAAAATGTTTGCTGAGATATCAGGAAACGCGTAGTTTTTGGGCAATTGGCAACCCCTTTCAATGGAAGTGATGTTCGCCAGTCTCTGCATAGGGCTACCTCAATAGGAAACAAACCATAGGGATAGAACTTGGAACTACTTTATTTTGAATACTTTCAAAGAGCTAGCACAAACCGTGTTTGATTTAGAGTTCCAACTACATGTATCCATATAGGAGAAAACCGAGTGAAACCTGAAAATGAAAACGGTCACTGCAAATGAACGATTTAACCTAGAAGAACGAAATTTGGTGAGCCAAGTGGGATTGGTGTACTGATCATTACCTGAAAGTATCATCAAGATTGGGTGAAAGGAGGGGATCCAACATGGCGGCCGGCGAGCAAGCAGCATTTTCTATACCTCCGCAGTAACAGGATCAGAGAGACACATAAATCCACTTGCATGGGACCTGCTGAAGATCTTCTAACAATATTCCTCTGAAAGGAGACCTGCCGATAACTAGTAAGTCTGTGTGAGGGGTCAGGTTCTCCCAGGCGACTGAATCTCGGCAACGCGGATCAGGGACACAATCCCGCCGGTCACGGCGGCAGCTGATCTGGGCCTTGCAGGCCTGAGTCTGGGATCGGCCTCAGGCGGTTCAGCGCTGGGATCCACACTCCTACCACCCCACCCCCCTCCAGCCGGTTTGGAGCGACGCGGATCAGGGACACAATCCCGCCGGTCACGGCGGCGGCTGATCTGGGCCCTGCAGGGCTGAGTCTGGGATCGGCCTCAGGCGGTTCAGCGCTAGGATCCACAGTCCTACCACCCCACCCCCCTCCAGCAGGTTCGGAGCAAAGCGGATCAGGGACACATTCCCGCCGGTCACTGCGGCGGCTGATCTGGGCCCTGCAGGGCTGAGTCTGGGATTGGCCTCAGGCGGTTCAGAGCTAGGATCCACACTTCTACCACCCCACCCCCCTCCAGCTGGTTCGAAGCAACGCGGATCAGGGACACAATCCCGCCGGTCACGGTCGCGGCTGATCTGGGCCCTGCAGGGCTGAGTCTGGGATTGGCCTCAGGCGGTTCAGCGCTAGGATCCACACTCCTACCACCCCACCCCTGTCCAGCCGGTTGGGAGCAAAGCGGATCAGGGACACAATCCCGCCGGTCATGGCGGCTGCTGATCTGGGCCCTGCAGGGCTGAGTCTGAGATCAGCCTCAGGCGGTTCAGCACTAGGATCCACACTCCTACCACCCCATCCCCCTCCAGCCGGTTCGGAGCAATGCGGATCAGGGACACAATCCCGCCGGTCACGGCGGCGGCTGATCTAGGCCCTGCAGGGCTGAGTCTGGGATCGGCCTCAAGTGGTTCAGCGCTAGGATCCACACCCCTACCACCCCACCCTCCTCCAGCCGGATTGGAGCAAAGCGGAGCAGGGACACAATCCCGCCGGTCACGGTGGCGGCTAATCTGGGCCCTGCAGGGCTGAGTCTGTGATCGGCCTCTGGCGGTTCAGCGCTAGGATCCACACTCCTACCACCCCACCCCCCTCCAGCAGGTTCAGAGTAACGTGGATCAGGGACACAATCCAGCCGGTCACGGATGCGGCTGATCTGGGCCCTGCAGTGCTGAGTCTGCGAACTGCCTCTGGTGGTTCAGCGTTAGGATAAACACTCCTACCACCCCACCCCGCTCCAGCCGGTCTGGAGCAACGCCAAGCAGGGACACAATCCCGCCAGCCACGGAGGCGGCTGGACTGGGCCCCGCAGGCCTGAGTCTGTGAATGGCCTCTAGCGGTTTGGCGCTAGGACTTTGGCAGCGCTTAGGGCTGAGTTTCAGCTTTGAGACAGAGGAGAGAAGCGGTCCAGTTTGGTTCCAGACACTGGTCGGACCACAGAGGAGGACAGCAGCCGCCATTTCAGAGAGATGATGTAATCATCCCCATGTTCTACTGATCACAGCTCATTCAGTTACGGAAGAGGTGATTTCAGGCTAGTAAATATCAAAAACACAACAGTTGCACCAAGCAGAAAGAAGCGCGTGCAGTATGAAAAGACAAGGAAGGAAAGGATCACAAGCAATGCAGGTCAACTCAACTTTAGAAGAGGTAATAGCTGCAACAGATGGAATATCAGATAAAGAGTTCAGGATATATATGCTTCAGATGATCTGGAGTCTCAAGGAAGACATGAGACAGCAAAATCAGACAATGAAAGATCACATTGACAAACAAATCCAGGAAGTAAAGGATCAATTTCACAGGGAGATAGAGGTAATAAAAAACAAACAAATAGAAATACTAGAAATGCAGGAAACAATAAACCAACTCAAAAACTCAATTGAGAATACTATCAGCAGAGTGGATCACTTAGAAGATAGAACATCAGACAATGAAGACAGAGTATTTCAACTTGAAAAGAACATAGATAGCTCAGCAAGTCTACTAAGAAACCATGAGCAGAACATTCAAGAGCTATGTGATAATATCATAAGACCAAACTTAAGAGTCATTGGGATACAGGAAGGCACAGAGCTCCAAACCAAAGGATTAAGCAATCTATTCAGTGAAATAATACAAGAAAACTTCCCAGACATGAAGAATGTGACAGAATCCCAAATCCTAGAAGCCTACAGGACGCCAAATGTGCAAAATCATAAGAGATCCACACCTAGACACATTATAATGAAGATGTCCAACATACAGAATAAGGAGAGAATTTTAAAAGCTGCAAGAGAAAGAAAGCAGATTACATTTAGAGGTAAACCAATCAGGATAACAGCTGATCTCTCAACACAGACTCCGAAAGCTAGAAGATCCTGGAATAACATATTTCAAAAACTGAAAGAAAATGGGTTCCAAAAAGAATTGTGTATCCGGCGAAATTAAGCTTCAGGATAGAAGATGAAATTAAAACCTTCCATGATAAACAAAAGTTAAAAGAATTCGCAGCTAGAAAACCATCTCTTCAAAAAATCCTTGGCAAAACATTACAGGAAGAGGAAATGGAAAATAACATTGAAAACCAACAATGGGAGGTAGGACAGTAAAGGGGGGAAAGTAGTCAAAGAGGATAACAAATCAGGTTTAGTAACATCAATAAACAAATATGGCTGGAAGAACAAATCATATCTCAATAATAACCTTAAATGTTAATGGCTTAAACTCACCAATTAAGAGACACAGGCTAGTAGAATGGATCACAAAACAAGACCCAACAATATGCTGCCTACAGGAGACGCATCTGATAGGAAAAGATATTCATAGACTGAAGGTGAAAGGGTGGGAAAAATCATACCACTCATATGGACTGCGGAAACAAGCAGGAGTGTCCATACTCATATCTAATAAAATAGATTTCAAGCCAAAGTTAATCAAAAGGGATAAAGAAGGACACTTCATACTGCTCAAGGGAACCATACACCAACAAGACATAACAATCATAAATATATATGCACCAAACAACGGTGCTGCTATGTTCATCAAGCAAACGCTCCTCAAGTTCAAGAGTCTAATAGACCACCATACAATAATCATGGGAGACTTTAATACACCTCTCTCACCACTGGACAGATCTTCCAAACAAAAGTTAAATAAGGAAACAATAGAACACAATAACATAATTAATAACCTAGACTTAATTGACATATATAGACTATACCACTGAACATCAAGTAATTACACTTTTTTCTCAGCAGCACATGGAACCTTCTCAAAAATAGACCCATATATTACGTCACAGGGAAACTCTTAGACAATATAAAGGGGTAGAGATAATACCATGCATCTTATCTGATCATGATGTAATGAAACTGAAAATCAATGATAAAAGAAGAAAGGAAAAATCAAGCATCACCTGGAGAATGAACAATAGGTTGCTGAGTGATCAATGGGTTTTAGAAGACATCAAGGAGGAAATTAAAAAATTCCTAGAGTTAAATGAAAACACAGACACAACATATCGGAATCTATGGGACACATTGAAAGCAGTTCTAAGAGGAAAATTCATTACTTAGAGTTCATTCCTCAAAAAAAGAAAAAAACCAACAAATAAATGATCTCATACTTCATCTCAAAATCCTAGAAAAAGAATAGCAAAACAACAGCAAAAGAAGTAGAAGGCAAGAAATAATTAAAATCAGAGCTGAAATTAATGAAATTGAAACAAAAGAAACAATTGAAAAAATCGACAAAACTAAAAGTTGGTTTTTTGAAAAAATAAATAAAATTGACATACCCTTAGCCATGCTAACGAAGAGAAGAAGAGAGAGAACCCAAATTACTAGCATATGGGATGAAAAAGGCAATATCACAACAGACACTTCAGAAATACAGATGATAATCAGAAATTATTTTGAATCCTTATACTCCAATAAAATAGAAGATAGTGAAGGCATAGATAAATTCCTTAAGTCTTATGATCTGCCCAGATTGAGTCAGGAGGACATAGACAACCTAAACAGACCAATAACAATAGAGGAAATAGAAGAAACCATCAAAAGATTACCAACTAAGAAAAGCCCAGGACCGGATGGGTATACAGCAGAGTTTTACAAAACCTTTAAAGAGGAACTAACACCAATACTTTTCAAGCTATTTCAGGAAATAGAAAAAGAGGGAGAACTTCCAAATTCGTTCTTCGAGGCCAACATCACCCTGATTCCGAAACCAGACCAAGACACTTCAAAGAAGGAAAACTACAGACCAATATCTCTAATGAACCTTGACGCAAAAATCCTCAACAAAATTCTGGCGAATCAGATTCAAATACATATCAAAAAAATTATACACCATGATCAAGTAGGATTCATCCCTGGGAGGCAAGGCTGGTTCAATATACGGAAATCAATAAATGTTATTCACCACATCAATAGACTTAAAAATAAGAACCATATGATCATCTCAATAGATGCAGAAAAAGCATTCAACAAAGTACAGCATCCCGTTATGTTCAAAACACTAGAAAAATTAGGGATAACTGGATCATACCTCAACATTGTAAAAGCCATTTATGATAAGCCACAGGACAGCATTACTCTGAATGGAGAAAAATTGAAGGCATTCCCACTAAGATCGGGTACAAGACAGGGATGCCCTCTCTCACCACTTCTGTTCAACATAGTCCTTGAAACACTGGCCAGAGCAATTAGACAGACAAAAGAAATTAAAGGCATAAAAATAGGAAAAGAAGAACTTAAATTATCACTGTTTGCAGATGATATGATTCTATACCTAGCAGACCCAAAAGGGTCTACAAAGAAGCTATTAGAGCTTATAAATGAATTCAGCAAAGTGGCAGGATATAAGATCAACACGCATAAATCAAAGGCATTCCTGTATATCAGCGACAAATCCAATGAAACGGAAATGAGGACAACTACTCCATTCACAATATCCCCCCAAAAAATAAAATACTTGGGAATCAACCTAACAAAAGAGGTGAAAGATTTATACAATGAAAATTACAGAACCCTAAAGAAAGATATAGAAGAAGACCTTAGAAGATGGAAAAATATACCCTGCTCATGGATAGGCAGAACTAACATCATCAAAATGGCGATATTACCAAAAGTTCTCTATAAGTTCGATGCAATGCCAATCAAAATCCCAACAGCATTTCTTGCAGAAATAGAAAAGAGAATCATGAAATTCATATGGAATAATAAAAGACCCAGAATAGCAAAAACAATGCTAAGCAGGAAGTGTGAATCAGGCGGTATAGCGATACCAGACTTCAAACTATACTACAGAGCAATAGTAACAAAAACAGCATGGTACTGGTACCAAAACAGGCGGGTGGACCAATGGTACAGAATAGAGGATACAGTAACCAATCCACAAAACTACAACTATCTTATATTTGATAAAGGGGCTAAAAGCATGCAATGGCGGAAGGATAGCATCTTCAACAAATGCTGCTGAGAACACTGGAAATCCATTTGCATCAAAATGAATCTGAATCCCTATCTCTCACCATCCACAAAAGTTAACTCAAAATGGATCAAGGAGCTTGATATTAAATCAGAGACACGGCATCTGATAGAAGAAAAAGTTGGTTATGATCTACACGCTGTGGGATCGGGCTCCAAATTCCTCAATAGGACACCCATAGCGCTAGACTTAACAAATAGAATCAACAAATGGGACTTACTCAAACTAAAAAGTTTTTTCTCAGCAAAAGAAACAATAAGAGAGATAAACAGGGAGCCTACATCCTGGGAACAAATCTTTACTCCACACACTTCAGATAGAGCCCTAATAACCAGAATATACAAAGAACTCAAAAAATTAGACAATAAGATAACAAATAACCCAATCAATAAATGGGCCAAGGACCTGAACAGACACTTCTCAGAAGAGGACATACAATCAATCAATAAGTACATGAAAAAATGCTCACCATCACTAGAAGTCAGAGAAATGCAAATCAAAACTACCCTAAGATACCATCTCACTCCAGTAATATTGGCAGCCATTAGGAAGTCAGACAACAATAAGTGCTGGAGAGGATGCGGGGAAAAGGGCACTCTTGTTCATTGCTGGTGGGACTGCAAATTGTTGCAGCCAATTTGGAAAGCAGTATGGAGATTTCTTGGAAAGCTGGGAATGGAACCACCATTTGACCCAGCTATTCCCCTTCTTGGTCTATTCCCTAAAGACCTAATAAGAGCATGCTACAGGGACACTGCTACATGGATGTTCATAGCAGCTCAATTCACGATAGCAAGATTGTGGAATCAGCCTAGATGACCTTCAATAGATGAGTGGATAAAAAAAATGTGGCATTTATACACAATGGAGTATTATTCTGCAGTAAAAAATGACAAAATCATAGAATTTGGAGGGAAATGGATGGCATTAGAGCAGATTATCCTAAGTGAAGCCAGTCAATCTTTAAAAAACAAATACCAAATAACTCCTTTGATATAAGGGGAGTAAACAAGGACAGGGTAGGGACAAAGAGGTTGAGTAGAAGATGTACATTAAACAGGGACGAGAGGTGGGTGGGAAAGGGAGTGAGAAGGGAAATCGCATGGAAATAGAAGGCAATCTTCAGGGTTATACAAAATGACATATAAGAGGAAAGGAGGGGTAAGACAAGATAATACAAAGGGAAGAAATGATTTACAGTAGAAGGGGTAGAGAGAGAAAAGGGGAGGGGAGGGGAGGGGAGGGGGGATAGTAGAGAATAGGACAGACAGCAGAATACATCAGACACGAGAAAGGCAATATGTCAATCAATGGAAGGGTAACTGATGTGATACAGCAATTTGTATACGGGGTAAAATTGGGAGTTCATAACCCACCTGAATCAAACTGTGAAATATGATGTATTAAGAACTATGTAATGTTTAAGGGTAACTGATGTGATACAGCAATCTGTATACGGGGTAAAATTGGGAGTTCATAACCCACCTGAATCAAACTGTGAAATATGATGTATTAAGAACTATGTAATGTTTTGAACGACCAATAATAAAAAAAAAAGAAGATTGGGTGACAAACGAAATTTGGTGAGCCAAGTGGGATTGGTGTATTGATCATTACCTGAAACTATCATCAAGATTGGGTGAAAAATTGTTTGCTGAGATTTCAGGAAACTCGTAGTTTGAGGAAGCTTGGCAACCCCTTTCAATGAAAGTGATTTTCCTCAGTCTCTCCTTGGGCCTATCTAAATAGGAAACAAACCATAGTGATAGAACTTGGAACTAATTTATTGTGCAAAGTTTCAAAGAGCTAGCACAAACCCTGTTTGATTTAGAGTTCCAAATACATTTATCCATATAGGAGAAAACAGAGTGAAAACTGAAAATGAAAACGGTCACTTCAAAAGAACCGTTTAACCTAGAAGAACGAAATTTGGTTTCTCAAGTGGGATTGGTGTACTGATCGTTTCCTCAAAGTATCATCAAGATTGGGTGAAAAAATGTTTGCTGAGATTTCAGGAAACTCGTAGTTTTGGGGAAATTGGCAACCCCTTTCAATGAAAGTGATGTTCACCAGTCTCTGCATAGGGCTACATCGATTGGAAACAAACCATAGAGATAGAACTTGGAACTACTTTATTGTGCATAGTTTCAAAGAGCTAGCTCAAACCGTGTTTGAATTAGAGTTCCAACTACATGTATCCATATGGGAGAAAACAGAGTGAAACCTAAAAATGAAAACGGTCTCTGCAAACTAACGGTTTAACCTAGAAAACCGAAATTTGGTGAGCCAAGTGTGATTGGTGTACTGATCATTACCTGAAAGTATCATCAAGATTTGGTGAAAAAATGTTTGCTGAGATTTCAGGAAACTCGTAGTTCTGGGGAAATTGGCAACCCCTTTCAATGAAAGTGATGTTCGCCAGTCTCTGCATAGGGCTACATCAATCGGAAACAAACCATAGAGATACAACTTGGAACTACTTTATTGTGCATAGTTTCAAAGAGCTAGCACAAACCGTTTCTGATTTAGAGTTCCAAATGCATGTATCCATATAGGAGAAAACAGAGTGAAACTTGAAAAGGAAAAGGGTCCCTGCAAACCAACGGTTTAACCTAGAAGAACGAAATTTGGTGACCCAAGTGGGATTGGTGTATTGATCATTACCTGTAAGTATCATCAAGATTGGGTGAAAATATGTTTGCTGAGATTTCAGGAAACTCCTAGTTTTGAGGAATCTTGGCAACCCCTTTCAATGAAAGTGATTTTCCTCAGTCTCTGCTTGGCGCTATTTCAATAGGAAACAAACCTTAGAGATAGAACTTGGAACTACTTTATTGTGCATAGTTTCAAAGATCTAGCACAAACCGTGTTTGATTTAGAGTTCCAACTGCATGTATCCATATAGAAGAAAACAGAGTGAAACCTGAAAATGAAAACGGTCACTGCAAACGAACGGTTTCACCTCGAAGAACGAAATTTGGTGAGCAAGTGGGATTGGTGTACCGATCATTACCTGAAAGTATCATCAAGACTGGGTGAAAAAATGTTTGCTGAGATTTCAGGAAACTCGTAGTTTTGAGGAAGCTTGGCAACCCCTTTCAATGAAAGTGATTTTCCTCAGTCTCTGCTTGGGGCTATATCAATAGGAAACAAACCATAGAGAAAGAAATTGGAACTGCTTTATTGTGCATAGTTTCAAAGAGCTAGCACAAACCGTGTTTGATTTAGAGTTCCACATACATGTATCCATAGTGGAGAAAACAAAATGAAATTTAAAAATGAAAACGGTCACTGCAAACGAACGGTTTAACCTAGAAGAACGAAATTTGGTGAGCCAAGTGCAATTGGTGTACTGATCATTACATGAAAGTATCATCAAGATTGGGTGAAAATATGTTTGCTGAGATTTCAGGAAACTCCTAATTTTGGGGAAGCTTGGCAACCCCTTTCAATGACAGTGACTTTCGTCAGTCTCCGCTTGGTACTATATCAATAGGAAAAAAAAAAAAACATAGTGATAGAACTTGGAACTACTTTATTATCTCAAGTTTTAAAGTGCTAGCACAAACCGTGTTTGATTTAGAGTTCCAAATACATGTATCCATATAGGAGAAAACAGAGTGAAACCTAAAATGATAAGGGTCACTGCACATGAACGGTTTAACCTGGAAGAACGAAATTTGGTGATCCAAGTGAAATTGGTGTACTGATCATTACCTGAAAGTATCATCATGATTGGGAAATAAAACGTTTGCTGAGATTTAAGGAAACCCGGAGTTTTGAGGAAGCTTGGCAACCCCTTTCAATGAAAGTGATTTTCCTCAGTCTCTACTTGGGGCTATATCAATAGGAAACAAACCTTAGAGATAGAACTTGGAACTACTTTATTGTCCATAGTTTCAAAGAGCTAGAACAAACCGTGTTTGATATAGAGTTTCAACTACATGTATCCATATAGGAGAAAACACAGCAAAACCTAAAAACCATAACGGTCACTGCAAACGAACGGTTGAACCTAGAAGAACGAAATTTGGTGAGCCAAGTGGGAATGGTGTATTAATCATTACCTGAGAGGATCATCAAGATTGGGTGAAAAAATGTTTGCTGAGATTTAAGGAAACTCGTAGTTTTGAGGAAGCTTGGCAACACTTATAACGAAAGAGATTTTCCTCAGACTCTGCTTGGGGCCATATCAATAGGAAGCAAACCATAGAGATACAACTTGGAACTACATTATTGTGCATAGTTGTAAAGAGGTAGCCCAAAGCGTGTTTGATTTAGAGTTCGAACTACAGTATCCATTTAGAGGAAAACAGAGTGAAACCTAAAAGTGATAATGGTCACGGCAAACGAACGGTTGAACCTAGAAGAATGAAATTTGGTGAGCCAAGTGGGATTGGTGTTGTGATCATTACCTGAAAGAATCATCAAGATTGGGAGAAAAAATGTTTGCTGAGATTTCAGGAAACTCGTAGTTTTGGGGAAGCTTGGCAACCTTTTTCAGTGAAAGTGATTTTCCTCAGTCTCTGCTTGGGTCTATATCAATAGGAATCAAACCATATAGATAGAACTTGGAACTACTTAATTGGGTGAAGTTTCAAAGAGCCAGCAAAAACCATGTTTGATTTAGAGTTCCAACTAAATGTATCCATAAAGGAGATAACAGAGTGAACCCTAAAAATGATAATGGTCACTGCAAATGAACGGTTTAACTTAGAAGAACGAAATTTGGTGAGCCAAGTGGGATTGGTGTACTGATCATTACCTGAAAATATCATCAAGATTGGGTGAAAAAATGTTTGTTGAGATTTCAGGAAACTCGTAGTTTTGGGGAAGCTTGGCAACCGCTTTCAATGAAAGAGATTTTCCTCAGTCTCTGCTTGGTGCTATATCAATAGGAAACAAACCATAGAGATAAATCTTGTAACTACTTTATTGTGCATAGTTTCAAAGAGCTAGCACAAACCGTGTTTGATTTAGAGTTCCAAATACTTGTATCCATATAGGAGAAAACAGAGTGAAACCTGAAAATGATAACTGTCACTGCAAACGAACTGTTTAACCTAGAAGAACGAAATTCGGTGAGCCAAGTGGGAATGGTGTACTGATCTTTTCCTGAAAGTATCAGCAAGATTGGGTGAAAAAATATTTGCTGAGATTTCAGGAAACTCGTAGTTTTGGGGAAGCTTGTCAACACCTTTCAATGAAAGTGATTTTACTCAGTCTCTGCTTGGTACTATATCAATAGGAAACAAACCATAGAGGTAGAACTGGGAACTACATTATTGTGTCTAGTTTCAAAGAGGTAGCACAACCGTATTTGATTTAGAGTTCCAACTAGATGTATCCATATAGCAGAAAACAGTATGAAACCTAAAATTTAAAAGGGTCACAGCAAACGAATGGTTTAAATTAGAAGAACGAAATTTGATGTGCCAAGTGGGATTGGTTTACTGATAATTACCTGAAAGTATGATAAAGATTGGTGAAAAAATGTTTGCTGAGATTTCAGGAAAATCGTAGTTTTGGGGAAGCTTGGCAACCCCTTTCAATGAAAGTGATTTTCGCCAGTCTCTGCATAGGCCTACATCAATAGGAAACAATCCATAGAGACAGAACTTGGAACTACTTTATTGTGCATAGTTTCAAAGACCTAGCACAAACCATGTTTGATTTAGGGTTCCAACTACATGTATCCATATAGGAAAAACAGAGTGAAACCTAAAAATGAAAACGGTCACTGCAAACGAACCGTTTAAGCTAGAAGAAGGAAATTTGGTGAGCCAAGTGGGAATGGTGTTCTGATCATTACCTGAAAGTATCATCAATATTGGGTCTAAAAATGTTTGCTGAGTTTTCAGGAAACTCGAAGTTTTGGGGAAGCATGGCAACCCCTTTCAATGAAAGAGATTTTACTCAGTCTCTGCTTGGTACTATATCAATTGGAAACAAACCAAAGAGGTAGAACTTGGAACTACATTTTGTGCATAGTTTCAAAGAGCTAGCACAAACCATATTTGATATATAGTCCCAACTACATGTATCCATATAGGAGAAAACAGAGTGAAACCTAAAAATGATAACGGTCACTGTAAAGGAACTGTTTAACCTAGAAGAACGAAATTTGGTGAGCCATGTGGGATTGGTGTACTGATCATTACCTGAAAGTATCATCAAGATTGGGTGAAAAAAAGATTGCTGAGATTTCAAGAAACTCGTAGGTTTGAGGAAGTTTGGAAACCCCATTCAATGAAAGTGATTTTCCTCAGTCTCTGTTTGGGGCTATATCAATAGGAAACAAACCATAGAGACAGAACTTAGAACTACTTTATTGGGTCAAGTTTCAAGGAGCTAGCATAAACCGAGTTTGATTTAGAGTTCCAACTACATGTATCCATATATGAGAAATCAGATTGAAACCTAAAAATGAAAACGGTTACTGCAAAAAAAACGGTTTAACCTAGAAGAACGAAATTTGGTGAGCAAAGTGGGAATGGTGTACTGATCATTCCATGAAAGTATCATCACGATTGGGTGAAAAAACGTTTGCTGAGATTTCATGAAACTCGTAGTATTGGGGAAGCTTGGCAACCCCTTTCAATGAAAGTGATTTTCGCCAGTCTCTGCATAGGCCTACATCAATAGGAAACAATCCATAGAGACAGAACTTGGAACTACTTTATTGTGCATAGTTTCAAAGAGCTAGCACAAACCGTTTCTGATTTAGAGTTCCAAATGCATGTATCCATATAGGAGAAAACAGAGTGAAACTTGAAAAGGAAAAGGGTCCCTGCAAACCAACGGTTTAACCTAGAAGAACGAAATTTGGTGACCCAAGTGGGATTGGTGTATTGATCATTACCTGTAAGTATCATCAAGATTGGGTGAAAATATGTTTGCTGAGATTTCAGGAAACTCCTAGTTTTGAGGAATCTTGGCAACCCCTTTCAATGAAAGTGATTTTCCTCAGTCTCTGCTTGGCGCTATTTCAATAGGAAACAAACCTTAGAGATAGAACTTGGAACTACTTTATTGTGCATAGTTTCAAAGATCTAGCACAAACCGTGTTTGATTTAGAGTTCCAACTGCATGTATCCATATAGAAGAAAACAGAGTGAAACCTGAAAATGAAAACGGTCACTGCAAACGAACGGTTTCACCTCGAAGAACGAAATTTGGTGAGCAAGTGGGATTGGTGTACCGATCATTACCTGAAAGTATCATCAAGACTGGGTGAAAAAATGTTTGCTGAGATTTCAGGAAACTCGTAGTTTTGAGGAAGCTTGGCAACCCCTTTCAATGAAAGTGATTTTCCTCAGTCTCTGCTTGGGGCTATATCAATAGGAAACAAACCATAGAGAAAGAAATTGGAACTGCTTTATTGTGCATAGTTTCAAAGAGCTAGCACAAACCGTGTTTGATTTAGAGTTCCACATACATGTATCCATAGTGGAGAAAACAAAATGAAATTTAAAAATGAAAACGGTCACTGCAAACGAACGGTTTAACCTAGAAGAACGAAATTTGGTGAGCCAAGTGCGATTGGTGTACTGATCATTACATGAAAGTATCATCAAGATTGGGTGAAAATATGTTTGCTGAGATTTCAGGAAACTCGTAGTTTTGAGGAAGTTTGGCAACCCCTTTCAATGAAAGTGATTTTCCTCAGTCTCTGCTTGGCGCTATTTCAATAGGAAACAAACCTTAGAGATAGAACTTGGAACTACTTTATTGTGCATAGTTTCAAAGATCTAGCACAAACCGTGTTTGATTTAGAGTTCCAACTGCATGTATCCATATAGAAGAAAACAGAGTGAAACCTGAAAATGAAAACGGTCACTGCAAACGAACGGGTGAACCTAGAAGAACGAAATTTGGTGAGCCAAGTGGGATTGGTGTCCTGATCATTACCTGAAAGTATCATCAAGATTGGGTGAAAAAATGTTTGCTGAGATTTCAGGAAACTCGTAGTTTTGAGGAAGCTTGGCATCCCCTTTCAATGAAAGTGATTGTCCTCAGTCTCTGCGTGGGGCTATAGCAATAGGAAACAAACCATATAGGTAAAACATGGAACTACTTCATTGTGCATAGTTTCAAAGAGCTAGCACAAACCGTGTTTGATTTTTAGTTCCAAATACATGTATCCATATAGGAGAAAACAGAGTGAAACCTGAAAATGAAAACGGTCACTGCAAACGAACGGGTGTACCAAGAAGAACGAAATTTGGTGAGCCAAGTGAGATTGGTGTAGTGATCATTACCTGAAAGTATCATCAAGATTGGGTGAAAATATGTTTGCTGAGATTTCAGAAAACTCGTAGTTTTGAGGAAGCTTGGCAACCCATTTCAATGAAAGTGATTTTCCTCAGTATCTGTTGGGGCTATATCAATAGGAAACAAACCATAGAGATAGAACTTGGAACTACTTTATTGTGCATAGTTTCAATGAGCTAGCACAAACCGTGTTTGATTTCGAGTTCCAAATACATGTATCCATATAGGAGAAAACAGAGTGAAATCTGAAAATCAAAACGGTCACTGCAAATTAACGGTTTAACCTAGAAGAACTAAATTTGGTAAGCCAAGTGGGAATGGTGTACTGATCATTACCTGAAAGTATCATCAAGTTTGGATGAAAAAATGTTTGTTCAGATTTCAGGAAACTCGTAGTTTTTAGGAAGCTTTGCAACCCCTTTCAATGAATGTGGTTTTCCTCAGTCTCTGCTTGGGGCTATATCAATAGGAAACAATTCATAGAGTTAAAACTTGGAACTAAATTATTGTGCATAGTTTCAAAAAGCTAGCACAAACCGTGTTTGATTTAGAGTTCCAACTACATGTATCCATAAAGGAGAAAATCGAGTGAAACCTAAAAATGAAAACGGTCACTGCAAACGAACGGTTTAACCTAGAAGAACGAAATTTGGTGAGCCAAGTGGGATTGGTGTACTGATGATTATCTGAAAGTATCATCAAGATTGGGTGAAAATATGTTTTTGCTGAGATTTCAGGAAAGTCGTTGTTTTGAGGAAGCTTGGCATCCCCTTTCAATGAAAGTGATTGTCCTCAGTCTCTGCTTGGGGCTATAGCAATAGGAAACAAACCATATAGGTAAAACTTGGAACTACTTCATTGTGCATAGTTTCAAAGAGCTAGCACAAACCGTGTTTGATTTAGAGTTCCAAATACATGTATCCATATAGGAGAAAACAGAGTGAAACCTGAAAATGAAAACGGTCACTGCAAGCGAACGGTTTAACCTAGAAGAACGAAATTTGGTAAGCCAAGTGGGATTGGTGTAGTGATCATTACCTGAAAGTATCATCAAGATTGGGTGAAAAAATGTTTGCTGAGATTTCAGGAAACTCGTAGTTTTGAGGAAGCTTGGCAACCCCTTTCAATGAAAGTGATTTTCCTCAGTCTCAGCTTGCGGCTATATCAATAGGAGACAAACCATAGAGGGAAAACTTGGAACTAACTTATTGTGCATAGTTTCAATGAGCTAGCACAAACCGTGTTTGATTTGGAGTTCCAAATACATGTATCCATAGAGGAGAAAACAAAGTGAAACCAAAAAATGAAAACGGTCACTGCAAACGAACGGTTTCACCTCGAAGAACGAAATTTGGTGAGCAAGTGGGATTGGTGTACCGATCATTACCTGAAAGTATCATCAAGATTGGGTGAAAATATGTTTGCTGAGATTTCAGGAAACTCGTAGTTTTGAGGAAGCTTGGCAACCCCTTTCAATGAAAGTGATTGTCCTCAGTCTCTGCTTGGGGCTATAGCAATAGGAAACAAATCATATAGGTAAAACTTGGAACTACTTTATTGTGCATAGTTTCAAAGAGCTAGCACAAACCGTGTTTGATTTTTGTTCCAAATACATGTATCCATATAGGAGAAAACAGAGTGAAACCTGAAAATGAAAACGGTCAGTGCAAACGAACGGTTTAACCTAGAAGAACGAAATTTGGTGAGCCAAGTGGGATTGGGGTACTGATCATTACCTGAAAGTGTCATCAAGTTTGGGTGAAAATATGTTTGCTGAGATTTCAGAAAACTCGTAGTTTTGAGGAAGCTTGGCAACCCATTTCAATGAAAGTGATTTTCCTCAGTATCTGTTGGGGCTATATCAATAGGAAACAAACCATAGAGATAGAACTTGGAACTACTTTATTGTGCATAGTTTCAATGAGCTAGCACAAACCGTGTTTGATTTCGAGTTCCAAATACATGTATCCATATAGGAGAAAACAGAGTGAAATCTGAAAATCAAAACGGTCACTGCAAATTAACGGTTTAACCTAGAAGAACTAAATTTGGTAAGCCAAGTGGGATTGGTGTACTGATCATTACCTGAAAGTATCATCAAGTTTGGATGAAAAAATGTTTGTTCAGATTTCAGGAAACTCGTAGTTTTTAGGAAGCTTTGCAACCCCTTTCAATGAATGTGGTTTTCCTCAGTCTCTGCTTGGGGCTATATCAATAGGAAACAAATCATAGAGTTAAAACTTGGAACTAATTTATTGTGCAAAGTTTCAAAAAGCTAGCACAAACCGTGTTTGATTTAGAGTTCCAACTACATGTATCCATAAAGGAGAAAATCGAGTGAAACCTAAAAATGAAAACGGTCACTGCAAACGAACGGTTTAACCTAGAAGAACGAAATTTGGTGAGCCAAGTGGGATTGGTGTACTGATGATTATCTGAAAGTATCATCAAGATTGGGTGAAAATATGTTTTTGCTGAGATTTCAGGAAAGTCGTAGTTTTCAGGAAGCTTGGCAACCCCTTTCAATGAAAGTGATTTTCCTCAGTCTCTGCTTGGGGCTATATCAATAGGAAACAAACCGTAGAGATAGAACTTGGAACTACTTTATTGTGCATAGTTTCAAAGAGCTAGCACAAACCGTGTTTGATTTAGAGTTCCAAATACATGTATCCATATAGGAGAAAACAGAGTGAAACCTGAAAATGAAAACGGTCACTGCAAACAAACGGTTCAACCTAGAAGAACGAAATTTGGTGAGCCAAGTGGGATTGGTGTAGTGATCATTACCTGAAAGTATCATCAAGATTGGGTGAAAAAATGTTTGCTGAGATTTCAGGAAACTCATAGTTTTGAGGAAGCTTGGCAACCCCTTTCAATCAAAGTGATTTTCCTCAGTCTCTGCTTGGCGCTCTATCAATAGGAGACAAACCATAGAGGGAAAACTTGGAACTAATTTATTGTGCATAGTTTCAATGAGCTAGCACAAACCGTGTTTGATTTGGAGTTCCAAATACATGTATCCATAGCGGAGAAAACTGAGTGAAACCAAAAAATGAAAACGGTCACTGCAAACGAACGGTTTCACCTCGAAGAACGAAATTTGGTGAGCAAAGTGGGATTGGTGTACTGATCATTACCTGAAAGTATCATCAAGATTGGGTGAAAATATGTTTGCTGAGATTTCAGGAAACTCGTAGTTTTGAGGAAGCTTGGCAACCCCTTTCAATGAAAGTGATTGTCCTCAGTCTCTGCTTGGGGCTATAGCAATAGGAAACAAACCATATAGGTAAAACTTGGAACTACTTTATTGTGCATAGTTTCAAAGAGCTAGCACAAACCGTGTTTGATTTTTAGTTCCAAATACATGTATCCATATAGGAGAAAACAGAGTGAAACCTGAAAATGAAAACGGTCACTGCAAACAAACGGTTTAACCTAGAAGAATGAAATTTGGTGAGCCAAGTGGGATTGTTGTACTGATCATTACCTGAAAGTATCATCAAGATTGGGTGAAAAAACGTTTGCTGAGATTTCAGGAAACTCGTAGTTTTGAGGAAGCTTGGCAACCCCTTTCAATAAAAGTGATTTTCCTCAGTCTCTGCTTAGGGCAATATCAATAGGAAACAAACCATATAGGTAAAACTTGGAACTACTTTATTGTGCATAGTTTCAAAGAGCTAGCACACACCGTGTTTGATATAGAGTTCCAAATACATGTATCCATATAGGAGAAAACAGAGTGAAACCTGAAAATGAAAACGATCACTGCAAAGGAACGGTTAAACCTAAAAGAACGAAATTTGGTGAGCCAAGTGTGATTGGTGTCCTGATCATTACCTGAAAGTATCATCAAGACTGGGTGAAAAAATGTTTGCTGAGATTTCAGGAAACTCGTAGTTTTTAGGAAGCTTGGCAACCCCTTTCAATGAAAGTGATTTTCCTCAGTCTCTGCTTGGGGCTATATCAATAGGAAACAAACCATAGAGAAAGAAATTGGAACTGCTTTATTGTGCATAGTTTCAAAGAGCTAGCACAAACCGTGTTTGATTTAGAGTTCCACATACATGTATCCATAGTGGAGAAAACAAAATGAAATTTAAAAATGAAAACGGTCACTGCAAACGAACGGTTTAACCTAGAAGAACGAAATTTGGTGAGCCAAGTGCGATTGGTGTACTGATCATTACATGAAAGTATCATCAAGATTGGGTGAAAATATGTTTGCTGAGATTTCAGGAAACTCGTAGTTTTGAGGAAGTTTGGCAACCCCTTTCAATGAAAGTGATTTTCCTCAGTCTCTGCTTGGCGCTATTTCAATAGGAAACAAACCTTAGAGATAGAACTTGGAACTACTTTATTGTGCATAGTTTCAAAGATCTAGCACAAACCGTGTTTGATTTAGAGTTCCAACTGCATGTATCCATATAGAAGAAAACAGAGTGAAACCTGAAAATGAAAACGGTCACTGCAAACGAACGGGTGAACCTAGAAGAACGAAATTTGGTGAGCCAAGTGGGATTGGTGTCCTGATCATTACCTGAAAGTATCATCAAGATTGGGTGAAAAAATGTTTGCTGAGATTTCAGGAAACTCGTAGTTTTGAGGAAGCTTGGCATCCCCTTTCAATGAAAGTGATTGTCCTCAGTCTCTGCGTGGGGCTATAGCAATAGGAAACAAACCATATAGGTAAAACTTGGAACTACTTCATTGTGCATAGTTTCAAAGAGCTAGCACAAACCGTGTTTGATTTTTAGTTCCAAATACATGTATCCATATAGGAGAAAACAGAGTGAAACCTGAAAATGAAAACGGTCACTGCAAACGAACGGGTGAACCTAGAAGAACGAAATTTGGTGAGCCAAGTGGGATTGGTGTAGTGATCATTACCTGAAAGTATCATCAAGATTGGGTGAAAAAATGTTTGCTGAGATTTCAAGAAACTCGTAGTTTTGAGGAAGCTTGGCAACCACTTTCAATGAAAGTGATTTCCCTCAGTTTCAGCTTGGGGCTATATCAATAGGAGACAAACCATAGAGGGAAAACTTGGAACTAATTTATTGTGCATAGTTTCAATGAGCTAGCACAAACCGTGTTTGATTTGGAGTTCCAAATACATGTATCCATAGAGGAGAAAACAGAGTGAAACCTAAACATGAAAAAGGTTACTGCAAAGGAACTGTTTAACCTAGAAGAACGAAATTTGGTGAGCCAAGTGGGATTGGTGTACTGATCATTACCTGAAAGTATCATCAAGATTGGGTGAAAATATGTTTGATGAGATTTCAGGAAACTCGTAGTTTTGAGGAAGCTTGGCAACCCCTTTCCTTGATAGTGATTTTCCTCAGTCTCTGCTTGGGGGTATTTCAATAGGAAACAATCCTTAGAGATAGAACTTGGAACTACTTTATTGTGCATAGTTTCAAAGATCTAGCACAAACCGTGTTTGATTTAGAGTTCCAACTGCATGTATCCATATAGGAGAAAACAGAGTGAAACCTGAAAATGAAAACGGTGACTGCAAACGAACGGTTTAACCTAGAAGAACGAAATTTGGGGAGCCAAGTGGGATTGGTGTACTGATCATTACTTGAAAGTATCATCAAGATTGGTTAAAAAAATGTTTGCTGAGATTTCAGGAAACACGTAGTTTTGAGGAAGCTTGGCAACCCCTTTCAATGAAAGACATTTTCCTCAGTCTCTCCTTGGGTCTATATCAATAGGAAACAAACCGTAGAGATAGAACTTGGAACTACTGTATTGTGCATAGTTTCAAACAGCTAGCACAAACCGTGTTTGATTTAGAGTTCCAAATACATGTATCCATATAGGAGAAAACAGAGTGACCTGAAAATGAAAACGGTCACTGCAAACGAACGGTTGAACCTAGAAGAACGAAATTTGGTGAGCCAAGTGGGATTGGTGTACTGATCATTACCTGCAAGTATCATCAAGATTGGGTGAAAATATGTTTGCTGAGATTTCAGGAAACTCGTAGGTTTGAGGAAGTTTGGCAACCCCTTTCAATTAAAGTGACTTTCCTCAGTCTCTGCTTGGGGCTACATCAATAGGAAACAAACCTTAGAGACAGAACTTGGAACTACTTTATTGTGCATAGTTTCAAAGAGGTAGCACAAACCGTGTTTGATTTAGAGTTCCAAATACATGTATCCATATAGGAGAAAACAGAGTGAAACCTGAAAATGTAAACGGTCACTGCAAACGAACGGTTGAACCTAGAAGAACGAAATTTGGTGAGCCAAGTGGGATTGGTGTACTGATCATTACCTGAAAGAATCATCAAGATTGGGTGAAGAAATGTTTGCTGAGATTTCAGGAAACTCGTAGTTTTGAGGAAGCTTGGCAACCTCTTTCAATGAAAGTCATTTTCCTCAGTCTCTGCTTGGGGCTATATCAATAGGAAACAAACCATAGAGAAAGAAATTGGAACTGCATTATTGTGCACAGTTTCAAAGAGCTAGCACAAACCGTGTTTGATTTAGAGTTCCACATACATGTATCCATATAGGAGAAAACAGAGTGAAACCTGAAAATGAAAACGGTCACTGCAAACGAACGGTTGAACCTAGAAGAACGAAATTTGGTGAGCCACGTTTTAATGGTGTACTGATCATTACCTGAAAGTATCATCAAGATTGGGTGAAAATATGTTTGATGAGATTTCAGGAAACTCGTAGTTTTGAGGAAGCTTGGCAACCCCTTTCCTTCATAGTGATTTTCGTCAGTCTCTGCTTGGGGCTATTTCAATAGAAAAAAAACCTTAGAGATAGAACTTGGAATTACTTTATTGTGCATAGTTTCAAAGATCTAGCACAAACCGTGTTTGATTCAGAGTTCCAACTGCATGTATCCGTAAGGAGAAAACAGAGTGAAACCTGAAAATGAAAATGGTCACTGCAAACGAATGGTTTAACCTAGAAGAACGAAATTTGGTGAGCCAAGTGAGATTGGTGTACTGATTATTAAGTGAAAGTATCATCAAGATTGGGTGAAAAAAGGTTTGCTCAGAATTCAGGAAACTCATAGTTTTGAGGAAGCTTGGCAACCCCTTTCAATGAAAGTGATTTTCCTCATTCTCTGCTTGGGGCTATATCAATAGGAAACAAACCATAGAGGTAGAACTTGGAACTACTGTATTGTGCATAGTTTCAAAGAGCTAGCACAAACCGTGTTTGATTTAGAGTTCCAAATACATGCATCCATATAGGAGAAAACAGAGTGAAACCTGAAAATGAAAACGGTCTCTGCAAATGAACGATTTAACCTACAAGAACGAAACTTGGTGAGCCAAGTGGGATTGGTGTAGTGATCATTACCTGAAAGTATCATCAAGATTGGGTAAAAAAATGTTTGCTGAGATTTCAGGAAACTCATAGTTTTGAGGAAGCTTGGCAACCCCTTTCAATGAAAGTGATTTTCCTCAGTCTCTGCTTGGCGCTATATAAATAGGAGACAAACCATAGAGGGAAAACTTGGAACTAATTTATTGTGCATAGTTTCAATGAGCTAGCACAAACCGTGTTTGATTTGGAGTTCCAAATACATGTATCCATAGAGGAGAAAACAGAGTGAAACAAAAAAATGAAAACGGTCACTGCAAACGAACGGTTTCACATCGAAGAACGAAATTTGGTGAGCAAACTGGGATTGGTGTACTGATCATTACCTGAAAGTATCATCAAGATTGGGTGAAAATATGTTTGCTGAGATTTCAGGAAACTCGTAGTTTTGAGGAAGCCTGGCATCCGCTTTCAATGAAAGTGATTTTCCTCAGTCTCTGCTTGGGTCTATATCAATAAGAAACAAACCGTAGAGATAGAACTTGGAACTAATTTATTGTGCATAGTTTCAAAGAGCTAGCACAAACCGTGTTTGATTTAGAGTTCCAAATACATGTATCCATATAGGAGAAAACAGAGTGAAACCTGAAAATGAAAACGGTCACTGCAAACGAACGGTTGAACCTAGAAGAACGAAATTTGGTGAGCCAACTGGGATTGGTGCACTGATCATTACCTGAAAGTATCATCAAGATTGGGTGAAAATATGTTTGCTGAGATTTCAGGAAACTCGGAGTTTGAGGAAGTTGGCAACCCCTTTCAATGAAAGTGATTTTCCTCAGTCTGTGCTTGGGGCTATAGCAATAGGAAACAAACCATATAAGTAAAACTTGGAACTAATTTATTGTGCATAGTTTCAAAGAGCTTGCACAATCCGTGTTTGATTTAGAGTTCCAACTGCATGTATCCATATAGGAGAAAACAGAGTGAAACCTGAAAATGAAAATGGTCACTGCAAACGAACGGTTTAACCTACAAGAACGAAATTTGGTGAGCCAAGTGGGATTGGTGTACTGATCATTACTTTAAAGTATCATCAAGATTGGTTAAAAAAAATGTTTGCTGAGATTTCAGGAAACTCGTAGTTTTGAGGAAGCTTGGCAACCCCTTTCAATGAAAGTCATTTTCCTCAGTCTCTCCTTGGGTCTATATCAATAGGAAACAAACCGTAGAGATAGAACTTGGAACTACTGTATTGTGCATAGTTTCAAACAGCTAGCACAAACCGTGTTTGATTTAGAGTTCCAAATACATGTATCCATATAGGAGAAAACAGAGTGAAACCTGAAAATGAAAACGGTCACTGCAAACGAACGGTTTAACCTAGAACAACGAAATTTGGTGAGCCAAGTGGGAATGGTGTACTGATCATTACCTGAAAGTATCATCAAGATTGGGTGAAAATATGTTTGCTGAGATTTCAGAAAACTCGTAGGTTTGAGGAAGCTTGGCACCCCTTTCAATGAAAGTGATTTTCCTCAGTCTGCTTGGTGCTATAGCAATAGGAAACAAACCTTAGAGACAGAACTTGGAACTACTTTATTGTGCATAGTTTCAAAGAGGTAGCACAAACCGTGTTTGATTTAGAGTTCCAAATATATGTATCCATATAGGAGAAAACAGAGTGAAACCTGAAAATGAAAACGGTCACTGCGAACGAACGGTTGAACCTAGAAGAACGAAATTTGGTGAGCCACGTGGGATTGGTGTACTGATCATTACCTGAAAGTATCATCAAGATTGGGTGAAAAAACGTTTGCTGAGATTTCAGGAAACTCGTAGTTTGGAGGAAGCTTGGCAACCCCTTTCAATAAAAATGATTTTCCTCAGTCTCTGCTTAGGGCAATATCAATAGGAAACAAACCATATAGGTAAAACTTGGAACTACTTTATTGTGCATAGTTTCAAAGAGCTAGAACAAACCGTGTTTGATTTCGAGTTCCAAATACATGTATCCATAAAGGAGAAAACAGAGTGAAACCTGAAAATTAAAACGGTCACTGCAAACGAACGGTTTAACCTAGAAGAACGAAATTTGGTGAGCCAAGTGCGATTGGTGTACTGATCATTACATGAAAGTATCATCAAGATTGGGTGAAAATATGTTTGCTGAGATTTCAGGAAACTCGTAGTTTTGAGGAAGTTTGGCAACCCCTTTCAATGAAAGTGATTTTCCTCAGTCTCTGCTTGGCGCTATTTCAATAGGAAACAAACCTTAGAGATAGAACTTGGAACTACTTTATTGTGCATAGTTTCAAAGATCTAGCACAAACCGTGTTTGATTTAGAGTTCCAACTGCATGTATCCATATAGAAGAAAACAGAGTGAAACCTGAAAATGAAAATGGTCACTGCAAACGAACGGGTGAACCTAGAAGAACGAAATTTGGTGAGCCAAGTGGGATTGGTGTAGTGATCATTACCTGAACGTATCATCAAGATTGGGTGAAAAAATGTTTGCTGAGATTTCAGGAAACTCGTAGTTTTGAGGAAGCTTGGCATCCCCTTTCAATGAAAGTGATTGTCCTCAGTCTCTGCGTGGGGCTATAGCAATAGGAAACAAACCATATAGGTAAAACTTGGAACTACTTCATTGTGCATAGTTTCAAAGAGCTAGCACAAACCGTGTTTGATTTTTAGTTCCAAATACATGTATCCATATAGGAGAAAACAGAGTGAAACCTGAAAATGAAAACGGTCACTGCAAACGAACGGGTGAACCTAGAAGAACGAAATTTGGTGAGCCAAGTGGGATTGGTGTAGTGATCATTACCTGAAAGTATCATCAAGATTGGGTGAAAAAATGTTTGCTGAGATTTCAGGAAACTCGTAGTTTTGAGGAAGCTTGGCAACCCCTTTCAATGAAAGTGATTTTCCTCAGTTTCAGCTTGGGGCTATATCAATAGGAGACAAACCATAGAGGGAAAACTTGGAACTAATTTATTGTGCATAGTTTCAATGAGCTAGCACAAACCGTGTTTGATTTGGAGTTCCAAATACATGTATCCATAGAGGAGAAAACAGAGTGAAACCAAAAAATGAAAACGGTCACTGCAAACGAACGGTTTCACGTCGAAGAACGAAATTTGGTGAGCAAACTGGGATTGGTGTACCGATCATTACCTGAAAGTATCATCAAGATTGGGTGAAAATATGTTTGCTGAGATTTCAGGAAACTCGTAGTTTTGAGGAAGCTTGGCAACCCCTTTCAATGAAAGTGATTGTCCTCAGTCTCTGCTTGGGGCTATAGCAAAGGGAAAGAAACCATATAGGTAAAACTTGGAACTACTTTATTGTGCATAGTTTCAAAGAGCTAGCACAAACCGTGTTTGATTTTTAGTTCCAAATACATGTATCCATATAGGAGAAAACAGAGTGAAACCTGAAAATGAAAACAGTCAGTGCAAACGAACGGTTTAACCTAGAAGAACGAAATTTTGTGAGCCAAGTGGGATTGGGGTACTGATCATTACCTGAAAGTATCATCAAGTTTGGGTGAAAATATGTTTGCTGAGATTTCAGAAAACTCGTAGTTTTGAGGAAGCTTGGCAACCCATTTCAATGAAAGTGATTTTCCTCAGTATCTGTTGGGGCTATATCAATAGGAAACAAACCATAGAGATAGAACTTGGAACTACTTTATTGTGCATAGTTTCAAAGAGCTAGCACAAACCGTGTTTGATTTCGAGTTCCAAATACATGTATCCATATAGGAGAAAACAGAGTGAAATCTGAAAATCAAAACGGTCACTGCAAATTAACGGTTTAACCTAGAAGAACTAAATTTGGTAAGCCAAGTGGGATTGGTGTACTGATCATTACCTGAAAGTATCATCAAGTTTGGATGAAAAAATGTTTGTTCAGATATCAGGATACTCGTAGTTTTGAGGAAGCTTTGCAACCCCTTTCAATGAATGTGGTTTTCCTCAGTCTCTGCTTGGGGTATATCAATAGGAAACAAATCATAGAGTTAAAACTTGGAACTAATTTATTGTGCATAGTTTCAAAAAGCTAGCACAAACCGTGTTTGATTTAGAGTTCCAACTACATGTATCCATAAAGGAGAAAATCGAGTGAAACCTAAAAATGAAAATGGTCACTGCAAACGAACGGTTTAACCTACAAGAACGAAATTTGGTGAGCCAAGTGGGATTGGTGTACTGATGATTATCTGAAAGTATCATCAAGATTGGGTGAAAATATGTTTTTGCTGAGATTTCAGGAAAGTCGTAGTTTTGGGGAAGCTTGGCAACCCCTTTCAATGAAAGTGATTTTCCTCAGTCTCTGCTTGGGGCTATATCAATAGGAAACAAACCGTAGAGATAGAACTTGGAACTACTTTATTGTGCATAGTTTCAAAGAGCTAGCACAAACCGTGTTTGATTTAGAGTTCCAAATACATGTATCCATATAGGAGAAAACAGAGTGAAACCTGAAAATGAAAATGGTCACTGCAAACGAACGGGTGAAACTAGAAGAACGAAATTTGGTGAGCAACGTGGGATTGGTGTACTGATCATTACCTGAAAGTATCATCAAGATTGGGTGAAAAAATGATTGCTGAGATTTCAGGAAACTCGTAGTTTTGAGGAAGCTTGGCAACACCTTTCAATGAAAGTGATTTTCCTCAGTCTCTGCTTGGGGCTATAGCAATAGGAAACAAACCATAGAGGTAAAACTTGGAACTCTTTTATTGTGCATAGTTTCAAAGAGTTAGCACAAACCGTGTTTGATTTAGAGTTCCAAATACATGTATCCATATAGGAGAAAACAGAGTGAAACCTGAAAATGAAAACGGTCACTGCAAATGAACAGTTTAACCTAGAAGAACGAAATTTGGTGAGCCAAGTGGGATTGGTGTAGTGATCATTACCTGAACGTATCATCAAGATTGGGTGAAAAAATGTTTGCTGAGATTTCAGGAAACTCCTAGTTTTGAGGAAGCTTGGCAACCTCTTTCAATGAAAATGATTTTCCTCAGGCTGTGCTTGGGGCTATAGCAATAGGAAACAAACCATATAGGTAAAACTTGGAACTACTTTATTGTGGATAGTTTCAAAGAGCTTGCACAAACCGTGTTTGATTTAGAGTTCCAAATACATGTATACATATAGGTGAAAACAGAGTGAAACCTGAAAATGAAAACAGTCACTGCAAACGAACGGTTTAACTTAGAAGAACGAAATTTGGTGAGCCAAGTGGGATTGGTGTACTGATCATTACCTGAAAGTATCATCAAGATTGGGTGAAAATATGTTTGCTGAGATTTCAGGAAACTCGTAGTTTTGGGGAAATTGGCAACCCCTTTTGATGAAAGTGATGTTCGCCAGTCTCTGCATAGGGCTACATCAATAGAAACAAACCATAGAGATAGAATTTGGAACTACTTTATTGTGCATAGTTTCAAAGAGCTAGCAGAAATCATGTTTGATTTAGAGTGCCAACTATATGTATCCATATAGGAGAAAACAGAGTGAAACCTGAAAATGAAAACGGTCACTGCAAACGAACGGTTTAACATAGAAGAACGAAATTTGGCGAACCAAGTGGGAATGGTGTACTGATCATTACCTGAAAGTATCATCAAGATTGGGTTAAAAAATGTATGCTGAGATTTCTGGAAACTCATAGTTTTGAGGAAGCTAGGCATCCCTTTCAATGAAAGTGATTTTCCTCAGTCTCTGCTTGGGGCTCTATCAACAGGAAAGAAACCATAGAGGTAAAACTTGGAACTACTTTATTGTGCATAGTTTCAAAGAGGTAGCACAAACCATATTTGATTTAGAGTTCCAACTACATGTATCCATATAGGAGAAAACAGAGTGAAACCCAAAAATGAAAACGGTCACTGCAAACCAAAGGTTTAACCTAGAAGAACGAAATTTGGTGAGCCAATTGGGATTGGTTTACTGATCGTTACCTGAAAGTATCATCAAGATTAGGTGAAGAAATGTTTGCTGAGATTTCAGGAAACGCATAGTTTTTGAGGAAGCTTGGCAACCCCATTCAATGAAAGTGATGTTCCCCAGTCTCTGCCTAGGGATACATCAATAGGAAACAAACCGTACAGATAGAATTTGGAACTACTTTATTGTGCATAGTTTCAAAAAGCTAGCACAAACCGTGTGTGATTTAGAGTTCGAACTACATGTATCCATATAGGGGTAAACAGAGTGAAACCTGAAAATGAAAACGGTCACTCAAACGAACGGTTTAACCTAGAAGAACGAAATTTGGTGAGCCAAGTGGGATTGGTGTACTGAACATTACCTGAAAGTATCATCAAGATTGGGTGAAAAGATGTTTGCTGAGATTTCACTAAACTCGTAGTTTCGGGGAAATTGGCAAGCCCTTTCAATGAAAGTGATGTTCGCCAGTCTCTCCATAGGGGTACATCAATAGGAAACAAACTGTAGAGATTGAACTTGGAACTCCTTTATTTGCATAGTTTCAAAGAGCTAGCACAAACCGTGTTTGATTTAGAGTTCAAAATACATGTATCCATATAGGAGAAAACAGAGTGAAACCTGAAAATGAAAACGGTTACTGCAAACGAACGGTTGAACCTAGAAGAACGAAATTTGGTGAGCCAAGTGGGATTGGTGTACTGAATATTACCTGAAAGTATCATCAAGATTGGGTGAAAGTGTGTTTGCTGTGATTTCAGGAAACTCGTAGTTTTGAGGAAGCTTGTCAACCCCTTTCAATGAAAGTGATTTTCCTCAGTCACTGCTTGGGGCTATATCAATAGGAAACACACCATAGTGACAGAACTTGGAACTACTTTATTGTACAGAGTTTCAAAGAGCTAGCACAAACCGTGTTTGATTTAGATTTCCAACTACATGTATCCATATAGGAGAAAACAGAGTGAAACCTGAAAATGACAACGGTCACTGCAAACGAATGGTTCAACCTAGAAGAATTAAATTTTGTGAGCCAAGTGGGATTGGTGTACTGATCATTACCTGACAGTATCATCAAGATTGGGTGAAAAAATGTTTGCTGAAATTTCAGGAAACTCGTAGTTTTAAGGAAGCTTGGAAACCCCTTTCAATGAAAATGATTTTCCTCTGTCACTGCTTGGGGCTATATCAATAGGAAACAAACCAAGGGTTTAAACTTGGAACTACTTTATTGTGCATAGTTTCAAGGAGCTAGCACAAAATCGTGTTTGATTTAGAGTTCCAAATACATGTATCCATATAGGAGAAAACAGAGTGAAACCTAAAAAATAAATGGTCACTGCAAACCAATGGTTTAACCTAGAGGAACGAAATTTGGTGAGCCAAGTGGGATTGGTGTACTGATCATTACCTGAAAGTATCATCAAGTTTTGGTGAAAAAATGTTTGCTGACATTTCAGAAAACTCGTAGTATTTGGGATATTGGCAACCCCTTTCAATGAAAGTGATGTTCGCCAGTCTCTGCATAGGGCTACATCAATAGGAAACAAACTATAGAGATAGAACTTGGAACTACTTTATTGTGCATAGTTACAAAGAGCTAGCACAACCCGTGTTTGATTTAGAGTTCCAACTACATGTATCCATATAGGAGAAAACAGAGTGAAACCTGAAAATGAAAATGGTCACTGCAAACGAACGGTTTAACCTACAAGAACGAAATTTGGTGAGCCAAGTGGGATTGGTGTACTGATCATTACTTTAAAGTATCATCAAGATTGGTTAAAAAAAATGTTTGCTGAGATTTCAGGAAACTCATAGTTTTGAGGAAGCTTGGCAACCCCTTTCAATGAAAGTCATTTTCCTCAGTCTCTCCTTGGGTCTATATCAATAGGAAACAAACCATATAGGTAAAACTTGGAACTACTGTATTGTGCATAGCTTCAAACAGCTAGCACAAACCGTGTTTGATTTAGAGTTCCAAATACATGTATCCATATAGGAGACAACAGAGTGAAACCTGAAAATGAAAACGGTCACTGCAAACAAACGGTTTAACCTAGAACAACGAAATTTGGTGAGCCAAGTGGGAATGGTGTACTGATCATTACCTGAAAGTATCATCAAGATTGGGTGAAAAGATGTTTGCTGAGATTTCAGAAAACTCGTAGGTTTGAGGAAGCTTGGCAACACCTTTCAATGAAAGTGATTTTCCTCAGTCTCTGCTTGGGGCTATATCAATAGGAAACAAACGTTAGAGACAGAACTTGGAACTACTTTATTGTGCATAGTTTCAAAGAGGTAGCACAAACCGTGTTTGATTTAGAGTTCCAAATATATGTATCCATATAGGAGAAAACAGAGTGAAACCTGAAAATGAAAACGGTCACTGCGAACGAACGGTTGAACCTAGAAGAACGAAATTTGGTGAGCCAAGTGTTATTCGTGTACTGATCATTACCTGAAAGTATCATCAAGATTGGGGGAAAAAATGTTTGCTGAGATTTCAGGAAACTCGTAGTTTTGAGGAAGCTTGGCAACCCCTTTCAATGAAAGTGATTTTCCTCAGTCTCTGCTTAGGGCAATATCAATAGGAAACAAACCATATAGGTAAAACTTGGAACTACTTTATTGTGCATAGTTTCAAAGAGCTAGCACAAACCGTGTTTGATTTAGAGTTCCAAATACATGTATCCTTATAGGAGAAAACAGAGTGAAACCTAAACATGAAAACGGTTACTGCAAAGGAACGGTTTAACCTAGAAGAACGAAATTTGGTCAGCCAAGTTGGACTGGTGTACTGATCATTACCTGCAGGTATCATCAAGATTGGGTGAAAAATGTTTGCTGAGATTTCAGGAAACTCGTAGTTTTTTGGAAGCTTGGCAACCCCTTTCAATGAAAGTGATTCTCATCAGTCTCTGCCTGGGGCTACTTCCATAGGACACAAACCATAGCCATAGAACTTGGAACTACATTATTGTGCCAAGTTTCAAAGAGCTAGCACAAACCGTGTTTGATTTAGAGTTCCAAATACATGTATCCATATAGGACAAAACAGAGTGAAACCTAAACATGAAACGGTTACTGCAAAGGAACGGTTTAACCTAGAAGAACGACATTTGGTGAGCCTAGTGAGATTGGTTTACTGATCATTAAATGGAAGTATGATTAAGATTGGGTGAAAAAATGTTTGCTGAGATTTCAGGAAACTCGTAGTTTTTTGGAAGCTGGGCAACCCCTTTCAATGAAAGTGATTCTCGTCAGTCTCTGCTTGGGGCTACTTCCATTCGACACAAACCACAGCCATAGAACTTGGAACTACATTATTGTGCCAAGTTTCAAAGAGCTAGCACAAACCGTGTTTGATTTAGAGTTCCAAATACATGTATCCATATAGGAGAAAACAGAGTGAAACCTAAACATGAAAACGGATACTGCAAAGTAACGGTTTAACCTAGAAGAACGAAACTTGGTCAGCCAAGTGGGACTGGAGTACTGATCATTACCTGCAAATATCATCAAGATTGGGTGAAAAAATGTTTGCTGAGATTTCAGGAAACTCGTAGTTTTTTGGAAGCTTGGCAACCCCTTTCAATGAAAGTGATTCTCGTCAGTCTCTGCTTGGGGCTACTTCCATAGGACACAAACCATAGCCATAGAACTTTAACTACATTATTGTGCCAAGTTTCAAAGAGCTAGCACAAACCGTGTTTGATTTAGAGTTCCAACTACATGTATCCATATAGGAGAAAACAGAGTGAATCCTAAAAATGAAAACAGTTACTGCCAAGGAACGTTTTAACCTAGAAGAACGAAATTTGGTGAGCCAAGTGGGACTGGTGTACTGATCATTACCTGCAAATATCATCAAGATTGGGTGAAAAAATGTTTGCTGAGAATTCAGGAAACTCGTAGTTTTTTGGAAGCTTGGCAACCCCTTTCAATGAAAGCGATTCTCGTCAGTCTCTGCTTGGGGCTACATCCATAGGACACAAACCATAGCCATAGAACTTGGAACTACATTATTGTACCAAGTTTCAAAGAGCTAGCACAAACCGTGTTTGATTTAGAGTTCCAACTACATGTATCCATATAGGAGAAAACAGAGTGAAACCTATATATGAAAACGTTTACTGCAAACGAACGATTTAACCTAGAAGAACGAAATTTTGGTGAGCCAAGTGGGATTGCTGTTGTGATCATTAAATGGAGGTATCATGAACTTTGGGTGAAAAAATGTTTGCTGAGATTTCAGGAAACTCGTAGTTTTTTGGAAGCTTGGCAACCCTTTCAATGAAAGTGATTCTCGTCAGTCTCTGCTTGGGGCTACTTCCATAGGAAACAAACCATAGCTATAGAACTTGGAACTACATTATTGTGCCAAGTTTCAAAGAGCTAGCACAAACCGTGTTTGATTTAGAGTTCCAAATACATGCATCCATATAGGAGAAAACACAGTGAAACCTAAACATGAAAACGGTTACTGCAAAGGAACGGTTTAACCTAGAAGAACGAAATTTGGTGAGCCTAGTGGGATTGGTGTACTGATCATTAAATGGAAGTATCATCAAGATTGGGTGAAAAAATGTTTGCTGAGATTTCAGGAAACTCGTAGTTTTTGGAAGCTTGGCAACCCCTTTCAATGAAAGTCATTCTCGTCAGTCTCTGCTTGGGGCTACTTCCATAGGACACAAACCATAGCCATAGAACTTGGAAGTACATTATTGTGCCAAGTTTCAAAGAGCTAGCACAAACCGTGTTTGATTTAGAGTTCCAAATACATGTATCCATATAGGAGAAAACAGAGTGAAACCTAAACATGAAACCGGTTACTGCAAAGGAACTGTTAAACCTAGAAGAACGAAATTTGGTGAGCCAAGTGGGACTGGTGTACTGATACTTACCTGCAAGTATCATCAAGATTGGGTGAAAAAATGTTTGCTGAGATTTCCGGAAACTCGTAGTTTTTTGGAAGCTTGGCAACCCCTTTCAATGAAAGTGATTCTCGTCAGTCTCTGCTTGGGGCTACTTCCATAGGACATAAACCATAGACATAGAACTTGGAACTACATTATTATGCCAAGTTTCAAAGAGCTAGCACAAACCGTGTTTGATTTAGAGTTCCAACTACATGTATCCATATAGGAGAAAACAGAGTTAAACCTAAACATGAAAACGGTTACTGCAAAGGAACGGTTTAACCTAGAAGAACGAAATTTGGTGAGCCTAGTGGGATTGGTGTACTGATCATTAAATGGAAGTATCATCAAGATTGGGTGAAAAAATGTTTGCTGAGATTTCAGGAAACTCGTAGTTTTTTGGAAGCTTGGCAACCCCTTTCAATGAAAGTGATTCTCGTCAGTCTCTGCTTGGGGCTACTTCCATAGGACACAAACCATAGCCATAGAACTTGGAACTACATTATTGTGCCAAGTTTCAAAGAGCTAGCACAAACCGTGTTTGATTTAGAGTTCCAAATACATGTATCCATATAGGAGAAAACAGAGTGAAACCTAAACATGAAACCGGTTACTGCAAAGGAACTGTTTAACCTAGAAGAACGAAATTTGGTGAGCCAAGTGGGACTGGTGTACTGATCCTTACCTGAAATTATCATCAAGATTGGGTGAAAAAATGTTTGCTGAGATTTCCGGAAACTCGTAGTTTCTTGGAAGCTTGGCAACCCCTTTCAATGAAAGTGATTCTCGTCAGTCTCTGCTTGGGGCTACTTCCATAGGACATAAACCATAGCCATAGAACTTGGAACTACATTATTATGCCAAGTTTCAAAGAGCTAGCACAAACCGTGTTTGATTTAGAGTTCCAACTACATGTATCCATATAGGAGAAAACAGAGTGAAACCTAAACATGAAAACGGTTACTGCAAAGGAACGGTTTAACCTAGAAGAACGAAATTTGGTGAGCCTAGTGGGATTGGTTTACTGATCATTAAATGGAAGTATCATCAAGATTGGGTGAAAAAATGTTTGCTGAGATTTCAGGAAACTCGTAGTTTTTTGGAAGCTTGGCAACCCCTTTCAATGAAAGTGATTCTCGTCAGTCTCTGCTTGGGGCTACTTCCATAGGAAACAAACCATAGCCATAGAACTTTAAACTACATTATTATGCCAAGTTTCAAAGAGCTAGCACAAACCGTGTTTGATTTAGAGTTCCAACTACATGTATCCATATAGGAGAAAACAGAGTGAAACCTAAACATGAAAACGGTTACTGCAAAGGAACGGTTTAACCTAGAAGAACGAAATTTGGTGAGCCAAGTGGGATTGGTGTATTGATCATTAAATGGAGGTATCATCAACATTGGGTGAAAAAATGTTTGCTGAGATTTCAGGAAACTCGTAGTTTTTTGGTAGTTTGGCAACCCTTTCAGTGAAAGTGATTCTGGTCAGTCTCTGCTTGGGGGCTACTTCCATAGGAAACAAACCATGGCCATAGAACTTGGAACTACATTATTGTTCCAAGTTTCAAAGAGCTAGCACAAACCGTGTTTGATTTACAGTTCCAACTACATGTATCCATATAGGAGAAAACAGAGTGAAACCTAAACATGAAAACGGTTACTGCAAAGGAACGGTTTAACCTAGAAAAACGAAACTTGGTCAGCCAAGTGGGGACTGGTGTACTGATCATTACCTGCAAGTATCATCAAGATTGGGTGAAAAAATGTTTGCTGAGATTTCAGGAAACTCGCAGATTTTTGGAAGCTTGGCAACCCCTTTCAATGAAAGTGATTCTCGTCAGTCTCTGCTTGGGGCTACTTCCATAGGACACAAACCATAACTATAGAACTTGGAGCTACATTATTGTGCCAAGTTTCAAAGAGCTAGCACAAACCGTGTTTGATTTAGAGTTCCAACTACATGTATCCATATAGGAGAAAACAGAGTGAAACCTAAACATGAAAACGGTTACTGCAAAGGAACGGTTTTACCTAGAAGAACGAAATTTGGTGAGCCAAGTGGGACTGGTGTACTGATCCTTACCTGCAAGTATCATCATGATTGGGTGAAAAAATGTTTGCTGAGATTTCAGGAAACTCGAAGTTTTTTGGAAGATTGGCAACCCCTTTCAATGAAAGTGATTCTCGTCAGTCTCTGCTTGGGGCTACTTCCATAGGAAACAAACCATAGCCATAGAACTTTAAACTACATTATTATGCCAAGTTTCAAAGAGCTAGCACAAACCGTGTTTGATTTAGAGTTCCAACTACATGTATCCATATAGGAGAAAACAGAGTGAAACCTAAACATGAAAAACGGTTACTGCAAAGGAACGGTTTAACCTAGAAGAACGAAATTTGGTCAGCCAAGTGGGACTGGTGTACTGATCATTACCTGCAAGTATCATCAAGATTGGGTGAAAAAATGTTTGCTGAGATTTCAGGAAACTCGTAGTTTTTTTGGAAGCTTGGCAACCCCTTTCAATGAAAGTGATTCTCGTCAGTCTCTGCTTGGGGCTACTTCCATAGGACACAAACCATAGCCATAGAACTTGGAAGTACATTATTGTGCCAAGTTTCAAAGA